>NC_136411.1:333828939-334493939 GCF_051521515.1 Lactuca serriola
TTCCTTTGTTAAAGAAATGGTCATTTCTAGTGCAAAATATAGTCACTTTCGGGTTTGAGCTTTTCACAAGGACATGGTTTCAAACATGGACTCATCTAGGCCCTCTTTGACATAAAGCCTCAAGCTTTATGAAGCTTTGGCCCTTCTCCATGTCCTAAACTTCTTCTTAGACTTAGTTTTGGTGTTTTAAGCCTTTTGAGACCTTGCATGCACGTAAAGTTAGCAACTTTACGTGGTAACTTCACCCTAGAAAGCTAGATCTGGAGTTTGGAGCCATGAACTCAACTAGAATGAGTTGAAGGAACTCAACGAGTTGCATAGTCAACTCGATGAGTAGGATTAGGGTTTCCGCTTACTGAATTCTGCATGAACTCGGAGAGTTAGTGATATGACTCGATGAGTTGGTTAGGGTTTTTCCCTGATATTCTGGATGCTGCATGGACTCGACGAGTTACTAGGTAACTCGGCGAGTTGACTGGGGTTTTCACGACTTTCTGGGTTCTGAAGGAACTCGACGAGTCTATAAGATGCACCCGACGAGTTGGGTCAACATAGACTGTTGACCTTGACTTTGACCAGGGGTTGACCAAGTTTGACTTCTGAGGGTATTTTGGTAATTTAGGGATTTATGGAACTGGATCAATGGTGGTTGTAGGTGTTTGAGTTGGAGCCATGCTTCGGGAGTTTGATCTTTTCAGTTCAATACAGTTCGAGATTGTGTGGTGAGTTGTCCTCACTATACTAACAGGGTCAAAGGCACCAATGTCGGCCCTTATTGGATGGTTATCCTAGTTATTGCATGATGATATGCTTAGTGACCTGTTAGGTCGGTATCCTGGTATATAGGATGATGAAATGTTAGTAACCTGTTAGGTCGGTATCTTGGTACATAGAATGATGCTATGATTAGTGATATGTTAGATCGGCCTGACTGTTTGTATATGCTAGCTACCTTATGATATCTATGTGTTGATTGTTTATGTGGGGTTGTGTTGAGTCGGACTTGCTTTGTGCCAAAGGCCAACAAACCCAGGGCGGATCAGATAGACTGCAGACCCATTAAGGTATATCAGTTAGGCTGAAGGTCTGGGTGGGTGGACCAGACATGCTGAAGGTTCTGAGAGTGGGCCAGTTAGACTGCATGCCCGATGAGGGCAATCCTGTCTTATTGTAGACTCTACATTCATGCTATTTACTTGCTATGATATGGTTATGATTTGTATGGCGTTGGTATTTTGGGGGAACTCACTAAGCTTCGGGCTTATAGTTTTGGATTTTGTTTCAAGTACTTCGGACGGCTGCGGGAAGGCGAAGGCGTGATCGTGCACCTCCTCATATTTTATGTTTTTGATTTCTGGGATACTCTGATATGAAACTATTTTGAAAACATTTTGTAATAAATGTTGGTTTTTGAATGCTTGAAAAAGTTTTAAATATTTATAAAATTTATGGATGTTACAATTTGGTATCAGAGCCTTGGTTTGAGTGAATTGGAGAAACACTCATGTGAATCTAGTCTCAAACCAAGGAAAAGATTTTTAAAATCATTTTCAAATGGTTTTCAAAATATTAAAGGAGGATGCAGGGTGCACAATCAGTCGGAGCCAATAAGTAGACCCCAAAATACCATACAGATATTTGATAATGTGATATGTTAGAACATCATGCTAGTGATAGGCTAGGGATCTTCAGGAATTGCATGATAGAATTGCCTGATTATATGATGCATGATAGCCTAGGTTTTCCCTTATATGAAATTGATATCATTACTGTAGTTGCTTAGTGTATACACCATAGTCGTACATAATTAAGATCTTATAGCCTGAGAATGTTTGGTTTGGCCTTATTTCCTATTCTTGTTTGATGAAGGGCTTAGGGTAGGATCAGATGTTCGAAAGTCTATAGGGTCTAAGGTTATGTATGACTAGCATACATGAGTGTTATGAGGTTGATGGAAGTTTCATGGATGAGTTGCACGGTGTCAGACAGTCAGTTATGAGATATGTAGCCTTCCTCTAGGAGTGAGGATTGAGTGCTCGCCTATGTTTATGTATATTGTTAGGGCGTTGTGATGATACTTGATACAAATAAGGGTAGGTTTGTAAGGTAGTATGGGCCCGTACTACTTAAAGCACAGGACCCATATGTGTGACAAGGAAGTCACAACCCCTAGGGCTTTGTTGGGAGTTGGTTCCCCATTATTATATGGATTGTATGATATTTTTCCGATATATTTTCAGCATGGTTCTTACGAGGCGATTTGTGACCGGATCCGGGTCAGGATCAGGAGCTGACAGTCAGGGTGGGCCAGCAGTGCCCAAGACCATTGGCCAAATGAGTTGGACGCCAGGATTTGGAAGATCCTGCAGGATGAGGTTGCTATACTGTTCCGGGCTCAGTTACCGGAGATGTTTGGGTCTATCAAGACCACCATGGTTGAGTACTTTGATGAGCAGTATGCAGCCATTCTTGAGACGGCTACTGATGCAACTTCTGCCGCTGGTAGTGGGACCAGTCGGGTTTTTCAGTACCGGGACTTCAATAACAAGAAGCCCCCTACTTTTGATGGGATTCAGGACCATATCATATCCATGAGGTGGCTATCTGACGTGGAGGGATGCTTCTTCACATGCTCATGTCCTACTGACCAGAAGGTTAGGTGTGCTCTGAACCTGCTGAGGCCCGGAGCAAAGGACTGGTGGAGGTTGATGACAGGGTCGTATATTGATGATCAAAGAGCTGCAGTTACTTGGGATCAGTTTATGGAGATGTTTCGTGCTTGCTACATTCTGTGGGTTGAGCGCGAGCAGCTGGCATAGGAGTTCTTGGATTTTAGGCAGGTTACGGAGTCGGTGATAGAGATCACTCGCATGTTAACGGAGAGGGCAATGTTTTGCCCGGACTTTGCTTCCGAGCTGGCTCAGATGGCACGTTATCTGAGCATGCTCAAGACCGACATGTGATAGTTTGTTTCTACCCAGCGTTGTGATACATTGTGTCACACCCCAAAACCAAGAACGGCGGAAACGTTCTGGGGCGGAGGACGTCATGTACAGTATCACAATAATGAAAAGTAGTAAACAAGCAACAACATCATCCATTGCATTAATAATATAATTTTAATACAAGTGTTTTGTCAAATTATAATAGACACTAAAGTATAAACAAAATGAAAGATGAGTCTTGAACGTGCTCCATATTCTCTAAACCTTGCATCGGTACCTGTCTACTGTTGACCTGAGGATACAAGTTATTTTGAAAGAGAGTATCAGCTTTAAAGCTGGTGAGATCATAAGTATTAATGTGTCTTAATTTGTATGTAAGTATTTGTTTGACATGTAATGAAAGACTTGAAAATGTTTTGAAAGAAAGTTCGTGTAAGTATGAAAATGTTTGTAAAACAACTGTAAACGTTTGAAAAACCCTAGAAATCCCTATGATTCCTACTATTATAAAAGGGAGTCTTCTACCAAGACCTAACTGTTCTAAATGTAGTCTTCTACCAAGACTTAACTGTTCTGAATGTAGTCTTTTACCAAGACTCAACTGTTCTAAATGTAGCCTTCTACCAAGGCCCGACTGTGCTACTATTATTATTATTATAAGACATTGTATCCTTTGGTACTAGGATACTCAAATATAATTCACCTCATCAATTATGTAAATGGGTCACAAGATAAAGGTAATAATATAAATAACCTAAGTATTACCCTTTGGTACTAGGGTAACTAACAGTGTTAACTGAAGACATCTGTAGATGTACATTTACCTCTGTTGCTAACAGCTGGGTATAGGAATAGTTAGTCCCTTAAAGTATACATGTAATGGTATCAACCGTTGACATCCGTGGATGTGCTTTCACCTCTGTAGCTAACAGAGATTTTAGGAATGGTTAATCCCGCAAAGTATCCTTTGGTACTAGGATATTAAATCCAATCTATCTCGTCGATTATGTGATTGTATCACAAAGTGAAGATAAGAATGAAGATTATATAACAGAATCTATACATATAAAATGTACTAATAATTCATCATATGTTATCTATGTAAACGTACTCATGTAAGTTTACTCATGTAAATGTACTTATATAGACGTATCTATGTAAATGTACTCATGTAAATGTAATCATGTAAATGTACTCATGTAAATGTAATCATGTAAATGTACTCATGTAAATGAAATCATGTAAATGTACTCATGTAAATGTAATCATGTAAATGTACTCATGTAAATGTAATCATGTAAACATATCTATGTAATAGTATAATAATGTACTGTGTGTACTAGCTGTGACGTGTGTTCTCTCTCTATCTAGCAAGTATTGACTCATGAATGAACTGACTTATTGTATGATATCGTGTTCTAGTAATAGTTCTAGTATCTTCCTAAACTACCCATATGGTAGCTTACTAGTAATGTAACTGGCACGTATGAACATGAAAGTATACCCTTGCTACCCAAGGATTTTGAATGAACTGGGAAAAGCTTTATGACTATATATGTACACATGATATATAACTAATATTTAAACAACCTTCGGAAAGATACCTGATGTCCCACCAGACCACATGTCACACCCCCAAACCGGAACGACGGAAACGTTCGGGGGCGGATGACTTCATGTGGTAACGTAACAAACGAATACATAGTACAGAAAGCAATACAACCATCATATATATAATTGAAAGTTTACATTGTTAAAAGGTACATGTTAAAAAACCAATTACAATATGATGCCAAAATATGAATTTAAACTGGCGTCGCAGCGTCCCTTCTTCAAAAGCTGTTTGTTACCTGTAATTACTGAATCCCTGGGACATACAAGTAGTTTTGAAAGAGTAGATCAACATTTAAGCTGGTGAGTTTCATAAGTATTAAATGGCAATGTTTGTATGAAAAGAAATGTTTTGTTTTTGTTTGTTTGTTCCTAGAAAATCCCATATTTTCTACTAGCATAAATGTAGCCTTCTATCAAGACCAATGTTTGTTTCTAGAAAATGTATGTACGTATAAAATTTCCAATACGTTTGAAAAACCCCGTAAATTAATGTATTTTTAATACCCCATGTGAGTTTTATAACCATGCTATTGACTAGAAATGCCTATACGCAACGTTCTTCAGGCGTTGGAATGTTCTGACGTTTGTAACCCCAAATGGTGTACTGTAGCTAACAATCAGGGCGCGGGGTTGTCAAGCCCGTATAGATCTATACACAAACACCATGCTCCCCCTCCAAGGGATTCTGGTATATAATACAGGACTTGAAATGTGTACTCGAACGTACGTGAAGTTAATGTCTCACAAAACTTAGTATAAAAATAGATTCACGTGTAAAAATGTTCGTTTGTTCTTGTATGTGAAAGTGACTTCTTGAAAATAGTGTTTCTAGTATGTAAAAGTTCGTAATGTTCTCGTAAAACTATAACTATTATAGTTTTCTTTAAGTGTATCTCGTTTGTATAGTAATTCCTAGTAAAATGCTCATTTGTTATGAAAAGTATAATTTTTATAGTGTCTAAGACGGACACATATACATACAGTATAAGCAGAGTGTTTGAATTATACTTATATAACTACACTTTTCATTTCAAAAGATATGATGTTATCGTGATATATTTTGCATATGAAAGTCTCCCTATAATAGTTATAAATCACATATGATTCCGTTAATAAAAAGACGTAATATGAAACTTTATATAACACACGATAATAATCGTGTGTTTTACTTGTATTCCCCCCCCCCTTTAAAAGCATATAAAAGTATTTATAAAACATTTAAAAGTGTAAATTATAGGGGTATGAACTCACTTGAAAGATCGAAAAAGGCGAGAGGAAAACCGAGCAGAAATTCGACTCGAGAAAGCGGATTTTCTCGAGATTCTCGGGAGCACAAACGACCTTCGGGACTTGAGCAAGGAAATCGGGGCTTCGGTTAGCACGGGCACAGAAAACGAGGTAAGAACGCAAGAAAGTTGGGAGAAATTGAGCCCTTTCTTCGGAACCCTCGCATCCCTTTTATAGGGGCTGGGAACCGCCTCGGTACGCTGGGCGTACGCGGGTACGTTGGGCGTACGCGTGCGTCACGCATGAGCGCATCCTCGGCTGCTTCGGACTCCAGATGGGACTGGACATAGGCTTGCATAGGGAGCAACGTGGACGATCCGAGGCCTAGGCCTCGAGTATGCTGGGCGTAACTCGGATCAACTTGGTGACTCCTCCTTCAGATAATGCCGAGATTAAATAATAAAATTTATATTTTATTTATTTAATAAACTTCAAAAATTCATATCTTCTTCATACGAACTCTGTTTTCGACGTTCTTTATATCCACGCGTAGGTGAGACTACGCTCTACAACTTTCGTTTAGATTCCGTCGACAAATATTGAAATTATTTTTATTATTTATTTTTAGAAGGTAGCGGTAA
The DNA here is from genome assembly GCF_051521515.1 of Lactuca serriola. NCBI lineage: Eukaryota > Viridiplantae > Streptophyta > Magnoliopsida > Asterales > Asteraceae > Lactuca > Lactuca serriola. The sequence continues at coordinate 333,835,367 of NC_136411.1, forward strand.
GAAAATTTCGTTAGAAATTCATAATTCCATTATCTGATGTCTGTTTTTACCAGACTTTTTACCGTTGTAATACCATTGTCGAGACCTTCAATTCTCATTTGGGTCATTCCGGCCAAAAGTCGATCGATCTCCGTTTCGAGTTTTTAGTTGTCTGTCGCTAAGCCGAACTTTGGAAAAATCATAACTTCTTTACACGAAGTGTTTATGAAAATCATTTGAAGGAAACTATTTGGTAAAACGGCTAATGAGTAGTAAATCATTTGAATGCTGCTTATTAATCACATGTGATTGATATAATAAGTAGCATGATTCTACTTGTATCCCCCCATAAAGCATTTAAAAACATTTAAAACATTTATTAAGGGGTATGAACTCACCTGTAGCAAGTGGATCGGAAGGAAGTGTCGGATAAGTGCTTGGTGTCAAGTGAAGACTTAGACACACACAAAGATCCTAATAACATATAAGGACATATGTATATAAACAATTAGTCTTTAAAATACTAATAAACAAGTCAAGACACTCTAGTACATGACAAACACTTTGTATAAGTGTTATAAGTGTTAAGGAGTGCATCTAAGTGTTGTAGGGAAAGGCTAGTATGTTTGGGGTTCAAGGAACACTCCTAAAATGAGTTTACTCCCTAAACACCAACACTTCTTGAGTTTACGGTCGTAAACTCTTGAGTTTACTACCGTAAACTCCTAACCTTTTGACCATTTGTTGTTTTGAAGTCTTTTAAGCTATTCAATGCATTCCTACTTCATGATTTAGCCTTAGGAAGTGTTGTGTGGCATCAAAACACTCCTAAATGGAGTTTACGGCCTCGTGGTCATTTCCCTTTGGGTTTACTACCGTAAACCCATATGGAAAATGGTATTGCCATGTTTTCAAGTCCTTAACTCATCAAGGTAATTGTCTAGGTTAGTTTTTAGGCCTAAGGAAGGAATATGGCCCAAATAAACACACTTTAGGGTGTTTACGGTTTTGGGAGATCCCCAAACCGTAAACACATAGAAATCGTGGACTTTGGTGTTTTTCAAGGCTTAAACACATCAGGGGAAGGTTTAAACATATCAAGGAAAGGCTTAAACATCAAACTAGGGCTTGATAAAGAACTTAGGCACACTTTGGTGCCTTTCTTGGTGTTTACGGCCCAAGAACATTCTTGGACCATGAACACCTTAATCCTTGTGTTCTTGGCATAATTTCTTGATGCTAACATGTAATACAAGCTTAATAAGACTAAAGGATGGAAGTACTTACTTTGTGGAAGCTTGTAATGAACTAAAAGTCCAAGAACACTAGTGTGTGTTCTTGGTGTTCTTGGTGTTTTGGAAAACTAGACAAAACACATAAGTGGATGGATTAAAGGATGTATAATCACTAGATGTTATGTTATATCAACTAATCAAGTCGAGAAACACTTACGTTTTCGGGAAATCAGGCGAAAATTGGGATGATACTTGAGAGAGTTTGGAGTTTACTCTTTTAGGGTGGAAATGAGAAGTGTGGTAATTTGGGGAGTAAACTCATGTTTAAGCATGAGTTTACGTTTTTGGGAAGATTTTTCGGCCCAAACATAAAAGTTTGGCCGTGAACTTCTAAGACACAAGGCGGTTGCGGCTTTGAAATTTCAAGACTCGAGACAGCACTTCTTTTCTCCCGTTTGTTTAAAGAATAGTATTAAAATAATCAAACGAACTTTAAATTTGCTAAAAATAAGTAACAATGTAATTGACCTATAAATCGAAGTGACTGACTTTTAGGGTTTGACTGAATGAAAATTTCGAGTTGTCACACATTGTTGGAGTTACAGGAGGTCGCTAGGCAGCGACAGCTTGAGATTGAGTTGCAGTTACAGGAGCAGAGGCAGGCCCCGACTCAGTTGCAGCCGGTGCCGAAGCGGTCTAAGACCGTTGATACTAGGACTGGGGACCAACGCGGCTGCACTTTTGGGAAGTGTGGGAAGGGCCATTCTGGAGTTTTTAGATCCGGTGCAGCATGCCACAAATGTGGCAAGGAAGGGCACTTTGCAAGAGATTGTTGCCAGTTATCCCCGGTTCAGGATATGAGGATCTGCTACCACTGCAATTAGGTTTGTCATGTGAAGACCAACTGACCATTGCTCGCTGCCCAGCCGGTGCAGGCTCCAGCGTCGGCTACACTGAGGATTACTGACAGGGGTCAGGGTAGAGCAGAGCCTTCGAAGGCTCGGGGACGCGCCTTTCAGCTTATAGGCGAGGAGGCTAAGATAGCACAGGATGTGGTGGCTGGTATGTTTCCATCCTTTTATATTATAGATTATATATGTTTTATGCTTATGTGTTGTACCTATGCTAGGTACGTTTTTAGTGAACTCCTTACCTGTATTGGTATTATTTGACTCTGGGGAGAGTTGGTCATTTTTTTCTCGATCGTTCAGTAGCGAGTTCAGTTTCCCTACGGGAGAGCTTGAGTGTCTGTTGTGAGTCTCTATCACCAACGAACACGAGATTTCTACTTCTTTAGTCTATCGGCATTGTGTTCTGGAGATCTTTGGGGTTTCCTTCCCGATAGACTTGATTCCAATCCCCATGGTGGATGTATGTGTGATTGTGGGTATGGATTGGCTGAGGCGCTTTGGTGCCATGATCGACTGCGGGGGTCAACGGGTGGTAGTTCGAACCACAAGTAGGGGAGAATTGGATATCTACGGCGAGGGCACCAGGTTGGGTTCAAGGTTTTGCTCAGCGTCCAGGGTTCGGCAGTATATTCATTAGGAGTGTGCGAGTTATTTGGCGTACGTGAGGGATACGCGGATCAGAGATCAGGTCTCAGTTTCCTAGGTTCCAGTGTTTAGATAGTTTCCTAACGTGTTTGCGGAGGAGTTACCCGAAGTGCCTCCTGAGAGGTAGGTCGAGTTCAGGATCGACCTGGTGCTAGGCGCAGCCCCTATTGCCAAGGCGTCGTACCGATTGGCACCACCCGAGATGCAGGAGTTTTCATCTCAATTACAGGAACTGTTGGGTAAGCAGTTCATCCGTCCGAGCAGTTCTACTTGGGGAGTGTTGATTCTCTTCGTAAGGAAGAAAGATGGTTCACACTGGATGTGCATTGACTACCAGGAGCTAAACAAGTTGATGGTGAAGAACCGTTACCCCCTCCCACGGATAGATGATCTCTTTGACCAGTTACAGGGAGCATCTTGGTTTTCCAAGATATACTTGAGGTCCAGTTACCATCAGATCAGAGTTAGGGAGGAGGACGTGGAGAAGACAGCGTTTCGGACTCGTTATGGACATTAAAGTTCGTGGTGATGCCGCTTGGGCTCACCATCGTGTCGGCATTATTTATGGACTTGATGAATCGGGTGTGCAGACTGATGCTCGATCGCACGGTCATTGTGTTTATAGATGACATCTTGGTGTACTCCAAGACCAGAGAGCAGCACGAGGAGCATCTTCGTGAGTTAGTGGGAGTTTTGAGACGAGAGCGGCTATATTCCAAGTTCTCAAAATGTGAGTTTTGGTTGCGAGAGGTTCAGTTCATTAGACATCTTGTTAAACAGGATGGGATTCTGGTCGATCCAGCCCAGATCGAAGCGGTTATGTTGTGGGAGGTTCCGAAATCTCCCCGGGATATCAGGAGCTTTTTGGGATTGACAGGGTACTACCGGAGATTCATACATGATTTCTCCAAGATTATGGTACCCCTCACTCGTCTGACGAGGAAGGGGGTGGAGTTCCAGTGGGTCCCTAAGCAGCAGACTGCATTCGAGACTCTGTGACAGCGACTGTGCGAGGCGCCGGTGTTGACAATCCCAGAGGGAGTTGAGGATTTCGTGGTATATTGTGATGCATCGATCACCGGATTGGCAACAATCCTTTGATGGGTTTTACACATAAGAACATCCTATGTGCTCATACAAACCCTAATGCTTGGATCTAGGTTTCTCTATTGTACATGCTATTCATCCAAGACTATAAAACCCTAGATCTAGCATATGATGATCAATATAACATATAAATTAGGGTTTAGATCATACCTTGATTGTTATGTAGCAATAACAATCTCAAATCCTTCTTGTATTGACTTTAGAAAGCTTAGAGTCACAAATGTCACTCCTCTAATGGCTCACAAACACCAAGAGCAAGAGGATGAAGAAGAGAAGAGAAGGAGGCTGCCCAAAACGTGTGGAAACCCTAGAAGGAAGCTTGGCCACGTTTTTGGGACATAAGGGTTCTTTAAATAGTGAGGCTATTAGGGTTATCTAACAAGGAAACCCTAATTTGGATGCTTAAGCCCTAAGCAACCCATGGGCTCCTTCCTTAAAGGCCTTGGGACTATTTCTAATGGGTTTCCCCATAGAATTCGTCCACTCCTTTAATATGGAGTCCATTAGCTCAATATTCAACTATCATACAATTGACAGTCCTAGTCCCTTAGTTTAATTAATGTCTTTTAGCCACAAACTTAATTCTTATTAATTCTTGACTAATATTAATTAAACAATATGATTTCTCCTTTAATATATTATTCTCATAATATATTAATAAATTATATTTAATCCTTTCTCTCCATTATTCATCCTATCAAGTTGCTTTGGTGAAGGCAACCCAAAAAGACCACGCACCATCGGGTCAAGTACATACCAAAATAGTTATGGACTTAGACACTAAACCAATAGTTTCCCACTTGGATAAGTCTAATAACTATTCTGCGTATGACTTCAGATCCTGATCTGCAATCGTAGCTTTCCAAAGCCGCTATCAACTCTGATCCTATCAGATACGCGTGTCCTTAAGATAAGGGATCATATATTCCTCCATTCTAGATATCGTATAGACTGAGACATGGATCTAAATCATTCTCTCTGTCTATGTGCTGTTTCCGGAATTCAGATTTATAACGACTGACAACATACTACAATTTGAACACATCATATTAGTCCCGGCTTGGCCAACCACTTAGGTGCCATCACTAAATCATCAAGGGGCCCACAGATATCGCTTTTATCCTACTTTGAATAAAAGGAACGGATAAACTGTGACTCAATGCTCGCTTGCACTCACTCACCAAATCACACACAACAATATGTTTTATAACACCAAGTTACTGGTGCGTTTACATATTATCAATGTGTAACCGACTCGCAAGATACAACTCACACATCTCGGTTTCAAGAATATAAGATGTCATCGTCTCACCAATCACTCGTGATACAAATCCATGAAGTGATCCGTTTAATCCAATGCTCAAATCATATTCATAAGCACTCATGAACGTTGCAGCAAACATTTGCTTATGTCTAATACTCTTTAGACAATCCACACACCAATTCACAACAGTCTTCATTCATATCTACTTCCAACATATGAACGACTGTGGCCCATTCGAATAATTTGACTGTTCTAAACCAATTAAATTATTCAGGAAGTCAAAACATGCAAAGTGAAACACAAGAATAATACTAATCCCATATGGCCTCAAACCTTTGAGTATAAATAAAACACCTTTTATTTATCACCATATCAATTACTCATTATTTGTTGTTTCGGGTAATCAACTTCTTACTTGAATTATTACTACACTTGTTCCATGCTCCTAGCATGTACACAATTTTTACCTATGGTTCTTACTTTGTGAAATAGATCAAATGAACACATTTCCAATCATACTCATTTCACAACTCCTAATCCTTTATCATAAGTGAAAGAATATCAAATTCTTGCCACTTATAGAATATGCTAGATTCTAACATTTTATGCAATGATCCTTTCGTAATGTCACTGCACTAAAGTCACAATGACTATTGCCAATGAAGTTACAAAGTCCTCTATCGGAGATTGTTACAAGACAATTCCATAGATGTGATGTCTCTCACTCAAAGTACATTCCTTTGAACATCATTTTGCATAAAATTTCTAATCTAGACATAGACTCTCAATATCCAACTCCCAATATAGAAACATTTCCATATTTTCCATATGACAACTCATTCTTAATAGAATCTTATCTATTCATAATAATGTCGATATGGTCCATCCAATATCATACTTCCAACTACTCACAAGCGACCAATCCTCGACGAACTTTGGATTGTCCTTTGATAGTTGTTTAATTATCTTAGTCAAACCAATTCTTGTCCTTTTCCCTCTAAATGCGCTAGACGTTTGGAAAATTTTAGAATGGTCAAATATTATAGCATTTGCAATCGATCCTATACCCGAATCGTATGGGACACGATGCATAATGTCTTACATAAAGATTCGATACTTTATCAATCTTCTGCCATAATATTTTATGTGCTACGTTCTCTCAATTCGAAATATGAAGAAGAATACCGTAATCATAATCGAAATTTAAGAACGCACTATGTTTCATTGACTAAATTTATTAACATTCACCTAAGCCTTTAGATTTGAAACGAAGCATAATATTCTCTCCCTTAATTATAGCAAAACAACTATTCAACCCTTACAACTTTGCAAAGTATGACTCTTGTTTTTCTATAATTAATATTGCTAACTTGCAATCCTTGCCTTAATAATCATACAATCATAACATTTATGCTCCCACTATCACGATGATTATTATAAACATAACACTTATGCTCCCACTAGCTTTGACATGTATTCAGAAACAACTTAACTTTCAGAAAAACAATGCCTATTGAATTTCTTTAAGTTCATATTTCTAATACCCAATGCTTTGATAATCTTTTATCAAGGCTTCTTAAACTTATACACATTTGCCTTAGATAGTTTATATGTGTGTCTTAAACAATTTAGACTAATTTCCAACTCTCATAATTCGAATTATGGAAAGGGATACCATAACCATAATCGAATTCGAGAATACAATTTTCATAATCACTATCTTCTTAAAATCTCTCTTAGTGAAAGCATTTCCTCATAGTCATTTTCATGAAGGAGGGAATCTTATGACACTTAGATTTTAATGGTGTATGTGTTCATATCCATGTGAATTTGTCAAAACCAAGGTTTGCGACAAATCCAAACTCATATGGACCGAACCTTCTCAATCTTGATTTCTTGCCTTATGGTAACACGGCTGCCCACCATGTCTTCCAAGTAGTTAAGCAGCTCACCCTTTCCTATCAATGTACTTTCAATTGATCAAGGTCCTTGCCTTTTATGCATTCAAATGAGAACTCATAGGCTCACATGCATAATTAACTCAACTGGAACGGCACAGAAACAAGGTAATGTCAACACGATAGGTTGTAAACCTCTACTTGTGTGCTAGTGATGATCGATAAGGTTTATTCTTGATTAGTTCTTTTGACTTTTCAAGACCATTAAGACCCCCACTGACTCCTTGACATATAAGATTCTCTTGTCAATAAACATTTATTGACAAATAAATATTCAAGAGTTAGTGTAGCCTTTATCAAGACAAAACATTTCATAAAATTGGTCCTAGTTGGTCTTTGTCTTATCCAAGACATCACAACTTTCCAATTTCAAATGTGCAAGAATAAGAAAACCTTTTTTCCAAATTCTACATTTGATGAATGTTATAAACCTTCTTAATACTTGTCATTCAATATTACAATCTTAACTCTAAGACTTGTTTTGGAATGAAGTATCATTGACTTCCTGATCTAACCATTTCTTCAATTCTTGATTCCTCTTCTTATACATACACTTGTACTAAGACTATTTAGAGGATCAATTGAAATATGGTTCTTAATCATTAAGACATATCATAAAGTATAAAAGGTACTCTCCCTTCTTCTTAGAATAGAGAAACTTTTATCTTTCTGCCTACTTGATTCTTTTATTTGTTCAGCTATTGATTTAAAATCTTTTTCAATCAATTCAAAATTACACTTAATCATATAAGTATAATCATATTTACTAATCCTTTAGTAAATCATGACGAATATCATTGTTACCCTTGTGGTGGATTTGATCAACACGCAACTTTGTGTACTCGATCTCCTAGTCCTTCATTTGACACTTTGTCAATGAATTAGTCTAATTTCCAAATATGAAATTTCTCATACATCATGCAACCAAGTTGCGTGATTCCAAATTTCTGTCCAACTGAAACTTGGGCGATGAGAAACTCTCACTATTTGGTAAATTCTCGACATTTCCACTATTAACATAATTAAGAATCACATCCATTCGTTGTAGAAATATGAAAACATCAATTTCTCATAACGATTTCATTGCAAGGAAATAAATAAATAAATGAGTCAAAACAAAATTTATTTTATTCATAAAAGCAGCGGAAAACATTTGTCCTTACAATGCAAAAATCAACTGAAAAACTATGTAGTCAAATATTCCTAACAATTCTATCATAACTTTCTAAGCTCAAAATCTAATCTTCAAATCCATGCGATCGAGATCCATTTCTTCGTGATTAGACTCATCTTGCTTTTCCATTAAACTTCCTCTCTTTTTCACTAATCTTGCAAAACATTCAAATGCAATCTTATCACATCATGTATTAAGAATCAATGAATAGGAACTTAATGGAGTTAGATAGTGGACTTTACCTGAAGCACAGCCATACTTTTGACTCTCCCATCTTCTGGACTCCTCAGGCTCTTAGGGCAGACATGTATCCAACGCCCTTTCTCTTGGCAGCAAACGCAGGTCGATTCTCCTTGAATGTCCTCGGAAGCATGGTTGGTTGACTTTCCCAACAAATATGCTCCATTGCTTTGCCAAATCATTTCTGATTCAGCAGCAATGAGCATGTAAGTTAGGTCAATGAGGTTATCGTCATGATCCATCATATAATATTTCTTTTGAACTCATTATATGATTCAGGAAGTGACTGTAGAACCCAATTCACAGCCAACTTATCAGGGAATGACGCACCCAACATTATCAACCTATCGATGTGTGATTTCATTTCTAGAACGTGGGCACACACGGGTTTACCATCTTCATGTTTTATTTCCAATAAGGCTTTAGTGACATTGAACCTTTCAATTCTTCGATCTTGTGGGTTAGGGAGAATAATTTAAGGAGGAGGAGGAAGTGAAGCATGATTTCTTGTTCCTCGATCGAATCGTGGAATATCATCTTCATATGGAATGCTTGTTCCACGAGATTTGGGAAGACCATAGTTGTTGAACTTTGACATCTACAAAACGGGAGAAAACAAATTCAAGTTAGTTTATAGATTGAGTCCTTAATAAATCACCCAAATGAGATATTAAGTCTAGGACCCAACACAATACGCTACAACCTAGAAAAGGGATGTCGTAATCTAGTTGCAGAATATTTGAAGGTAAGTGAATGACGATTCACTAATTTCCACCAACGAAAAAACGAAAAAGAAATTTAAGTTTTAAATCTATGAAAACTCCTAGATCCTTTGAGATTCATTGAACATTTCAATGGCATGTTTAAATCTCGATATGCCCCTCTAGTTTGTGACTGGGATGCCGAGGATCACAAAGCGGGTGTGAATAACCATGCAAACTTACATGGTGCCCCCCACATGTTATAGTTACCTATTCGATGTGTCGGTAAACCACACGCGCTCCACCGAACTATGACAAACATTGAGTCACCCTTTGCTACCTTTGCTTAGAACCATTTAGTGTGCCGGTAAACCACACACGCTCCACTAACGTCTTCGCAAAGGCACAAAGTGTAATTTCATGGAATTGCATAAATTCACTTTTGCCTAAAGTAACTAAGATTGGGAATTTGTAAAACATTTAGTTACTTTTGTACTTCATTATACTTATAATGGAAGGTTTTGTCCTATCCTACCCGTTCGACTAATGACCCTCCACTAGTCAAGAGTGCGGTGGGTAAGAGTGGATACCCATTCAATCGCCATTTTATAGGCAATTTCCTTAAACACCCCTTATAGACCAGCTTCGTGAATGAGGCCTACTAACGGTAAAACTGACTTTTACTCATACATATATATAATGTTAGACTTTTAATGTTATGTATATAGTATAGGGTATATTTTACACTTTTAAAATACTAGGTGGTCAAATTTAACAATTATACTTTTAATTCAATTAAATTGTGAACCAAAGCATTATGGATTTATTAAATCTCTTTTAATTATACACCTTAATTAATTAATAAAACCATAAGGGTATGATTTGAACTTTTCAAAACAATATTAGGGTTTTAGATTTTAACATTCCTTAATTAAACTTTTAATCAACTATTAAATTCCAAAACTGGAGGGCAAGTTTTGAAACATTTCAAAACATTAGGGTTTAGAATTTAAATATACATCAAAATTAAACTTTTAATCAAAATTTAAATTCCAAAACTTGAGGGAAAGTTTTGAAACCTTTTCAAAACATTAGGGTTTCAACTATTTAAATTTCAAAACAAAAACTTTTGAGATCAAATTTAAACTATAAAACCTAAAGGGGAAAATTGAAACTTTTCATAACACAAGGATCAAATAACAAATAATATAAATTAGACAATTAATTTCATCATTATCTATATTTGATCTAATTTGAATTTCTTGCAAAATAAGTTACCCAATTAATACAAATAATCAAACTTTATCATATAAGGAAGTTATTATCTAATCAATTGATAATTATCTTTTGTTTAATCAAGGATATACTCATAAATATGTTTAAAATCGGATTTTAATGATCTAAAATAGAAAAGGCAAGTATCCATGAGAAAAACAACAAGAAATCCCTAAATCCCCTCTTTCTGACGCTCGAACTCGCCGAGTACCCCTATGGACTCGCCGAGTATGGGCCTACTCGCCGAGTCCACAATGGGACTCGCCTTGTTCATCAGGCAGGTTCACAAAAATCGAATTTTTCAACTTGAACAAACATACAAGGCATCAATACAATAGAAACCAATCAAGGCTCTAATACCACTGATGGGTTTTAGCCATAAGAACATCCTATGTGCTCATACAAACCCTAATGCTTGGATCTAGGTTTCTCTATTGTACATGTTATTCATCCAAGACTATAAACCCTAGATCTAGCATATGATGATCAATATAACATATAAATTAGGATTTAGATCATACCTTGATTGTTATGTAGCAATAACAATCTCAAATCCTTCTTGTATTGACTTTAGAAAGCTTAGAGTTACAAATGTCACTCCTCTAATGGCTCACAAACACCAAGAGCAAGAGGATGAAGAAGAGAAGAGAAGGAGGCTGCCCAAAACGTGTGGAAACCCTAGAAGGAAGCTTGGCCACGTTTTTGGGACATAAGGGTTCTTTAAATAGTGAGGCTATTAGGGTTATCTAACAAGGAAACCCTAATTTGGATGCTTAAGCCCTAAGCAACCCATGGGCTCCTTCCTTAAAGGCCTTGGGACTATTTCTAATGGGTTTCCCCATAGAATTCGTCCACTCCTTTAATATGGAGTCCAATAGCTCAATATTCAACTATCATACAATTGACAGTCCTAGTCCCTTAGTTTAATTAATGTCTTTTAGCCACAAACTTAATTCTTATTAATTCTTGACTAATATTAATTAAACAATATGATTTCTCCTTTAATATATTATTCTCATAATATATTAATAAATCATATTTAATCCTTTCTCTCCATTATTCATCCTATCAAGTTGCTTTGGTGAAGGCAACCCAAAAGGACCATGCACCATCGGGTCAAGTACATACCAAAATATTTATGGACTTAGACACTAATCCAACATCCTTATGCAGAGAGGATGGGTGATAGCCTATGCAGCATGTCAGCTAAAGCCGCACAAGACAAGATACCCTATACACGATTTGGAGCTGGGAGCGGTGGTATTCGCTCTCAAGATTTGAAGACACTATATCTATGTGGTCCACTATACCATATACACAGACCACAAGAGTTTGAGACACATCATGGATCATCTAAACCTAAACATGAGACAACGCATGTGGCTGGATGTAGTCAAGGACTAAGATTGTGAGATCCTTTACCACCCGGGTAAAGCGAGTGTGGTTGTGGACACCTTGAGCCGCAAGTTAGCTGGATCTTCTGTACCATCGACATGCATGAGGCTATCTATGGATTCTCCACTGGTGGGATTTATTAGGGAGGCCCAGGATGAGGGTGTACGGAAACAGAATTGGAAGTTGGAGAGGATTGGAGGCGAGATCACTCGATTCATAAAGGATAGTCGGGGATTATTGACCCATTGCGGTCGGGTATGGATTCCGATGTCCGGTGGGGTCAGATACATGGTTCTGGAGGACGGCGAAGGAACTCGATGAGTTGCATAGTCAACTCGACGAGTTGGATTAGGGTTTCCCTCTTTCTAGATTATGCATGAACTCGACGAGTTAGGGTTTTTCCCTGATATTCTGGATGCTGCATGGACTTGACAAGTTAATTTGGTAACCCAGAGAGTTGACTGGGGTTTTCGCGACTTTCAGGGTTATGAAGGAACTTGACAAGTCTGTAAGATGCACTCAACAAGTTGGGTCAACATGGACTATTGACCTTGACCATTGACCTTGACTTTGACCATGGGTTGACCAAGTTTGACTTCTGAGGGTATTTTGGTAATTTGGGAATTTATGGAATTGGATCAATGGTGGTTGTAGGTGTTTGAGTTGGAGTCATGCTTCGGGAGTTTGATCTTTTCACTTCAATACAGTTCGACATTGTGTGGTGAGTTGTCCTCACTATACTAACAGGGTCGAAGGCACCAATTTCAGCCCATATTGGATGGTTATCCTAGTTGTTGGATGATGATATGCTTAGTGACCTATTAGGTCGGTATCCTGGTATATAGGATGATGAAATGTTAGTAACCTGTTAGGTCGGTATCCTGGTATATAGAATGATGCTATGATTAGTGATCTGTTAGATCGGTCTGAATATTTGTACATGCTAGCTAGCTTATGATATCTATGTGTTGATTGTTTATGTGGGTTTGTGTTGAGGCGGACTTGCTTTGTGCTGAAGGCCAACAAACCCAGGACGGAACGGATAGACTGCAGACCCATTAGGGAATATCAGTTAAGCCGAAGGCCCATAGAATGGTCCAGATAGGCTGAAGGCCCAGGTGGGCGAACCAGACATGCTGAAGGTTCTGAGAGTGGGCCAGTTAGACTGCAGGCTCGGGGAGGGCAATCCAGTCTTACTGTATACTGTACATGCATTTTGTTTACTTGCTATGATATGGTTATGATGTGACAACCCAAAGTTTGTCTCATCGTCGTAACTCGTTTCCGTCCATAAAGCTCGTCATTAGCGAATTGTTTCAAATTCATTTTTCGATTAATTCAATTAGTTTAAGACTTCTATTATAACCTCGTAGGTATCAAAACCCGTTAGAAACACATGAAAACATCCCAAATTATTACTTAGAAAATTTTTAGTTTCGACCATATCGAGTTACGACAACTTAATCGGGTACGACCAAAAGCCCCATCTAACGTCAGTATCGGGTAGGACTCCACCATGTCCCAAACTCAAACCATATATAAAGTTCAAAGGACCTCATTTGAAGCCTTTTTCACTCTCTCTACTCTCTCTCCTCAAATTCAAGTTCTTGGTCTAAAATCATCCAATTCAAGCCTCAAATCGCTAAGGTAACTACCCTAACTCATAGATTAGCATCCTTAGCCTTCAAATCCGTGTTCAAATCATGGAATAGGACCAACATCATGTGTTTACGGCCCTAGAACAGTCTTGGGCTGCAAACACACATAAAAGGGGTTTTAAAGCCCCAAAACCCTCCCAGATCACTCTTGGAGCTTGGAAATGGCTTAAGGGCTTATTTGAATGGACTAAGAACACCATAAACTCAACATTTAGGAAGTAAATATGATTTTATGGCCCAAGAACATGATTGGACCGTAAACACCCTTTCATGGGAAGTAAACTCCTTTTTAGGTGTTAAGATGTCCCTTAAACACCTCCTAAGCCTTGGAATTAAAGTCTAGAAGCAACCACAAACGAGTTAGGGACCTTAAAATTGATAAAAACCCCTCCCTTAGGAGTTCACGGCCGTAAACCCCCCAAGGATAGGTTCGTAGGCCATAAACGCCTATATCTTAGTCAAATGATGCACTAAATGCATTCCATGGCTTGTATAATGGCTTAGAATCACATGTGATTAATCTAGGGCCACCAAAACATGAAAAGAAAGAGTACATAGGAGCTTACGGCCGAAAAATCCTAGTTCACGGCCGTAAACTCCATTAAATGGTCTCTTTGGTGGTTTAATCCTTCCCTATGCCCTAGATTTAATCCTAGCTAATTTCCTCAAATGTTATAAGACCATTTAGCAACCAAGAACCCACCACCCATGAATTTATGGCTATAAACTCATGGGTATATGGTCTTAGGGCCGTAATCTCTTCAAGGAGTTTACTCTTGAAGAGCAAACTCCATATCTATGCCCTACACATCCATAGATGCCACCCGGGTCACTCCAAACACTTGTAATGAAGTGTTTTCGCCTCTTGAAGTGTTTATCCATATTTGATTAGTGGTTCAGAGTCTAATTAGATACAATTGTGTATCATTTCATATTACATAGGAACCTCACGCATTATCAAGCCCCGATCTGACACTTAGCATCCTAGTCGACACGTTCCTCGACTGGTGAGTTCATACCCCTACCCATTTTCAATGTTTTTCAATGTTTTCAGGGGGGATACAAGCAAAAGTACAAGAAATTCTTGTACTCAAAACTTATTATTTCATGTGTTATGTTTGTATTTTCATATGCTTTTAACACTGGAAAGTGAATCGGACAACCGTTTAACTTGCAGAATTAATTATCGTACTGTTTGTGAAAATATTTATAAAATGTTATATTTTATACTTCACAAATGATTTTCATGTTATTTCTGTTAAAAGCATTAACCTTAGAATTTTGATATGTCCTTGATAACACTCCCCTTAGATACGAGAGTGAAGGACTTCAGCACTTTAGATCCGTCCTTGATAACACTCCCCTGGATACGACAGTGAAGAACACATCTTGGATAACACTCCCTTAAATACGAGAGTGAAGGACTAATAAATTAGAAAGTTTTGTATTAATATTATATTTGATTTCATTAAACCTAAGATTTGAGTTATGTCCTTGATAATACTCCCCCTAGATACGAGAGTAAAGGACCAATAACATTAATCTTAGAACTTTTGATACGTCCTTGGTACACTCCCCTAGTTACGAGAGTGAAGGACTAATAAATTAGAATGTTCTGTTTTATTATTTTAATTTCATTAATCTTAAGATTGGAGTTACGTCCTTGATAATACTTCCCCTAGATACGAGAGTGAAGGACTATCCCTGTAACCAGAATCTCCTGGAGGGAGAACGTGACTTGAGTGTATAGATCTATACGGGATTGACTATCCCACACCTGGCTGCTAGCTACAGCCGAACCGAAAGGTTCAAGGGTGACAAAAGTCATAAAAAGATATTGGCCCCGTTCCGAGCCTTATCTAGTCTGTACTATGGTTATGGAACTCGCAATCAAGATTATGAAAACTTTATACTTATTTATTAGTTTTATATACATACGTGTTAAAACTAATGTACTTTTTCAAGGGTAACCGACTTTCAGGAAACTTCACGCACACACACTAAGTAGGGAAGATACTTGTACATGACATTCAGATTCGATAACCAACCACAAACTTTTTAAGGAAAATAAGGGTTTTTCCTGGGATAACTGAACTTGTTCTTAACCAAACTGTGTAACAAACGGATAACTAAACTATACATATAAGAAAATATGGGATTTTCTTGGAATCATAACTTTTTCAGAAAACCGAAAGGAAACTTGTTCATTTTCAGAAAACAAAACCGCTTATGAACTCACCAACTTTATGCTGATTTTCAAACTACTTGTATTCTCAGGTTTACGTTAGACAGGAACCCCGCGGTCTTTTGGAGAAGACGGAGCGTATAGGAGACTCGTCTTAACTTTTGATCATATGATATATATGTATAACACATGTAACTCTTTGTTTTCAGACAATGTAAATGAATCTATGTAATGTAAATTTTTGTGTTTACTATGCTTACTATGTACATTGGTTGTGATACTTAACATGAAGTCACCTCCACCCCGGAACGTTTCCGCCCTGGGTTTCGGGGTGTGACAGATTGGTATCAGAGCCCTTGTTTATAGTGAACTAGTATACCAAACCTTACATGGTATAAGACTATAAACACTAAGGGGCCTAAGTTCTCTGAACTAAAAGTATACTTCAAAATATAAGTATTTTCAAAAATATAGAAGTATACCTAACCTCCGGATTCCGTAATTATAAGTAGAACAAAACATAAGTAAATGGGTGTTGTACACTGCGGTTAAACCTGGGCAGTTATGTAGTCGTGTCAAGGGTCAATATAGCCTGATCAACTATATTCATTCGAGACATGGCCAACGTGTGCTTGGGAGTGACTGTGGTGTTCAACATGCCTAAAACTTACCCAATGCCCAAACAACGAGTCGTCGTCGCAGCGAAACTTGAAATACTATGGGAGTATTTCTAGAGCCAACTTCGTTATAGAAATCCTCATTTCCAGCATTGCTCCTCAATCATTCCATAGCGATAGTTTATTTGCTTTGATAACTCTTTCCTGCTTTATCGCTTAATAGAATCATATATCTGTCGTAATGAGATATCACTTGTATCATATCTCTTGAATCAATTCAGAGGACTTACCATCCTCTCTTTCCTGATCTTTTTAGATCAAGATGCCTCCAAGAAAGAGACCCAACTCAAAGAACAACAACCCTCCGCCATCGCCTCCTCCCCGATTTGATCTCATAATGTTTCAGGCAGTTGTTACTGCCACAGTGGCAGCCGCCATGTCTCAAATGAACCCCGGTGGCCCCAGTGGTCCAAGAGGTGGTACCCAATCTCAAAACCAGGACGGTGGCCAGGGACACCGGAAGGATTGTTCCTATAAGGACTTTATGAACGCGAAACCCACATCTTTCGATGGCACTGGAGGTGTCATTGCCCTAACCCGATGGTTCGAGAAAATCGAATCTATTTTCGAAATCTGTGCCTGCTCTGAATCGGATAAGGTGAAGTTCGCTGCCTGCACGTTCACCAATAAAGCCCTGACTTGGTGGAATGGCCGAGTCAAATCCCTAACCTTACCTGTAGCCAATGCCATGGGTTGGGAGGCCATGAAGGAACTTCTGCTTGCAGAGTAATGCCCTCGGGGCGAAACGCAGAAGCTAGAACACGAACTCTGGAACCTGAAGATGAAGGGTTCTGATATCGCCGCTTACACTTCAAGATTTGATGACTTGGCGCTACTTTGTCCGGGAATGGTTACCCTGGAGAGTAAAAATATTGAGAGGTTCATCTGGGGGTTGACCCAGCCAACCAAGGGAAATGTCTTGGCAGCGAAGCCAGACACCTACAACAGCGCCAAATGCCTAGCGCAAACCCTGATCGACTATAGTGATGACCTAGAGGAAGCAGCCACCACTCTTGAACCGACAGAGAGGAGTGGTGAGAAAAGAAAATTTTGGAAGAAGAAGAAGAAGAGTCAGGCTTCTCAGGAGTCCTCGAAGAAGCAGCAAACGGTGGCAATCCGCGCTGCTACTGCCCCTGCTGCTGTCTCTGCCGTCGGATCCACAGCTCAAACTCCTACCAGTAGGTATGCTGGTACCCTTCCTATGTGCATCAAGTGAAACTATCATCACCTCACTTCCAGCCCATATCGATAGGTGTTTTGTAACAGCTGTGGCAAAAAGGGTCACACTGCGAAAAATTGCAAGACACCAACCCAATCAACCAATCAAGCTTCCAAAGCGGGTATCAGTCAGGCCTGCTACGGTTGCGGCGAAGTCGGGCATTTCAAGCGAAACTGCCCCAAGACAGCAACAACTGGCAATACTGTAAGAGTCCTAGCTATAGGATAAGATGAGGCAAGCGCCGATCCCACCGTTGCCACGGGTATATTCCTCCTCGACAGCCCTTATACTTGGAATCCTTTTCGATTATATTGTTGAAAGAGAACCTATTACTTATTCATTCAAACATCATTTTAATCTTGGTCCTCCATTAGTAACCAAAACGTCTACTGTCAAGATGGCTAACAATGAGAAAGAGAACATTAGCGATATATTCATAGGTTGTACCCTTACCTTTGGCGATCATTCTTCTTATGCCGATGTTTTCATAAAGAGCTTTGAAGTATTCATTGGCATGGATGGTTGAACCTCGATCGTGCTGATATCCTTTGTTACGAGAAATCTATCCATCTCAACCTTTCCCCTGGTCAAACCCTCATAATCTACGACAATAAACTTAATTCCAACCTTCACCTCATTTCGTGCATCAAAGCCCAAAATCTTCTGCGAAAGGAGTGCCATGTGTTCCTAGCCCATGTGATCAACGAGAAACAGGAAGTTAAAGACCTCGAGAGCATCCCCAAAGTCTGCAATTTTCCCGATGCCTTTCGACCTAATCCCTGGAGCTACCCCCCGTAGCCAAGTCCCCATATCACTTAGCTCCAGCAAGAAATGCAGGAGTTGTCCAGTCAGTTTAATAAGCTACTCCGCAAAAGGTTCATCAGACCGAGTTCCTCCCCCTTAGGAGCCCCAGTATTATTTTTTCCTTTCGAATGTGTATCGACTACCGCGAGTTGAGCAAATTGACCATCAAGAACTGATATCCTCTTCCTCAAATAGACGACCTTTTCGACCAACTTCAGGGAGCCAAATACTTCGCGAAGATAGACCTCAGGCCAGAGTATCATCAGATACGAGTTCACGAGAATTATGTTTCCTAGATGACATTTAGGACTCAATATGATCACTACGAGATCGTATTGATGCCCTTCGGTCTAACCATTTTCCCGGTTCACGTGGTAAGCGAGGAAGGCATACACGTGGACCCTTCTAGTATCTAGGCGATATAGAATTAGTTGGCATCGAAGACACCCACAGAAAAGTGTACCCTTTTGTTAGAGTGAAAAGCAAGATACAGTATTCCAAACATTGAAGCAAGACATATGCATCACACCTATCTTGTCCCTGCCAAAAGAGTTACGCTGACATACAATGGAAACCTCTGGAGTTCCAGGTTGAAGATCGGGTCGTGTTGAAGGTCTCGCCCTGGAAAGGCATGGTACGCTTCAGAAAGCGTGGAAAACTTAACCCAAGGTACATAGGACTTTTTGAAATCCTCGTTAGGATCGATCCCATAGCCTACAAACTCTGACTACCTTCAGAACTTAGCAACATCCATCTTGTATTCAACGTCTCTATTCTTAAGAAGTGCCTACCCGATGAAACCCTAGTAATCCCTTTGATGAGACAGAGATCAACGAAAACCTGAACCTCATGGGAGAACCAATCGAAATCATAGATCGAGAGATTAAACGTACGAAACAAAGTCGTATTCCGATAAGTGAAGGTTCGTTGGAATGTCATGCGAGGATCTGAGTTCACTTGGGAGTGCGAAGACTCGATGAATCAGAAATAATTGCATCTCTTTCCAATTCTGAAATATGTATCTAAAGTTTGAATTTCGGGGCGAAATTCCCTTTAATGGGGGAATAATGTGACAACCCGAAGTTTGTCTCATCGCCGTAACTCGTTTACGTCCATAAAGCTCGTCTTTAGCGAATTGTTTCAAATTCATTTTTGTATTAAGTCAATTAGTTTAAGACTTCTATTATAACCTCGTAGGTATCCAAACCCATTAGAAACACATGAAAACATCCCAAATTATTATTTAGAAAATTTTTAGTTTTGACCATATCGAGTTACGAAAACTTAATCGGGTACGACCAAAATTCCCGTCTAACGTCAGTATCGGGTAGAATTCCACCGTGTCCCAAACTCGAACCATATATAAAGTTCAAAGGATCTCATTTGAAGCCTTTTTCACTCTCTCTACTCTCTCTCCTCAAGTTCAAGTTCTTGGTCCAAAATCATCCAATTCAAGCCTCAAATCGTTAAGGTAACTACCCTAACTCATAGATTAGCATCCTTAGACTTCAAATTCGTGTTCAAATCATGGAATAGGACCAACATCATGTGTTTACATCCCTAGAACAGTCTTGGGCCGCAAACACACATAAAAGGGGTTTTTGAGCCCCAAACCCTCCCAGATCACACTTGGAGCTTGGAAATGGCTTAAGGACTTATTTGAATGGACTAAGAACACCATAAACTCAACATTTAAGGGGTAAATATGATTTTATGGCCCAAGAACATGCTTGGACCGTAAACACCCTTTAATGGGCAGTAAACTCCTTTTTAGGTGTTAACATGCCCCTTAAACACCTCCTAAACCTTGGAATTAAAGTCTAGAAGCAACCACAAACGAGTTAGGGACCTTAAAATTGATAAAAAAAAAAAAAAAAAAAAAAAAAAAAAAAAAAAACCCTCCCTTAGGATTTCACGGCCGTAAACCCCCCAAGGATAGGTTCCTGGGCCGTAAACTCCTATATCTTAGTCAAATGATGCCCTAAATTCATTCCATGGCTTGTATAATGGCTTAGAATCACATGTGATTAATCTAGGGCCACCAAAACATGAAAAGAAATAGTACATAGGATCTTACGGCCATAAACTCCTAGTTCACGGCCGTAAACTCCATTAAATGGTGTCTTTTGTGGTTTAATCCTTCCCTATACCCTAGATTTAATCCTAGCTAATTTCTTCAAATGTTATAAGGCCATTTAGCAACCAAGAACCCACCACCCATGAGTTTACAGTTGTAAACTCATGGGGATATGGTCTTAGGGCCGTAATCTCTTCAAGGAGTTTACTCTTGAAGAGCAAACTCCATATCTATGCCCTACACATCCATAGATGCCACCCGGGTCACTCCAAACACTTGTAATGAAGTGTTTTCGCGTCTTGAAGTGTTTATCCATATTTGATTAGTGGTTCAGAGTCTAATTAGATACAATTGTGTATCATTTCATATTACATAGGAACCTCATGCATTATCAAGCCCCGATCTGACACTTAGCATCCTAGCTGACACGTTCCTCAACTGGTGAGTTCATACCCCTACCCATTTTCAATGTTTTTCAATGTTTTCAGGGGGGAATACAAGCAAAATTACAAGAAATTCTTGTACTCAAAACTTATTATTTAATGTGTTATGTTCGTATTTTTGTATGCATTTAACACTGGAAATTGAATCGGACAACCGTCTAACTTGCATAATTAATTACCGTACTGTTTGTGAAAATATTTATAAAATGTTATATTTTATACTTCACAAATGATTTTCACGTTATTTCTGTTAAAAGCATTAACCTTAGAATTTTGATACGTCCTTGATAACACTCCCCTTAGATACGAGAGTGAAGGACTTCAGCACTTTAGATCCGTCCTTGATAACACTCCCCTGGATACGAGAGTGAAGGACACGTCCTGGATAACACTCCCCTGAATACGAGAGTGAAGGACTAATAAATTAGAAAGTTCTGTATTATTATTATATTTGATTTCATTAAACCTAAGAGTTTAGTTATGTCCTTGATAATACTCCCCCTAGATACGAGAGTAAAGGACCAATAACATTAATCTTAGAACTTTTGATATGTCCTTGGTACACTCCCCCTAGTTACGAGAGTGAAGGACGAATAAATTAGAATGTTTTGTTTTATTATTTTAATTTCATTAATCTTAAGATTGGAGTTACGTCCTTGATAATACTTCCCCTAGATACGAGAGTGAAGGACTATCCCTGTAACCAGAATCTCCTGGAGGGAGAACGTGACTTGAGTGTATAGATCTATACGGGATTGACTATCCCACACCTGGCTTCTAGCTACAGCCGAACCGAAAGGTTCAAGGGTGACAAAATTCATAAAAAGATACTGGCCCCGTTCCGAGCCTTATCTAGTCTGTACTATGGTTATGGAACTCACAATCAAGATTATGAAAACTTTATACTTATTTATTAGTTTTATATATACGTGTTAAAACTAATGTACTTTTTCAAGGGTAACCGACTTTCAGGAAACTTCACGCACACACATTAAGTAGGGAAGATACTTGTACATGACATTCAGATTCGATAACCAACCACAAACTTTTTAAGGAAAATAAGGGGTTTTCCTGGGGTAACTGTACTTGTTCTTTACCAAACTGTGTAACAAACAGATAACTAAACTATACATATAAGAAAATATGGGATTTTCTTGGAATCATAACTTTTTCAGAAAACCGAAAGGAAACTTGTTCATTTTCAGAAAACAAACCCGCTTATGATCTCACCAGCTTTATGTTGATTTTCAAACTACTTGTATTCTCAGGTTTACGTTAGACAGGTACCCTACGGTCTTCTGGAGAAGACGGAGCGTATAGGAGACTCGTCTTAACTTTTGTTCATATGATATATATATATATATATATATATATATATATATATATATATATATATATATATATATATATATATATATATATATATATATATATGTATGTATAACACATGTAACTCTTTGTTTTCAGACAATGTAAATGAATCTATGTAATGTAAATTTTTGTGTTTACTATGCTTACTATGTACATTGGTTGTGATACTTAACATGAAGTCACCTCCGCCCCGGAACGTTTCCGCCCTGGGTTTCGGGGTGTGACATATGATTTGTGTGGTGTTAATATTTTGGGGGAACTCACTAAGCTTCGGACTTATAGTTTTGGATTTTGTTTCAGGTACTTCGTACGATCTCCAGAAGGCGAATGCATGATCCTGCACCTCCTCGCATTTTATGTTTTTGATTTCTGGGATACTCTAATATGAAACTATTTTGGAAACATTTTTTAATAAATATTGATTTTTGAATGCTTGAAAATGTTTTAAATTTTTATGAATTTTATGGATGTTACAAAGGTGGACTTGCCACGTCGTGGTGATCAAGATTTAGGAAAACTATATATAGAAATAATAATCCTCCAAAAATAAAACTTGTGATGGAGCTATTGTCATATTTTGAAGGCCAAGAATGCCCTTTGGAGCTTGGAGTTGCAGAAGATTGATTATAGCTTGGATTTGAGAGATTTGAGGCAATACAACTTCCTATTACATTTTTCTTCTCAAGTTTAATCATGAATGTTTACTTGAATTTTGTTTTTCTGTGTTTACTTGCTGAAATCAAGGGCTAAAAATCTATGACTTTCGTTTAGATTAGATTGCTTGACTTTTTATGGTTTGATTTATAGTTTGGATGATGTCTAGTTGGTTATTTGTTACTTTAGCTTAGTAAAGAACCTTTTATTTTTACTAGAACTACTTTTTTATTTATTTCTGAGTTTAATTAAGTTTGCATAACCATCACTCTTGATTAAACTTGAATCTTATGATCTTTGTGAATTACAAATTGTAGAAATAGTGTTTTGACCAAAACCAAAGGTTAAATAGAAAAGTGGATTAGTAATTGTAGAGCTAATATATGACAACCAACCATATATTGAATTGATTCAATAAACCAATTTGATCAATCCATTATAAGTCTAATTTAACTCGAATCGAACACTTATAAATTTGCTAGTTTATCTGCCTGATCACCGTATGAATGAACTTATTTGCTAAAGGATTAAGTTAGTGAACAGTAACTTGGTCATCTTAGGAATTGGTAACCAAGGAATCATTAATCCATTGCACTTCCATAAATTAACCTTAATAGAAAGTATATCGAAGCTAAATGAAAGTCTCTCAATTACCTTCGTTAAAATTGTCTTTTGTGGTTCTTACTTTTAATTTTAGTTTTTTTTCATTAGTTCATAATATTAGTTTGGTTAATTAAGTTTTTGGTCTTGCAAAACTAGAGAAAATCCCTTTTTCTTAATTAAAAAGTAGTTTAGGTAGTTAGTAGATAAAATTTGCTAAACATTTTGTTCCCTATTCGATACACGACTATTGTGCTATTCTATTTTCAACAAGGTACACTACCTTAGGAAGTAATAATTAGTTACATTAGTAGGTTAAACTAGTGCGTAATTATTTACGCATCAACTCTCATTGAAGCTGGAAGAACTATGGTCTTTGAAGCTGGTCTTCCTCTATCATTTTGCATTGAAGATGTCAACACAGCATGTTATACCTAAAACTGCTCCATCATTGTTAAGCGTCATGGGAAGACTGCCTATGAGCTACTTAAAGGAAGGAAACCAAACATCTCTGACTTTCATTTGTTTGGATGTGTCTGCTACATTTTGAATCAAAATATCAGTGAACTAAGTTCGAAGCCAAAGTTGATGAAGGAATGTTTTTAGGTTACTCTAGTGTGTTAAAGGCTTTCAGGGTGTTCAATCTTGCAAGAAAAACTGTTGAGGAAACGGCTCATGTTACATATGATGAAGACTTATTCATTTTTGGTCAGATTGATCATCCCTCATCCATTCTAAATGAACATACCTTGAGTCCATTAGACCCTGATTCGGAATTCTTTCCAAATGTTACTAAGCCTGTTGTTCCCAATGTTGATCATATAATCAGCTCTCAATCTAACTCTAAAGATCAGCTTGTTGTCTCTGAAGAAGCCGAGCCATCTAATCATGAAGATTTTGTTCCAGATAATTCAAATGAATGTACTAATCCTAGAATTCTTTGAGATCATCCTAAATCTCAAATCGTTGGAGATGTAAATTTTGGGATTCTCACTCGTAGCAGAGTCAGCAGCAACTTCTGCACGTTTGGGAATTTTATATATGTTGTGACATCAACTTCAAGGGATGCGATGTTGTTTAATGGATCGAATCTTGAAGCTTTATTGAGAAGACAACACAGAAGAACTGTTAAAGGACGTCCAGGTGTTCTCTAGGGACGTCACTCCGACGATCAAGTTAGTTTTATGTGAGAGAGAATTTAGGGTACACTCAGTGAGGGAGAATATGGATCCCTTCCTTGAGACGGAAGATATCCTTTTATACCTATTACTAATGGATCTTGGGGACCTAGCCCAATGAGTGTGAGACGTGGCCTCGTCTAACTAAGAGAATTATACCCACGTTAACCAACTGCCTGGTGACGTCAGTTCTGGGTGTCACCTAAGCTTCTTGTCATGTCTTGATTGGTCGTGAAAGAATGAGAAGATCACGAAGAATACTCTCTCCTCGTGAAGGGAAGCGAACTACCACCCTAATGTTGGGTTACTTAGGCCAAGACCGTGCCTTGGCCAAGGTTTTGGTGTGATAATATGCTTTCCATTACATTTAGCGTGGTTGTTCATGGTAACGTTAACAAGTCCCTTAGACTAGTAGGCTTCTTCGTTAATGACGTAGCAGAGTTGTTCTAGTCTATTTACAAACACATGGCGGGTTGTTACTGATAGTTGATGCAGTTGGTAGAGCAAAATCGTTGTTCTTCGGTGGTTTCATCATGAAAACGGTTTGTTGCCCCTTTAGTGGCATTTAAGCCTTTGTTTCTCCTGGATTTCCATCCTTACTTTCTACTTTTCTCTCTTTGACTTCTTGCCCCAAAGAAACCTTTTCGACCTTTTCTTCCTATTCTTCCATGGCTGCCACTCGTTCCTTGGGAAAGGATCTTACCACCGAAGAATGGGATCTTTTAGTTTCGATTTGGGTTTGTTCCCAAACACGGGGTTCAACTTCCTCTTCCAGATGCATCACTTTACAGTCCTCCTGAAGGCAAGGTCGATATTCCAATCGCCTTATTCGAAGTGGGTTTGCATTTTCCTACCACAAATTTCTTCAATCTGATTATCCGGGAGTATGGGTTTTCCATGAGGGAGCTGACCCCAATTGCTATAAACAAGATAGTGGGTTTTGAACTCCTCTGCTGTGCCCTAGGGCTCCTGCCCACTGTTCCGGCATTCAAGCATTTCTTCAACTCTTCTACTCATTCGGGGACTCGGACCCTTTCTCGTCGGCGAGGAGTCCCTACCCTTATCCACGATAAAAATTCCAAGAAGAACTGGAAAGAGAAATTTCTATGGGTGAACAGTGACCTCGTGGTGCTCAGTTACCCAAGGGCTAAAGTCTATGTCGACTGTGCTCCAACACTCTTTGGTGCTGACAAAGAATTGGCTGATGTCTTAGAGAAGATGAGCATCAATGGTGAGGATTGGCTTGACTGCTTCTTGGCTGCTGGCGGGATGAGCGCCGCTTGGAGGGCTCACGGAAAGATGCCTGATTTTTTCATCGAGATGAGGGTATCATTTTTCTCCTTCTGTTTTCTCTTGCCCCATTTCCTCCCTTTTTATTCGACAAAGCACGTTTAAGTCGGTCTTCTGGTTAACCGTCGTTGTCTTTGTTTTGTTGCCAGGTGTGGAGGAGGTTATTTGCTTGAAGAGAGCTCTTCAAGGTTTATTTGATGACGATCTTAAGTGTCGCGATGTTGACCTCATAGAGACTCTTCCTCCCCCCGTTTTTGGTCGAGAAATCGAAACTAATATTGGTTTGGAAAGTGTTGTTGGCGCCGACGAGGATTCAGATCTGCAAGACATTGTTGTCACTAGCGTTTCTCATAAGGATCCTGCCCCTTCCAAGTCCCCGAGGAGCCTCCACCGTGTCAAGAGGCATTTTACTTTCTTAGAGGCCTCTACCGGTGGTCGACCCGAAACAGCTAGCACTGAGCCCCGTCTTTGTAAGAAACGTAATATGAGTTTCTTACTAGGAGGCTCCAAGAGTTCCACCCGTGCCTCCGATGAAAGTCCTCTGAAACTGCTGGAGGGGGCACAAAATAGGGCGACTGAACCGCCCAATCATATAGAGGAAGGAAATGTCGGCAAGATCTGCCCCGATCTTACTGTCGGAGAAGCTGTGGCGAAGACTGGGTCTTCGCTTTCCCAAGGTCCCACGCCATTTGCTTCGGGTAAAACAGGAATTGTTCCCCTTTTTGCAGGGTATCATCTGGATGCCTACAAGCCATCTTGGAGGCTAACTCCCCGAGACCTTATTTCTAATCACGACACTGCTCTTGAGTGGTGTCGGCACCCTTTTCCACCTACTACAACCGAGGCTTTAACTGTCCTAACGGATGAGAACATGGTTGACGGTCTGTGTTATGTCGCCGCCCAAGTGTCATCTTACCTGGTTGCAGCTGCTGAACGCATCTCCAATGTGGAGACCATCGAGTCTCACTCGAACAAGATGAGCATCGAATGTGAAGAGTTGAAAACCCAGGTGGCAAAGATGGAAGCCAACAAGCACAGTTGGGAGGCCAAGCAGGAGGTGGCGCTACTCAAGAAGGCAAGCTTAACAGAACAAGTGGCAAAGCTGGAGGAAGAGGTGAGGCATATGAATGACGGCATGGGAGCCATGAGTTTGGATAATGCTGGTCTAAGTGAGCAGACGGTAGAACTGGAGGTCCATCTGGTTACGGAGAACTCTGCAAAAGGGGCGCTGGAGAAGGATGTTACGTGGATCCTTAGCGATGGACTCAGTTGAGTGGTAGACAGAGTGATCGATAGCCCTCAATTTATTCAAGGAAAAAGAGTTGCAAAAGAGCTTGTGATAGTCGGGGAGTTTAATCCAGAGGTTGAGGTGGACGTGGTCACTAAGACCCAAGAGATGGAGGATGCCATAGCTACTTTTACTGAAACGGATTTTGTCGGGTATCTCCACTTGGGTAGTTTGGACATGTCCGGACTCCGCGACTTTTGTCAAGACGCTTAGAGTGATGGGTCTGGCCCTGGCCCAAGCTCTTCTCCCAGTAAAGGGAACCCTCCTGCCAATAAGTAGCGTTGTTTGCCTAATTTGTTTTGATGTAACCCCTGTGAACAATGTTTTCTATTTCTTTCTTTGTTTTTTTGTCTTGGCTGCCCTAAGTGGTAGTCTTAAAGTCCCGGAGTCCGACGACTTTGACAATGTTTACTTTTTAGTTTATGGTTATGAATGTTTCTTGTTACCGTACATATTGTTTTGTTTGGTTACTTCGTGTATGGTTTATGTTGGCCATCACATAGTATTTGTGCATGGTTTGCTTACCCCTGGTTTGAGCTCTTTTGCTGGTGAACTCTTTGTGCTTTTCTAATGTTGGTCTTTGAGAAATTTGTTCTACTTTGCTGCTTAAAGACCCTAGACATAGCCAAGATCATCATCTTGAGGCTCACCTGGTTGTGCTTTTTTCATTAGTCGAAGGTTATGACTCTTCTACACTTATGTCACATGTTCTTTTGTATGTTTGTTATTGTTTATAACGTGATAGATGAACATGTTTTGGGGGAAAGGTTATGAACCTTTTTTATACAAACCCCATGGCTGCCTCCTTGTATCGATTTCGTTCGTATGACGTTGGATGATCAGTGCTTGTTGTCACACGGTAAATGTACACAGCCTCTTGGTTTTGCTTTTCAAGCTTGAAAATAAGAAGCATCTGAATTGCTTTCTTTCTTTTTTCTAGTTTTGTGGTTAGAGTGTTATAAGACTGAAAGTGGTGAAGTAATTTTTGCTAGTTACATTTACATGTCAAAACTAATACAAAACGCCTTTGCTAGCATTGGATCTATTTTTAACACTTCTTTTAAGAATAAAAATGACGCAAACTCTGCGCATTCCAAGTTCTTGGAATGGAACGCCCGTCCTAAGCTTCTAGGACGTAAGCCCATTCTTATGGGCTTCCACAATTTTGTATGGTCCTTCCTAAGTGACACTGAGTATTCCCGATAGTTCGGCATGGCTGGATTCATTCTTTCTAAGTACCGATTCTCCAACCATGAAGTTCTTGACCCAAACTTGGCGGTTGTAATAGTTCTCAATTCGTGATTTATAAAGTGCTTGGCGTATTTGTGTCGCCTCATGTTTTTCATTGAGCATGTCCAGGTCCTAGTGTCTCCCTTCTTCGTTGGTTGCTTCCTTGAAACTCTATGTTCGCTGGGAGCTTGTCACACCCCCAAACCAAGGATGGCGGAAATGTCCGGGGGTGGAGGACTTCATGTAGAGTATCACAACAACGAGTATAATAGTGCTCAAGTAAATACAACCATCATAAATATAATTGAAAAAAAGTTACACCAAAGTATATGTTTACATGATTCGAATCAATTACATTATGATACAAGATGAATTGTTTGACGATTTATCGTCCCATCCTCAAAACGTTGTTGATTTCCTGTTTTCACTGAATTCCTGAGAATACAAGTAGTTTTGAAAAGTGTCAACACAAAGGTTGGTGAGTTCATAAGCTTTTGACCGTAAGAGTTTGAAAATCGATCTTTGTAAAGAGATGTATGCTACCAAGAAAAATCCAATACTTTCCTTATAAAATTTATGTGGTCCTAAATGCTAGGTCCGAAAATGAACGAGTATTTGTCATACTTAAGGATATAAATGTGGTTTTAAATTGGCGTAAAACCCCTTTCTGATTTGAGGAAAAATCTCGTAATGAATGATGTGTAGTCTTAAATACCAAGACTGAAAATATACCATAATATCTGTAGTTATTGATATAAAAAGTTATTTTAAATCGATATAAAACCCCTTTTGATATGAAGACGCACAAGTATTTTTCCATACTTAAAGAAATTTCAGTGAGCTAAATCGACATAACTCGCTAATTTAAAGTTAGAACCCGTAAATCTTATGATTTGTTAATACTACATGTGAGCTATCATAACCATACTTGACTTAGACGGCCTCGTAATACGACGTTCTTCAGGCGTCGGAACTGTTATGACACTTGTCATCTCAGACCTGCCGATCTAGCTGTTACAAGCAGCTCTGGTGTGGGTTTGTCAAGCCCAATATAGATCTATACATAACTATCACGTTCTCCCTACAAGAGATTCTGGTTACAATTTACAGGACTTTTTGAATTGGTTACTTTGGAAGTAACCCGAAGCGAATGACTCACAAATTTATTCATTAACAAATTTACGTGAACTAAACTGAAAACTTTTGATAAATAAGTTTGAAAAGTAAATGATACATAAACTATACCTATTATAGTTTATCCAAAATGTTTGTAATGTATAAGAACTCTTTTATGAAAACGCATTTGTGTTATGAATCCATAAACTATGCTCATTATAGCTTAATATACGTGTTCTAAATGAATGAATAATCTTATCATGAATGACTAAGTTTCAGTTTATGATGATAAACTAACAAGGAAACACATTCAATACTTAGATCTTATTGTTATACACTTTGCTCAACATAATACAAAGTGTTATGAAAGTTATATGTTGTTAACTAAATTTAACCTTTCTGCGCTGTTTTAGAAAAGTCATAGAAAAATCATACGAAGTCGAAAACTAAATCCATAAATTATGAGAGTTCCCAAAATGTGTCTAGTTTACTCATAATTTTTATCATGATTTTTAATGACCTCCAACTTGGTTGAAATAGTCCATAATCACAGACTGGTCCGGATTGGTGTTTGAAATGATAGGCAGTTTTGTAAAAATCACCATAAATGGTAGAAAAATCGCATGGAGATGTGCAAGTAGTAATTTTAAAGCTAATAACTTGAACTACTTACACCTAAAACAGTTTTGAAAACAAAAATGTTTAAGTTGTCCAAAACAGTTCGTGAATGGAGTTGAACTTTTCTAATGAAGGCTGTTAGAAAAGTTTAGTTATGTTCTTGGTGTTTTAACTTGTTTCCCCCCCCCCCCCCCCCCCCCTAAAAACTTGAGAAAACATGAAAATGTAGGGGTATGAACTCACCTTAAGTGATTTCAGTAGATGGATGATGGAGTAAAGAAGTGTTCAGCTCAAGAACACTTGGGAGAATCACTTGAAGATTCGAAGATCTAACACAATTATGACGGAGTTTGTGTAAGATATCCATGATTTGAGTAGAAAGAAGTGAAATAATCATAAGGAGAATGGATTTTGCTTACCACATGTGGAGGAAAAACCCAAGATCAGCCCTTGAATCTCGAATTCTAGAGAGAGGAAGTGAGAGAGAAAAGAGTTTGATCTTTTTGGTGAAAGGAGAGAAAATGAAAGAAATGAGGAGAGAGAATGGTTTGTTCCAGCTCTAAAATGTGGGAAAGGGTGATAATTGAGTGGAAAGGACATTGAAGTGACCTAGGTAAGGTGGGGAGGTGTGGCTGGTCATAGAGTGGGTGTGGGAGTGGTTGTTTGTGTCATAAGGTAAAGCTAAGTCAACACTCTACCTTTGTACTTCACCTACTCTCTTGTGGATAAGGTTTTTTATCCTTAAAACGTGATTAATCATTAATTAAGGGTCTTATATGTTAAAATAAAGTTTTGGGTGAAAATCCCGTGTTAAAACAATTAAAAACGGGCCTAAAACGCAAAATTAGTCGAAAACCGGGAGAAAAAGGACTTCCAGCGAGACCTCTCGATCCTAGGCCGAGGTTCGGTCCCTAATGATGCAAAGCCGGAGGCGAGATGGGCGAACCAGAAGTGTGAAGCGAAGGCGAAGGCTCGGTCAAAGGCTCAGAAGCGAGGGCTCGGTCAAGGCATCAGGATCCGAAATGGTTCGAAGGTTCGGGTTCGGGTGTGTAGGCGAGGTTCGGGCCCGAGAGGACCTTTCGGGTTCGGTTCAGCAGCCTTCGGCTCAGAAGGGTTCGGTCCCTTAAGAGGACTTTCGGCCCCTAAGAGAGGTTTCGGGCCCTAAGAGGACTTTCGGGTCCTAAGAGGAGTTTCGGCTCCTTAAGTCCGTTTTTCGCGTAGACTTCCGTTTTTGGGCTGTTTTCGCCAAATTCGAGGGTCGGGATGCCCCGAGTGATTATAGAAAGTTGAGAGAGATTTGGGAGAGATTTCACATACTTGGAGAGATTTGGGAGAGATTTGACATGCTTGGAGAGATTTCTCATACAAAGAGATATTTGGGAGAGATTTCACATTCTTGGAGAGATTTGGGAGAGATTTGACATGCTTGGAGAGATTTCTCATACAAAGATATATTTGGGAGAGATTTCACATTCTTGGAGAGATTTGGGAGAGATTTGACATGCTTGGAGAGATTTCTCATACAAAGAGATATTTGGGAGAGATTTCACATTCTTGGAGAGATTTGGGAGAGATTCTTGATAAGAAGAGATGGAGTGAAAACGATTGAGAGCGGTTTTGTGTGTGACGAATGTGAGTGTCCGGCTTCGCAATGCAAGGTCCGTAAACCCCGTTAAGCCTTGTTTAAGGATCTTGCATACTCCCGATGAGTATGCAACATTGTTTTATCGGTTTGGCTCGCCACGTACCACAGTTTTAGGTTAAGGAGATCTAGATGTACGCACTTTTCGATTTATGATCTCTCATTAGAATAGCGAGTTGTTTAGAAATTACATAACGTAAACTCTAGTACCCATGGGCAAATTGAGTTGATCGGTTTGACTTGTTGACTTTAGTTGATTTTGACTTGACCGAAAATTGACGGTTGTCACAGAGCTGGCCACTATTTCCAATAGGAGGACTGCTTCTGTCCCATAGGTTAGACTAAATGGCGTTTCTCCTGCTTGACCTTGCTATGGTGCGATATGACCACATCACCATCGGGAGCTCATCCACCCAGGCGGACTTTGATCTGAGTAATCTTTTCTTTAATCCATTGACTATGGTTTTTTTGATATCTCAGTTTGTCCATTGGCCTGAGGGTGTGCCACTAACGTGAACCAGTGGTGGATTTTCTTGTCTTCGCACCACTCCTTTAAGGGGCTTCCTTCAAATTGTGTGTCATTATCACTTATGAGGATTATGGGGGTGCCAAAATGAGCCAAGATGTTATTAGTCATGAACTTTATCATTTGCTTGCCAGTGACAGTGTCCAGCGGTTTTGCCTCTATCCATTTAGTGAAATAATCCACAGCCACTAGCAAAAATTTTACGCCCCCGGCGCTGGTGGGAATGGTCCCACTATGTCGATGCCCCATTGATGGAAGGGCCAAGGGCTGGAAATACTAGTCAATGGCATGGCTAGTTGGTTTTGGAAAGGTGTGAATGCCTGCCATTCTTTGCATTTCTTGGTTAGGGTTGCAGCATCGTTGTACACGCCTGGCCAATATACTCTTTGGCGGAGTATTTTGCCTATGAGCGCTCGGGCGCCCTCGGGTGCCGCTGCGTCTCCGGAATGACTTTCTTCCAAGAATGGCTGGCCCTCTATTTTAGAGATACACTTTAGCCATGGGCTTAAATACCCTCTTCGATAGAGTTGGTTGTCCCTTATTGCAAAATGTGACGCCCTGATCTTGACTTTCCTCGCCTTCTCTAGGTCATCCGGGAGCACGCCATGGTGTAAGTAATCGACGTAGGGTTTGGTACATTCTGGAGTAGTAGATATTTTGTTAACCTTTTGGTTATCAATGCTTTCTCCGAGAGTACTTCAACTAGCACTTTCTTTGTTAAGTGATCATAAGAAGTAGAAGCTAGCTTGTTGAGGGCATCCACCCTTGCACTCTTTCCCCGAGAGATTTGTTTTATTGAAAAACTTTTGAATGTGTTGGTTAGGATACGGACTGCATCTAGGTATTTTTTTCATCCTTGAGTCATTAGCCGCGTATGTTGCATTTATCTGATTTGTGATAAGTAATGAATCACTGAGATCTTCTAGTTGCTTTGCACCAACCTCTTTGGCCAGCCTTAGACCTGCCAGGAGTGCCTCGTATTTTGCCTCGTTTTTAGAGACTTG
This sequence comes from Lactuca serriola, assembly GCF_051521515.1. Taxonomy (NCBI): domain Eukaryota; kingdom Viridiplantae; phylum Streptophyta; class Magnoliopsida; order Asterales; family Asteraceae; genus Lactuca; species Lactuca serriola. The sequence continues at coordinate 333,868,831 of NC_136411.1, forward strand.
GGAATCAAATCGTGGCGCATAAGTGATCTCTTCTCTATTGGGGCTTTGGAGGATCAGGCCTGCGCCTGAGCCTTCCTTGCTTGCTGCGTCATCGGTGTATAGTTTCCAGAGTTCTTTGTCGGCTTCAGGCTCAAGTGGGTCGACAGAGATTGTCGTCGGAACTCCCTTAATGGTATCTAGGATTTCAACCAGGAAGTCTGTGAGGGCTTGGGCCTTGATGCTAGTCTGGGGTGGTAATGGATATAATGTTCGCCTAATTCTATATCCCACTTGGCCAGGCGCCTGGACTTTTTCGGCCTTAGTAGCACTTGCTTTATCGGGTAACTAACTAGAACATCCACCTTGTGGGCATGAAAATACCTCTATAGCCGTCTAACAGCGTATACCAGGGTGAGGACCAGCTTCTCTAAGGTTGGGTAATTGACCTCTGGCCCTTGTAGAGCCATACTAACAAAACGGCTGGGGACCTGCTTGCCTTCCCTTTCGACCGCTAACACAGAGGAGATATCTTCTTCGGAGGCTGCTAAGTACATCTGTAGTGTCTCCCCTGGTAGCGGGCAGGCGAGAGTCGGTAGTTGGTGTAAGGCATCTTTCAGTTGTTGCAATGTCGCATCTGATTTTTCTGTCTATTTGAGCTGCTTTTTCTCTAGGCACCCTTTGAGTGTTTGGTATAGAGGAAGCGCTTTTTCTGCAGATTTGGAAATGAATCTTCCCAATGCTGTCAACCTGCTGTTGATCTCGTGTACACCCTTGAGGTTTTGGGGAGTTTTCGACTTGAGGAACTCCTGGATTTTGGTGGGATTAGGCAGGATCCTTTCCTTGGATATCTGGTACTCGAGGAATTGCCCTTCCTCTACCCCAAAAGTACATTTAGTTGGGTTTAACTTCATATGTGCTTTAGCTAGCGTTTGGAAGGTTTCTTCTACATCGTGGAATAATGTTTCTTCATTACGGCTTTTAATTACCATGTCGTCGACATAGAGTTAGGCGTGTTCCTTATACAAGAGTTAGAGATAGTGAGTACCTCAGTGTCGTCATACGAAGGCCCCTTCAACGACAGTTTCCAAAAACTACTATGGGGTACTAGTTCCGTAATCGGCGGGATCTATGCCATTAGCACATGGGTTGGGTTTAGATCACCCGTTTGTAGAGAACCATCATCATTTATTTGCTATATCACTCTTAGGATATGTCCGGATGGCGCCAAATATTGTGACATGAACTTTAGGGGATGGGATGTTGTTTGATGGATCGAACCTTGAAGCTTTCCTGAGAACACAACACAGAAGAACCGTTAAAGGACGTCCGGGTGCTCTCTCGGGAAGTCACTTCGACGATCAAGTTAGTTTTCTGAGAGAGATAATTTAGGGTAAAATCAACGAGGGAGAAGATGGATCCCTTCTTAAGACGGAAGAGATCCTTTTAAACCTGTTACTAACAGATCGTAGAGACCTAGACCCTTAAGTGTGAGACGTGGCCTCCTCTAACTAGCAGAATTATGTCCACGTTAACCAACTGCCTGGTAACGGTAGTTATGGGTGTCACCTAAGCTTCTTTTCACGTCCTGATTGGTCATGAGTGAATGAGAAGATCACGAAGAATATTCTTTCCTCATGAAGGGAAGCAAACTGCCACCCTGGTGTTGGGTTACTTAGGCCAGGACCGGGCCTTGGCCAAGGTTTTGGTGTGATAGCGTCTCACTTATGCTCTCTGTTACATTTAAGGTGGTCGTTCATGGTAACGTTAACAATCTCAATAATTGAACCAAAGAATGTCGTTGATATCCTGAGGGGAAGCTGACTTGATCAAGGCTACGCAGGATGAGCTGAATGAATTTAAACTTCATCGTTTGGGGACTCTTGTTCCCAAGCCTCAAGGAAAAACTATCATTCACACACATAGGGTGTTCAGAAACAAGATGGATGAAGATGGGATCGTCATTAGAAACAAAGCAAGACTTGTTGCCTAAGGATTTTGTCAACTGGAAGGATTAGACCATGGCAAAACATTTGCCCTCCGTTGCTAGACTTGAAGCAATTCGGTTGTTTCTTGCTTTTAATTCATTCAAGAACTTCAAATTCTATCAGATGGATGTTAAGACTGCCATCTAACATGTAAATATTCAAGAAGAAGTCTTCCTAAAGCAACCTCCAAGGTTTGAAAATGAAGATTTTCCCAATCATCTATATCATCTTGATAAAGTTGTATACATTTACAAGCAGGCACCCAGAGCATGGGATGACACATTGGCGAGCTATCTTTTGGATTGTGGATATAGATGTGGAAAAATTGACAACACCTTGTTCATCAAGCATTTAGGATCTCACATCATTCTTTCTAAAGTGTATGTCGATGATATCATTTTAGGGTCCACTGATGAGAAACTAAGTTATGATTTCATTGAGGTCATGGCTAAGAAATTTGAGATGATCATGATGGGTGAACTAACTTTCTTTTTAGGTTTTTAGGTTAAAAAACTAACTGATGGAATTTTTGTTTGTCAAGCTAAACACATTGTAGACATGGTGAAGAATTTTGGTTTTTCTAATAGCAAACCAGCAAAGACTCCAATGTCCTCATCGGCGTCTATTGTAGTTGATCCAACTGGCGCTAATGTGAATTCAACCCTGTAACGAGGAATGATAGGTCCACTGCTCTATCTTACTGCCAGCCGTCCTGACATTATGTTTGCTACCATATTGTGTGCTCGTTATCAAGATAATCCTAAGAAATCTCATCTTCTCGTTGTTAAAAGGATCTTTTGTGACTTAAAGCATACACCAATCTTGGATTATGGTATCCTCGCAACTCTGAGTTCAAGCTAGTGGGATACACTGACTCTGATCAAGTTGGATGTGGCATCGATCGCAAGAGTACTTAAGGAGGGGCTCCAATGTTGGGTGATAGATTGGTGAATTCGTCCAACAAGAAATAGACAGCAGTGGCTTGTTATACCGCTGAAGCTAAATATGTAGCCGTTAGAAGGTGTTGTGCTAAGATTCTATGGATTCAAAATCAGCTCTTAGATTATGGTATAAACTTCTCAAAGACTCGTATCTGTTGTAACAACTCCAACGCCATTCAGATGATATAGAATCCAGTATAGCATTTTGAAAACAAGCACATTGACATTCGTCATTACTTCATCAGGGACATTGTTCAAAAGGGAAAAGTATAGTTGTTCTACATTCCTTCCACTGATCAACCGGTTGACATTTTCACCAAGGCATTGGACGAGAAGACCCTAAACAAATTGATTGCATGTCTCGGCATGCTTTCAATGACATAACTTTTTCTAACTGGTTTGAAATAACTTTACTTCTACTTGCTTTCTTAAAACAAAAACAAAAAAAAAAAAAAAAAAAAAAAAAAAAAAAAAAGTGCTTCTTTTATTATGTTTTTAAGAAATTTACATTGTGTGCTTAATCTTTGCATCTAATGTTTATAAGTACTCTTTTTTCTCTATTCTTTATTTTCATGCCTATATATGGATTATCAGCACATCTTCTTTCCAGGTTTGGAAAGAGTTGGGGCCATTCAAAATGTTCTGAATGCTCTAGTTGTTGAGAAGAATATCGGTATCAAGTCTTCTTCTTGTTGACAATACTCTTTCTCTTCTTCATTCACTGTTAAGGATGCAAGAAGCAACCATTAATACAATGAGTCTTACTTTCATCTATTGATTCATAATCCGATAAAACCTCGATTGCCCTTGTGTTGATCTTGTTAAATCAATGGTTACATGGATTTGAGCTAGTTAACTTGTAGGTTACAAAGACTTACTCTAGTTCTTCTCTTGCTCCTGGTGAACATGAAGCTTGGAATTTATCAGCAACATCTCAACGATTAGTGGCTTCATCATTATTGGTTTGTAGTGAGTTGTAGTGTTTGTTCTTGCTTGTGTCTTCTTTTATAGCCAAAATTGAAGGACATATATCTCGAAAAAAGGAAGTTCATTTATGGTCTTTCAATTCAAAAGATTTGATGAATCGGGTCTTTATTTTGCTTCTAAAAAAGTTGCACAAGTATCGCTTTTAGAATATTTCCTTGTTTGACTAAATTTTTTTATTTTTATTCTTATATTATTTATTATTTTCTCCTGTACAATTTTAAACGAATTGACATAGAACTTCAAAGTTCTAGACTGCAACTCAACTCTATGATATAGAAGTTGAACCACTTTTTGTTGATGAGCTGACACCGTTTATGATTCATGCTAATTCCACCTCAGCATTACTAAAACACCCCACTCTCTCCTCAAATTCTTCTTGATATAACATTACGATTCACTATGATACACCACACACTGATAAAAGTTTGAAACTCTGTGTCGATGGCTAGTCTATGTATTGTAGGCTATCACATGCACCAACCTCATCTTGCCGATAAATTCTTCTTTAAAGCTTTATGATTCGGCGTAATGTACCATACATTTTTGAGAGCTTGAAAAATGTGTGTCGATGGTTAAGATAAAACACATTAACTTATCACACGCACCAATCCATACTCACCATATATTCTTCTTTAGAATTTTATGATTCAGTGTATGAAATTCGATGATGATGAGAATTCAAAAAATTTGTGCCAATGGGTATATCATTGTCTGTGATGTATTACATGCACCTACCTATTATTTCCCAACAATTCTTCTATTAAAGAATTTAATGATTCACTGTATTAGCCATATACTAATAAAACTTCAACACTCTATGTCGTTAGGTACATTCTATACAGGAATGTATTGCACTCATCATTCCATTCTTGTCCTTTATTTTTCTAATAAAAGTGGTTAATGAGTCAACGTATAAAACCATACGTTGATGAGACCTCACAATTCTATGTCGGTGAATGGTAGTTTAAACCCATACTATCAGGAGACATCACAAACTCACTGGATTACCAGCTGTAACTCTGATACGTTGATCGGGTCCTTCAGTACCATACATGTTGCTAATGTCAAAAAGGGGGAGAGACATTTATCTGATCTAAGGAGATGCTACATTTGATTAAAGAGGAGCTAAATCTAAGGGGGAGCAGATATTCGCTGAGACTCATGATACACTGGTTGTTACGCTGATTGTTTTTACTGTTACTGCTACTGCTGAATACCGAAATTAGGGTAGTTATATATTATCTCAGGTGGAGCATTGTTATCTCAGGGGGGGCATTTGTTAAAGCTAAAAAATTCTCAAATGATGATCTTGGTGACTTCATTGAAGATTAGTTTTGACATCATCAGATAGGGGGATACTGTAAGGCCACACCTTATGATCTAATTAGTCAAACACTTTATACGTCAGCACCAGCGCCAGCGCCTCAAGACCTTATCAGCTTTAGCGTGAAGTTAATGATCTTATGAAATGTTTGTATATTAGGCAGTTATACGGATATGCATATATGTAACGCCCGTAGATCAAGGCTAGTCAATTTAGAGACGATAAGCGTAAAAAATGACTTTTTGATAGAAGATTATTTAGAATGAATAATCTTAACTAAGTCGTAGTATATGTTACAAGGATTCCGTACATATAAAGAACGCCGAAATCCGAGTTATAAGGAAGAAGTTATGACCTGTCGAAGTTTCGCGACAAAACCGGCACGACACAACGCGATGTAAGTAGTGAATTTACGATAGAGAGATATGTAGCCTTAGCGATCTAAATGAAAGTCGTAAAATACGTTAAATTGAGAGTGTGCATAAAAAGAACGTCCAAATCTGACTTCGTATGAGGAAGTTATGATTTTTCTAAGTTTCAGCTTAGTAGTATGCAGCCCAGAATTCGAATATTAGATTTAGCGGTTTTTAGCCGACAAAACCTAAACGAGAATCGCAAATCTCGTTAATAGTAGCGTAACAATAAAAAGACAGATGAAAACGGACGTCGGATGAAGAAGTTATGAATTTATAACGGAGTTTTCCTGTCCCGGCCAACTAAAAATAATATAATAAAAATAAAGTCAAAGTTAGCCAACGGAGTCTAAATGAGAGTTGTAGAGCATAATCTCACCTACGTGTGGATATAAAGAATGTTGAAAATGGAGCGCGTATGCGAAAGATATGAATTTCCGAAGTTCGGGGCGTGAACCCCAAGGTTGTGTCAGAGCTCACGAGGTGAGCAAATGATGGACGTCTTCTAGGGCAAGTGGCCATGACGAACGCAATGACGTATCGAGCTCACGAGGTGAGCATATGTGGCTCATGAGGTGAACCTAGCATTTTTGCCCTATAAATAGAATTCAAGGGGCAGCCGAGTTTGGTTGCTCATCTCTTACTCTCCCACTCCCGATACTCTCTCTAAGCCTTATTTTAGCCCCCCCCCCCCCCCCCCGAAGCCCCGATATCATCCCGAGACCCGAAGCAAGTCCCGAATCCTGAAGATCCCGAGAAGAAAAGAGTTTCCAAGCCGAAGCTCTGTCCGCGAGAAACCCAGTGTGTGAAGATATCCCGGTTTCACTGAAGAGTTACTACTTGGAGAGCCATAGTGTTGTCCGAGTATCGTCTTATCAAGTGAGTGTATAGTGCCTTTCATAAACACGATTTTAATACAAGTATTGTTTGAATGTATTAAGTATATGTTTTGGGTGAGTGTATAGTCCCTTTCATAAACACGATTTTAATACAAGTATTGTTTGAATGTATTGAGTATATGTTTTGGGTGAGTGTGTAGTCACTTTCTTCTAACACATAAATATGAAGTATTTGCTATGAAATACGTGCTATGTGTTTATATATTGTTGATTATTTGAGATGGGTGTGGAATGGATGTTTTATATAAGTTTTAAATTAGTTAAATTGTATATGTATTTTATATCTACAAATATGTTGGGTGGAACATGGGTAGACGAAATTGTTGGTGTGTGATGAAGGATGAGTTTGAGGATGAGACGAAAGATAAACCTCGGTAGCTATGGATTTAGTACTGTAAAGATGAACCTCGGTAGCTATGGATTTAGTACTGTAAATATAAACCTCGGTAGCTATGGATTTAGTACTGTATAGATGAACCTTGGTAGCTATGGATTTAGTACCGTATAGACGAACGTTGGTATCTATGGATTTAGTATTGTTAGATAGACGATGATAGCTATGGACTTAGTACCTGTTAGATAAACGTTGGTAGCTATGGACTTAGTACCTACACTAGTAGCTATGGATTTAGTATCCGATGAATGAACCATAGCAGCTATGGAATTAGTGCTTTACGAAAGAACCTTGGCAGCTATTGTCTTAGTGCCTAATAAAGAATCCTGGAAACTGTTGTCTTAGTGCCTAATACGGAATGAAAGAATAGATGACTCTTAGGGTAGACCCTTAAGAGTAAGGAAGTTAGTGGGGATGGGTAATTAGAATGATCGTTTGATGATTGAATATATATATATATATATATATATATATATATATATATATATATATATATTATGGGTTAAAAACCCTATATGCTCACCAGGCTCCCAAGCCTAAACTACTCAGTTTTCTTTGCATTACAGGTAATGGCACAAGAGTATAAGTTGGTGGACTTGACGAGAGATTTTGGATTATAGATCAGTAGTTATAAATGACTGTTGTAAGGTCTATTTTATATTGTTTATGCTTTTGGTCTATATCAGAACATGACATCCCAAGATTTTGTTATTTAATGAAAATACATTTCTTTACAGAAATGCTTTGATAAATTCTTATCACATTTTGTTTTGGGAACAAATTCTACAACCGTTTTCTGTAAACGATTACTCTGATTTTAAAAGTAAAGCATAAACAAATCGGTCTTTTCTGGCCGTGAATTTGGAGATGTCACAATATAATAGATAGCGGATCCGATATCTTGGTGATAAGGATCAGTTATTATTATAGATTAGATACAATCCCTTGATTGAATGGATTCACAAATAGTTTTGTATATATTCAACATTAGGGTGGAACCCTAATTCATGTCTTCATGGCCATCTTTGTGACCTTCGTTCTCTTTGTGATAATATCCCTTTCTTGGTGAAAGACATCTTTGTGATTATTTGTGTTGTTTATTTTTCTGTTTGATTTTTGCTTATTTAGTTTGTTCTTCGTTAATTATAGGTTAAGTGTATCCGATCGATACAAACTTTCACTCTAAATTTCAGGTTCTTACACAGAAGCCCTTGATTGTTATGTGGGTGCTTGTGGATGGATCCACTATGTACGATGAGCCTAAGGAGGGGGGGAACACCAATACGACCACCAGGGGGTTGAAGGTTGGGTGACTATTCCTTTATCGGGGGTTTCGTCCATTGTTGTAATCTCTGTGATGGTTAAATCCCTGATGTTGGCGTTTATTATTCCATATGTAGAGCACGGTGGAGGAAGAATTATTATCCAAATGTGGTACCAGACTTAGTCTTGAGTGGTTAGTGCAAGATTCCTCAATCAAGCTTAAAGTTGGATCACCAATGTAAAAATCAGGGATAATTGCAAAAGTGAACCAACCTAGTAAGTTATTCGAGTAAATAACATCATTGTGTATGGTTGTAGCCTTTTAGCAATCAAGTAAACAATCGTAAATCAAACTCAAAACCAATAGACCATCCACACAGGTGCAAGTTTAACATCTTGCAAAACAATGCCACATATGATTGTTAGATTAATTTAATATTATAAAAGTGTTAGATTAACTCCTATTTGGTAATCAATATATCTTAGTGGCATTGCAATAATAATAATAATAATAAAAAGACCCGATGTGGAGGGTCTTAGATGTTAATTGTTAACTCAAGAAGACAAGAAACGAACTTGTGAAATCAAATAGAAATAAGCAAAGTTTGTTAGAAAGTTACCATCCAGGCCAACTCTTGGTGAGATTTTCGGCCTAATCTCTGTGAAATCGGGAAGCTTCCCGGGACCGACATTCCTGACTGTTATTTTTTCTAGGACTGTGGGATCCTACTGAGATCCTACCGATATCAATTGCATAGCTAGATGCAAGACCTTTCTTTAGCATCATTAGAAGTAAAATTTTGCTAATCATTCCATAAATACAAATCTTCAACAATTAATCAAGTTTTGTCCATGTTTGATCATGATTGTTAGGGTTGGTGTCGGTAAGTTGATCCAATACATTGAAACACATGCAGTTTATTTCAAAGATCTCACACCAAGAAAAAGTTGTACTCGTCTAAATCTAGCATGATTGGAACGTACGCTTTGATATTCGTTATTCCAAAAGCTTTTTGGGGGTTTCTTTTCTCATTACGATGATTATCGTGGCTAGGGTTTACGTCGAGTGAGAAAGGTGAGAGTGTTGACAAGCGTACTAAGGTAGTACTCAAGACTACTGAGTTGATTCAGCAGGTTCGGGGTAAACTTCAGACAGCACAAAGTCGGCAGAAGAGCTATGCCGACAAGCGTCGATTAGATCTAGATAGAGTTCCAGGTTGGGGACATGGTGCTTCTAAAGGTGTCACCTTGGAAAGGTGTCATCCGATATAGGAGGAGGGGCAAGTTGGGCCCTAGGTATATCGTTCCATTTAGGGTTTTGGACTGGGTGGGCAGGATTACTTATCGCTTGGATCTACCCGAAGAGCTCAATCAGATCAATAGTACGTTTCATGTCTCTCAAATGCAGAAATGTTTCTTTGATGATTCTGTAGTGGTTCCTTTAGAGGATATCCAGGTGGATGATCGCCTGAATTATATTAAGAGACCGATTTCCATCCTTAACAGGAAAACGAAGGCTCTGCGGAACAAGACGTAGATTCTAGTAAAGGTGTAATGGCAGCAACATAAAGGTTCGGAATGGACGTGGGAGCCTGAGGTCGAGATGAGTGAGCATTATCCGGATTTGTTTGCAATGATGGACTTCGAGGACGAAGTGTGATTCAAGTGGGGGAATTGTAACATTCGCATTTTAGGTACTTCTATTTTACCCTTAAACTTAAAATATGTTGCATTTTGGGTCCTCGGCCAGTACATTAGGCGTACACTAGAAGTACGTCGCGCGTACTAGGTCAAAAGGTTGGTCGCATAGGCATCCACATATGTTGGGCGTACGTGGAGTATGTTTGGTGTACAACCACTAGGACAAACCCTAATTTTTAGGGTTTAAGCCCTATTTAAGCACCTTAAGTTTCTCTTGGACCTTCTTATGACCAACCTCCACCTCTCCAAACCCTGAGAACAAAACCCTAATTGTCATTTGAGTGTTTTGATCTTGGAAGTGACCTTCGAGGGTGTTTTTGGTGATCTTAAAGGAAGAGGAGCTCTTGGAAGTTGCATTCATGTAGTTGAAGCTTGTGGAGCCGAAACCATCACCAACTTAGAAAGCTTTTCGAGGTATAAATCTCTTAACTTGATGGTTCTTTATGATAGATTTAGTTTAGGGCTTGATTTTGTGCATTTTAGGGTCCCTTAAGTCATGCTTGGGAGTATGAGCTATCCCAGAAGCTAGGAATGCCATATCTTAGCCTTTCTCATGTTCCTTGTGCATAAAAATGCTATCTTGATGTGTTATATTGGACCATGCATGAGTTAAGGCTCTTATTATGGATCTTAATGGTAAAAAACGAGTATTGGGTCCCATTAAGTCAATCAAAACTGTAAAGTTGCCAACTTTACGTGTTAAGACCTTAAAATGATATAGATCTGAAGTTTGGACATTAAGAACTTAAGTGATTAAGTCAAAAGTTGAGGATTTTCCCTCTGGCCAATACGGTGGGCGTACATTCTAGTACGCAGGGCGTACTAGGTCAAGCACCCATTTTTTAAGCCAACGCTCGTATGTTGCGCGTACGAGGAGTACGCAGGGTGTACGCTATGAAGTAAGCTTCTATTGTTTTGGGCCTTCTTTTTTGACTTGGACTTCTTTTAGGCTTTGGGCCTTAGCTAGATTTTGGTTTTGTATCTTTTGGGTCGTAGATGGACCTTAGGTTTATGGGTTGGGCCATTTTTAGGCCTTGGGCCACTATAGAGTTGTTGAGCCAAGCTAGTTAGGCCCAGTAAGGAAATATGGTAAAATAGTCTTTTACCCTAGAGGTTAAGGATGATGAGTTGGGACCCCAGTTATGGTTTATGACCTAACTATTAATTAGGGTATTATTTGATGATATATAGTGCGGAGATTTCCCCAGATCAGCAGTCTGAGCATTTATATGATTTTCCAAGTAGATTGAGGTGAGTTTTCTCACTAAATTTGGTGTGTCAAAGGCACTAATGTCAGCCCATGATTTATTACAATTAGGGTGCTAGTTGTTTGTGTGACTCTTGCATGTGTGGCATGTAATATGTATACCAGAAGGGGTCTGATGCCAGGCAGGGCCTGATGAGTGTATTGTATGTTGTTTTTCTTAGTGATTCTTGCACGTATTTTATGTGTCTGTATGTATATCGGGTGAGGCCTGACGAGTATGATTGGGTGGGGCCCATTTCATATTATTGACAAATTTGTTCCAGGCAGAGCTCGATCACGGACGAGGCCCAATAGCTGTCAGGTAAGGCCCATTGTATATATGGCATGTAGTATTTTGGGGAACTCACTAAGATTCGTGCTTACGGTTTTCAACTTATACTTCAGGTACTTCCGGATCGAAAGGGGAAGATCCCAGGGTGATCGTATCGCACACACCATGATTTCTACCTTATTTGACTTGATGTATTGGGATGATTGATTCACATACTTTGATTTTCCTTTATGGCTTTATGAACACATTTGGTTGATGGTTTTATTATTATGAAAACGAAATTTTTGGTTTTAAATTTTGGGACGTTACAGAACATCCCTTTCTTGGTGAAAGACATCTTTGTGATTATTTATGTTCTTTATTTTTCTGTTCGATCTTTGTTTGGTTAGTTTGTTTTTCGTTAATTGTACTTAAAGTGTATCCGATCGATACAAACCTTCACTCTAAATTCCAGGTTCTTACACAGAAACCCTTGATTGCTATGTGGGTACTTGTGGATGGATCCACTATGTATGATGAGCGTAAGGAAGGGGAACACCAATACGAATACGACCACAGAGGGGGAGTTTTGAAGGTTGGGTGACTATTCCTTTATCGGGATTTCAGCCATTGTTGCGATCTTCGTGATAGTTAAATCCCTGATGTTGGCGTTTGATATTCCATATGTAAAGCACAGTGGGGGAAGAATTATTATCTCAATATAGTACCAGACTTGGTCTTGAGTGGTTAGTGCAAGATTCCTCAATCAAGCTTAAAGTTGGATAAAGTCAAAACATGGGATAATTGCAAAAGTCAACTAACCTAGTAAGTTATTCATGTAAATAACATCATTTTGTATTGTTGTAGCCTTCTAGCAATCAAGTAAAAGAAATCAAACTCAAAACCATCATAGCAGAGCATCCACATCCACACAGGTGCAAGTTTAACACTTTGCAAAAGAATGTCACATATGATTGTTAGATTAATGTAATATTAGAAAAAGTGTTAGATTAAAATAATATTATAAAAACATTTGCAAGTCTTTCAAATATAGAAAGATGAAGCCTATGCGACAATCAATGTTATCTTAGTGACATTGCAAAAAAAATTGGAAGACCCGATGTGGAGGGTCTTAGAAGTTAATTGTTAACTCAAGAAGACAAGAAACGAAATTGTGAAATCAAATAGAAATAAGCAAAGTTGGTTAGAAAGTTACCATCCAGACCAAATCTCGGCGAGATTCTCGACCTAATCTCGGTGAAATCGGGAAGATTCTTGGGACCAACATTCCCGACCACTATTTTTTCTAGGTCTATCTAATCCCACTGACGATATCAATTGCATAGCTAGATGTAAGACCTTTCTTGAGCATCATTAGAAGTAAAAATTTTGCTAATCGTTCCATAAATACAAAGCTTCAACAACAAATCAAGTTTTGTCCATATTTGATCAATGACTGTTAGGGTTGGTGTCGGTAAGGTGATCCAATACATTGAAACGCATGCAGTTTGTTTCAAAGATCTCACACCAAACATCACATTTAAAGTTGTACTCGTCTAAATCTAGCGTGATTGGAACATACGCTTTGATATTCGTTATTCCAAAAGCTTTTTGGGGGTTTCTTTTCTCATCAGGATGATTACCGTGGCTAGGGTTTACGTCGAGTGAGAAAGGTGAGAGCGTCAACGATATGAGAGAGGGGGAATTGGTTACAGACTTATAGGAGAGAGAATATGTAGAACCAATTACAACTCTCCTATCATGAAATTAGACATATTTTCTCGTAATCATATTGATTATCATTCCTAAAAATATATACGATCATTAAATTGTATATGGACCGGACCGATTATACAATAGTTGTGTGTTAAATACAACTATGTTAATAATGCATGCATGCTAAGGTACAATAATTACAACCCGATGCTACAAACATTTTGCCAAACACATTAAGCCAAACCATTACAATTTAATATAACAAAACCACGAGCAGCCAAACACAAACCATTACAACGTAAATAAACCACTTTATGTAATTTCTTTGATATAAAAAATAACAAAAAAACAAATTTTTTTATTTACTATATTTGATAAATAACAAAGTTTATCTCATACTCTGGATCTGTCATAACAATTCAATGTAACAAAAGCAAGAACAGCCAAACACAAACCATTACAACTTAAATAAAACACTTTATGTAATTTCTTAGATATAAAAATAATAAATAAACCAAATCCTTTTTATTTATAACAAAATTTTATGTATGACCTCATTGTCTCGTGTATAATTAACAATACAATATATTCTCATTATTTCCAAAACTTTACATTCTAAATCACTATTGAGATGTCTTGTGGTCTAATGGTTTACACTTGTCAAATTCTCAAAACGCAGTCCTAATAACTTGTGAAGTGGAAAGAAATTCCACCTGAAACCATTATACATGTTATTACAACATTATTTTTCTAAAACCAAATCCACATTTTTTTACCACAAATGGAAAGAATTTCTATTCACATGATGCAATTTAAATAAATAAATAAAAAGTACACCACCATACCAACAGTTTTCTACAACTTCACCAGTCCAATAACATCCCACAAACACATAATTTAAAGAACAAAGGAAATGTGCGAGAAGACAGACAGATAGACAGATACCACCTCACCACCACAAACATACAACTCCTAATGCACGCTAAAAGTACAACTGCCTACACTGCCCGACCTCCACCTCGGTCGGGCAGTACGGGCACTTAAAAGGCCGCGTACTATTATTCTTCGACAATTTAGTAATCGACTGTCTGCAAAGCACATGCCCACAAGACATCAACATCGGAGGATTATCCTCCCCCGCTTGATCCCTACTCACGGGACACACAAATATCGAGTGAAATTGAAACTCTTGATCCAAATCCACCGGCACTGGCAACTGCTTCATCGTTTGCCACTCCTGCTTCTTCCCCGTCATCACATTCATCAATTTCAACAGCGTCGGTAAACCCTGAACACCTGCAGCCACTGTCGCGCTGAGCGGACAGTGGTGCGACTCGCCAATTAGGTTACAGTACTGTAACGCTAATTCGTCTCCGAGTTTCGCCCAGTGCGATGGCGAGAGAAACTCGGAGTACGGCGAGGATTCGAGCTTCCCCACCCAGAGGAGACATGCCATGAGCTTTTGAATCTCTGGGAGGTGGCGCTCTGCGAACGGCGCGAAGTGCGACCGCGCGTATTTCAACGCAGCGTCGCGCCGTCCGCTCTGGAGAATCTCCATGAACTGGAGCCGGTGGAGCTTCAGTTCGATGTCGGATCCGTTTTTTAGGAGTGTTTCATGATTATTGGTGGCCCAGCATAAAGCGGGAACGAGGTCGCGCGTTTTCATGGAATCAAGGATCTTATACATTTCGAGGAAGTGAGTCTTTCTGTCGGTTAGGGTTTTCTCGTTTGATTCGGTTATGAAACAATCGCCGATTTCGAACAGTCCTTCACGGTATAAATGTGCGGCGATGATTTGGTTGACAGTGTGGAGGTCGAAATCAACATGGCGGTAGGATTTGGAGATGTCGGGGTTGAATTGTTTCTCGAGGAGTTTTGTGTATTTGCTGAAGGCGATGTTGAGGTCTTTTTGTGTGGATTCGAGTTGAGTGAGTGGAGAGATTTGTTTTAGTTTTGATTGGAGTTCATTGAGGATTGATTTGGTGGATGGATTGGTTGATTGGATTTGTGATATCGCATGGTTGATTTCTTGGGTGATTTGTTGGATTGTTTCTTGGGATTTGGAGGTTGAGAGCTTTTGCTTTTTTGTTACACGATCGAATGCGTCTTTGATGGAATTTAGCTCCATGATGTAAATTGTAGTTTAAGAAATGTTATTAAGTACCTGTAACAATATAAAAGTAATAAAATACAAATGGAAGGGTAAAAAGGTAATTTTGGTTTTCTGATGAAAAAAAGAAGAATGAAACTGAATTCCAGGTGCAATCCATGAAACATAGAACTCAGAATTGAATTCCATTCATTTTGGAAGCCAAACATTCCATGGAATGGAATCGCCAATTCCAGTTCCATCAGATTCCACCGGAATCCAAAAAACAGGTTCATGAATAAAATGAAACTATGAACAAAGCATGGTAAATCACAAATAGAAGAGGGAAAGATGTAATTACCTGATGATCTTGATATATATGTTGAAGGGATTTGAGTGTTATAGTCTTGTGTGATATGATTTGTTGTCTGTAAAGTTATTGAGATTAAGATAATTTAAAAGAAGATAACATATATAATATGATGAAAAGCTTATAAGTACAAAAAAAAGAGCTAGTATTTAACTGCTTTTGAATCTAGAGTGAAAGAATCTACTAAATTCACATCTATTCTAATAGAAAAGTTGATAAATACACATCCAATAATACATCTTATATAGTATTAGTCTTTAGAATCAACATATTCTAAAAAACATTAAATACCAGCATTAGGTTTCAATCTCTAAATCCAAGGTTATATTATATGTCTAATTGTCTATCTTTTTTATAAAATACGAATTCACAAGACATTTAAAAAACAAATCTTCATTTTATTTACAGAAAGTTTATCTTTTATTGAGAACAGCAACTTTAATCACCGATGATAATCACCGATAACTAGAAACACTAAATGCAAGTAAATTAACATCGATAAGCAACCAAAGATTATCTAATAATTCAGTCAAGCCTTCTGATTTCTAATCGGGTTATCAATTTCTTCATAGATTCAACACTAATTGTACGAAAAAAAAAAATCAAGAAAGTTCCAGATCGAGACATGGAAGGGAGGAATCGTATTAGGAAAAAAAAATTCGAAACAATGATAAACATATTTAGAAAATATACGTAGATAGATGAAGGGAAGCTTAGTATCTTACCAGGGACAAGGGCTCCGATTGAGTTTCTGGACAGGCGATTTGCGTATAAAATTGGGGAAATTTGCGAACTGAAGGCTTTATGATGAAGAGATTTTTGTGAAATTGCTTAAATAGGGCTTTGATTTTTTTTATCTTTAAAACTTATCCTGGTTTTTTATTAGTTTTAACTTTTTAGGCCTTTGTATGTTTCACTACGATAAGAAAGCAATCACTGCCTCCCAGGCAATGTCTTAAAAACCCGTGTCCATCTTGATAGACCGGTTGAATCGGTTGGATCGTAAACGGTAAAGATAAAATTACAGTTAAAAATGGATTTTTGTCTATTTATGAAATGGATTGAACCAATCAGTTTTATCATAAAAATCTGTTGAACCGTTAACACATAACTTTTACAAAAACTCGGTTTGACATAAGCGATCGTGTTCTTGTTAAAGATGAGAATGAGAGTGAATTTTGTATGCTAATTACTAAGGGATCATGAGCTTGTTGCATAAAACAATTTAGAGTGCGTTTAGTTACGAAAAAACAGTTTTCATTTTCCGTTTTCTGTTTTTTGTTTTCACTTTTCGTTTTCCATTTTCAGTTTTCATTGGAAAATTTAGAAAACGCACTTAGTTAAAACTTATTCGTTTTTTATTTTCAATTTTAGAAAATTAAAAAATATTTTTAGATGTGTATTTGCTATCGTTTTTCATTTTTAGAAAACGGTAGCGGTGATAGGGTGAGCATGGGGACGGTGGGAGTAGTGGGGGCAACGGCGGGGGGCAGTGGTGGTGTCGATGATGGTGACGGTGGTGGTGGTGGTGGTGATGACAGGCGGTGGTGGTGGTGGCGGCAATTGTTGCGGTGATGGGGTAGTGGTGGTGGTGATGGTGATGGTGATGGTATATCGGTGATTGTGGCAGTGGTGTTGGGTGGGTGTGTATGTGTTTGTGGGGGTGAGATGGGTGTATATGTAGGGGTGAGTGTGTATTTGTAGGTGTGTGTGTGTGTGTGTGTGTGGGGGGGGGGGGGGGGGGCATGTATGTGTTTGTGAGGGTTGGTGTGAGTGGGTGTGTTTGTAGGTGTGGGTGGGTGTGTGTGTTTTTGGGGGTAGGTGGGTTTGTTTGTGGGGTTTGGTGTGTGTATGTGTTTGTGTGTGTGGGTGTGTTTGTGGGGGTGGGTGGGTGTGTGTGTGTGTGTGTGGGGGGGGGGGGGGGGTAGGCAGGGGTGTGGTGGGTTGGGTGTGTTAAGGCGGGGGCAGGTAGGGTGGATGGGGTAAGAGTGGGTGTGTGTGTGTGTTTATATTTTAGAAAAAATTTGAAATTTGAAAAATGTGGAAAACAATGATTATCGGTTTTCCAAAAATTTCCAACTTCTTTGTAATTTAAAAAAACAGAAAATTTTCATTTTCCGTGAAAATTTTCTAGAAAAATTCTCATTTTTGTTGGAAATTTTTTTTTCCAGAAAACGGTCAATTTTTCCGCAACTAAACGTACCCTTAGAGTCTCAATATTTGTGATTTGTTTTGATTGTGATGTGTTTGAATTGAAATGATTTTGAACTATGTTTTTTTTGTGGGACTTGTTGGACCAGTTTTGACCGACTTATAGTCGTTGAAATCAAAACTAGCTTTTGAGTTGAAGGATAACCCAAACCAACTTGAAACCAATTTTTGAGGGTGTTTCAAAACTGAAACATAGTCCGACTTTAGATCAACTTAAGACCTTAAAGGATCGGTCCTAGACCAGACATGGATTGCTCAGTCCTAGTCCTAGACGATGATTGTTAGGTCCTACTATCCGGTCTTGATCTAAAATTCATGTTTCCAATGTTCAACTCTATCTTGGGATGATATATATTTTATTTTTTAGACATGTTTGACAAAACTAGTTGAAAACTGTAATTTTTATTTGTACATGATTTTTCAACAAAAATAACTGAAATTTTTTGAAATATATAAAGTTACATGACATCTTGTGTAAAAACTAAAATTAAAACATAAGTATAAAAGATCTAAACTATAGTTTTAACTTTTAAATATTGATAAATTTTCGATAGCTATATTCCATTAAAAAAAATCACAAGCCATATATATGACAACATATAAAGTCTAATAATAGCATCATAACTATAACTGTTAAATATACAATAACTAAATAAAAATTTTAATTATTATATGTATCTTAAGTTAAAGTTGCTCTTAACTTCCAGCAATTATACGATAGATATAGTTACTGTCACATTAATAAATATATAGGAGTACATAATAAAGTACCTAATTAACTAGCCACTTCAATTGGTATGGGTTTTATTATTGGTTTATAGGCTAAAACTTATGTGTGGATTACTCGGTTAGCCATTCAGGTGAGTACTGAGGTGTAAAGAAACACAAATTCGTTATTTGGGTTTCTAAGATAACGTGTGTGTACTTTTATTTGAAGGTTAATTGTGTAAATTTTGTAGGAGCATTTTGGTAAACCTATGAAATAGTTTTTAAAGTATGAGTTTTTTTATTTAAAATAAAATATAAAAGTTCTTATTATCAAACAAAATGTTTGGAGGCTTTTAGTTTTTAGATTTTAAAAATAAAATAAAATAACTTGATTTAAGCAAAAAAAAAACTTTGTTTGAGAATACAGACGTTTAACTTTTAATTTAAACAAAAAACTTCAAATGGTTGTCTAAATTTAATTATGGTCCGTAAGAGGTCATAACTGACTCGACCCGAGTCAGAGCGTTTGATAAAACAATTTTAGCCTCTTACTCGGTCCTTATCCATATGAGGAGTCATCTCAAAAGCATCAATCATTGAAACATAGACACATTTGTCCGTTATCTAATCTCATTTTCTCCTTCACTCAGCCAAATCGACGCCTCTATATAACGTCAACCACCACAACACATCAGAGCCTCCTCTCTTCCCGTTGTGTCGACCCTCCATCGACTCCTCTATTCAAGTTTTCCTCAATCCTTGTTTGCGTGTGTCTAATTAAATTTTCAATCTATTTGTTCACCAATTTCCTCAATCCATGCATGGTAAATAATAAAGGATGAATTGCCTCAATCTATTTGTTCATCTAAATTTTAGATATGTTTGTTCTTCGTTGACATATTATGCTAATTGACTGATATTAGATCACTCCATTTTTCCTACCAATTCTTTGGTTAATTTTATAGGATTTGATGATTAACTATGTTTCTTCTTTAGGTTATGGAATTGGATGCTCATGCTATGAAGGAAGCAACAAATTTGTATGTGGAAGGTAAACTTGAGATAACAGTGATTGGTGTGTTGAATAAAGTGACCTCTGTGCAAGGAAAAATAAGAGTAATCGACTCATTGGGATGGATTTTTATATTTTTTTTATGTGGACATATGACTTGGCAAGTTTATTGAAATTTTTTCACTAAACTTCTTTGTATCTTGAATTTTGTTATTGTTTAATGAAATTGTAGAAAATAGTCTTTCAACTCTTTCAAGTGTATTCACAGTTTGCTTTGAACCAAATTTATAAAAAATCATATTCTATTTTAATGACTGACAACGTGTTTAATGTTAATTATTCTTACACTATATATGTAAATATCATCTCATATATATGAGCAATGGTATGGCCCTTTCAGAAATGGAGACTACTAAAATGCCTAAATTAAGGGGGATTGTAGCGCCCCGTTTACGTTTTATGATTGCAAAATAGGGTTAATAAATAATAGCAAGTAATTATATAAGTAAAGACTATTTTTAATTATATTTGACAAATGAATTAAATAAATAAAAGAGTTTATACAAATGTAAAGAGGTTAAATAATAATAATAATAATAATAATAATAATAATAATAATAATAATAATAATAATAACAACTTAAACAAATCAAATTTATTAATCGTTAGGTTTATAAATAGAGGGGGGTATTGTGCCATTTTGGAAAATTGCATTTTAAAGGAGTAATCAAATGTGGGTAGGAATTGGTCGCATGCCCAAACATCAAGGACCATTTATAGCAAGTTCTGCAATCTGTCTCCTTCTGCCTTGGTGCAGCGACGCTGTGTCTTTTCCCATTTTGGTTGCTTCAAAAGTCGAATCTTCAAAAAGCTAACGTTCCTAACCCTGTAAACGTCTCCTCCATTGACTTATAACCAGTCATCTCCTATTCCTAGCTTAGAAAATCCCATGAGTGAAAGAGAGTGTAAGGGTTGTGACGTCTAGGGTTTTGGCCGCAGGGGCGGAGCTTCAACACTTGATTTGGGGGGGGGGGGGGGGGGGAAATATAATATGTATAAAAATCGGTGAACAGGGGGGGCCATGGCCAAAATTTTATATTTTTGGGCCTAATATGTATGAAATTAAAATAGAGGGGCTAGTTCTAACAAAAAAAATAGGGGGGGGGGGGGGGGGCACAGCAACACCCTTGCCCCTATTAAGCTCCGCCCTTGGTTTTGGGGAAGGTATTTCAGCTGTGCAACTCGACCAAGCCACCTCTATGGTACGAATCTGTCTTCACTCCGCCCCTAATGGTCTTATGAGTCTGCGTCGGTGCTCTGGAGGTCAGAACAGCCTCCAACAGCTCCCCCTCCACCGGAAAAACGCTTAGTGGTTCTAAACCCTCTCAATATCTTGCTAATGATAATTTCTAAGTCCCTTAACACTTCATATCACATGTAAGCCGCTAGAACCAAAGAAATAACATCAAAAATGCATGTGAACTCCCAATACCAAACATATTACGGATTTTTCTATTTTTGAAACCTTGTTGTCAAGTTTAGTGGGTTTTAAATCTTTTTATTTGTCTCAAATGATGTCTTTTATGTTCTTTAACACTTAAGATCATGTGTGTTTAGTTAGAATCAAGAATATAGCCTCTTACACTTGAAAAACTTCATATACACACATATTTTGGGGTATATTTTCTAATAAATGAGTTGATCCTTTTCTAATCTTGTTTAAGGTTACTATAACTATTATTTGGATCCATTAATTCATTTGGTTTTATGTTTATGCTTAGAACTAAGAAAACAACATCTTTATACTCGATTTTTGTCCCGAAAACTCACAAACCGAAGAGCTATAGTTTTTGAATGTTTTTGGTACATGAAATCTTATTTTGAATTAAGTTTTGTGGTTAAAACACAACCCACATCATGTGTCATAAATTTTGTTGGATGTGACTTGTGAGTACTTAAAACAAAGAATAAACTATGTTTAGAGTTGTGCGTGTGTTTGGTGTGTGTGTGTGTGTAAACCCATGAATATGTTTGGATCATACATACCCTAATATATGTATAATAAGATGTATAATATTTATGTGGTTTAATGCTTATTTAATCAATAAGAGGGTGTGTGTGTGTGTGTACAACATGACAATACAAGAATGTTATGAAGTAAAAGTATAAATAAAGTACAATATATGTATTATATGGAAATTATCTAAGTAGAGTTAGTGGTATGGGTGTAGTTTTCTGAGAGAGAATTCAACTTACCCACTCTAATGTTTTGATCTTTACTTGGTGATAGTTGGTTCGTGGGTTTTAATCAGTGTAAGGAGTTAAGAGTGTAGCAGTGTTTCTCCGCTTCTGCGATTCTGGTGAGTTTCTCACTATGCCACGTGTCCTATTATATTACCTTTGTGTGATAGGATAGAGGTACTGTTAGAGTACGAGTATGCTAGTTATATAGGATGATTCCTTGTTATGTGTGACAACTGTCAATTTTGGGTCAAACAAAGTCAACAAGTCAACCAAGTCAGCTCGACTAGTATTAGGATTTTAGGATAAACGTCATGTTTCCTAATGTTCCTAATGTACAACTTACAGGTATTAATACAAGTACCTCTCTTTTTATCAAATATAAACCCTAATTAGGGTTAGTAACGTAACAACTCGATAATTCAACTATATATTATTTGGGAATAAATAATATTTATAACACAATGTAGTAGAGTTCATAAACATAACATTGCTGGGAAAGATCATAACAAATGCTACAAACACAAATTTTTCGTGAATTCGTCACCAAATATGACAAAGTCTATACCCGGCTAAACACAAATTTTTAACAAAATGAAATTTGGAAATTCAACCTCACTTTCATGTAACGTATTATTATTTTGATAATAATGCTTGTTATAATAATTTGAATTTTTTATATTTCAAATTAAATATTTTATACATCCTTTATACCATATTTATTTTATAAAACACCACCATTATTATAAAAATACCAAGAATTTATAATGGGTTGACTTTTTTTTATAAAAAAGTCACTAGTATATACAATGTTCCCCCGTCATAAACAAACCACCTTTATGCACTTACACTAACCCTACAGTAGTACACCTTTAGACTAATCTTTGTCCCCCCATAACCGACCCTACCCCCCACCCTCTTTTCCCTCTCTCATTTTACTCTCGGCCGAAAGCCCTTTTCCCTTCACCATTTTGTCCATTTTGTTCTTCTTCTCCAAGAAAAGCTCTCATTCTCCCTAGCAAATTTCTTCCAAGTTGGTTCTGGAACTTTCGGTAAGCACTTCCTTCATCTTCTAGTGATTCTACACACATTCATACTAGTTTCAATCCATTTACACACATTATCATGTGTTACTATTCATAGGATCTTCATATCTTCAAAGTGTTATTGACTTGAAATTTTCCATTTACAACCTTTCATTCATCAAGAAAACACACATAAGGTGAGTTCATACCCTTTTATTTTCAAGATTTCTAAGTTTTTAGGAGGGAATACAAGTAAACCTGTATAAATATGCAAGTTGTTATGCATGTTTACTTACATGTTTTGTAAAAGTGTTAAATACATGAAATAATGTTATTACCAACCTTTATGAACATTTAGAGGTAAAAGTATGCTTAAAATACAAAACTATGAAAAACAAGTATAAACATGTTATATGTTCTTATGAAAAAGTTATAAACACAAAACTATAAAAACTAGGGTTTTTATGAGCATAATATGATTATTCTAGGAAAAATGGTTATAACCAAGCTATTACACCATTTTTGTGGGATATAAACCAAAATATGTTATTTTGGACACATGTCTTGAAACTAGACAAAAATACCAAAGATTTAGTTTTGCAAAAAGAATACTTCAAAATGTATCATTTTATGCAAAAATGGGTTTTTCTAACAAAAATGTTCATAACTAGGTTATGGCACCATTTTTGTGGGTTTTGACCAAAAATATGTTGTTTAAAACATATAAAGTTAACTTAACCTAAAAATCACAAAAAGATAAAAATAAGTTTTACATAACTATATTTAACTATTTGCCGTTTGTGACGTTAAAAGTCAAAAACTAGAAAAATTGTCATTTTCATATTAAGGACTCACGTATTTGTGTTAAGTGTAAAATACTTGTTATTTATGAATATCTAAGCATGCTAGCCTCTATATATGTATATATAGGTACAAAAATCAAATATTATAATAAACTATATAAGTATAGTTTATGGATCATTAACACTATTGTAACATGTTGAGCAAAGTGGATAATTATATAAAGTTATATATATAATTATTTTATACTATTTATTATCATGGAAAAGTGATAATTACACATCCGAAGGTTTTCATTACAAAAAAAAAACGTAAACTCGTTGAATCAATTTGTGTGAGTCAAAGTCTTCATCGTACCTGTCAGTGTACCTACAAAAGTCATGTATTATAACCAGAATCTCCCGTAAGAGAACATGATACTTGTGTATAGATCTATACGAGACTAACAATCCCGAACCTAACCTACTTGCAACAGCTAGACCGACAGGTTTGGGGTGACAAATGTCTAACATTCCGACGCCCGAAGAACGTCGTAACAGACCATCTATGTCTTTAGCACGATTATAATAACTCATATGGGGGAAACAACGATACATTTAGTTTACGGGGAAACATACATTCAAGCGGTTTTATATAAATTAAAACTGCATATTACTATTTTAAGTATGGAAATACTTGTACATTTCGGTCTTAGGGTTTCTAAGACTACAATTCATTTTAAGGAAAATATTGGATTTTCTAGAAACGAACACTATCATTTTACAAGGAAAAGCTTACAATTCTCCATACAAACTCTTATGAACTCACCAACTTAATTGTTCACACTTTTCAAAATTATTTGTATTCTCAGAAAATCACTAAAACAGGTAACTACAAGCTTTTGAGGATGGTACGCTAAGGCGTCGAACAAATTTTTTTATCATCATATTGTAATTGCTTTTGAAACATGCAACTCTTACAACAATGTAACTTTTTCAATTCTATTTATGATGGTTGTATTTGCTTGATCACTATTATTCATTATGTTATGATACAATACATGAAAGTCATCCACCCCTGGACGTTTCTGCTATCCTGGTTTGGGAGTATGACATTATGCATGAGTAGTATATGATACTTGGTGTCACGGTATGCTAGACTGGTAGGGTCATGAGTCAGGTGATATTGAACAAGTTATATTTTAGTCCTATACGCATCATAACCTGACTTTTATAGTGTTCTATCAGCGATTTACAATAGAGGTTTACTAAAATAAGCAAATAATCGCAAAATTTTCAATCGTGAGAATTAGTAATACTTGTAACGAATCTGTAGAGTGATGTAGTGCCATAAAATACTCTTATAGTATTTTAACTTTATGTTTGGTTCTAGTGTTTCCTTTGTATATAGTGTTTGTAAGTTTTAGATTTGTTGCAACACCACGGTCACTCCCAAACACATGTTGGTCGTATCTCGAATAAATATAGTTGATCAGGCTATATTTATCCCAGATATGCTTACATAGCTATCTAGGTTTAACCATAGTGTCCAACTCATCCAAATACTTTTATGTAGTTCTTACTGTGATACTGTTTCTGGTATGTATGCATATCCGTATACTTCTTGTTAAATACTTGTATTTTAAAAGTATACTTTTAGTTCAGAGCGCTTCGCACCCAATAGTGTTTATAGTTGTATATCTTGTAAGGTTTGATATACTTAGTTCACTACAAACAATGCTCTGATATCAATCTGTCACACCCCCAAACTGGAACAACTGAAACGTTCGGGGGCAGAGGACGTCATGTACGTTACCACAACAATTGCATAATAGTAATTAAAGCAAACACAACCATTACATTGATAAAGTATAGTTTTTACATGTGTTCATAACATAGTTTGTATGACATTAAAAGTGTATAGCAAAAGTATAAAAGACGTGACTCTAAAAAAAGCTCCTTCTTCTCAAAATCCTGTGGGTGTACCTGTCTACTGTTTCCCTGATAATACAAGTGATTTTGAAAGTATATCAACATTTAAGTTGGTGAGTTCATAAGTATATTTTTGAGATGGAAATCTTGTCTCTGTTCTTTGAAAATGTTATAGTGTACTTTAAGAAAATCCAATATTTTCTTTAGTAAATGATATGTAGTCTTAGATCTTAAGACCAAAGTGTATGTTTGTTACTGTAATCTGAAATAGTAATATGTAGTCTTATTAATAAATAAAACTATATCAAGAATGTTCTTGAAATTATATATCTTACTAATATACTATGTAATAGAGAAGTAGTGTACTATAGTAGTATTTGTATGAAAACCTTCTTGTATGAATGCCTGTAATCCACCAGCTGTAGTGTAAAATAATGTACTGTAGTTTTATTATTTAAAGTAAAATCTTTGAAGTAGTGTAAATCCCATAAACAAATGTTTTAGTTGATACTATTGTGAGTTTCATATAACCATGCTAAAATGACTAGTGGCATCTACGACATTCTTTAGGCGTCGGAATGTTATAACATTTGTCACCCCAGACATGTCGGCCTAGCTGTTGCAAGCAGCTCAGGTGCGGGATTGTCAGTCTCATACAAATCTATACACAAATTCATGCTCTCCCTCCAGGAGACTCTGGTTATAATTTATAAGACTTGAACATGTACCCGGGTGGATACAATGAAGTAATGCCTCACAATCCTGTATTAACTAGTTTATGTGTAGTGTAGCGATGTTCTCTTGTGTAACAACCCGGATTTCCAGGTATCTTTTATGCTTATGTTTTTGGTGTTTTGTGAGGGGACTCGGCGAGTTGGAGCTCAGACTCGCCGAGTAGGATCGCGGTTCTGGATGCGGGTTCGCGCCTGGACTCGGCGAGTCCAGGGTATGGACTCGGCGAGTCCGCGCTGTTTGATGAAACCCTAATTTCTCGGGTTTGGGACCTATTTAAAGGGCCTTAAGGCCGTCATTTGTACCCACCAGCCCCCTGAGTGAAACCCTAGCGAGTTTGAGCGTTTGGAGCAAAGCAAGGAGCCATTATTGACCTTGGAGGTGTTACATTGCAAGGAAAAGGAAGCAATAGCTAAGGGAAATCAAGAGGAGCCACTTCCTGAAGATTTGAGGTCCAGAACATCACATTTGAGGTACTACCTTCGAGCTATTCTCTGTTATGTTGATGTTTATATTGATTTAAGGCTTATTGAGCCTTTTGTGGCTAGATCTAGTGCTTCCTTGGTCCCTTTAGTGACTTAGGTTCTGGATCTGGACCCTTGGAGGTCCAGAGTGTCCCTTTGTCCCAACTTTTTATAGATCCATGGGGGTTTTGGATTGGGATCTTTATGCTTAAGGTCAAAACACCATTTATGAGCCATGGAATGTGTTATGAGCACCAAGACATGAACTTTACGTGATGAATAAGCTTAGGAGGGCCAGATCTATGAATTGTTGGAGCGGATCTGACCTCAGAAGCAAGTTTGAGTTGATGCATGGCATGGACTCGCCAAGTCTGAAGAACAGACTCGGCGAGTAGCATGAAGAATGTCCCTGACCACTCAGTGAGTGGTCCAGCCGAGTTATGAGTTGACTCAGTGAGTCAGGGAGAGTTAGAGAGGGTTGCCAGGTGGACTGAGTCGAGCTGGGACTCGCCGAGTTGTTCTTGAGACTCGGCGAGTTGAGTCGTGGTGGCCCCACGATTCATGTCAGGTGGAACCCGTCGAGTCAGGGGAGTACTCGTCGTGTCAAAAGAGAATCCTAAGAGAGTTGGTGGATACGCATAGACTCGCCGAGTCGCCCTAGTGCACTCGCCGAGTCCGGTCAAAGCTGACCGTTGACCGTTGACCAGAGTTGACCAGCGTTGACTTGATAGGGGTGGTCAACCTTTGTGGTAAAAGTGTTAATTAAGAGACATATGATGTTATAGGAGGATTATAGCTCGGAGGATCGAGCACGAGTGATTTCCAGGATTCGCGAGTTATCGGGATACTTGAGGTGAGTCTTCTCACTATACTATACCCGGAAGGGTGGATTGTGTGACCGGAAGGTCAGATATGATATGAGATATATGTGTTATATGTGATAAGTTAATTGTTATATGTGCCATGTATGATATGCTTGATATGGGCCAGAAGGCATTATGTTATGGGCCGGAAAGCGAATATGATATGGGCCGAAAGGCGTTGTATTGTGGACCGTAAGGTTGGCGTGGGTAGGACCGGAAGGTCTACCCAGCCGGGACGGAAGTCCCCTGAGACACATGGACCGGAAGGTCAGGGCTTGGAAAGGCGTATGTGCGTAAGTTGTATTTTGGGGAACTCACTAAGCATTTATGCTTACAGATTTTATGATATGTGTTTCAGGTACTAGCGAGGACCGTGGGAAGGTGCCGGCGTGATCTGTACACACTGATGGAAGATTTATGATCTTGGGATTTATATGATTGTATTATGACATGATACATTGGATCTTGATGACTTATGTGATGGAAATATATTTTAAGAAATGAAAAATTTGTTTTAAATTTTCCGTTGTTACATCTTGCATTTGAAACTGTATGTATTATCTTGTAGTAGTGTACTTTGTAATGTAAAATAACTATACTTAAATAATTATTTTAGTATCGAATCCTTGAATTAGTGAAATAGAGTAGTGTTCTATAAACTATACTTATTATAGTTTATATACTTCTTTCTGTATAGTATTCTTGAACCTGTAAAATAGTGTAGCATTTTCCCCAAACTATTCTTGGTTTTTTTATTGAACTTAGCAAAGTAGCGTAATGGTTCGCAAACTATACCAACTATAGTTTAAATGTATGCCCTGTAATGAACTGAAGCACTTGCAATTTAACAATGTATAAAAGGAGCGGTAGTAAGAGATTTTGTGATAAATACCCTTTTTGCTCGACAAACTACAAAAGGGGTTATATATATATATATATATATATATATATATATATATATATATATATATATAGGAGTAGGATCAAATGAGAACACCGAAAAGGTTGAGAACGCGAGAACACAATATATTCATTTGCGATTTCGTGTATTCATTTGTGGAGAAATGATAAATTTTTACGTCTTTAATTTCAATTGAAGAGAAAAAGCATATTCATGTTGATTGTGCTTAAAAACTTATCATTTTCCACAAATGAATACATGGAATCACAAATGAATATACTTGTTCTCCCGTTCTCAACCTTTTAGGTGTTCTCATTTGATCATTTCCCTATATATATATATATATATATATATATATATATATATATATATATATATATATATATATATATATATATATATGTTTCGATAATTTTTGCGATAAATCGGTTTGAATATTAACACAAGAGTCCTTGTGTTTAACTTGTATTTCCTCCCTAAAACATTGAAAAATAGTGAAAACGTAGGGGTATGAACTCACCTTTAGTGCGTGTTCGTGTTTGGATAGCGAAATTATAGTGACGATCCTCAGGCTAGCATACGTGGAAATAACAGTATCATAATAATATTTAAACACTTAATAGTATTTAAATTAGCAAAATAAATAATTAAAGTGTTCGACAACACTTATTTTATGTAAGGATTACTTACAAAAATTACCGAGAATTATTTTGGAGCGTTGATAGGTGTTTTCGGTATAGCCTTCACCGAAATCAATCTTCGGTTCATGAAAGGTTCTCGGTCAGGAAGGATTTCGGCCTAGTGGTTTTTGGTCAGCTTGAAGATTTGAAGATTGTTCTTGGTGTTCTTGGTGAAAATTATGAAGATTTTAAGGATTTTTCTTGAAGATATGAAGGTTCTTGGATGATACTTGAGAGTAAAATTAGTGTGTTTTCGGTTGGAAAAGTGAGAAAATGACTATGTTATCGAGTGAAAACATATATATTGAGAGGTTTCTCGGTCGAAAAGGGGTTTTCGGCCGAAAATTGTTTTCGGTGGGGGGGGGGGGAGGTTTTCCGTCCTAAGGTTTTCGGTGCCAGGAGGGTTTTCATTCCTTTGCAATAAAATACTTATATAAAAACATCATTTATATAATTTAAATCATATATCAACCTTTACGAACTTAACGAAATAAATGAAACTCAAAATTTTATTTAAAGGGTTTGACTTTTATTGACTTGAAAATAACGGGTTGTTACACTCTCGGCCGAAAGGCCTTTTCCCTTCACTATTTTTCTCCATTTTGTTCTTTTTCTCCAAGAAAAGCTTTCATTCTCCCTAGAAAATTTCTTCCAAGTTGGTTCTTGAACTTTTGGCAAGTACTTCCTTCATCTTCTAGTGATTCCACACACATTCATACTAGTTTCAATCCATTTACACACATTATCATGTGTTACTATTCATAGGATCTTCAAATCTTCAAAGTGTTCTTCAAGTGTTCTTGACTTGAAACTTTCCATCTACAACCTTTCATTCATCAAGAAAACACACATAAGGTGAATTCATACCCCTTCATTTTCGAGATTTCTAAGTTTTTGGGGGAGAATACAAGTAAACTTGTATAAATATACAAGTTGTTATGCATGCTTACTTACATGTATTGTAAAATTGTTAAATATATGAAATAATGTTATTACCAACCTTTATGAACATTTAGAGATAAAAGTATGTTTAAAATACAAAACTATGGAAAACAAGTATAAACATGCTATATGTTCTATGAAAAAAGTTATAAACACAAAACTATAAACTAGGGTTTTTATGAGCATAATATGATTATTCTATCAAAAATGGTTATAACCAAGCTATTACACCATCTTTGTGGGATATAAACCAAAATATGTTATTTTGTACACATGTATTGAAACTAGTCAAAAATACCAAAGATTTAGTTTTACAAAAAGAATACTTCAAAATGTATCATTTTATGCAAAAATGGGTTTTCTAACAAAAATGTTCATAACTAGGTTATGACACCATTTTTGTGGGTTTTGACCAAAAATATGTTATTTAAAACATATAAAGTTAACTTAACCTAAAAATCATAAAAAGGTAAAAATAAATTTTACATAACTATATTTCTCTATTTGTTGTTTGTGACGTTAAAAGTCAAAAACTAGAAAAATGACCATTTTCATACTAAGGACTCACATATTTGTGCTAGATGTAAAATACTTGTTATTTATGAATATCTAAGCATGCTAGCCTCTATATATGTATATATAGGTACAAAAATCAAATATTATAATAAACTATATAAGTATAGTTTATGAATCATTAACACTATTGTAACATGTTGAGCAAAGTGGATAATTATATATATATATATATATATATATATATATATATATATATATATATGTATATGTATATAATTATTTTATATTATTTATAATCATGGAAAAGTGATAATTAAACATCCGAAGGTTTTCATTACAAAAAAAGAAAACGTAAACTCGTTGAATCAATTTTTGTGAGTCAAAGTCTTCATCGTACATATCAGTGTACCTACAAAAGTCTTGTATTATAACCAGAATCTCCCGTAAGAGAGCATGATACTTGTGTATAGATCTATACGGGACTGACAATCCCGCACATAAGCTGCTTGCAACAAATAGACCTGCAGGTTTGGGGTGACAAATGTCTAACATTATGACGCCTGAAGAACGTCGTAAGAGGCCATATATGTCTTTAGCACGGTTATAATAATTCACATGGGGGAAACAACGATACATTTAGTTTACGAGGAAACATACAGTCAAACGGTTTTATATAAATTAAAACTGCATATTACTATTTTAAGTGTGGAAATACTTGTACATTTCGGTCTTAGGGTTTCTAAGAGTACTACAATTCATTTTAAGGAAAATATTGGATTTTCTGGAAACGAACACTATCATTTACAAGGAAAGGCTTACAATTCTTCATACAGACTCTTATGAACTCACCAACTTAATTGTTGACACTTTTCAAAATTACTTGTATTCTCATAAATCACTAAAACAGGTAACTACAAGCTTTTGAGGATGGTACGCTAAGGCGTCGAACAATTTTTTTTATCATCATATTGTAATTGATTTTGAAATATGCAACTCTTACAACAATGTAACTTTTTCAATTCTATTTATGATGGTTGTATTTGCTTGATCACTATTATTCATTATGTTATGATACAATACATGAAAGTCATCCACCCCCGGACGTTTCCGCTATCCTGGTTTGGGAGTATGACATTATGCATGAGCAGTATATGATACTTGGTGTCACGGTATGCTAGACTGGTAGGGTCTTGGATGTTGATTGTATGATATTGTTACGTGTAATGTTTGGCTTGGGAAATATTAGTATTGGGGATTGTTAATTGGATACCCTAGGGGTTTCATGTAGAAAAAGTTAGTGATATATGCACCTATTTTTCATGTCTATTTCTATATTTTCTTTGCATTTTACTTCATAATTCTTACATTTAGTTAATAATTTAGGCACTTGCATGTATTATTCAGAATGTCAGGTATTTCAATATTTTTGATTAATTTTGTAGGCATTATGGTGCTTGGAGCATTAGGACTATGGAGGTGAGCTTAGAGCTTGGAGAGAAGTTGGATTGGTCATGTCATGGAAGAAAACATGAAGACATAACCTAAGTCGTTGCATATCATCATAGCAAAGGACTACATTTCAAACACGGGTCGTGTTACACCAACACATGTCGTGCTTGTCTTTTTTATCACATGTGTTAAGCAACATGACTCGTGGTGAAGCTAGACCAAAGACGAAGCCAAATTTGAAGACTTATTGGAGTTTTAGAAAAAAGGCATGACCATGCTAAAAACACATGGTCAAAAAGCATGGCCATGCTATAACACATGGGAAAAAAGACATGGCCTTGTTAAAAACCGCATTGCCTTGATTTAGGCACGTGAGCAATTATTAAAAACTAGGTGTGAGACCCATGTATTACATGGGTTTATATAAAAGAAAAACTAAATACAAAATTCTAAACATTTGAGAAGTATGAATTTATAAAAAAAATGAGAAAAAATATTGAATTATAAAAATTAAAGTGTTTTTTCTTTTAAATTTAAACAAATAATTTAGATAAATAAATTAAGAAAATTAATGAATCTTTAATTTAGTAATTTTGAAATTAGAAGGAAAGTTCATTAATAAAATTGATATGCATCCTCCTTAATAAATGAAGGTTTTTTTTGCCACTTGTCAATCTCTTATGAGTTTTGACACTTGTCATTTTGTGGTAATTTTGAAATAAATATTATCCACTTGTCAATTTTTGGTTTGTTTTAATTTTTAATTAAAGTCATATACTTGTATATGTAAAATATTAAATATCACATATATGATATTAAATTGTAATAAATACGTTTCTTTCTTTCTTATTTTAAAGTTGTATATTAAAAATATTTCTTTTTTATACTTTAAGTTTAATCATTTTTTAAATCAACCCGTATAATATACGAGTCTCACACCTAGTTTATTATTACATTTAAATTTAAATTTAAATACTATCTAGAATTGAATAAAATGAAAAATCCATAAAATGACATGTGGAATATAAATTAATTTAAAATAACCACAAAATTACATGTGGCAAAATAAATGAGAATGTAACATGTGGCAAAAATATCTTTATTTATTAGGGAGGAAGGGAAGTCGCTATAATTTTAGGGGGAACGGTTTCTGGATCAAGCTTTGGCGATCATGGGCGATTTTGGGAGATTTCTTGGAGCTTTTGAGAAGACCAAATCATTGCAAACATTTTTTATTTCCATTTGTGTAACGCCCGCGTTTCCTGCTAGACTAGGTCATAGTCTGTAATTGCTTGGGTCAACTATTGTAACCTTTATATGAATGAATAAGAAAAGATTATTCATATATTTATATGCTTACGTGTTCAATAGGATATTAGGTGTATTTAATAATAAAATAAATTAAATTAAAATACGCATCGAAGATAAAAGATTTATTAGGACAAATAACCTTAACCCAGTTGTAGTATACGTCATAAGAATTCTAGAGACATATGAGCGTTAGAATCCGACTTCATACGAATAAGTTATGCTTCTTCAAAGTTCCGCGATTAAATCGGCATGACTCTGCGTTTCACAAAAAGTAGATTTTTGATAAATTACTTTTTATCCTTAGTTATCTAAACTGAAGTCGTAGTAGTCGTTAAAATGAGAGCGTGCATATAGAAAGCGTCTAAATCTGACTTCGTGAGAGGAAATTATAATTTTTCTAAGATTCGGCTTAGCAGTATTCTGCTCAAAAGTTGAATTTTATATTGGTTGAATTTTAGCCAAAATAATCTAAAAAATAATTGAAGATCTCATTAATAGGAGTCCAACGGTAAAATGTCTGTCAAAAACGGACACAGGATGAGAGAGTTATGTTTTTTATACGAGATTTAACAATCTAAGCATATGTGAAAAATAGAAAGTCAAAAATAGCCGACAGAGTCTAAATGAAAGTTGTAGATCTCGTCAAGAGTTTTTCGGGAATATAAAGAACGTCAGAAACAGAGTTTGTATGAAGAAGATACACAATTTTGAAAATCTGAAAATCGACATGTGTATGCACGACACGCAGATGGTTCTCGAAGCCGCCATGCCAACCCACCCAAATCGTGCCACGTGTTAGCAGGCCTGAGGAGCCATGCCACCATGTGCATGGTGCACCACCAAGTTGCACGACGTGCATCCCTAAAAACTCGGCCTATAAATAGTAGCTTACTTATTCCTTTATTGTCACACCATCCATTTGAATTTTGCTCTGAAATTTTTTATACTTACCCCCTTTTCCTTCATTATAACCTATGGCGAAGCCCTACGACGCCCCTGCGTACTCATATGAGTAGTGGCCTTCGAGTAGGTCATCCCGAGTCAGTATTCTACCCACATAGATCTTGGTTCTCATCTATAGTACTATGTAAGTGAGCTACACTTACTCTGCTTCCGTGTAATTTATAATCGTAGTTATAAGTCGTTACTAGGAACTTATGAGTTAGATTTATCAATGATTCCAAATTGTTATGTTGCTTGATCTACTTTGGGGGATAATGCTTAAGCTGGATTTAGTGAGGTGTTCAAAGTGGGATTTCCAAACAGTATACTTTGTATACCAAACAGACCCTACCTCCGATATGATCCTACCTAGTTATTTCTTATTTAGATCTTGAGGTAGGCTTTTGGATTATTGATGAATCTAAACCCTTAGGATAATAGACTAAGACTTAGCGTTATGTACATCTAGGTCTTTTGTACAATGTGTGAGGCGAAGCTCTGCATGATTCACCAATCACCAGACACTTTTGTCAGGTGAATGCGTAGTTTCTATCCAGATCATAATCTAAAATAAAAGTATTATTTACATGAGACATTAAATGTTGGCATGTATTATCTGTGCTACATGCTATTGTATAATTAAGGTAATACTATTAAATTAGAAACTGTATTGGGAATCGATTGCCTATAGTTATAAGTCTTGCCTTAGGTTTAAGAATAAGACTTTTAAAGGACACTTAGTTGAAATTAAGTTAGATATCAATTATGTCTCATAACTGGGGTAGGGTATGTGAGATCAGAGCGGATTATTTCTCCTCTTTCTTGGATGACCAGAAATTGTAGGTCCAGAGCAGACAACTGGTAGGTACGTTTAGGTCATTGACCTGAGTAAATGACAACACTTGACTATTCTAGGCAGTC
The DNA here is from genome assembly GCF_051521515.1 of Lactuca serriola. Lineage (NCBI taxonomy): Eukaryota > Viridiplantae > Streptophyta > Magnoliopsida > Asterales > Asteraceae > Lactuca > Lactuca serriola. The sequence continues at coordinate 333,904,038 of NC_136411.1, forward strand.
TAGTGAATTGCGTTGTTAGCATGGAATTATAATCCATGGACGTAGATAAAATGGGATACCATATTTATCAAATCTCTGAACATTGGTTGCCTTATATGACTTACACTAGCCAAGGACACCCCTACATGTGTAATCAAATAGTTGCTCAATGATTCATCAGGTTGGGTGATTCCTCCAGATAATCGTTCCTTTAGGATCTATGAGGAGCGGTTGGGTTGGGTAGTTGGTCTTAGATCAAGATTATACATATATATATATATATATATATATATATATATATATATATATATATATGAATGATATTGATTATTATCGTTAAATTATTAAGGCCTTGACTACCTATGTATCTCACCAGGTTTTTCCCAAACCCGACCCACTCAATTTTATGCATCACGGGTAGTAGAACCAAGGCTGCAATAGTCTAGTTAGGATGTTGAGTGGAATAAAGAGATACATCTGTAATAAGTAGTTTTAGGACCTTTTAGTATTTTCGTTGTAATGTATGTTTAGATATGAACGATGACATCCTCGAGGTTTTTAATAAAATGAAATAACTTTTGTTATCTCAAAATGTTTTGTTTAACTGGGAAATTCTGTATCTCAACTTATAAAGTGTAAAGAAAAATGTTTTAATTGGTTCTAAAAAAATGTCATAGTAGTTGTTATCAAAGAATTAGTTTAAGCGAACTAGGAATTTAGGAAAATTCTAGACTTAAAATTAGAAGCTAAGTATGATCGGTGAGGTGTGTGATAGATTACTTTAGGATAGATGTCTTAGTTGCCTTAGACTCTAGCTCTAGCATAATATAGGAAGATACCTTAAATGCTAATTAGGTGTTAAATATATATAAGTGTATATATATATATATATATATATATATATATATATATATATATATATATATATATATAGTATATCTCTATCCTAAATCTTCTCGCCCCTACGACTATAGAATGTCATAACAATCACTAGAAGCGGAAGAGTAACGAAGAAGGTCCAACACCTCATATCGTCGGAGCAGCTGTTGTTCAAATCTTGATGAATGATGTTCGGGCAATGATGCAAGAAATGCTCGATCAGTGGCGACGTGAGTTTAGGGTGCTCTTGACTCAGGAACTAGCTAACGCTAGAGGAGGAGCGCTTGTGATCAATGAGCCGATGGTTTTTGAACAAGTCAACAACAAACCGATTCCTTCTCATCTAGAGATAGTACATGAAGAAAATGATGACACAAAAAGTCATCAAGGAATAGAGATCCGGAGAGATGATGATCCGAGAGGCTATTGCAAGTATAAGGACATCACAAATTGAAAGTTGTCATCATTTAACGGGAGGGAAGATCCCGTAGGAGTAATGGACTCGATCTCGGAAATGGAGATGACGTTTATTACATGTGGTTACACGGGGAAGCTGCAAACCACCTATGATGTGAGACAGTTCAAAGGTTCAACGCTTTGTTGGTGGAACACGTGAGGGAAGATTTTGGGCCCCAACAAACTACTACATCTAACATGGGACGAATTCTTGACCCATTTCAAGAGGAAGTTCTGTTCAGCTGAGAAGATGCTTGAATTTGGAGAATCAATTCTTGGGTTTTTCAAAGGGAAGTATGTCAGTGGACGAGTACACCAATGCTTTCACTGAAAAAAATGGAGTTCGCCCTACGACTTGTTCCGAATGAACTGAACAAGATTGATCGGTATGCAAAGGGATTGTCGTGGGAGTACACTTGTAACATCCCGATTCCTAAGTATGGAATTATTTATTCAAAGACAAAATTCCTTGGAACTCGTTGAGTTGATGACCTTAACTCGACGTGTTGAAGGCTTTTGAGCCGCACATTTTTTTGGACCAACTCGACGAGTTGGAGAGGAAAACTCGACGAGTTGGCGACTGAATGAAAAACCCTAATTTTAGGGTTTGCACCTTTTATAACCTCCTTAAGTCCTTGAGGTTGATCTTTTATCAACCTCCAAACCCTAATATCGGCCTTGTGAACCCTAATCTTCATCCCATCTCATATTGTGAGTTAGTATAGCATTTTGGAGCAAAAGAAGGAGGAGTTTGAGAGAAAGAGGCAAGGATTTAGCAAGCAAAGCCCTTATCTTCAGCTTGAAGCTCTTTTGGACCATTGTAAGCGTTCAAGATCCGGTTTTTATCTATCTATGAAGCTAGATCTTGAGTTTAGTCCCTCTTTCTCCTTATTCTTGGATGTTTCAATCAATGTTTTAAAAACCGGTTTTTTAATCGAACCGGTCGGGTGATGTTTTCCGGTTCAACCGGTTTAACCGGTTCCACCGGATGGTCGAACCGGTTTTATATTTTTATATGTTTTTAATTATCCTGCATGCATTGATTACAAAACTTGTCATCTTTTTAGTATTACAAACGTAAATAGAATGCAACATATAAAAACAATCTTATAGAAGTCAAAATCAAACAAAGAAGCCCAAAACAAACACAAAAATCAAACAAAAAGCAAAGAATGTCTGGTTCAACCCGGTCCATTTCGGTTCAATTCGGCCGGTTGAACCGGTTTTTTACCAAAACCGGCCGGTTCAATCCGGTCAGAAAATCATTATCAAACCGGTCCAAATCGAACCGCCCTCACCTCCGGTTCCCGGTTCGACCCGGTTTTTAAAACACTGGTTTCAATCGATGTACTTCATAAAGTTTACAACTTTATGAATCTCCAGGTCAAGGTGACTTTAGAGTTGGTTTGATCAGGTCATTTGACAATTTTTGATGCCATGCATGGAGTTTAGGTCATATTTCCCCTTTTTGACTCATTTTTGGTTCAAGACATGCATTGGACATGTATGTCTATAAAGCACCCACATTTGGGACGTTTTTGAGGCTATAATCTCTTCTGGAAAAGTTGGGTTCTAGATCTCAAGGATTTTGTGCTTAATGGATACGCTTTTGAGTTTTCATGCCTTGTAGAAGGGCTTTTGAGCATTTGGAGTAGTCCTAAAGGATAAAGTTGGAAACTTTATCCTTTTAGACACATATGGAGTTTAGATCTGAGCCTTAGAGTCTCTAGAATCGATGAAATAGCTGTATGTGTTAAGTTGGAGAAAACTTGCCGAGTTGTCCAGCCAACTCGGTGAGTTGGCTAGGGTTTTCCCTGACTTTTTGAGTTCTGTAGAACTTGAAGAGTCCAAGAGATGCACTCGACGAGTTGGGTCAACATGGATTGTTGACCTTGACCGTTGACTTTGACTTTGACCATGGTTGACCAAGTTGGACTTTTGAGGGTATTTTGGGATTTTGATGGGTCTTGGTAATTATGGTTGTAGGCATTGATCCAGGAGTTGAGATTTGAAGTCAAACCTTATCAGTTCTGCACTGCTAGTGATGTGATTTTTCCTCACTATACTTGCGGGTCGAAGGCACCAATGTTGGCCCATTGGATTGATATCCTGTTATGCATGCTATTGTATTGTTATGATCTGTTAGACCTGTATCCTAGTAGATAGAATGTTGCTATGCTTAGTGATCTGTAGATCTGTATGACTGGATGTAGACTATTATATGATTATTTGTTATATGTGCACATGATTTGTTGGTGGCTGAGGCTTCACTGCTTTGTGCGTAAGCCAACATGTCGAGGCATTCCAACGCGATGGTTGAGGGCCTAGGGTATTCCATCCCGAGAATGATTTGACCCATAGTACGTTGGCATTCTAACCAGATGGTTGAGGGCCTGGGGTATTCCATCCCGAGGATGATTGGACTCGTAGTATATTGGCATTCGAACCCGATGGTTGAGTGGCCTGGGGTATTCCAACCCGATGGTCGATTGGACCCAAAATATGTTGTTATTATAACTGTGCTATCTGTTATGTATTGGTATTTTGGTGGAAGTCACTAAGCTTTGGGCTTACAGTTTGGATTATGTTTCAGGTACTTCAGTGGATCGCGGGAAGGCGAAGGTGTGATCGTGCACCTCCTCATGTTTTGTTTTTATGATTTTGGGATTTCTCTGACGTGAAACTTATTTTGGAAACAAGTTGTAATAAATGATGGTTTTGTGGTTGTTTAAAAAGTTTAAAAATTTCAAGAATTTTTCGAATGTTGCAATACTGTGCTAGTGAAACATGCACCTACTTTTGAGGCAGTCGTCTGGGCTGCAAAGTCTGTGGAGGGTATGATGAAGGAGAGAGTTGCCGACAGGATTGAGGTCGGTGAAAAGAGGAAGGCAACAACAATAGCAGCAAGAAGAAGAAGTTTTTGAAGTCAAGCAACAATTATGGAAGCAACCAAGAAGGAAAGTGGTACGACCAATGCAAGAAGAAGCATTTCGGCGATTGTGTCGTCTACTTCAAGTGCAAGAAGCCCAAGCATATTTCTACGATTGCCCAGTCAAAGGAAAAGTTTGCTTTAATTATGGAGAGGAGGGGCACATGAAGGCAGAGTGCCCAAAGTTTGAGAAATCTATCCCAAGGATCATGTAACCAAAGCCCAAGGGTCGAAGTTATCAGATGACCCTCAATGAGGCAAAGGACGAGACTGATGTTGCTTCAAGTGCATTTACGCTTATTTTACTATGATGATTTGGCATAATGTATTTTGGTTGATATTGAGACACTTGATGAATGGAATTAATGGTTATTAAAACAAAAGTTTTTATCACTATTTTTGGTTGTTACAGAGTGCATGCAAGAGTTATCTTTACTCTATGCATAAGGAAATATGGATTTTTAGTCATATCTCAACTTAGGGTCTTAGATCTAGAAGTTGGAAACTTTATCCATTAACATACAGTTAAGGATCAGATATGGGAATTTGAGGTTTTGACTTAATGGATTAATCTTTTATTACATGTGTAGGTGGTTTTTGAGCCAACCTTTACATTTCATGTGATCTGTGGCACTTATCTATCTGACTGAGGTGAAGTGAGTTTTCTCACTATACTATGTTAAACACGGGGGGGTCATTGTATGCTTGTTGTTTTTGTGACTCTTGCATACTTGTTATATGTTTGTTGGACGGGGTCCGTTACTAAAGGTGGGGCCCATTACACTGGACGATGTCCATTACTCAACGCGGGGTCCATTATACTAGATGTGGTCCATTACTCAGGATGGGGCCCATTATACTGCACGAGGTCCATTACTTAGGGTGGGGCCCAATACTTGTATTGTATGTGGTATATTGGGAAACTCAATAAACTTTGTGAGGTGGGATGGTTGTTGTAACGAGCGCGTTTGATTACATCAAAATTTATCTTTTCAAGAAATGCATAGTTAAAAAGTATGTAATTTTCTCCATATTTTGTTGTTTACAATCATTATATATTTACAATCATCACTCATGTGGATTCTTTTCAGGAGATCATAATTTCATCCTAGTCTAGAAAAGTAGGAGTCTAGGAGTACGATGGTGCCAAGATTTCTTACAATAAGTACATAAAAATAAAATAAAATCCAAGATTTATATTTAAGAAGTTTTTTTATATGATGGTTTTGTTGAGTGTGTTAGATAAATACTACCAAACACAATATGAATGAAATGTGTAACAAATGTTTCTTGTTAGAGTATTAGTATAGTATAATGCAAGATTACCGTGTATTACACGAGTTTATTAAAAGAACCAGAATTAGGACACGACATCTATAAGTGTTAAACCGCAACTCAAAGACCCAAATCATAACAATTTATTTTTATAATTGTTAACTATTCATCAATTTTAGCCATCAATCTTATCAAACAAATACATTTTATTTAGTACAAAACAAAACAGAAAGGGTAAAATGGTCGTTTTCAACAACAAACACAACTAATAAGAAGCGTAATCAAACAAGATGGCTTCATGTAGTCATAGACGCTACCAGACCCTGACTCAGTCCGATCTGATTCAATCAACAACTATCAAACAATCTTCATAAGCACTCAAATGCGACTCCTACACTCTTATAACAAATAAAAGTTTGTCTAATCAATTTCTAGAATTGCCCTTAAAAATATACTTATATTTTTTTAACAATTGTCATTTTATGTAATTTTATACATTTCAAAAGCTTCATATTATTTTTGTCGAATACTCATATAACAAATAAAATCTAAAGGTTCTGGCCACCGACTAATTTTGGCAAACACACTGTAAACTCCCAAAGGCAACTCGAACAAACCCTTTGTGATGTAATCAACAATTTTATACATAATAAATCAATTTTTTAATAAACATTGACAAATGACAATTGACAAGATGATTATAAAACATTACAATTTTAGGCCACTAGCCATTCCCCAATATTCTATACAACAATATCATTTTGGAAGTAGTTTAAAAAATAAATCAAAACAAGAGCACAAATGTATAATATCTTGCACGTAAATGGAAATACTTTCATAAACATCCAAGAAAGACCTTTTGTTTTAATGGAAGAAATCAAAGAAAAATTGATACTTTGATAAAATTCAACGGTCAGGATGACTTCCTGACAACTGCTGGTCCAGCTAATCTAGAAGCAGAAGGCAACACCTTCGTCGTCTTCCGCCTTCAATTTTTATTTATTACCGCTTCAATGTCCATCACATCTCCGTACTCCTCCTCTTCAATGGCGACACCGCCTTCTTTGCCGTATTTCAATCCTTATCATCGTTTCCGTTACTCCACTTTCTCGCGCACACATACACGCACTTGAGGTGAAACGAAACGCATTTGCTGCTTCTAAAGCTCACAATAATGTGAATTCGGTCCAAACTTATACCATTTTTAGGGTTTAGGTTTCCAGTTTCTAAATTTGAGTTTAAAAACGGAATTTTTGGTTAGGATATAGTCGATTTTGGAATTTGAATACTTCAGCGTGCAGTTCCTATTTGTTAGGGTTTTTTCGGAGGTTTATTGGTGTGAATTATTGAAAAATTTGGGGTTTTGTGATTGTTGAACAAATGTTTTGATTAAATATGCCAAGTATCAGAGCTCCAGCGACTAAGAAAGCTACAACTCTCACTGTAAGTATATTTGATCATTGAAATTGGAGTTTCTGATTCTATGTTAATTGTAGCTTATACAGAGCTGTTGTTTATAGGTTGCTGTAAAGTGTAGGCCATTAACGGAGAAAGAGCGAGGTCGTGATATAGTACGAGTGAACAACAATAAGGTGTCTCTTTACTCTTCTCTTAGAGAATATTCTTCAGTAGAAGCTTTACATTTTGTTGATCGTGTTTCTTGAATTATGTTGTAATGCTTTCTTCTCAGGAGGTGGTTATTTTGGATCCTGATTTGTCAAAGGACTACCTAGATAGGATACAGAATCGAACAAAAGAGAGAAGATATGCTTTTGATCATGCATTTCCCCCAGACTCTACAAATTCGGTATGTGGTGGATAGTTTATATAGGTTACTTGTTATAAGATTAAGCATCAGAAGTGGTTTGGAGATTTTGAGTTTTACTATTTCTGATATTTTGATAAACTTGTAACAGTATAAACTTGAAAATATCATATTCTCAAGTTTCTATCACCTTGTCAATAGTGTAAACTGTAAAGAACATGTTCTGAAGTTTTACTATTTTTGGAGTTGGAATGAAAAAAAATATAAGTTAAGATGAAGCTCCACAACATTCACATGATACAACTTCCATTTCTTGTTCATGTTCATAGATTTAGTTGCTTGAAGTTGTTAGCACTAAAACATGTTATTTCCTACTTTCTATTGGCTTCAAGATATTTTATTCAATGTATGTGTCTTCAATTTGTTATGAAAATGGGTATAATTTAAAAGTTGTGCTATATGCAGGATGTGTATGAGAGAAGTATATCTTCCACAATCTCTGGAGTAGTTCATGGCCTAAATGCCACTGTGTTTGCATATGGTTCAACTGGAAGGTAAAATAAATAAATTTGAGTATTATCTTATGTGAAATTGTATGAATAAGTTAATGAAATGAAAAAAAAATCCTACTCTATACAATGTGTAACATTTTTTTTAATATATTCTCTTATAATTCCAGTGGGAAAACATATACAATGGTAGGAACTGAAGGTGATCCAGGCCTAATGGTTCTCAGTCTACATACAATATTCAATTTTATAAAAAATGATAAGAGTTCTGATGAATTTGAAGTTACTTGTTCCTACCTTGAAGTCTACAATGAGGTAATATTAAATATTAGATTATTAATAACATGTTATTATGTTAATCTCTTACCAAAACTATATTCTAATTTTATTTATTTTTAATAAAAATGAAAAACAGGTAATCTATGATCTTCTTGAAAAATCATCTGGTCATTTGGAACTCAGAGAGGATCCAGAACAAGGGATAATTGTAGCTGGCCTTAGATGCATCAAGGTTAAATATCTTTTTCTTGGCTTACTTTATTTTCCCAATTTATATAAATTAAAATATATTAATTAATAGGGTTAATCTCATAAAAGACCTTATATTTTGTGTTCTTTTTCGGATTAAACCTCAACTTTATTTTTTTGCCTGAAAAAGACCTTGCATTTTTTATTTTTTCCGAGAAAACCCCTCTAACCTTCTATCTGCTTCCAAACAGGCCCTCAACTTTTTAGTTTTTACCCAAAAGACCCTCGCATTTTACAATTATTTTGGAAAAAAAAATGACTTAAAGGGCCAGATCGGGAAAAATGGAAAAAAATACAAGGTAGGCAAAAAATAAATTTGAGGTTTAATCCGGAAAAAGCACAAAATAGAAGGTCTTTTTATGAGATTAACCCTAATTAATATTAATATTTAATAAATATAAGAGTAAATTACACGAATAGTCCCTATGGTTGGGGGTAATTTACAAGTTTGGTCCCTAACTTATGTTTTTAACTCGGAAGGTCTTTACAGTTTGTTTTTGTGCGCGTTTGGTCTCTATCTTACCTAAAAATACTATTTTGCCCTTGATTTTTTTTAAATTTATTTAAATTCCACCTCACCTTATCTTACCTTATCTACCCCATCTTATTTAAACAAATTAAAAAATTAAGGGCAAAATAGTCTTTTTAGGTAACACAGGGACCAATCGCGTAACAAAAACAAACTGTAAAGACCTTCCGAGTTGAAAAAATAAGTTAGGGACCAAACATGTAAAATACCCCCAACCATAGGGACCATTCGTGTAATTTACTCTAAATATAAATATTTTCTTTTTGTTTTAGGTCAACTCAGCTGACAGGATTCTTGAGCTTTTAAATATGGGAAACAGTAGGCGAAAAACAGACAGCACAGATGCTAATGAAACATCATCACGGTGAGTTATACTCCTAATTATTCATAATGTATTTTCATGTTTTCTGTTTGTAATTACTAAAATACCCTTTTTGTTTTTCTGAAATAGGTCACATGCAGTTTTGGAAATAACTGTGCTTAGAAAGCAGAAAAAGAAATATCGTAGTCAAGTCATACGTGGTAAACTTGCACTTGTGGATCTTGCTGGAAGGTATAATAAAATAAATATGATTCTATTTCTTCCCAAAATTTTATATAAAAAAATGTTTTACTCCTAAAAATATATATAAAAAAATTGCAGTGAGCGAGCTTCTGAAACAAACAGTGGTGGACAAAAACTAAGAGATGGTGCGAATATAAACCGATCGCTTCTTGCTTTAGCAAATTGTATAAATGCTTTGGGAAAACAACAGAAAAAAGGTCTTGCATATGTCCCTTATCGCAACAGGTATCAAATTTCAAAATTTCAAATTTATTAGGGTTAATCTCATAAAAGACCTTATATTTTGTGTGTGTTTCTAGATTAAGCCTCAAACTTTATTTTTTTTCATGAAAAAGACCTTGGACATTTTCATTTTTTTCAATTTGGCCCTTTGTCATTTTTTTTTCAGAAAAAACTTGTAAAATGTGAGGGTGTTTTTTGGAAACAACTAAAAAAGTTGAGGTTTTTTCGGAAACATCTAAAAAGTTGAGGGTTTTTTCTGAAACTACTAAAAACTTTGAGGGTTTTTTCTGAAACAACTAAAAGAGTTGAGGGTTTTTTTGGGAACAACTAAAAAAATTGAGGGTTTTTTCTGAAACTACTAAAAACTTTGAGGGTTTTTTCTGAAACAACTAAAAGAGTTGAGGGTTTTTTGGAAACAACTAAAAAAGTAGAGGGTTTTTTTCTGAAACTACTAAAAACTTTGAGGGTTTTTTCTGAAACAACTAAAATAGTTGAGGGTTTTTTTGGAAACAACTAAAAAATTGAGGGTTTTTTCTGAAACTACTAAAAACTTTGAGGGTTTTTTTCTGAAACAACTAAAAGAGTTGAGGGTTTTTTGGAAACAACTAAAAAAGTAGAGGGTTTTTTCTGAAACTACTAAAAACTTTGAGGGTTTTTTCTGAAACAACTAAAAGAGTTGAGGGTTTTTGGGGGTTAATTTAATAAAAGACCTTATATTTTGTGTTTTTTTTGGATTAAGCCACAACTTTATTCTTTTCATGAAAAAGAAGTTGCATTTTTTCATTTTTTCTGATCTGCCCCTTTTAGTCATTTTTCTCTAAAAAAAGTTGTAAAATGTGAAGGTTTTATTCAGGAAAAACTAAAAAAGTTGAGGATTTATTTGGAAACATTTAGAAGTTCGAGGGTTTTTTTTTTCGGAAAAAAGAGAAAGTCGAGGGTTTTTTCAGAAAAAATATAAGGTCTTTTTTCATGAAAAAAAAAATAAAGATGAGGTTTGATCCGGAAAAAACACAATTAGAAGGTCGAGGGTTTTTTTCGGAAAAAAAAAACAAAGTTGAGGGTTTTTTTCGGAAAAATTGAAAAAATACAAGGTTTTTTTTCAAGAAAAAAAGAAAGTTGAGGTTTAATCCGGAAAAACCACAAAATATAAGGTCTTTTATGAGACTAACCCAATTTATCATAACTCTATAAAGTATTAATTCATTTGTGTTTATTGTCTTCTCTTTTTTTTTTTTAGCAAATTGACACGGATTCTTAAAGTTGGATTAAGTGGAAATTCACAAACAGTCATGATTGCAACTATATCACCTGCAGATAATCAATATCATCACACCATTAATACTCTAAAATATGCTGATCGAGCTAAAGAAATTAAAACTCATATTCAGGTAAATTATACATACATTTGATTAAATATAATACGATATAAAAATAAATGATTTTATTTATTATATTCTTTTTCTTCAGAAAAATATCGGCACGGTTGATACACATGTATCGGATTATCAGCGTATGATTGACAGTCTTCAGGTAAGCTATTTTGATAAATTTTAAAGTAAGTTACAGAAATGGTCCCTGTGGTTCAGTTTGTTGCAGAAATGGTCCCTATCACTAACACCGTTAAAAATGGCTGTTAATTCATTGTAAAATGACAAGTTTTACCCCATAGATTATAAACACAACAAAAAGGGCAAAATGGTCATTAAATTTAATGCCTGATTTTAACAAACTTGCAACAAATTGAAAACCACAACGATTGGCCATGACGCTATGTAATGAAATGCAAAGTTGGACTAAAGTTGTAATTTCCACTATACCACAGGGACCATTTCTGTAATATATTATAAGTTTTGTAATGTTTTTTTCTTCACAGAATGAAGTTAGTCAGTTGAAGACACAATTAGCTGAAAAGGAATCACAGTTAAGCACAAAACCTACTGAAAGACACGTGGATGATGAATTATCATGGCTGAATATATTAAGCCAAGAAACAAGTGAAAATGTCCAAGAACGAATAAATTTACAAAAAGCTTTATTTGAATTAGAAGAAACCAATCTCAGAAATCGAACTGAATTACAACATCTTGATGATGGAATCGCAAAACAACAGGTATTATTATTATTAATTATTATCATTAAAATTTATTAAAAATAATTAAATTGGAATTTTTTTTTTTGTTTTGCAGGCGATTGAAAATGATGGAACAGTTGTGCGGGCCTTAATGTTAAGGCGACAACTTGTTCTTGATAATATCCGTGACAATGATGAGACCGGTGTTATTTACCAAAAGGTTGACTTTAACTTTTGAGTTTTGTGTTTTGACTTTTGGGTAATGAGTTTGAAATGTTGTGTAGGAAATTGAAGCGAATGAGAAAAGGCGATGTGAATTACAGGAGATGATTGATGAAGCGATTAGTAACAATGCGAATAAAACCTACTTGCGTATTCTCAGCCAATATCGACTTTTGGTAAAAAAAATTTAGTGAAAGTTACATTTTTGGTCCTTGTTTAAGGTTTTTATAATGTTTTTGGTCCCTTTTCCAAGTAAAATCACTATATATTTAGGACCAAAATTGCAAGAGACAACCTTTTGGGACCAAGTTTGCAAAAAAATGGCTATACTTAGGGACCAAAAATGTAGTATACTCTAAAATTTACAGTAAAATATAAATGTAATATATACTTTACATTTTTGGTCCTTGTTCCAAGTAAAATGAATATATATTTGGGACCAAATTTGCATGAGAAAACCTTTTGGGACCAAATATATGTAAAACAGCTATTCTCAGGGACCAAAATGTAATTTACTCTAAAATTTAAAATAAAATATAAATGTAGTATATACTTTAGTGAAATTTACATTTTTGGTTCTTATGTGAGGTTTTTTGTACCGTTTTTTGTCCTTATTCCAAGTAAAATCACAATATAGTTGACCAAAATTGCATGAGAACCTTTTGGGATCAAATTTGCAAAAAACAACTATATTGAGGGACCAAAAATGTAATTCACTCTAAAAAATTAAAATAAGAATACAAGAGTCTTTGTTAGCTAAATTGTGCCATGTCATTGTAGGGGATGACTAATACGGAGCTTCAATACGAAATGGCAATGAGGGATCAAGTGATTCACAATCAAAGGGAAACACAAAGAAACCTATGGAATCTAGTGATGGGATTAGGGTTAGACGAGAAGCAAATGCTTAAGCTGGCTGCTAAGCAAGGGATAACTATCGAAGACTGGACCACTGTCCCATCTTCATCACAACAAAAGATGGGACAGGAAAGATCCACTGGGCCCAGGCCTGGGCCTAGTGGATACAGAGATATGCCTCATACGTATTGCAGAGAGGAGTACCATTCTTCGTATTACTTTACATCGAATGGGTCTCCTTCTGCATATATGAGGCTAAGTAGTAGGAGTAGTGAGAATTGGGTTGGTCATAGACGGTCCTCGTTTGGTGAAGATGGGGACCACGGTTCGAACCGTGGTCCGTGTGGGTGCAACCGGTTGACCGACTGTAAGCATATGGTTATGCAACCGAATGTCTTGAATGTATCCGAGATTGGCCCTTCGTAGTTGATGTGTATAAATAGGACACATTCGATTCTTTTTTTGTAACTAACTTCAATTCAATGTGCTTCATAGATAGTATGGAATATGTGTTTGAAATTTGGAAATATGGATATAAAAGCACCATTTTGGAAAACCAACATCTAAAATCAGATTTATTCAATCCAACTACAATCATTTTTTTTTTTCTCAAGTCGTCCCCCGTGAAGAAAAGACAAGTTACCTGATTAGTTGTTAAACTAACTACAAAGCAACTTTTGGTTTTCAAAGATAGATTTGAGGTCTCGCTACTTTCCAAAGTTTCATGAATCACATTTTAAGACTATACATACAAAAAATTGTTTCGATCTTTAATGGCATGCTAATTTACATAAGTCATCACATGACTATGTGAAGCAACTAGAGTTGAAAATAGGAGTTGCTACCGAATAATTTGTTAGACTATATGTGTTTGTATATTAACCCATTTAGGCGCGTTCAACATGAAGTTTTTAGGAGGTTTTATTAGCCTTTTGGTGGGTAATCCTTGAAGATCTTGTTATAATGATGATTATGAAGTTGTTGGAGTGTTGAACTTGTTTTTTTTCTGCTCATGCTAGAAATACGATGTGTTTGAACAGGGTGACTGATAAAACGAGCTAGAAATTCGAGCTCTAAGTGATTCATTTTTTATTGAAAAGCGAATCTATTAAACTTGAACAACCGTTGAAAAGTAATCATAATGTGGGCGGATTTGGTAAAGTAGATGCAGAAATAGTACTTCAAGATCCATTACATGTACAAGACCTTTTGTTCTTCTTAGCACTAGCACCTGAGGCTGCATTAATCAATGATACACGACAGAAGGAATTGTTTTATTTCCAAACTTTACATTCAACAAGCGTAGCTTTTAACCTCTATACGAAATGCCGATATGTATAGAAAAAGCGTGGTTCGAGTAGCATCTACTAGGTGACGTTTCGTTTAAATCCTCAAACCACACAAATATGAGCAGTGCATATTATGCGACATGTATGAGTTATGCACGCGTTGCGTTGTTCGAAATATCGGCTAGGAAGGCGTCACACAATGTGAACAGTGAGATTTCTTTGCAAGAATCACAAACTACCAAAAGCACATCATATGGAAAATAACAAAAATAACAATAAAATTCTGCAAGAATCTCAAACTACCAAAAGCACGTCATATGGAAAATAACAAAAATAACAATAAAATTTTAAAAACACCAAACTAAAAATAGACCAAACAAATAAAAACAAGTCTTTAATGAAACCAATAAGTAAATACTCTAAACCAAATGAGACCATTCCATGACGACACCAAAAACTTGATGTGTTAGATCTAATCTTAAAGTTATAACCGACTACATGTGAGACTTGTGTATTACACGAGTTGATTAAAAACAAAGTTAAATATCAATGTGTAAACATTAAACATTTTTTAAAGTAAAATTTTGAAATAAATACAAACTAAATAATGAATAAGTAAGTGATTCAACCTATAATAATAAAAAACTATTGACATATTTTAAATAATTATATTGAATATCAAGATGTAAACATTAAACATTTTTAAAGTAAACTTTCATAATAAATACAAAGACTATTAGTTCATATACTATAATCCATTTCTAAGTCTACTTCAACTTATTCGATATTAGTTTGTTCACTTGAATCAAGTGGCTACTTAGTAATTGGGACTAGAGATGACAAAATCCTACGGTTAGGTTATTGAAGTTGTTAACTTTAATATGTACGAGTGCATTAGATAACCAAAGATGTGCATCAAACTGATTAATATGACCATAAGGATCATTTGACCTAATAAAATCTTTCATGATACAAGCTTAATAGTAACTATTATATAGTTAATTGCATGATCATTATGTTAATTGTCTTAATAATTATAATGTTAGTGAATTAGACCAAGTTAAGTTAACTGGCTAGTATAGTAATCGATAAATATCACTAATATCCATTGCATTCTATTGGAATCCATCATAAGCGAAAGACATAAGCGAATCTATGTAAAAGCATCTTCATCTTATTTGTGTCTAAATATAATCTGTAGTTTTGTTTTCGTTTCTAGTTTAATTGAATTTAAACAAATCCCCCTTTTTACTTCACTGTTATTAGTCTAATTTACATGTGAATAATCTGATCTAATTCTACCCGTTCCGTTGTGTTCGAAACCCTTTCTTACCATAACTATACTATTACACTATTAGTACACTGCATATTGCGTGACAGTTTGGTTGAGATAAATTAGGATTTATAAATTTAAACTTGATAATTTTTATAGTATATAAATCACACATTAAG
The DNA here is from genome assembly GCF_051521515.1 of Lactuca serriola. NCBI lineage: Eukaryota > Viridiplantae > Streptophyta > Magnoliopsida > Asterales > Asteraceae > Lactuca > Lactuca serriola. The sequence continues at coordinate 333,919,566 of NC_136411.1, forward strand.
TTTTTGTCGTCGTTGCCTGGAAACAATTGCATTTAGTTCAGATTATTTATTTGTTAGTTGAACTTTATATATTGTTAATATTTAGTTTTTATGTTTATTTTAAAATGGATATGCCTGATATTATTCTCGAGCATGAGTTGCAGGAACTAAAGTTAATTAATTCAAAAAAAGATTTGGAGGTCCTAGAAAGATTACTAGAAGAAAAGGATTTTGGTGCTGAAAATGACCTTCAATTACTCGAAAGACTAATGGAAGAAGAACTAGAAAGATGAAGAGTTGAAATCTAGGAAACGTGACGCGATCTTTTACTGTCGTGATGCACACCCCTGTTCCAACATCGGTTATTCTGATGTTTGGGATGAAAGGTTCGTCTCTAGATAAAGTTTGGATGTACGATCTGTTTATGATCAATGTCCAACCAGCTGTACTTTTAGTCGAGATTTTGGAAAGCATTAAATTCAAGTTCGTATGGTCAATTTTATAAAGAAAGAATTAAATTTTATGGATTGGCTCAAAAGGAATATTGAATGTAGCGGAAGGATTGACAACACCAATATTAAGAGTTTATTAAGTTGGGAGTCTAACTTATGACTCACACAAAAGTAGTGCTTATTGGGAGGCAACTCGACATTTAAAAATTAGTTTTCATTATCTTTTCATTCTTAATTTTTAATTTTTGTTTAGTTTTGAATAAAATTTCTTTTGATGATTGTAACGTCCCAAAAATTTACTAGAGATTTTTCATTTGGAACCAGATTAATCGACTAAAACCTTTAACTTAAAAACAATAAGTGACAATCATTTGTTTGAAACCATAGTGTTATCAGAGTTGAATTATAGGACAACATAAATCATTATCTTCAATGCGTGTGTATAGCCCCGCCGAGCTCTTCTCACGAACAACCTGTAAAACATTTTATCCAAAACTATAAGCATAAGGTTAAGTGAGCTCCCCAATATACCACATATTCCATCATATATACAACGCATCCACACAAAGTTTTCGTCTCCAGCTTCGACCTGCTAACCTTCCTATCAACATTCATATAACATACAAAACAATCACATATGAAATAATGGGTCTACTCCAACCCTAAGTGAATGCTATGAGCTAAATCATAGTCTTATTGTAACACCATGTTTATTAAATAAATAAATAAACAAATTAATGAATGAATAATAGCCCTAAAATAAATAATTATATAACAAGGTGTTGGTTTCGAGGAGTTAACTAGTATAATTAAAAAGTTGGATGGGGGGGGGGTCAAAATGTAATTTCCAGATTAGTTTGTAAAGAATTTTGAAGGTTGAGGGTTGTTTAGTAAATTATGGGCTTATTATGAGAAGATTTTTAGAAGCTCAGGGCTGAATGGTAAATATTGGATTAAAGTTGAAAATATTTTATGGAGTCATCTGTGAACACTATTACAAACAGTATGGGATCTCCCCAAGGTGATGAACTAGGTCGTATAAAACCTTTGTCCAATATTTTCTGGAGTTGTATCATTAATTCTTTCATCTCTGTAGGCGCTAAACAACATGATGTTTTTGGAATTTGCGTTATACCATGCAATAATTCGATTCTAAATTCTACATGCCTCTCTGGTGGTAATCCTGGTAATTCATCCGGAAATACTTTAGGAAAGTCACCCACCATAGATATATCAATTATTGCCTTATTTTCCTTCTTTGCGTCGATCACATATGCCAAGAATGATGTACATCCCTTGGTTAGGCATTTTCTAGCCTTCATCATCATGACGAATCCAGACCTTACTCTACTCTTATCTTTTTACACCACGGAAGGTTCTCTTCCAAGGGGATTGATGCACACCATCTTCCTTCCGCATAAGATGTCCGCAAGGTTTTTACCCAACCAATCCATGCCCACAATTACGTCGAATTCGTATAAATCGAAAGGAAATAACGTTTCATGAATTTTGTTTCTGTTTAAGTTAATGGTTACGTTCTCTAACCTATTGTTAACAATTACATTCCTACCGCTGGCTACTTCTATTATAATATGGGAACTTGGCCTACGTGGTGATAATTTAAGCTTTCTACCAAATTCGTGCGATATAAAGGAGTGATATGCTCCTGAATCTAATAAAATCTTGGAAGGAACTTGATTTACCAGGAATGTACCTGAAGCAACATCAATCTCCTCCTTAGCTTCGTTAAGGGTCATTTGGTAGCTTCTACCCTTGGGCTTTATTGGCAGGATCTTTGAGGTTGGCTTTTCAGTATTTGGGTACTCTGCTTTCATGTGCCATTCTTCCCCGCAAGTGAAGCAAACTTTTCCTTTCACTGGGCAGTTTGTAGAGCTATGTTTCGACTTCTTGCGTTTGTAGCAGATGACATAATCGCCTAAATGATTTTTCTTGCATTGGTCGCACCACTTCCCTTCTTGGTTGCTCCTAGATTTGTTACTTGACTTTGAAAACTTGTTGTTGTTGTTGTTGTTTCCTAAGAATCCATCAACTTTCCTTTTCTCACCGACTTCAGCTTTGTCGGTAGTCCTCTTCTTAATCATGTTCTCAACAGACCATGCATCCTAGATAGCTGCCTCAAAAGTCGGTGTCTGCTTAACCGGCATAGAGTACTCCCATGGTAGTCCCTGGGAGTATCTATCAATCTTGGCCAGTTCATCGGGGACCACGCGCAGTTCGAATTTCATTTTGTTAGTGAAAGCATCGGTGTACTCTTCAACCGTCATGCTTACCTTTTTCAATGTTAGGAGTTGATTGTCCAACTCCAACAAGTCTTCAACAAAGCAAAATTTACACTTAAAGTGGGTTAATAAATCTTCCCATACCAGTTGCAACGAATTGTTAGGAATTAGCATTTTTCCCAACATGTCCCACCAACGGATCACTACACCTTTGAATTGTCTTACATCGTAGGTGGTTTGCAACTTGCAGATGCAATTGCATGTGAAGAAATCTAGTTCCATTTCCAAAATTTAGTCCATGACTCCATCTGGATCCTCTTTCCCACTAAAGGATGACGACTTGCAAGTAGTGAAGCCCTTATACTTGCATTATCCTCTAGGTTCATCATTCCTTCAAAACTCTGATTCTTTTGGTCCTTGATGACTCTTTGATTCATTGTTTCCTTCCTTGGCCATTGTTGCATGAGTAGAAACCGGTCTATTTTTGACTTGTTCAGCGACTATCGGTTCGTTGATCACTGGAGCTCCGCCTCTAGCATTTACCAGTTCTAGAGTTAAGAGATTCGTAAACTTAAGTCACTGCTGCTCTAGCAGGGTTTGCATCATTGCTCGAGCTTCTTCTATGGTGAACTGACCAGATCTGACTTCGACGTTCTGAGGTGCTGGACCTCCTTCGCTATTGACTACTCTACCGCCCATTGTGATCATCACGTCGTTCTATACACGTAGAAAATGAGTATTTTAGAATAACAATATTTTTACTTACTATATATATTTAGCACATAATGACAGTTAAGGCAGTTAGCAATTAAGGCGTCTTCCTATAGCTTGCTAGTGCTTGTTTCTATAGTAATTTAGGCATCTATCCTAAAGCATTCTATCACACAACTCCCCATTCATACTTAGCTTTTAAGTTTAAGTCTAGAAATCAAGCAAAATTCCTATTTCAGTTAAACTGATGCTCTGATACCAACTGTAACATCCCCTTAATTTCATAACCGATTAAAACTTTTTCTTTATGCTTTAAGTTGTTGTGTTGCCGAAAAACCCATTTTAAAACAACTGAGATAACATACGTTATTTCATCTTTGTTAAAATACCATGGATGTCAACATTAATATCCAAACATAGGGTACAACATAAAATAAAAAGGTCCTGAAATATATTACATGCTCATCTCTTATTTCACTTGGCATCCTAACTAGTTTCCATCAACCTTCGTTCAGCTACTTGTGATGCATATAAATTGAGTGGGCCCGGTTTGGGAAACCTAGATGCATAGGGTTTTCAAGCACATAATAATTTTAATGATAATAAATCATAATAACATCCTTGCAAACAAACATTATATGTGTATAGACTCTGATGTAAGACACCTACCTTGCCCAATCGATTCTTACAAATCCTAGTTCGACGATCATTTGGAAGAATCACCTTACTTGATGAATCGTCTGAGCAACTATTTGACTACACAGCTAAGGGAGTCCTTGGCCAGTGTAAGTCATATTAAGGCAATCAATGTATAAAGTATTTGATAAATACGATATCCCATTTTATCTACTTCTGTGGGTTATAAATCCACAATAGAAACATAATTCACTAGACCGCCTAGAATAGTCAAGTAGGTCATCTACTATGGTCGATGATCCATATATACTTGCTAGTTTTATGATATGGACCCGCCATTTCTGTCCATCCAAAAAGAGGAGGACTACTACACTCCGCTTTGATCTCACACTCTAACCAGAATGAGACCTGTCAGATACTCAACCTATTTGGCACTAAGTACCTTTTATAAAGTCTATGACGAACCCATATTATAACATAAAGGCAAATCCGATTTCCAACACATTTCTTATTAAGCAGTACTTTTATAGTACACAAATAACACATAGTATAATTAATACAATTAAGATTTAATACATAATTTTATTGAATTATGCTCTTGAAAGTAATTACGCACTCACCAGACAAAAATATGCGATTTAAGGTTAGGGCAACGCTTCACCTTAACACTTTAACTTTTCAAAAGACCTAGATTTAAATGGTACTAAGTCTTAGTCTATTTTCATATTTCTTGTGACTATAATATGATAGTCTAGATTCCTCAATAATCCTAATGTCTTCATCCAAATCTATCAAATAAGGAATAATCAGGTAGGATCATATCGGAGGTAGGGTCGATTTGGTATACAAAGTAAACTGTTTGGAAATCCCACTTTAAACACCTCACTAAATCCAGCCTAAACATCACTCTCGTAAGTAGATCAATCAATATAATGACTTGGAATCACTAATAAATCATATTTGTTGGTTCATAGTAACTACTATGACTATAAATGTAAGTTACACTTAAATTAACATAAATTTAGCCTAACTTATAGAGTTTTCTAGCGATAACTGGTAAATACGTGGAAAGTACTCTGACATGGGAACTTCTTTTTCTCCGGCTATCTGACTGTCACACCCCAAAACCGGAACGGCGGAAACGTTCTGGGGTGGATGACGTCATGTCAAATATCACAACACATGCATTATAGTAATCAAAGTACAACAACCATTGCATTAATAGTAATAGTTTTACATGGTTTACATTACAATACATCAAAGTAATACAAGTAAATATAAGTAAGTACAGCATGGTACTAAGCTATCTTCATCAACAGCTCCGGGGATGTACCTGTCTAATGCTAACCTGAGAATACAAGTTATTTGAAAAAGCGAGTATCAACATTTTTACAAATGCTGGTGAGTTCATAAGTATTAAGTGTCATTTTATCCAAATAACTTTAATAAAAGTGGTAGTTTTAGAGTATCCATTAAATTAGTGTCTTTTCTAGAAAATCCTATATTTTCTTTAATAAAAGCAGTCTTCTACCAAGACTGGACGGAGTTATGTGGTAAAAAGTCGTTTTCCCTTAATCGCTATCATTATCAAAATACAGAATTTGATTATTAAAGAAAGCAAGAGAAATCAGGGAAATAACATATGCCTCAGTAGTGAAGACTGCTGACTAAGGCAAAAGGAATCATAGACTCCAGGTGAGTATCGAACAAACGACATGCCTGGCTCAGTCTAACAAAGGGAGACACAGACCCTAGACGGTACCAAATGAAAGGTACGGCTAGTAAGGTCTAAAACAGAGAATACAGACCGCAGGCAGTATCAAATGAAAGATACAACTAGCAAGGTCTAAAAACAGAGAATACAGACCGCAGACAGTATCAAATGAAAGATACAGCTAGCAAGGTCTAAAAACAGTGTGACTCTGAGAGTGGGTTTCCAGCATACAGTGTAAATTGTTGGTGAAATACCGTTACCTTAAGGCCATGAATTATAAGGTAACCTGGGATACTCGTAACCATACTAACCGACACTAGAGTACCTGACACCCTACAAGCGTCTATAGAATATGACATTTGTTACCCCTTGGCTTGGTAGGCCGTGGACTGTAGCTAGCAGTCAGGGTGCGGGGGTGTCAATCTCGTATAGATATATACACACAATGCCTGCTCTCCCTACAGGAGACTCTGGTTACCAACTAGACGACGGAGAAGGCCATGTCCCGAAGATGCATCCCAAATAGTGGGTAGTGTGTTTCCAATATAAGTGTTGAACTAGAGGTAGAGACTCACAACTGAACTGACTAATGTAAAACCATATGACTATGCTTGCATACATAATATATAATTAATGATCAAACGACCTTCGGACGGACATCCGATCCCACCAGACCACATCTCAACGAAGAAAAGGAAATAGGGCGAACAAGCCTTCCTAAGTCCTTCAAACATTATTTATATGCATCTATACAAGCACAGGCATACATCTAACTATGTGGAAGTGTTATCAGGTATAAGTGTATAATGAAGTGGGGGCATTCTCAAGTATAAGTGTATCACGAAGTGGAGGCGTTCTCAAGTATAAGTGTGTCACGAAGTGGAGGCGTTCTTAAGTATAAGTGTATCACAAAGTGGAGGCGTTCTCAAGTATAAGTGTATCACGAAGTGGAGACGTTCTCAAGTATAAGTGTATCACGAAGTGGATGCGTTCTCAAGTATAAGTGTATCACGAAGTGGAGGTATTAACTAAACAGAAATAACGCAGTGGTATCTTAACCAAGTAGAAGTATAAAAACATAGACGAAAACTTTGGAAAAAAAACCTTTATATATTAAGATAATCATGACTTTGTATTCCTTTGTAAAATAAGTTTGAAAATCTTTAAAAATCCTTTGAAAGCCTTTCATAAACAAGTTTAAAATGAAACTTTGATTAAACATCATAAGTAAAAGCTGAACAAATAACTATGTTTTTAGAAAACCATTTACAGTGTCATTCTCGGTAAAACAGTTAACAGTGTGGTAAATCCTTGTGCATGCGGGTTATCAGTCACATGTGATTGATATGATAACTGGCATGTTTAACTTGTATCCCCCCTCTATAAAACATGTAAAAACATTTAAAAGGTTCATTCAGGGGTATGAACTCACCTGGTGTAAGTGGATCCGACGAAGGTGCCGGTTGGGTGCTCGGTGTCAAGTAAAGACTTGGACACACTTAGTGACCTATTTAACATATGATAACATATGTTCACATACAATTAGTACATTTAATAATAATCAAACAAGTATACGCACACTAAAGAGCGGAAAACAGTTTGGTTAAGTGTTTGGGGTGTCCCGGGTAACATTTAAGGGTGTGAATGGCTTAGGAATGGAGTTTACTCTCCAAGAGTAAACTCTCTATATGGTGTTTACGACCCTGGGACAACTCCCCATGATTTTACGGCCGTAAACTCATGGTGAGGGGTTTCTAGGATGTTTTAAGGCTTTAACTTCTTCATGGAATTTTGCTAGGTCCAAAACTAAATTGTATGAAGGGATTTAAGGCTTTTATAGGGACAATATGGGAGTTTACAGCCCATGAACCACCCCTATGGGAGTTCACGGCCGTGAACTCCTATCCTTTGATTTTGTGGAAGTTTAAAGTCCCTAATTCACTTCTAGTAATTTGTAATAAAGGTCAAAGGCCATTTGGGGAACAAAAACCATCTTTCGACATAGTTTGGGGGTGTTTACGGCCTAGGCACTTGATTGGGCCGTAAACTCCAATTTACCCCATATTTCCTTGTGTTTGAATGTTCTAAACCCGAAATAGCAAGTCCCTAATTTATGTATTAAGCCTAAGGATGGTTTGGGAGTGTTTTTGGGGCATTTTTACAAGCATAAGAGGTGTTTACGGCCTAAGCATGTGCTTGGGTCGTAAAATCTCTTTTAGGCCCTAAAACTTTGTGTTTTCATGTTTAAACACTCCTAGATAAATTCCTTAATTGGTTCCTAGGCTCAACGGGACAAACTTGGGTCATTTTGGCCTTATTTAAGGGGTTTACGACCTAAGGAGGATCTTAGGCCGTAAACTCCACTCTGACAGCTTCTAAGGTTGATTTTTGGGGTATAATCACAAGCCAAGATGTTTAGAATAGGTTAGGGTACAAGAACTTACAATATGGAGGCGGAAACTTGCACTCAAACACAAGTATCAGAGCATTGTTTATAGTGAGCTAAGTATATTAATTCATAAAAGATATACAACCTATAAATACATAGGGATAAAACACTCTGACCAAGAATTATACTTTAAAATATAACCATATTTTACCAAAGTATAAAAACATCCAGAATCTAAACACTCGAACACAAGTATCACAAGAAGAACAAGAATAAAAGTCTTCGGATGTTGAGCATTACCGTCAAACCTGGGCAGTTATGTAATCGTAAGCTGGAATAAATGTAACCTGATCAACTACATTCATTTGAGATGCGATGAACATGTGCTTGGGAGTGATAGTGGTGTTACAACAGGTCTGAAACTTACCAACTAGGAATGTTAGAGCCAAACATAAAGTTAAAATACTATAGGAGTATTTTAGAACACTAAAAGACTCACACTAATCCCAGAATCATGTTCAGAAGATAAGAAAGCACACAAGAATTAAAATACCATAGGGGTATTTCAGGATCCATAACTAACCTTGTGTGAAGAACTAAAAAGATCCTTATTGATATACCTACAACTACAGAGGGTATACTCCCAAGGTCATATATAATAAGGATCCCATAGGCTAAGAATGTGTGGTTTCGGTCTACTTCCTTTTACTCGTTGGGATGTGGATCTAGAGTAGTATCACATATTCGAAGGCCTATCGGATCTAAGCTATATATGATTTGTACACCCTGTGTAATCGTAGCAGGACTCGATATGGATCGTCCAGTGAAATGTTAATAATCTTTTAGGATTCTTTAGACATTTCCATTCTCGCACGAACCCTGTAGACAACCCTATCCACTTCAGTGCTTGACAGAAGAGTTGATGTAGACCCAGAAGAGGTTCATGGAGAAGATTTCCTGTTGGGAAATAAATGAACTGGGTCGAGACTATTGAATTCACCAAGTGCCTATATCTTTTTAGGGACATCGGTGAGAAACTCGCCTAAACTTCCGAGATTTCCAGTCATCCATCATGAAGTGACGACACCTAGAGTCGGATTCGGAAGTAAGGCGGAGTAGAAATTCAATATGTCTTCACAAGAGAAGAACCCTAGGTAACTACCCGAAGGAAGCCAACGTCGATTTCAGTCAAAGATATGAGGCAGACAGAGGGAGCCAGTACATGGAACCCGAGAATTGTCTTTTCCTCGTGTTCGTCACACTAATAAACCCATAAAATAATACAATATAGTGAGTTAGTGATTACACTACTCACGCTATGTATTAGGTAAATCGTCGTTTCCCGTTGCCAGTAACACGATTAGAGCGGATCCCCACACCTCTATTGAGAATATTTAGCCATAAGCCTTCATAAGCCTCTCTTTCCGCGGTTTCGTTCCGAACTGTTCTCAAATCTCTCCAGGCCGGAGAGTGAAACCTTTCCCGGTATAAAAGGTAACTTAGTAGGAACGACTCCCATCTTATGGCCTTTTTCCGATACTCACACTCCTACCTTGTACACCAGGACTACATCATAGGGATGTAGGTCGACACTCAGACACTCAGACATAGGGATGTAGGTCGACACTCTTGGAGAGTAAACTCCATTCCTAAGCCATTCACACCCTTAAATGTTACCCGGGACACCCCAAACACTTAACCAAAGTGTTTTCCGCTCTTTAGTGTGCGTATACTTGTTTGATTATTATTAAATGTACTAATTGTATGTGAACATATGTTATCATATGTTAAATAGGTCACTAAGTGTGTCCAAGTCTTTACTTGACACCGAGCACCCAACCGGCACCTTCGTCGGATCCACTTACACCAGGTGAGTTCATACCCCTGAATGAACCTTTTAAATGTTTTTACATGTTTTATAGAGGGGGGATACAAGTTAAACATGCCAGTTATCATATCAATCACATGTGACTGATAACCCGCATGCACAAGGATTTACCACACTGTTAACTGTTTTACCGAGAATGACACTGTAAATGGTTTTCTAAAAACATAGTTATTTGTTCAGCTTTTACTTATGATGTTTAATCAAAGTTTCATTTTAAACTTGTTTATGAAAGGCTTTCAAAGGATTTTTAAAGATTTTCAAACTTATTTTACAAAGGAATACAAAGTCATGATTATCTTAATATATAAAGGTTTTTTTTTCCAAAGTTTTCGTCTATGTTTTTATACTTCTACTTGGTTAAGATACCACTGCGTTATTTCTGTTTAGTTAATACCTCCACTTCGTGATACACTTATACTTGAGAACGCCTCCACTTCGTGATACACTTATACTTGAGAACGTCTCCACTTCGTGATACACTTATACTTGAGAACGTCTCCACTTCGTGATACACTTATACTTGAGAACGCCTCCATTTCGTGATACACTTATACTTGAGAACGCCTCCACTTCGTGACACACTTATACTTGAGAACGCCTCCACTTCGTGATACACTTATACTTGAGAATGCCCCCACTTCATTATACACTTATACCTGATAACACTTCCACATAGTTAGATGTATGCCTGTGCTTGTATAGATGCATATAAATAATGTTTGAAGGACTTAGGAATGCTTGTTCGCCATATTTCCTTTTCTTCGTTGAGATGTGGTCTGGTGGGATCGGATGTCCGTCCGAAGGTCGTTTGTTCATTAATTATATATTATGTATGCAAGCATAGTCATATGGGTTTACATTAGTCAGTTCAGTTGTGAGTCTCTACCTCTAGTTCAACACTTATATTGGAAACACACTACCCACTATTTGGGATGCATCTTCAGGACATGGCCTTCTCCGTCGTCTAGTTGGTAACCAGAGTCTCCTATAGGGAGAGCAGGCATTGTGTGTATAGATCTATACGAGGTTGACACCCCCGCACCCTGACTGCTAGCTACAGTCCACGGCCTACCAAGCTAAGGGGTAACAAATGTCATATTCTATAGACGCTTGTAGGGCGTCATGTACTCTAGTGTCGGTTAGTATGGTTACGAGTATCCCAGGTTACCTTATAATTCATGGCCTTAAGGTAACGGTATTTCACCAGCAATTTACACTGTATGCTGGAAACCCACTCTCAGAGTCACACTGTTTTTAGACCTTGCTAGCTGTATCTTTCATTTGATACTGTCTGCGGTCTGTATTCTCTGTTTTTAGACCTTGCTAGTTGTATCTTTCATTTGATACTGTCTGCGGTCTGTATTCTCTGTTTTAGACCTTACTAGCCGTACCTTTCATTTGGTACCGTCTGGGGTCTGTGTCTCCCTTTGTTAGACTGAGCCAGGCGTGTCGTTTGTTCGATACTCTCCTGGAGTCTATGATTCCTTTTGCCTTAGTCAGCAGTCTTCACTACTGAGGCATATGTTATTTCCCTGATTTCTCTTGCTTTCTTTAATAATCAAATTTTGTATTTTGATAATGATAACGATTAAGGGAAAACAACTTTTTACCACATAACTCCGTCCAGTCTTGGTAGAAGATTGCTTTTATTAAAGAAAATATAGGATTTTTTGGAAAAGACACTAATTTAATGGATACTCTAAAACTACCACTTTTATTAAAGTTATTTGGATAAAATGACACTTAATACTTATGAACTCACCAGCATTTGTAAAAATACTGATACTCGCTTTTTCAAATAACTTGTATTCTCAGGTTAGCATTAGACAGGTAAATCCCCGGAGCTGTTGATGAAGATAGCTTAGTACCATGCTATACTTACTTATATTTACTTGTATTACTTTGATGTATTGTAATGTAAACCATGTAAAACTATTACTATTAATGCAATGGTTGTTGTACTTTGATTACTATAATGCATGTGTTGTGATACTTGACATGACGTCATCCACCCCAGAACGTTTCCGCCGTTCCGGTTTTGGGGTGTGACACTGACGTTGCAGGGCCTCACTAAAGTAGTCGGGAAACTAGGGAGTAAATGGGACAAAAGGTACAAAGAATTCCAGAGAGAATATGAAGGAATGGGGTGAGAAGAATGTTGAATTTCAAAGGTTTATATAGGCAAAATCTGTGGGCGCGCCGTGCGCAAGCTAGGTCGCACCATGCACATGGTCGGAAGAGGGTGACGTGGCGTTGTTTGAGTGGTGGCACATGGTGAGTTTCTGGTGGGGCTGCGTCAGGATGTCGGTGCGCGTCGTGCCCTATGTCTGCATGCATACACTTAAATTTCTTAGAAACTTTATATAATACGAGCTCCATTTTCGACACTTTTTATATGCACATGTAGCTACTGATGAGTACTACAACTTTCGTTTAGACTCCGTCGGCTATTTCTCACTTTATTTTTAATTCTATATTTTTGACAGACTTAGACTATTAAAGTCCATATAAAAATTATAACTCTCTCGAATGATATCCGTTCTCGATTGTCTTTATATCGACGGGTAGGTATTGACGAGATCTTCAACTTTTGTTTAGATCTTTTTTCCTAACAATCGACCGATTTTAATTTCGATTTCTGAACCGTATACTGGTACGTTGAAACTTCGAAAAATCATAATTTCCTCTCACGAAGTCAGATATGGACATTCTTTATATCGACGGTGATATGATTCCTCGTCCCTGGTGATAAGCTTCCTCATCGCTAGTGATGGGTACCCTTGACGGAATTGACGGAAGGGGAGTAAAAGCCGATGAAGTCGACGGAAGGCTATGGTAATCGTCGGTGGAATTTTACAGAGAAAACTGAAAGCCAGTAGACCAACCGTCGCTACTAAAGGCGTCACCGCTATTGCTATGTATAACACATGTTTTCAGCTGTTATATTAGGCACAATATCAAATGCTAATGTTTAATAGCAGGGATTCAAACGGATCGAGAGTCAATGAACATTAGTGACGACGGCTTTAACGACGACAACCATCTTTAGCGGCGACATCTAACACGAAAGTTAGATGTTGCCACTAAAGGTTGTTGTCGCCGCTAAAGGCGTCTCTACTAATTCCTATTGTTCTTGTAGTGGAAACAATCTATGAGTTAAGGGAATGACAACACATACAAAAAAGTTGGGTGGAGAAGAGAGGTTGAGGTTAGGGAGTGATAGACCCACCACCTTACCCCAAAGATCCATGATAGCAAACTAAAATTGAAATTGAAATTTTAAAAAGTCAAAACTCTTAATAAAAAAATTGTTCAACGAACTAAACTTGACGATCGATATTTGAAAGATTAACAACTTTTATGCATAATTTTTGTTATATATATATATATATATATATATATATATATATATATATATATATATATATATATATATATATATATATATATATATATATATATATATATAAGAAAAGTGAATATACCTTTAATGGTATATAAACTTAGGTATCCAAATACACCATAATATATCGTTTTGTTTGATATATTCACTATAATGTTCATAAACTTCAATCCCTAACTTGATTTACTTTCAAGATTTTTGAAATTTCACTATTATCTTTCTCTTATATCATATCTTTTTGCCGAACACCTACCAGACTATATATATTGTAGTTGAAAATGAAAATTATGTAAGAGGAAGATAAATGTGTAATTTATAAAAATCATGGAAGTTAATCAATTTAGAAGTTAAATTATAAGAACATTGGACAATTATAATGTATTATATGATACAAAATGACGTAGGATGATGAGTTTGAGTATCTAATCTTATATACCGTTAAAGGTATTTTCACTTTTCCATATATATATATATATATATATATATATATATATATATATATATATATATATATATATATATATATATATATATATATATATATATATATATTGCATGTTACATTATGTATTATGTATTGTAGCTATATGCAGCTAGAATTAATAGTCTTATCTTTTAACTACTTTTAAAAAACTAACAATACTTTGAAGCAAATGTAAAATAGGATAGAAAAAGACGAATAGCCTATATAGAATACTAAAGGAAATTAGCCTCGTGATAATAAAATAAGTCATCTACAATTTTTTTAAATTCTATTAAGTTGTTTAAAGGTGAATTGACCAAATAAAATATTAACGTTGTGGTGAGGGGTCTTCAAAAGTTCTTGGATTTATCATTGAAGTCTTCCAAAATTGGTGCTGTGTTGGTTTTATTCTCCTGTTTCTGTTTTTCCTTTTCTGTGTCTGCTTGTTATATATATGCTCTTTCGGTTTGTACTGTTGCTAGTTTCCATTTATTATTATTATTATTTTTATTTTTATTAATATTGTTGCATCTATTAATATTACAAGAGAAATAATTATTTTACATTGAAAATGTTTTGAAAATAACATGTCATCATCTCCCATAACGTGTGATTAATTGGCTTTCTTTGACCATACATCTAAGCATAAAATTAAAATATTATATGGTAATTCGCACGTTTCTGGAAGCAAGTGATAAGTAATTCCTTTCAACATGACTTCAGGCTACAATATAAACACCAATGAATTTCACTCTTTCTAATTTGAATAGACAAGACAAAGCTTACCTAATAAATTTAAGCTACACTTTCACGTTTTTCGAAAGGTAAATCTTTCACCCATCTCATGATATCAGTCTCACTAAAATTAAGGATTATCTTCATGATCTGACTCATAACTATCCATGAAGATCATTCTTTGAAAAGCTCAATATCGAGAGCTTCATATATAGTAGTAATCAACCCATATCATCAGTTCTTTCTTTCTTGATCAGTATAGCAAAGCTTACCCGATATATTTATGGCTGTATTTATTATCGCAGGTTATCCTAGGAGTTGAACATAATAAGCTCCGAAGCAGTGATGGATATGTCACCGGTTTGGTTATCAGAAATTGTAAGCAACATACTTTCACTTCGCTTATCTTTATTTTATCAGGATACAAAATATAATCTTGATGAATTTATTTTAACGGATTATGGATCTATATTGTAGGAAATCGAAAATACCGATCAGATTTGCAATCTTTATGAAACCATTAATAACTTCAGTGTTGATTCATTCTCCTCACAACACTATACAGAAAACAACCAATCATCTCACTCTCAACATTGCGAAATCAAACTTCCGAAGGTAGAAGAGACGCACAGTAATATCAACAGACAATATCTAACATTTGAGCCGATTCTTGCTACTAGTCTTCCGTCATCAAACACTTTTACCATTTCTTTTGGAGAACTAAAACCTAAAAAAGAAATCTTCCATCTTCATGATTCACTTGGGTACGAAGCTTCTGATGCCACAAAGTTTACCACCATCTCCAAGAATCCGGTTCAGACACAAGATCATGTTTTGGCAGAGAGGAAGAAAAGAGAAAGGTTGAATCAGCAGTTCATTTCTTTATCTGCTCTCCTTCCTAACCCTAAGAAGGTACGTATATGTTTTTCTTTTTATTGAAACCTTAATTATATTTATCATCATATCTAGTTATCTACCTTCCTCAAACAACTTAAGTTTACCCTTTTCCGTACAATCAAATCATAAAAGTCTTGGAGATTATATAGAAATCTAAGTGTAATATTCTCAATCTGTAGATGGACAAAGCATCTGTATTGGAAGATGCAACTAATTACATAAAAGAACTTCAAAATCGGGTGAAGGAACTCGAGGGATTATCTCCTGATATTGAAGTTGTGATGACAGGAAGAACTGTGCTTGTAAGAATTCAAAGTCAAAAAAAATCTTCTTCCTTGGTGAAAGCGTTAACGCAAATGCAGAATCTTGGACTATCGATCATCAGTAGCTGTGCCATGCCTTTTGCTAACACCACCCTTCTAATCAATATTGTTGCTCAGGTACATAGTTTTTAAAATCCTGATCATGATCCATGATACCATGAGAGAATTAGTCGTTAGCTCTCATAATTAATCATAAAATTTGATTTATAGGAGTGTACTATGGTGGGTGCTTAGCTTGCATATGTTATGGAAGCTCTACCGCTCTACGTGTGTATGATTTGCGAGGCTAAAAATAAATTAGATACTTGACGTGAAATTAATCAATTTGATCAAAATATATGTCGATATTGCTGACAGGTCATTTAGATTTTATAGAACTACCAATTTTATGTCTCTAAAGATATTATAGCATCTATAATGGTGAGTTCAATGAGAGAGTTGAATGAGTTGGCAAGTCCATGTCATTCAATGGATGAAACTCAACTATTATGAGATGCCACATTGACATTTAATGGATTTGGAGTTCAATGACTATTGAACTCTTCAATGGAAAAAAAGAAAGTTTATTTCTTAAATATTTACTATAAATAACAACTTTGTAAAGTTCAATGCATTGTAGAGAAAAAAAATAGAGTTATATGAATTGTAGAATGATGATGTTGCAATCCAACATTTAGTTATGTTCTCTACATGAAAATGCATAAATTTTGAAATCAAGTATTTCTGACGTTTCGTTACTTCTTTTCTTTGATCATGTTTGTGCACGCATTCAAACGCAATTTAGTATTTGCATCAACGTTTAATATGTTGTGCTGTTATCTTTAATTTATTGGCGCAGATTGAGGATGAATTTCGTATTACATCAACCGAACTTGTAAAGCACCTGCAACTCGCTATTGAACTTTGATGAAACCCAATTATAAGTGTTAGTGTTTTGTATACTTAGCTATTAACCCATGTTGTACTTTTATATCATGCATCGGCCCAAGGCTCTTTGTAATTTGTATATATACTTGTAATGTATCATTTTGGAAGGCAATCGATATAATCGTTAGTTCGAAAACAAGGTATCCAGCCGTATCCATAATATATCTCCATCATATATTTCTATTCTCTCTTCTCTCTCTTGCTCGCAGAGGCTTCTTCCATATGCCGAAACTCTAATGGCTTCCAAACACTTCTCGGCTTCTTGCCTTCTTCTTCTCATCTCTCATCCATGACTAAAAGCCAAAACAAATTTACACACAAAGCATGAGGGATTACATATATCATTTTCCACATCTCTCTTGTTCTTGACCTTAAAAAGTTAAACTAAAGGTCTTGCATGAAGATCTTCTCAACTCACTGCGATAGATATGATGCCACCGATCATATTGATGTGTCATATGATCATCTAGAGAAGCTTTTCCATGACAATGCAACTCGACAATGAACTTCGCAACATTGCAATGAGAGACCTCTCATTTACGTCCAACATCCTACTGCTCCGAGATGAAAAGAATTGTGGATCTCCTTGAAAATCTCGATCCCGACTCAAATGTACTGAAGAAACATCTTGTTATTTACACTATAAATGGCATCTCATCTCGGTTTGATAGGATTGCGAGTAGCATCTGGCATCGTTCTCCCTTACAAACATTCACAGAATCCCACTCCATGCTTCTTTTAGA
This sequence comes from Lactuca serriola, assembly GCF_051521515.1. NCBI lineage: Eukaryota > Viridiplantae > Streptophyta > Magnoliopsida > Asterales > Asteraceae > Lactuca > Lactuca serriola. Next base: position 333,937,066 of record NC_136411.1, read on the forward strand.
GGAGACACGAATGAGTCATTCTCAACCATCAAAATTGACGAAACATAAGGAAAACTCGACATCTCTAAGGGTACTTATTTCGAAACCGAAAAAACAGAGGCAGTCGCCAACGAAATGACCGGAAGCAATAGCATGTCCACGGAGAAAAAACTAGCAGTTGCCCTATCCACTCGGTTGGGTTTCTTATCCTCCACATGTAACAATCGTTACTTATTAAGAAAATGATTAACACAAAATTTAAATTTATTAGTGAATGATTATTAAAAGAAAACCTTAGTTTACACGAAACGGTTTCATGGATATAAAGCTTTTAAAAATCCTAGTCCAAATGAGCAAGTTAGGGTCGTCCGAAGTTGAGATACAAAGTGCATTGCTATTAAAGAAAAATTCAGTAAAAGTTAGAAGCAAGGTACGTCTAGTTGTCCGGTGGTGGGATACATGTCGGAAGATGGAGACACATGGCAAATTCTAGGATTATACGTGTAGGGCGAGACGCGTCCGACAAAGTCCTATATATACATGTGTGTTGTCTTTCGTTGTACGTTTTTCAGACGTGAGTTTTGAGTAGTTACGGCTCTCCGAAATGTTTGATAGTCGATTTCCATTGTGGGATTCTTAATCCGATTAACGAGGGTTATAAACTGTATGTTAATGGATGACCAGAAGTGAGTGATCAGACTAACAATTTACGGGGTTAAGTCGTCTAGCAGTTACAATATGAGACTCGATGAGTCTGATACAAAACTGTTACCAGATTTGGTTAATGGCCGGATAAAGAACCACTATAGTAGTTGTGATTGTAATTAAGTCTGTACAAGTTCGAAGGAACCTAGTGTATTATCTAAACAGTTATGGACAAGCAAGTGGCTTACGAAGCAACATAGGATCCAAGATCAAAGTGCAAGTTAGTCATCACTTACTAGTTATGTGAGTACATGTTGATTTTCTAAGTACATAGCAAAGTAAATGATTTTATATGAAAAAGTGTAAATCGTCACTAGGTGAGATTAAGTTTGTTTATTTGAAAATAAATGATTATATGTGAAAAAGTGTGAATACGTCACTAGGTGTGACAAAGAATGATTATATGAAAAGAGTTTTATCATTTTAGATTTTAGAATTTAAACCCCTATTTTCTTTGGTTATGTAAAAAAGAATTGTCTTGGTAAAACAAGTATGCTATAAGATTGGGCAACGAGTGCTATGGTGTCACACCTAACCAATGGCGGCAACGCCGGGGTTTGCAACGTAAAAGATGGATCATAGTTAACAACATATATTGAATAATACGACCATTACATTCTTCCATAAATTTGGTATGAAGAATTACATTGTCGTCAATCTAACATATCTTAAAATACTAGAACAAGTTCTACAAATATAAGTAAAAAATGAAACAAAAGGCCTAGTAGATCAGCCAACCAAAGAAATGTATTATTCCCTGGCACATAGAGTGTGTCTTCCAGCTCTTAGGATCCTCAAGATACATACGTTTGAAAATAACATGTTAACAATAATGTTAGGGAACTTTATATGTTTTGACTCTGTATGTTTTTTATAATCAGAAGTGTTTTTAGACTCATGAATTATAAAAGTATAAAAATGCAACACGTTGACCATTGTAAAATACATACAAGTAAAAAGATTTATATTTATAACTTTGAATCCTAATGTTTTTATAATCAAGAGTGTGTTTAAACGAACAAATTATAAAAGCATAAAATGCAACATGATCTATTCTTGTAAACTTCTACAAGTAAAAGAGTTTTGTTTATCTCCATGTATTTCTATAAGACAAATTTGCAAGAATGGTCCCTATGCTATGTCAAAACTCGTATGTTTAGGCCAAAACGGTTTGAACTAGTATCAGTGGTCCAAAAGTTTTATTTTCTTGCGAGTTTGGTCCAATTTTGGTTTGAACTTTTTTGTAAAGATGATTTTGCCCTTATTATTTAATTTTCCATTTTTTTTATCACCAACAATTAAAAAACATTAAAAAACAAAACAAAAATAAAATATCCTCTCACACACTCTCTCTCAACGTCGAATAAACTCAACTCCATTTGAGAATCAAAAAGAGATGTGAAGGCCTATTCAAGTGAGGAAAGATCAAAAGACTAGAAGGGCGTGTGTTTTTCTAGATTTAAGTGTGTTAATTGATGTGTGTATTTATATTTGATCTTTCTTGTGGTCATCGCTCCAACGCTTCCACCATCCTAACATCAACCGTCGCTACTACCTCAACCATAGACATCTCAAAGAAAAAAACACCTAAGAGAACCCCAACCAAAGATCGAAAATCACCCCACTTTGCCTCTACAAACCCTACCTCAACGAACAAGAAAACAATCAATTCTTCTCTCTCATTCTACGAAAACATCACCTTTTAAAACCCTAGTGTTCGTCGGAATGACGGCGACGGTTAATTGCTAGGGTTTTCGACGACTAATTGCTAGGCGGCGGTGGTTGGAGAAGCACTTTAGTTCTTGAAACTATTTGAAAGGGAAACAAAGGTGCATGTATCAATTCTTATTTTGAAGGGTAAAGTTGTTTATGTACGAGGATGTGAGCATTAACGGGAAGAATCCTCTTTATAGGATCGGTAGAGTATCCTAAAAAGATAGTAAATTAAGATTGGTAAAGTATCCTAAAAACGTAGTAAGCTAGGATAGATAAAATATCTTAAGAAAGATTTTTCTAAAAGAAAAATGATTCTTTATTTAATACAACCAAATAGAGCAGAAAACTATAAAAACCGGTGAATTCACCAACATTATGTTGACGTTTTTAAAATACATGTATTCCCAGGAAGATGAGAAGGGATGATAGTCGTGCCAAGGAGGAGGTCTTCAAGGACACTTGCCGAAGTCTGTTTCTGTTTGTTTGTTATTTATAGTTGTGTTCAAGATGTGTTCTTAACTTATTAAACAATGTAATACAAAATAAATTATAATAAATAAAACTATCGCTTGTGTTATACTTTTGTGTTATGTTCTATATATATCTGTATGCCTCAATCCAATATCCCTACGTCGCACAGCCTAGCGTTTCCACTGCCGGCTGAGGGTGTGATATTATGAGTATAATATATTTAATATGTATTATAAACATAAAATTAATCACAATTGGTCTTTAATACATAGCGGTTCGCGATGGTTTGACCGGCGAAAAATGACCCATATTTACCAATTGTTACATTCTCCCCCCGTTAAAAACAAAAATTCGTCAGGAAATTCAGCTTGTAGATGTGGTATCCTCAAACAACTGGGGATATTTTCATTCTGCTTGATCTCATACATGATCTTTCTGTACCTTTCTTGTGCATGTGAGTCATAGTTATATTTCAAATTCGAATTGTCGAAAAAAATCAGTGATTCTACTCTAATCCCACAAGCAGATGTTGAAGAGGGAATAAGGCAAAGTCAACATTCTAAGGTAATCCAACCCTATAAATACCTCTAATGTATTTACCTAACAAGTATGCAATACTAAAAGGGTTTCTTAGTTCACTTCATTGTGATAAATAATAGGAGCGGCATCGGACAGACACTTCTCGTGTTTTGGCACCTGACAGGTTCTATACATAACATTTAGGTTTTGGGAATTAGGACCAATTCTTATCAGAATCTAGAAATTCCATGTCGTAGGTTTATCTCACCTTGATCTCTTAATTATATTATTCCTCTGAAAAGGAAGTGTTTATCGTTTTTGTTCATGTTTATCATTAAATCGTTGTTTGGTTCATACAATATTTTCTGAAATCTCAAGACTAACTTCCAGATCAGTAGATAATGTGCTACTTACCGGTTCTTTGGTTAGTTTCCAATACCTAACCATTATTTAATACATTAAGAATCAAAACTTTCATCAATACAAAGCGTCAGACGGTGTCACTTTTGTTCTAGTGTGATAACTATTGTACAAAGAATTAATTAATAGTAATTGGGTATTCTATGTACTTTCAAAGTCAATCACTTAGGATTGGGGACTATCATTCATGGTTTGGATAGTTTTTCCCATATGTTCTTTTGTTGTTAAAATTCCAACGTTCATTACCTAGAAAGGAGTATTTTCTTAATCCTTAACATTTTATCAAATTCTTCTTTTCTTGGGAAGAAATATTTATTTAATCCTCCACATTTAATAAAATCTTTCATTTCTTGGGAAGCAACATTCACTTACTTATACATATTTGATCAGATCCTTCATAAGATTTATTGTAGTTTGCTTAATAGTTCTTACATCCCTGATGGAGCTTTGATATTGGTGATGTACTCGAGACCAAGTCATTTCAAAACTCGAATTTGTAAACTATGGTATATTAGGTAGACCTTTATGGAGTACATCTGGATAGGTTACAGAAACAAGGTATGCCTTTGTTCTCCATGTTCTCTTTTCTACTACATGTCTCAAACAAGCATATTGCTCCATGTGTAATTACTTCCAAGTCTTTGCTTAAGATACGAGTTCAGGGTTGATCTCTCTCAATATTGTATGTGACTAGGGTCGCTTTATCTATTAAGGGGTTTCATTTAATGTTTTCATAGTGCAATAATTTAACGTGACATAGACGACAACAATTCGTATGACATTATGGAAACTTCCTAAAGTCATAAACGTAAAATTGATATAAAGGCATGTTTGTTATGTATTAAAATATAAGTTATTACAATTTTGCAAGTAGCTTTCCCACACTACACTAGTTATCCATACTCTATTAGTTTTCTCTAGTCTACTGAATATGTGATTTAGAATTTGTATAATGTTCAAGGTTCATAAAATTTCTATATGTATCTGAATCAAACGCACTTTATTATATGAGTGGTTCAATGAGAAATATACCAGTCACTGCAGGTAATTGTGAGATTTTATCACCAACTCCAATCATGGTTGATCTGTTTTGAGTTTTACTTCCTGTTTCATTAACTTTGTGAAGTTCCTACTAAAGTGGCAGATTTCATTACACCTATAACAAGTTTTTATCCTACGAATGCCTATTCCAGTGTTTGTTCCAACATTCATACTCTGGTTTGTTGTTGTAGGTGGTGGGTTTCTACAAAAGTTGGTATTGTGCCTCTTTTTGTTGCACTTGTTGCAAGAGTAACATTCATCTATGTGGTGACCATTGCATAGTTTCACAACGGTTTCGTATCGTCATATTGTTTTTGTGGAGGGGTTGGTGTGGCATGAATTTTCTTGGTTTTTCATTTATGTAGAGAAGTTTGTCTTGGGGTTCCTTCAAAAGTACTCTTGTGTTTCCTTTTGTTATGCTCAACTTTCTTGGCATTCTCTTTCTTGATCATGATCTCCTTAGAACCCATTGTTTTGTTAGAGTAATCTCCAATCTCTTGACATGGTCGTAGTTGTCGGGGTTGAGGGTTGTAACTATCTCTCGCATTGGTATGGTTAGACCATTTATAAACCTATTGACCTTCTTGTGCTTTGGAGTTATGAAAATCTGACATAGCAATGCGAGATCATCAGTGCATAGGCTAAAATTTCTATTCCTTTCATGGTTAAGATCCATAGCTCTTGTTTTTTTTTTATTTATTTCATTCAAGGCTTAATCCTTCCATACAAGCATTAGATTTAGTTCTTCCTATGTTGTGGCATAAGCTAATTCAATGCCAATAGCTCTCGTATAATTGTTCCACCAGGTAAGATATGCGTTCATGAAGGTGCATGTAGAAAACTTAACATAATAGTTTTCTGCACACGAACTGAGTTTGAATACCGATTCCATCTTCTTTATCCACAAAGTAAATCCTATAAATCCATGATTATCGTAGAAGGCCCTGGGTTGATAGTTCAAGAATTCTTCGTAAGTGAATAGTCTTGGAACGTCATTATTACGTCCATGGATACTGTTTCCAATTCTATCTTGTTCAAAGGTATTATTCCTATTTGCTTCATATGTGGCCAATGTGTTAACTACTTGTTGCTCAATCTTTAACTCTATTCTACTTGCGTCAGGTGATGGTGTCAGCGTTAAATTAACACTTGTTAATCTCTTGTGAGACATCGCTTCGTCTTATTACAATCAATTTAAAGAGAAAATAAGTTGCGTGAAATGTCACTATAATATAGGTGATGATACAATAATTTTGCCAAACTATTTCTGAATTGACATGGGGTTCATCCGAGAATAACTTACTATTAGTATTATGTGTATTCAATACCACAAAAGGTTGTATCTACACGAAGTATGAAAAAAGGAAATTGTTGAGTATTTGGATCAATAGTGCAAATTGACGAAGAAATTGTTACAGAGTAATGTTGACCACTACTTGATGTTTTGGTCATATCTCAAGATTTGTTACTCTGATTTACTCGAATAAACATGTTGTGGAAAAGTGATAAAATTTCCAACAACTTTCATGCTTTGCATTTTTGATGATTCTACTGTCTTCGCCATTGAAAGGACCAAGGAAGACGAAAGGTAAGTCTAAGCACCCTACTTTTGAAGTTTAACGACTCAACCATAAGTTGGATAGTTCCCATTTACGTCCAACATCCTACTTCTCCAAGATGAAAAGAATTGTGGATCTCCTTGAAAATATCGATCCCGACTGAAATGTACTGAAGAAACATCTTGTTATTTACACTATAAATGGCATCTCATCTCGGTTTGATTGGATTGCGAGTATCATCTGACATCGTTCTTCCTTACCAACATTCACAGAATCCCACTCCATGCTTCTTTTACAGGAGAAACGAACGAGTCATTGTCAACCATCAAAATCGACAAAACATAAGGAAAACTCGGCATCTCTAAGGATACTTATTCCGACCAAATTGTAACGCCCGTAAATCCGGGCTAGTCAATTTACTGATAATAGGGGTCGAAAACGACTTTTCGACAAAATATTATGTAGAATAAACAATCTTAACCAAGTTGTAGAATATGTCTCAAGGGTTCCGTACATATAAAGAACGCCGAAATCCGAGTTATAATGAAGAAGTTATGGCCCGTTGAAGTTTTTCGGCAAAACCGACATGACACCGGGGACGTAAATAGTGAATTTATGATGAATGACTTTTTAGCCTTAGTGATCTAAACCAAATTTGTAGTATACGTTAAACCGAGAACATCCATAAAAAGAACGCCCAAATCTGAGTTCGTATGAGGAAGTTATGATTTTTTTTAAGATTCGGGTTAACAGTGCACGACCCGAAACTCGAATTTTAGTTCGAGCGGCTTTTGGCTTACGCGACCTAAATGAGAGTTGAATATCTCATTAATAGGAAATCAACGGTAAAAATACAGTCGAAAACGGAGTCCGTATGAAGGAGTTACGAATTTTTCACGGTCGTTTAACAATCTAATCACCTCCTACTGTTAAATTTAAGATCGGTTGAGAATTAGCCGATGGAGTCTAGATGAAAGTTGTAGATCTTGTTTTTACCTACATGTGGATATAAAGAACGTCAAAAACGGAACTCGTATACGAAAGTTACGGGGTTTAGAAGTCGGCAGGATGCTGCTGCAAAAGGGGTGACGTGGCTGAATAAGGGCCAAGATTTTCTCCCCAAGGCAAGCCACCAGAGGGTGACACCTGGCATGGACTCGACGAGTAGGAGGACCTACTCGACGAGTAGAGCTGTTTTCCAGCCTATAAATAGAGGTGCCGGACTTCCTCATTCTTCACACCTTCCCAACTTCACTTTCTCTCTCTAAAGTCTCTCTCTAACCCCCGAAACCCCCCCAAAAAGCCTAGGGAACTAGACCCCGAAGGAAGACCCGCGGCTTCCGGAGTCCCAAGAAAAGAGTCTTTCGGGTCGGGAACGCTGCTCCAGCAAAACCTGATTTTTGAGAAAACCCGCTGTAAGTGAGCTACGCCTACCCTATCTTTAGCATAGCTTATGTTTCGATATAGTAATGTGATTAGGACCTTATAAGGAGTATTTGGGCTATTATTATGGGTTATATAAGTATTGTTTAACGCTTATATAATAGTAATAATAGATAGACTATTAATTAGTCTCGTCAAACGTTATACGAAACTCTAGTGGTAATGATAGTAGGTTTCGTCAAGGGATAATTGTTTTAAGAGTAACGAAGTGCTGTCCGAGTGCCGACTCACCACCTTACCAGGTGAGTGCATAGTTACTTTCATCTTACACATAGATATGAAGTATTTTATATAAATTATGTGCTATGTGTGCATATTATCTGAATACTTGCTGTCTATGCTGGATGAACGATTTTATACATGTTTTAAATGATTTAAACTGTATATGTATTTTATATCTACGATAATGTTGGGGTAAAACATGGGTAGATGTAATAGATGGAATATGAGTTGGATGATGAGTTGAGAAGTGTTATAGACCACGAGGTGAGGGTGAGAGGTGGACGATGTGAGAAGCCTTTTCCCAAATGATGGCCCCGTCATTCAGCAGAGTATGGATGACAACCACGAACTATTCTAGACAGACCAGTGGAACACTAGCAGGCTCGCAACCTGTAGGTGTTGTGAACGATGTGTTCACCCAGTGTACTTTAAACCTTGGTGATCATGCAGACTTGATGCCTAAACCCTGGTGATCATGTAAAATTGATGCCTAAACCCTGGTGATCATGCAGACTTGATACCTAAACCTTGGTGATTATGCAGACTTGATGCCTAAAGCCTGACGACTATGCAGACTTAGTGTCCGTTGTGTAAACCGTGGCAACGATGGACTTTGTGCCGATTCCTTAGGATGATCCTTAGGAATGAGTGAACGAGAAATAACTGATTATTAGGGTAGATACTTAAGAATAAAGAAGATAATGGGGATGAGTAATTGGGTTGATTGCTTAATTGTTTAAACATAATAATTATATTATTGTGGGTTGAAAACCCTATGTACTCACCAGGTTTCCCAACCTGACCCACTCAGTTTATTTATATCACAGATGTTGTTATGATGTCACATTACACTGAGAGTTTAAGAAGATGTAAATCACTAGTGATAATGAATGTAAGTTCTGTTTATGATTATGTTTTTATATTGACGATGACATCCCAAATGTTTTTAAATTGAATAAAAATACTTTTCTTCGGAAATGCTTTGATAACATATTTATCATGTTTTACTAGGAACAAATTCCGCAACACTTTTATTAAAAGGGGTACTCTGATTTTTATAAAGCATAAACAAAATCGGTCTTTTCTGGCCATGAAAATGGGGATGTCACAGTTGTTATCAAAGCATTAGTTTAAGCGAAATAGGAATAATGATTTATTTCTAGACTTAAACTTAGAATGCTAAGCAATGATTGTGAGGAGTGTATCTAATAAATTTAGGTAATACACCTGAATAGACACAAGCACTAGATTATTTAGGGAAAATACCTAACATGATTTTATGTGCTAAATGATTTATGATATGCGTTATATGATCGGATCTAAGGTATGTTGCCGACTGGATCTAGAAACTTTATGTGTTCAGGTTTCTAAACGTTTAATTACGATATTAGAACTGACATGTAATTTTTCGAAGTAATAAGGAAGAATACACGTCTAAATCTTCCTCTATCTATATTCTCGTCTCGATATACCGAACGCCTGATTTGGTGTGCAGGACATCATGGTGAAGACTCGTACTGAATTGAGTGAATGGAGGAAATGAGAAGGCTTAGGATACTAAATGGTACCTGTCAGAAGATATCGTAAGAGTGATATCATGCCTTTAGAATGCGTCTAATAAATAATACGTCTAGTATGGGAGAAGTACAAGTTCGATTAGCAGAAAGAAAGATTTTTGGTATAATCCATGAATTTATCCCATCGTCTTACGTTTCCATCACCAACCGAGTGAAGCAGAATTGATGATTAAAGATATGCATGGAAGAAGTCCTAGTAGAGTCTAGGGAAAATTATATGATTGTTTGGACACATTTGTATGTGTTAAAATTGTTTATGTGATAATGACTTGGAAAACTGCAAGACAATACTTGGGACGAGTATGAGTAGGTGTGAAAGGTAGTAGATGCATATACTACCGGAAGCATAGGACTCACGCTTGGATCAGGAAAAGTCACAAGGCTACCAAGAAGATAGTAATTGATACCGTTTTATTCAAATATGTCGTTACCATCGTTTCGGTAATGACTAAGAAGATTGTTGTTATTTCGACCCTAGTGGTCATATCAAATTGAGTCTGACTACGATGAGTATGTTACGTCGTTCAGAGAACCAAGTTCGATGTAGCATTTGACTTAAGCCAGAAGATTGAAGTGAGAGATAATCAAAGAGATTAATAGAAGTATCTCTCTCCTTGTTAAAGAAGTTAGTAGCTAGAAATGCTACATGTTAAAATGTGATTCTATCACATTAGAACATGAAGGAAGGTATAGTCTGTTCTGGAATTTAACTTTAAAGGACCTTAGTCCAAGCAATGCATCATACGATGAGAGGTCATTAGAACTTGACACATCGGTCTATTATGATAATCGAAGGAAGAAACTTATCTCAAGTTGTTAAAGAAGGATTCTCCAATAAAGATCGAGATCGTGACATGAAGATCATGACTGAAAGTCTAACATAAGATAGAGAGCGGGTCCAAGATCGGGCACCGCATGCAGTCAGGAAGTCTTAGAGTTAGATACTCGTTCGAAGAAACATAAAAGTTACGGTTATTACTTAGGATGAAGAGATAACGTATGGAGTCATCATGTGAGCCCTGTTTCGTTGATGATTCTGGGACGTAATCATCCTAAGGGGGAGATAATTGTAACGCCCGTAGATCCGGGCTAGTCAATTTAGAGATAATAGGGGTCGAAAACGACTTTTCGACAAAAGATTAATTAGAATAATTAATCTTAACCAAGTTGTAGAATATGTCTCAAGGGTTCCGTACATATAAAGAACACCGAAATCCGAGTTATAACGAAGAAGTTATGGCCCGTCGAAGTCTTTCGGCAAAACCGGCACGACACCGGTAGACGTAAATAGTGAATCTACGATGGAGGAATTTTTTGCCTTAGTTATCTAAACCATAATTTTAGTATATGTTAAACCGAGAGAATCCATAAAAAGAACGCCCAAATCTGAGTTCGTATGAGGAAGTTATGATTTTTCTAAAATTCGGCTTAGCAGTGCACGACCCGAAACTCGAATTTTAGTTCGAGCGGTTTTTGGTTTACGCGACCTAAATGAGAGTCGAAGATCTCATTAATAGGAACTCAAAGGTAAAAATACAGTCGAAAACGGAGTCCGTATGAAAGAGTTACGAATTTTTCGCCGTCATTTAACAGTCTAATCTCCTCCTACCGTTAATTTTAAGATCGGTCGAGAATTAGACGATGGAGTCTAAATGAAAGTTGTAGCTCTTGTTTTTACCTACGTGTGGATATAAAGAACATAAAAAACGGAGCTCTTATATGAACGTTACGGGGTTTAGAAGTCGGCAGGATGCTGTTGCAAAAGGGGTGACGTGGCTGAATAAGGGCCAAGATTTTCTCCCCAAGGCAAGCCACCAGAGGGTGACACCTGGCATGGACTCGATGATTAGGAGGACCTACTCGAAGAGTAGAGCTGTTTTCCAGCCTATAAATAGAGGTGCCAGACTCCCTCATTCTTCACACCTTCCCAACTTCACTTTCTCTCTCTAAACTCTCTCTCTAACCCCCCAAACCCCCCAAAAGCCTAGGGAACTAGAACCCGAAGGAAGACCCGCGGCTCCCGGAGTCCCGAGAAAAGAGCCTTTCGGGTCCGGAATGCTGCTCCAGCGAAGCCCGGTTTTCGAGAAAACCCGTTGTAAGTGAGCTATGCCTACCCTATCTTTAGCATAGCTTAAGTTTCGATAAAGTAATGTGATTAGGACCTTATAAGGAGTATTTGGGCTATTATTATGGGTTATATAAGTATTGTTTAACACTTATATAATAGTAATAATAGATAGACTATTAATTAGTCTCGTCAAATGTTAGACTAAACTCTAGTGATAATGATACTAGGTTTCGTCAAGGGATAATTGTTTTAAGAGTAACGAAGTGCTGTCCGAGTGCCGACTCACCACCTTACCAGGTGAGTGCATAGTTACTTTCATCTTACACAGAGATATGAAGTATTTTATATAAATTACGTGCTATGTGTGCATATTATCTGAATACTTGCTGTCTATGCTGGATGAACGATTTTATACATGTTTTAAATGATTTAAACTGTATATGTATTTTATATCTACGATAATGTTGGGGTAAAACATGGGTAGATGTAATAGATGGAATATGAGTTGAGAGGTGTTATAGACCACGAGGTGAGGGTGAGAGGTGGACGATGTCATTCAGCAGAGTATGGATGACATCCACAGACTATTCTAGACAGTCCAATGGAACACTAGCAGGCTCGCAACCTATCGGTGTTGTGAACGATGTGTTCACGTGGTGTACTCTAAACCTTGGTGAACATGCAGACTTGATGCCTAAAGCCTGGCGACTATGCAGACTTAGTGTCCATTGTGTAAACCGTGGCAATGATGGACTTTGTGCCGATTCCTTAGGATGATCCTTAGGAATGAGTGAACGAGAAATAGCTGATTCTTAGGGTAGATACTTAAGAATAAAGAAGATAATGGGGATGAGTAATTGGGTTGATTGCTTAATTGTTTAAACATAATAATTATATTATTGTGGGTTGAAAACCTTATGTACTCATCAGGTTTCGCAACCTGACCCATTTAGTTTATTTATATCACAGGTGTTGTTATGTTGTCACATTACACTGAGAGTTTAAGAAGATGTAAATCACTAGTGATAATGAATGTAAGTTCTGTTTATGCTTATGTTTCTGTATTGACAATGACATTCCAAATATTTTAAAATGAATAAAAATACTTTTCTTCGTAAATGTTTTAATAACGTATTTATCATGTTTTACTGGGAACAAATTCCGTAACATTTTTATTAAAATAAGTACTATGATTTATATAAAGCATAAACAAAATCGGTCTTTTCTGGCTGTGAAAATGGGGATGTCACACAAGTCATATATATACGTGTGTGTTGTCTTTCGTTGTATGTTTTTCAGATGTGAGTTTCGAGTAGTTACGCCTCTCCGAAATGTTTGATAGTCGAATTCCATGGTGGGATTCTTAATCCGATTAACGAGGGTTATAAAATGTATGTTAATGGATGACCAGATGTGAGTGATCAGACTAACAATTTATGGGGTTAAGTTGTCTAGCAGTTACAATATGAGACTCGATGAGTCAGGTAACAAACTATTGCCAGATTCGGTTAATGGTCAGATAATGTGACATCCCTATTTTCACGGCCAGAAAAGACCGGTTTTTGTTTATGCTTTATAAAAATCAGAGTATCTCTTTCAATTAAAACGTTGTGGAATTTGTTCCCAGAAAAACATGATAATTTCATTATCAAAGCATTTTCGAAGAAATGTATTTTTATTCCTTTAAAAAAATTTGGGATGTCATGTTCAATACATAAACATAAGCATAAACAGAACTTACATTCATTTATACTAGTGATCTATATCTCATTAATCTCTCAGTGTAATGTAACTTCACATCGTCACCTGTGACACAAGTAAATTGAGTGGGTCAGGTTGGGAAACTTGGTGAGTACATAGGGTTTTCAATCCACAATAATATAATTATTATGTGTAATCATCAAACAATTAATACAATTACCCATCCCCGTTATCTTCTTTATTCCTAAGTACATTCCCTAAGGATTTATCCTAAGGGTCGTCTCCTATGTCATATTTACCTCTCATCTCCTTACATCGCATTTCCTTATATGTTTGTTCCTAAGGACTCTCCCTAAGGATCATCGCCTACATCGCATAGACAGTATTGATTTAGGGATTACTCCCTCAATACGTGCCCAACAAGGGTTAGGGCATCATCACTTGAATACGTAGTTACAACATCGCCTGAACTCATAATTCATAGTAAGGGGTTAGGGTATCATCGCATGAATACGTAGTTACAACATCGCCTGAACTCGTAATTCATAGTAAGGGGTTAGGGTATCATCGCATGAATACGTAGTTACAACATCGCCTGAACTCGTAATTCATCACTTACAGGTTATGAGCCTACTGGTGTTTCCACGGGGTTGTCTATAATAGTCCGTGGTCGCCATCTATACCCTGGTAGATGACTACATCTCCAAATTGTTGGACAAGGTTATTGTATCTTTTGTCCTACATCACCGATTCATCATCACCTATCTATCCTCACCTAATTATCATCACCTTCCTATCATCACATATCTCTCATCATTTTATTTTATCACACATCAACTATTTCATCTACCCATGTTTTATCCCAACATATTTGTAGATATAAAATAAATATACCGTTTAAATCTTTTAAAACATGTATAAAATTGTTCATCCAGCATAGACAACAAGTATTCAAATAATATACACACATATCACGTAATTTATATAAAATACTTCATATCTATGTGTAAGATGAAAGTAACTATGCACTCACCTGAAAAAGGTGGTGATTCTGCCTTCGAGCAGCGCTTCGTTATCTCAAAACAATTATCCCTTGATAAAACCTAGTATCAATACCACTAGGGTTTAGTCTAACGTTATCCGTGAGTAATTAATAGCTAGCTGTTATTATTATTATATAAGCGTTAAACAACACTCTATATAAATCATAATAATAGCCCAAATAATTATTTTAAGGTCCTAATAATGTTACTATATTTAAACATAAGCTATACTAAAGATAGGTTAGGTACAACTCACTTACATCGGGTTTCCTTGGAAACTGGGCTCCGCCGAAGCAGAGTTTCTAAGCCGAAAGGCTCTTTTCTCGAGGCTTTGGGAACCTCGGGGCTTCCTTCGGGTGCTAGGGGGTTTACCTAGACTTTAGGGGGGGGGTTAGGGCTTTAGAGAGAGAAACTAGAGAGAGAAAGAAGGGTTTGAAGGTGTGAGGAAGTGAGGGAACCCGACACCTCTATTTATAGGGGTGCTGACTGATGGACTCGCCGAGTTGGGGAATGTCGCAACCTTCTGGTGGTGCGATGTGTCCAATTCTGGCGGTGCCACGTCACCCCCTATCGCGTATCAGCCTTAAAACTTAGAAAAATCATAACTCTCGCATACGAGCTCCATTTTCTAGGTTATTTTTTACAATGCGTAGGTAAAATCAAGATCTAGAAGTTTCATTTAGACTCCGTTGGCTAATTCTCGACCGATGTAAAATTTAACAGCAGGAGGCGTTTAGACTATTAAATGACCGCGAAGAATTCGTAACTCCGTCATACGGACTCCATTTTCGTCTTTATTTTTACCTTTGAGTTCCTATTAATGAGCTCTTCAAGTCTCATTTAGCTCTTCAACTCTCATAACTTCCTCATACGAAGTCAGATTTGGGCGTTCTTTTTATGGATTTTATCGTTTTGACATACTCTACGACTTTGGTTTAGACTACTAAGGCTAAAAAGTCTTCTATCGTAAATTCACTTTTTACGCTTCCCAGTGCCATGCCGGTTTTGCTGTAAAACTTCGACGGGCCATAACTTCTTCGTTATAACTCGGATTTTGGTGTTATTTATATGTACGGAACCCTTTAGACATATTATACAACTTAGTTAAGATATTTTTTTCTAAATAATCTTCCATTAAAAACTGAATTTTGACGCTCATTGTCTCTAAATTGGATAACCCAGATCTGCGGGCGTTACAGATAAAGAGCCACTATAGTAGTTGTGATTGTAATTAAGTCTGTACAAGTTCGAAAAAACCTAGTGTATTATCCAAATAGTTATGGACAAGCAAGTGGCTTACGAAGCAACATAGGATCCAAGATCAGAGTGCTAGTCATCACTTACTAGCCATGTGAGTACATTTTGATTTTCTAAGTACATAGCAAAGTAAATGATTTTATATGAAAAAGTGTAAATCGTCACTTGGTGTGACTAAGCTTGTTCATCAGAAAAAATGATTATATGTGAAAAAGTGTGAATACGTCACTAGGAGTGACAATGAATGATTATATGAAAAGTGTTTTATCGTTAAAGGTTTTAGAATTTAAACCCCTTTTTCTTTAGTTTTGTAAAAAGGAATTGTTTTGGTAAAACAGGTATGCTATAAGATTGGGCAATGACAGCTATGGTGTCACACTTGACCAATGGCGGAAACGCCGAGGTTGGAACATAAACATTGGATCATAGTTAATAAGTTCTACAAATATAAGTAAAAAATGAAACAAAAGGCCTAATAGATCAACACACCAAAGAAATGTATTATTCCCTGGCATATAGAGTGTGTCTTCCAGCTCCTAGGATCCTCAAGATATATACGTTTGAAAATAACAAGTTAACAATAATGTTAGGGAACTTTATATGTTTTGGCTCTGTATGTTTTTATAATCAAAAGTGTTTTTGGACTCATGAATTATAAAAGTATAAAAATTCAACACGTTGAACATTGTAAAATACTTACAGGTAAAAAGATTTATATTTATAACTTTGAATCCTAGTGTTTTTATAATCGAGAGTGTGTTTAAACTAATGAATTATAAAAGCATAAGATGCAACATGATCTACTCTTGTAAACCTATACATGTAAAAGAGTTTTGTTTATCTCCGGGTATTCCTATAAGACAAAATTGCAAGAATGGTCCCTATGCTATGTCAAAACTCGCATGTTTAGGCTAAAACAGTTTGGACTAGCATTAGTGGTCCAAAAGTTTTATTTTCTTGTGAGTTTGGTCCAATTTTGGTTTCAACTTTTTTGTAAGGATGATTTTGCCCTTATTATTTAATTTTCCAATTTTTTTATCACCAACAATTAAAAAAAATTAAAAAGTAAAACAAAAATAAAATATCCTCTCACACACTCTCTCTCAACATCGAATAAACTCAACTCCATTTGAGAATCTAAAACTGATGTGAAGACCTATTCAAGTGAGGAAATATCAAAAAGACTAGAAGGGCCTATCTTTTTCTAGATTTATGTGTGTGAATTGATGTGTGTATTTATATTAGATCTTTCTTGTGGTCATTGCTCCATGGAATCTGTCACACCCCCAAACCTGAACGGCGGAAACGTTCGGGGGCGGATGACTTCATGTGGTAACGTAACAAATGAATACATAGTAAAGAAAGCAATACAACCATCATATATATAATTGAAAGTTTACATTTGTCAAAAGTTACATGTTCAAAACTCAATTACAATATGATGTCAAAATACGAGATTAAACTGGCGCCGCAGCATCCCTTCATCAAAAGCGAAATGAATACCTGAAATTACTGATTCCCTGGGACATACAAGTAATTTTGAAAGAGTAGATCAGCATTTAAGCTGTTGAATTTCATAAGTATTTAAGTGACAATGTTTGAATGAACTGAAATGTTTTATCTTCGTTTGTTTGTGGTTAGAAAATCCAATATTTTCTACTAGTATAAAAGTAGCCTTCACTCAAGACCAATGTTTGTTTCTAAAATGTATGTAAATGTAAAAGAACCAATGAATTTGAAAACCTTGTAAATCAATGCATTTTAATACCCCTTGTGAGTTTTATAACCATACTATTGACTCTGAATGCCTATACACAACGTTCTTCAGGCGTTGAAATGTTATGACGTTTGTCACCCCAAACGGTGGACTGCAGCTAACAGTCAGGGCGCGGGTTTGTCAAGCCCGTATAGATCTATACACAAACACCATGCTCCCCCTCCAAGGGATTCTGGTATATAATACAGGACTTGAAATGTGTACTCGAACGTACATGAAGTTAGTGTCTCACAAATCCGTGGTATAAAAACAGATCTACTTGTTAAAATGTTATGTTTGTTCTTGTACACGAAAGTGAACTTCTTGAAATATGTGATTCTACTACATAAGAGTTAGAAATTTGTTTCGTAAAACCATACCTATTATAGTTTCCAAAAAAACGTGTCTTGTTTGTTTAGAAACATTGAGAAAGGAATCGCTTGTTTATGAAAGTATAGATTTTTGGGTGTAGAGTCTAGGATAGACAAGAAAAATCTAAGAATAGTTTAGTTTATACATGCATTACAAGAACATTATATTTTAAAAGGTAAAATGCTATTGTGACATATGTTATATATATATACATATATACATATATATATATATATAAGTTCCTTTAAATGTTTATAAATCGCATGTGATTTGAATATATAACAGTATATAAAAGAATTTCTTTATGTAACGCACGATAATACTCGTGTGTTTTACTTGTAATCCCCCCCTTTGAAAGCATAATAAAGTATTTAGACTAATTAAAAAGGTTGATTTAGGGGTATGAAACTCACTTGAAAGTTTGAAGATAGCGAGATGGAAAACCGGGCAGAGTTTCGTCTCGGGAAACGGATTTTCCTCGGGATTCTCGGGAATCTCGGGAGTAAAATCGACCTTCGGGACTTGAGCCAAAAAGACCAGAGCTTCGGGTTTGAACGGACACGGAAAACGAGGCAAAGTTGAGAGAGAGAGAAGAGAAATGAACCCTTTCTTTGGAAACCCTCGCATTCTATTTATAGGAAGGCTGGTCTGCCTCGGTACGCGGGGCGTACGCTCGTACGCGCTGCGTACGCGTACGTCATGCATGACCGAAGCCTCGACTGCCTCGGTTCGGATGGGACGGGTTGCTGGGGAGGTGGGTCGGATGGGACGCCGGGTCGGATGGGACGTCGGGTCGGACGGGTCGGACGGGTCGGATGGATCGGATTCCTCGGATATGGCGACGTGGACGATCCGAGGCCAATCCTCTCGGTTACGCGGGGCGTACAGGAGTACGCAGCGCGTACTTCGGAGGAGGATGCTGACTCCCCTTCGGATAATATCCGAATTTTGAATTAAATAAATAAATAATTTATTTAATAAACTTCAAAAATCCATATCTTCTTCATACGAACTCCGTTTTCGATGGTCTTTATATCCTCGCGTAGGTGAGACTACGCTCTACAACTTTCGTTTAGACACCGTCGGCAAATTCCAAAATTATATTTTTATTATTTATTAAAAATCCATCGTGTTTAAGGAATTTCTTAGCAAATTCATAACTTCTTTATCTGATGTCGGTTTTTGCCAGACTTTTTACCGCTGGAATACCATTGTCGAGACCTTCGATTCTCGTTTAGGTCATTCCGGCCAAAAGTCGCTCGATCTCCGATTCGAGTTTTTAGCGGTCTGTTGCTAAGCCGAACTTGGAAAAATCACATTTTCGCTATATGAAGTCGGATTTGGGCGTTCTTTTCACATACGATCATGGTTCAAAGACATTTAATCATAGAAGGAAATTAAATAGAACTATTTGTACGTTTTATTATGAAAGTAAATTTTATTACTTAGAAGCGGTTACAATACTTGACCCATTCTGGTCCTTACAAGGAGTTGAAATATCGGGTTGCCACATCATCCCCCTGTTAGAGAGAATTTCGTCCCGAAATTTAAAGTAGCAAAGATACTAGTGAACATGAAAGAGATGAGGGTACTTTTGTTTCATCTGATCTTCGCGTTCCCATGTGAATTCGGGTCCCCGCTTGGCGTTCCAGCGAACCTTCACGATGGGTATGCGACTTTGTTTTGTTTGTTTGACCTCTCGATCCATGATTTCTACTGGTTCTTCCACAAAGTTGAGGCTCTCGTTGATCTCGATCTCGTCGAGTGGAATAACAAGAGTCTCGTCGGACAGACACTTTTTCAAGTTTGAGACGTGGAAGGTTGGATGGATGTTACTAAGTTCGCGCGGTAGGTTAAGCTTGTAAGCCACAGGGCCGATCCTGGCAAGAATCTCGAAAGGCCCTATGTATCTTGGATTTAGTTTCCCACGCTTTCCAAATCGTATTGAACCCTTCCACGGTGAGACCTTTAATAAGACGTGGTCTCCTACCTGGAATTCTAAAGGTTTCCTCCTTTGGTCAGCGTAGCTTTTCTGTCGGTCTCTTGAGGCCTTCAATCGTTCACGAATCTGAACGATCTTCTCTGTTGTTTCACGTATGATCTCCGGACCTGTGAGAGTGCTTTCAGGAACTCTTCCTCTAGCTAACTGGGTATCGCCAACTTCAGTCCAGCACAGAGGGGATCTGCACTTTCGACCATAGAGGGCTTCAAACGGAGCAGCCTTTATGCTTGTATGATAACTATTGTTGTATGAAAATTCGACAAGGGGTAAATGAATATCCCATGCCTTTCCAAAGTCAATCACGCAGGCTCTCAGCATGTCTTCTAAAGTTTGTATTGTTCTCTCACTTTGTCCGTCTGTCTGTGGGTGGTAGGCTGTACTCATGTCTAGCCTAGTTCCCAGGGAACTTTGTAGTGATTGCCAGAACCTTGAAGTGAATCTACTATCTCGATCGGAGATAATGGATATCGGAACACCATGCAGTCGCACTACTTCCCTTAAGTAAGTTCTTGTAAGCTTCTCCATTTTGTCAGTCTCCTTGATGGGTAGGAAATGTACGGATTTGGTCAATCTGTCGACAATGACCCATATGGTATCGAGTCCACTTGTCGTCTTGGGTAACTTGGTTATGAAGTCCATATTAATCCGCTCCCATTTCCATTCCGGTATCTCTGGTTGTTGTAGTAGTCTTGACGGTTTCTGATACTCGACCTTAACCTTAGCGCAAGTAAGACATTTACTCACGAAGGTGGCAATTTCTGCTTTCATGTTAGGCCACCAGTACAGTTTCTTAAGATCCAGATACATTTTATCTGAACCCGGGTGAACGGAATATCTTGAATTGTGAGCCTCGGTCATGACTACGTTTCTGAAACCACCATGATTTGGGGTCCAGATTCGGTCCATGAGATAGTAGGCTCCGCCACCCTTGACTTCTAAATTCTTCTCCGTTCCTAGTA
Organism: Lactuca serriola; assembly: GCF_051521515.1. Lineage (NCBI taxonomy): Eukaryota > Viridiplantae > Streptophyta > Magnoliopsida > Asterales > Asteraceae > Lactuca > Lactuca serriola. Next base: position 333,957,876 of record NC_136411.1, read on the forward strand.
GGGATTCACCCGCCACATTTTCAGGTTGCAAAGCTTCCATTTGTGCTTCTTTAATTTGTGTGGATAGGTGGGAATGGATAGTCATGGTCAGAGATTTGACCCTCCGACCAGTGTATTCCTTTCGACTGAGGGCGTCGGCTACTACGTTGGCCTTGCCAGGATGATAACGAATTTCGCATTCGTAGTCATTCAGTAACTCAACCCATCGTCGTTGTCGCATGTTGAGTTCCTTCTGATCGAAAATGTGTTGAAGGCTCTTGTGATCGGTGAATATAGTACTCTTTGTTCCGTATAAGTAGTGCCTCCAGATCTTCAGAGCAAATACCACTGCTCCTAACTCGAGGTCGTGTGTCGTATAGTTCACTTCGTGTGTCTTAAGCTGTCGGGAGGCATAAGCGATAACCTTCCCTCTTTGCATAAGAACACAACCAAGTCCTTGATTTGAAGCATCGCAATACACTACGAAGTCTTCTATCCCTTTGGGGAGGGATAGTATCGGTGCGGTGCACAAGGCCTGTTTTAGTGTCTGGAATGCCTTCTCTTGTTTCGCTTCCCAGTCAAAGGCCACTCCTTTCTGGGTTAATGAAGTAAGAGGTTTCGCAATGCTCGAAAAGTTCTTTATGAATCTGCGATAGTAGCCAGCTAGACCTAGAAATTGACGAATTTCTGTAGGTGTCTTTGGTGCCGACCAGTTCTCAATAGCCTTAATTTTGGAAGGGTCCACGTGTATACCTTTCTCGCTAACAACGTGACCTAAAAATTCGACTCTTCGAATCCAAAATTCGCATTTAGAGAACTTCGCATAGAGTTTCTCCGTTCGCAGTGTTTCTAGGACTTTTCGTAGGTGTTGACTATGCTCTTCCTCACTTCGAGAGTAGATAAGTATATCATCGATAAAGACGATGACGAACTGATCCAAGTAAGGGCGGCATACCCTATTCATTAGGTCCATAAATACTGCTGGTGCATTGGTTAATCCGAACGGCATCACCACGAATTCGTAGTGTCTATAACGAGTTCGGAAGGCTGTCTTTGGAATGTCCCTCTCTAGAACTCGTAATTGGTGATATCCGGATCGCAGGTCTATTTTGGAGAAGTAGTTCGCCCCTTGAAGTTGATCGAATAGGTCGTCGATACGGGGTAGAGGATAGCGGTTCTTGACAGTAAGTTTGTTCAGCTCTCTGTAGTCGATGCACATACGGAACGATCCGTCTTTCTTCTTTACAAACAAGACCGGTGCTCCCCAAGGTGAGAAACTTGGTCTTATGAATCCTTTGTGAAGGAGTTCATTAAGTTGACTGGAAAGTTCCTGCATCTCTGCTGGTGCAAGACGATAAGGCGACTTCGCTACTGGGGTAGCTCCTGGAATTAAGTCGATTCTAAACTCGACTTGGCGTTGCGGTGGTAATCCTGGCAGTTCTTCTGGAAAGATATCGGGAAAGTCGCGTACTACCGAGATGCTCTTGATGTCCTTCAGTTCTTGACTTGTATCGACGATGTGCGCTAGGAATGCTCGACAATCCTTCCGCAAGCACTTTCGAGCTTGGATGCACGAAATGATGCGAAGGTTTGCACTAGATTTGTCGCCGTAGATAACTAATGTTTCGTTGTTTGGGAGGTTAAGACGGACTGCTTTCTCAAAGCACATGATGTCGGCGCGAAGAAGGCTCAACCAATCCATGCCGACTATGACGTCGAAACTTTTAATTTGAACCGGCATGAGATCGATTGGGAAAGAATGGCCGTCTAATGTTAACGTACAGCCCATGTATATGCAATTTGTGTTTTCGGTTTTTCCATTGGCCATCTCTATAGTGAATGATTTTTCTAACTTGCTAGGTTTAGGTTTAAGTAAATGAATAAAGTTTTGACTCACGAAACTTCTCTCCGCTCCACTATCGAATAATATGCATGCGTATGAATTATCGAGAAGGAACGTACCAGCAACAATAGTTGGGTCAGCTACAGCTTCGTTGTGGCCTATTGCCAAAACTCGTCTCACACCTCCGGTGCCTGCTGCCTTAGGACAGTTTCTCTGGTAGTGGCCCACCTCGCCACAACCGTAGCAAGCCTGCCCTACACCCGCACCGGGAATTTGAGTGATCGGCTTTGCGGGTTCCTTGCAGAAACGGGCTGTGTGCCCTTTCTGGCTGCAGTTGGCGCACTGCATAGCTCGACAAAGTCCATGGTGGTGGTAATTGCATTTGGTGCATTTTGGGAGGTTGCCTATATAAGGCTTTGTTGGGTAGGTATTTGTAGGGGCTGTAGCAGGTACAGTGGCCGCATTTACTGACACCAGCTGTTTCTTTGCGGATTCTTGGGAAGATCCACCCTTCCCTTTAATCCATGCCCTCTTCCTGCCATTGTTGTTGTTGTAGTTGTTGTAGTTGTTGTTTGCTTTCTGTGGGGCTGGTGCAGAAGTGGTTGAGTTCTGATGACCTCCGTAGTCGATCAGAGATTGTGCCAGTTCCTTAGCACTTTCAAAGGTGTCAGGTTTAGAAGCTAACACACTTGATCGCATTTGGGGCGTCAGTCCCCAGATGTACCTTTCTATCTTCTTGCTCTCGGGAGCAATCATATCTGGACAAAGGATTGCCAGCTCGCAGAATCTGTTGGTATAAGGAGCGATGTCGGTACCAACCATTCCGAGAGTCCATAGCTCGTGTTCAAGCTTTTGAATCTCTCCCCGTGGGCAGTATTCTCTCATCATCATGGCTTTCAAGTTCTCCCAGCTTATGGAGTTTGCCACGATTAGGGTGAGTACTTTAACGTGGCCATTCCACCAAGTTAAAGCTTTATCGAGAAGGGTGAAAGTTGCAAATTTGACCTTGCTGTGCTCGGGGCAGGAGCATATTTCAAAGACTGCCTCCGTCCTTTCGATCCACTGCCTCAGGGCCATCACACCACCAGTACCATAAAACATCCGGGGCTTGGCATTAGTGAAGTCCTTATAGGTGCATTCTCGAGGTGGTCCATGACTCTCGCCATGGTTGGATAGGTGTGTGCCAGATCCCGAGCCATTAGTACTCGAGTTATTGATCTGTGACATGGCAGCTGCCACTGCCGCGGTGACTGCTGCTTGAAACATAACAGCATCAAATTGAGGTGGTGGAGGTGGTGGTGGTATAGGTGCTTCCTCACCGTTGTTTCGCCTTGGATTCCTACGCGGAGGCATCCTTCAACTATAGATTGAAAAGACAAGGATAAGAATTTCATAGAATGGAAAAATGTATGTGTCTCATGAACTAAATCGCTATAGTTCAACAACAGATGAAAGTATAAGTCTTAAAATAGAAAAATGAAAGTTATTTGTAAGACTGAAGGTATGAAACGAGTGTTTGGGTTCACAAAGACCATTCAATGTTCGAACGAAATACTCAACATAGTAGTAATAGTGCCACTTATATTAATATAAAAGTTGTTACAACGATCATGAAAATTTGACCCCCATAAGGGTCTCCGATTACAAAGTTCGAGAAATTTAAAGACTTTTAGCCGAGGTCCTAAGCTATAACAAAATTTGAGTCCTAGACAAGCACTACTTGCGTCGAAGGTTGCGCTTGGAGCTTGATTCCGTATCTGATTGCTTTGACTCCATTAGACGCCTATCGAAAGCGGCTTGTTGTTCCCTTAGTTCGGCGAGGGCTGCAATCATTTGCGCTTGAAACGATTCAGCTTGGAATTGGGCGTTGTCTTGCATCTTGTCCAGCCTACGGATGTCAGAAGTGTGAACCTGCACTTCCACGTTGATATCCCGGAGTCGACTAGCTTGTACTCCAGACTGATAGGACTGATTGGCTAACTTACCCACCATTACCGGGAGTGCTCGATCAGCCGAACCTCCGCCGCGGACATCATAGAATTCCCGGCACATGCCGTAGGGAGGGCGTAGGTTTTGCTGTTGGCTCCAATGGTGGAGGTGACTTCCCCAGACGGGAGTCGGTCCTTGAAAGTTCCTTACGAAGACGGGAGGTTGAATGGGTGGTGGATCGATAACTTCCGGCTCTGAGTCGGTACCGGAGTCATCACCCACTTCTATGGGTTCCTCGTCCTCTTCGGGATCACCTTCGATCCATCCTCCGTTGCCTTGGTTGGGAAAGTAGGGGTCGCCAGGGTGGTGAAATCCAGCCATTTGACTGTACGAGAAAAAGGGTTATAAGAATCGAGTAAAGCCGGAACATGTAAAACATGTAAGTTAAACTAGTTTAGATAGCAAATACTCCTATAGTATTTAAGTGCTTGTGTTTGATTCTTGTAATGGTTTGGTAAGTTTTGACTTGTTGCTTACTACGATCATTCCTCGATATACGTTGGTCCAATCTTGGGCAAATATAGTTGATCACGCTATATTTGTCCAAAATCTGATTACATATATCGAGTCCCAATCGTAGTGTCAACTTGTCTAAATACTTGTATAGTTGTATAACATGAAAATAGTTCGTGGTAGGCATGTATTTGTACTTAAATGAACTACCAATTTAAATTGAACGAAATGCTGCTTAAGTGTAAAAAGAAAATTTGTTTTGTCAGAGATTATTAGTCCCCTAAGCATTTATAGTTTGTATATCTTATGTGGTTCGATATACTTAGTTCACTATAAACATTGCTCTGATACCAATCTGTCACACCCCCAAACCTGAACGGCGGAAACGTTCGGGGGCGGATGACTTCATGTGGTAACGTAACAAATGAATACATAGTAAAGAAAGCAATACAACCATCATATATATAATTGAAAGTTTACATTTGTCAAAAGTTACATGTTCAAAACTCAATTACAATATGATGTCAAAATACGAGATTAAACTGGCGCCGCAGCATCCCTTCATCAAAAGCGAAATGAATACCTGAAATTACTGATTCCCTGGGACATACAAGTAATTTTGAAAGAGTAGATCAGCATTTAAGCTGGTGAATTTCATAAGTATTTAAGTGACAATGTTTGAATGAACTGAAATGTTTTATCTTCGTTTGTTTGTGGTTAGAAAATCCAATATTTTCTACTAGTATAAAAGTAGCCTTCACTCAAGACCAATGTTTGTTTCTAAAATGTATGTAAATGTAAAAGAACCAATGAATTTGAAAACCTTGTAAATCAATGCATTTTAATACCCCTTGTGAGTTTTATAACCATACTATTGACTCTGAATGCCTATACACAACGTTCTTCAGGCATTGAAATGTTATGACGTTTGTCACCCCAAACGGTGGACTGCAGCTAACAGTCAGGGTGCGGGTTTGTCAAGCCCGTATAGATCTATACACAAACACCATGCTCCCCCTCCAAGGGATTCTGGTATATAATACAGGACTTGAAATGTGTACTCGAACGTACATGAAGTTAGTGTCTCACAAATCCGTGGTATAAAAACAGATCTACTTGTTAAAATGTTACGTTTGTTCTTGTACACGAAAGTGAACTTCTTGAAATATGTGATTCTACTACATAAGAGTTAGAAATTTGTTTCGTAAAACCATACCTATTATAGTTTCCAAAAAAACGTGTCTTGTTTGTTTAGAAACATTGAGAAAGGAATCGCTTGTTTATGAAAGTATAGATTTTTGGGTGTAGAGTCTAGGATAGACAAGAAAAATCTAAGAATAGTTTAGTTTATACATGCATTACAAGAACATTATATTTTAAAAGGTAAAATGCTATTGTGACATATGTTATATATATATATATACATATATACATATATATATAAGTTCCTTTAAATGTTTATAAATCGCATGTGATTTGAATATATAACAGTATATAAAAGAATTTCTTTATGTAACGCACGATAATACTCGTGTGTTTTACTTGTAATCCCCCCCTTTGAAAGCATAATAAAGTATTTAGACTAATTAAAAAGGTTGATTTAGGGGTATGAAACTCACTTGAAAGTTTGAAGATAGCGAGATGGAAAACCGGGCAGAGTTTCGTCTCGGGAAACGGATTTTCCTCGGGATTCTCGGGAATCTCGGGAGTAAAATCGACCTTCGGGACTTGAGCCAAAAAGACCAGAGCTTCGGGTTTGAACGGACACGGAAAACGAGGCAAAGTTGAGAGAGAGAGAAGAGAAATGAACCCTTTCTTTGGAAACCCTCGCATTCTATTTATAGGAAGGCTGGTCTGCCTCGGTACGCGGGGCGTACGCTCGTACGCGCTGCGTACGCGTACGTCATGCATGACCGAAGCCTCGACTGCCTCGGTTCGGATGGGACGGGTTGCTGGGGAGGTGGGTCGGATGGGACGCCGGGTCGGATGGGACGTCGGGTCGGACGGGTCGGACGGGTCGGATGGATCGGATTCCTCGGATATGGCGACGTGGACGATCCGAGGCCAATCCTCTCGGTTACGCGGGGCGTACAGGAGTACGCAGCGCGTACTTCGGAGGAGGATGCTGACTCCCCTTCGGATAATATCCGAATTTTGAATTAAATAAATAAATAATTTATTTAATAAACTTCAAAAATCCATATCTTCTTCATACGAACTCCGTTTTCGATGGTCTTTATATCCTCGCGTAGGTGAGACTACGCTCTACAACTTTCGTTTAGACACCGTCGGCAAATTCCAAAATTATATTTTTATTATTTATTAAAAATCCATCGTGTTTAAGGAATTTCTTAGCAAATTCATAACTTCTTTATCTGATGTCGGTTTTTGCCAGACTTTTTACCGCTGGAATACCATTGTCGAGACCTTCGATTCTCGTTTAGGTCATTCCGGCCAAAAGTCGCTCGATCTCCGATTCGAGTTTTTAGCGGTCTGTTGCTAAGCCGAACTTGGAAAAATCACATCTTCGCTATATGAAGTAGGATTTGGGCGTTCTTTTCACATACGATCATGGTTCAAAGACATTTAATCATAGAAGGAAATTAAATAGAACTATTTGTACGTTTTATTATGAAAGTAAATTTTATTACTTAGAAGCGGTTACAATACTTGACCCATTCTGGTCCTCACAAGGAGTTGAAATATCGGGTTGCCACAGAATCCACCATCCTAACATCAACCGTCGCTGCTACCTCAACCATAGAGGTCTCAAAGAAAAAAAACACCTAAGAGAACCCCAACCAAAGATCGAAAATCTCCCCACTTTGCCTCAATCCAATAAATTATAATAAATAAAACTATCTCTTGTGTTATACTTTTGTGTTATGTTCTATATATATTTGTATGCCTCAATCCAATATCCTTACGTCGCACAGCCTAGCGTTTCCACTGCCGGCTGAGGGTGTGATATTATGAGTATAATATATTTAATATGTATTATAAACATAAAATTAATCACAATTGGTCTTTAATACATAGCGGTTCGCGATGGTTTGACTGGCGAAAAATGACCCATATTTACCAATTGTTACATTCTCCCCCCGTTAAAAATAAAAATTCGTCAGGAAATTCAGCTTGTAGATGTGGTATCCTCAAACAACTGGGGATATTTTCATTCTGCTTGATCTCATACATGATCTTTCGGTACTTTTCTTGTGCATGTGAGTCATAGTTATATTTCGAATTCGAATTGTCGAAAAAATCAGTGATTCTACTCTAATCCCACATGCAGATGTGGAAGAGGGAATAAGGCAAAGTCAACATTCTAAGGTAATCCAACCCTATAAATACCTCTAACGTATTTACCTAACAAGTATGCAATACTAAAAGGGTTTATTAGTTCACTTCATTGTGATAAATAATAGGAGTGTCATCGAACAGACACTTCTCGTGTTTTGGCACCTGACAGGTTCTATACATAACATTTAGGTTTTGGGAATTAGGACCAATTCTTATCAGAATCTAAAAATGCCACGTCGTAGGTTTATCTCACCTTGATCTCTTAATTATATTATTCCTCTGAAAAGGAAGTGTTTATTGTTGTTGTTCATGTTTATCATTAAATCGTTGTTTGGTTCGTACAATATTTTCTGAAATCTCAAGACTGACTTCCAGATCAGTAGATAATGTGCTACTTACCGGTTCTTTGGTTAGTTTCCAATACCTAACCATTATTTAATACATTAAGAATCAACACTTTCATCAATACAAAGCGTCAGACGGTGTCACTTTTATTCTAGTGTGATAACTATTGTACAAACAATTAATCAATATTAATTGGGTATTCCATGTACTTTCAAAGTCAATTACTTAGGATTAGGGCCTATCATTCATGGTTTGGATAATTTTTCCCTTATGTTCTTTTGTTGTTAAAATTCCAACGTTCATTACTTAGAAAGGAGTATTTTCTTAATCCTTAACATTTTATCAAATCCTTCTTTTCTTGGGAAGAGATATTTACTTAATCCTCCACATTTAATAAAATCCTTCATTTCTTGGGAAGCAACATTCACTTACTTATACATGTTTGATTAGATCCTTCATAAGATTTATTGTAGTTCGCTTAATAGTTCTTACATCCCTGAAGGAGCTCTGTTATTGGTGATGTACTTGAGACCAAGTAATTTCAAAACACGAATTTTTAAACTATGGTGTATTAGGTAGACGTTTATGGAGTACATCAGGATAGGTTACAGACTAAAGGTATGTCTTTGTTCTCCCTGTTCTTTTGTCTACTACATGTCTTAAACAAGCATAATACTCCATGTGTAATTATTTCCAAGTCTTTGCTTAAGATACGAGTTCAGGGTTGATCTCTCTCGATATCTTATGTGATTGGGGTCACTTTATCTGTTAAGGGGTTTCATTCAGTGTTTTCATAGTGCAATGATTTAACGGGACTATAGAAGCGATTTAATCAAGTAATGAAGCGAGATCAGAAATGAAATGAATTAAGAACACAGAGAGTAAATATAATCTTGTTTCAGCTCATATTATGCTTTCACGATACAAAGAGTTTTAGATAGAAGTGTAGCAAAAGTTCTATCTAACTATTGTATCCTTCCCTATTTATAGGAGAATACAAAGCACACAAGAAATACACAGGACTAAATGATTACAGTTTCGAAATCACAATGCCTTTGTAATAATATTACATTACATAACGAAAACAAAATAACCTTCGACACCTTACATCATATTTCGAATCTTACAATTTCCCCCTTTGTAAGCAGTGTCGAAATCAGGTTATCAAAACTTGAGTAGCCATATGCAATGTTCTTATCTCCGTATACCACTTCATGAATTTCTTTAGTTCAGCTTTATCCCCATCATTATTCTTTTTACAACTATTCATACACACAATTAAGTTTGTATATTGAGTAGCTGTGTATCTTTCAACATCACATGATTGGAATAAGAACTTCATTTGTTTTCCCTTCTTGCTTTTTCAAATGAAAATGATCCCCAAAGGTTGCAGACATATCTCCCCATCAACATACATCTTTAAATCAACTTGAATCTTCAACACTGACTGAGGAACCATAATTTCTTTTCTCATTGACAATGCTAATTCAACATCAGTCAATGCTAGACAATCATAGTAATTGTCTATGAAAAGCTTGATATGACCTAACCCCAAATGTAGCACTTCTTTACTTGTTCCTTGATGTTTCAAAGCATCCAAGTCTTTGAGAATGTTCGCAACTTGAATAAGGTCATTCAAATTTATCAAAGGAAAATCAGCAATTGAGAAGTCGAAAGCAACATTATTTGCCCTCACAACATGGTATCGAAAATTTTGCAACATATTCTCGAAAAGCACATCCTGGGTTATGCTCAACACTCGAACAATCTTCACGAGTGACGAAACCTTTTCCTATTCCTTTCTCAGCACAACATGGAATCTCAGCTTCATATGAATGAAATCATCTTTATTCTTGAATTGATCAACAATTTTATACTGAGCTGTGAGAAACATCATGTCATTAACTAGAAAGTCGAGCTGATTTATGTCAGAATTCTCGATGGCAGAACTTTTTCTTGGCTTCTTTTCGAACTAATACATTTCATTGTAAGCTACTCTTGCTTCGATATTCTCATAACTGTGTAGCTTCCTTCGATCACCTTTTTTCAAATTAGGAGCATCATTTTGACGAAGCCTCAATATACTTTGAATTTGGCACTGTTTCTCTATTTTTGCATCAATCTCAGCTTTTCTTTCTTCCTTTGATTTCTCTAAAAGAATCCCTTTTCCATTATCTTGATTTGTTTCAGGTTGCTTAGATTTCAAAGAACTACCTTCACCTGTAGACCCAATTAAAATGCCTTTAGAAATTGGACTTGTAGTTGTTATAGTTGATACCACCGGATTAGCCTTCGAAATTATTGGTTTTGGTGTTAGAATATGAGTTATAAAGACTTTAACAACAACCTTTTGTTCTTCATTAGTTTTCCCAGAGGCACATTCTCCTTTACCAACACTCCTCCTTTCTCCCTCTTGCACCCCTATGACAACATGTGGGGCATTTGTTGGTAAGAGATTTATCAACTGAGGCAATGGGGCTAACTCCTTCTGAATGGTAGTTTCGAATAAACAAAACTTATGAGTTAAGAACTCAGGAGTTAAAAGAGATGAAGACCCAAACATCGAAACCAGCTCTTTAAATTCACGAAGCATGACATCAAGCTTCCTAAAACTTTTAATATCACCAGTTTCTTTATCTTCAATCTTGGGAACTAGAGATTGATAACATTCCACCACCTTTGTTACAACCCCTGCAACAATATCGACTTTTGAAAGTAGAGCAGAGTAACAGGTACTCAACTCATTAATCTCTTTTGCCACATCAACCTTCAATTCCTCAAGCTTTCGATTTACATATTCTCTTACAGTCTTGACATCCTTATGAAAAGAACATGTCGTTCCTTCACAACCGTTCTCAGCTCCTTGATTTTACCATTGAACATATCAGATTGAGCTTTGAATTGGAGCTCATTATTTTTGTCTATGACATCCAACTTGTGTTGAAGTCGAAGCTCCTAAGCTTTGAGCATGACATCGACTTCACTGCTAGATACAGAGTGTTTGCCTCCTGGATCTGCTTGTGATTGCAGTAAGGAATTAAGCTTTCTATTTAGAATCTTGAACTAGTTCCCCGACATAAGAATATGATCTGGGATGTCTTCTTCTTCTGGATCAAATTCTAAGTAAGAAAATGATCCTCAAAAACCCTCCATCATCAGTATCATCATCATTCATTGTTTTAGGTGGGTCAATGGATTGATATGGAAAAAGAGAAGTGATAGGTTGATTCATGACTTCATTAAAAGTTGGGGAATGTATGGATGTAGAAATAGTTATGAAAAATGGTGGTAGAGAAGTAGTGGTAGTGATGGTAGAGGTTTTGAAAATACCTTGACTAATAGAAACAAGGTTTTCCTTGTTCGGAACTCCTTCACCCATGTTGACATGTGCAACGGTATCAGATACGTGTATAGGGATGCCTGAGGTTCGAACCTCCTCATTAGATGACTTGGTTAACAAAACTCGGGTGGTATGACATAAGTCTTCTCAGGAGTCGAAAATTTGGTTGAGTCACCAAGAATAGTAGATGTGTCCACTATTGATGTTTTCATAGAGCTACTTGAAATTCCTATCTCCTCGAAATTCGATTTGACAGTAGATTTCTTTTTAGATGAAACATCACCCAATGGTGTTTCAGGAACTTCTTCATCTTCCATGGAATCTTCCTGAATAATCAATTTTATCTTCTTTCTCTTCTTTGAAATATGTTTAGCAACATCCTCAACCCTTCGCTTCTTAGAGGATGGAGAAACAGGTACAAGAACTTCACGAATGAAAAGAACTTTCCGAGTGACATAAAGCTTTCGAACCATTAAAGGAGAAAAGTTGGATGACCTTTCAGGAGATTTTCGTGACCGATGAGCTATCTTTTTAAGGCGCTTGAACACACCAGTTTTCGAAGGTACTATTTCCTTTGTAGCCTCAACTGTTTCGGTTTTAATAGGCTTTTCTGATTTCTTCGAAACTTTGACTCCCTCTCCAGCCTTTTTCTTTAGTGACTTTGTTACTTGCTCTTCTTGAATAGGTTTCGAAGGACTAGTTTCAACAAACTTCTTTGGATTTCAAGATTTATTTGAAGAACCTTCATCAGAACGTGGTAGTAAAACTGTAGTTTCGTTATTAGGACTAATAGTCTGTAAATACGCCAATAACGCCGGATTTGATGGATCAACATTTTTTAGCATTCCATTTGGAATTCAAGCAACTGATGGAAACACATTCATATCATCTTCAATAGATTTTGGGTAGTGATACTTCACAAACTTAGCTTTTGGTTCATCAACAGGTACCTAAACACCTTCCTTCTCATATGCATATCGAAAAATCAAACTCCAATACCTAGCACAAGAAACCCGATCCATAGCATTAGTACTCTCCACACTCTTCAAGAACTCCTTCTACATTTGTGTGGCATAATCCGTTATTAGATCATAGTATATTCCAACCACCATTGCATACACCTCCAGTTTTCCTTTATCCAAGCCAACACTTCGATCGGTCAGACATCAAAGATAGATGCCAAAGAGAAAATTCCAGATACACGGAAGGCCTGACTTCTTGAACTCACTTATCTTGGTAAGAGTGGGTTGATAACCCATCTCACTGAACATGTGTAGCACCTGTTCATTAGTGACTTTGTAGAAAGGTGGAGAATTATGGATTTCGAGAATCTTAGCAAAAAGCTTCTTGGACAAACAAAACATCTTGTCATTCACCAGACTAAACGTAACTGTATCCATTGTCTTGCTGTATGTGGCAGTGGAACCAAAATTGAGAGGCAAGACATAGGAACTTCAAATGAACTAAACAACACAACAGATAAAACCAAATGTTTCAGAGCAACAATTATCATCTCGAGTTCTTCTGGATAAACTAAAACATCACCATCAACTTGATAATTCGTACTTTGTATCTTCATAATGGGTTTAAAAGATACGTCGTCATTAGTATTGGATTGAAGAGTAGCCATTACTAGGGTTTTCTTGGAATCGTGAAGAACAAAGGGAAAAGAGGGCACAAATCGTCTTTGAGTATGCTTGGAAAGCGTAAAATTGGAATGAAGACCCTATTTCCCTTTTTATATGTATTCCTAATTTGAATCTCAAACGGTTACCATCAATGAACATGACACGTGGCCTTTGTAAATCACACCATTAACCGTTAAAGGCGCCATTTCAAATAAAGTGATTAGCACAGTATCCTAGAAACACGCACATTTATCAAACCGTCACATCAAAAGTCTCTTCGTAAGTACCTAACAGATAAGGACCAAAAACCTTCGGAATGGAGGTTGGCCTCTTTCGCTTTTGGGTTTGAAAACGAAGTCATATGCTAGACTTTCAAAATCATTAGCTTGAGTTGGTAATACTCAGATGCTCAAGGATTTTGTGAGTGCTGTGTGCCAAGGAAAAAGATAAGAAGCAAGATAAGAAAATTTTGGATCTGTGATGTCGAAAATATAATTTCGACATAAAAGCAGATAAATCCTGGGAAAAGATTGCTTCGGTAATCATCAAGAGAGATGATCAACAGCTTGTGTGGTTTCCCGTGAATTACAATCGAATACTTGTTAAGAAGTATTGAAGGGATACTTTTAGCCTGGGTTCGGAGGTGGCTTAAAAATTTCGTTACAATGCACAACTAAACAGAAGTGTGACAAGTTGTAAATGAAACTATGTGACAACCAGAAATTTCTATTCTAAACAATCACTCACTTCAATAGAAATCAGAACTGTTCCAGCTATCTATTAAGCATTTTGGGGTCAGTTTAAGTGTTTTAAAGCTTAGTACTTTAAGGAATAACAGGAGAGAGGATGCCCTAGGTTCATTGTGCATCATTTTCGCAAAACTCCGAGAGTTAGGAGTTTTCGACCCAAATGGTGTTTGGACCGAAAACCCCCATGAGTATATATATGACACTTAGCCATATTTGTCACTTTTCACTCTTTCAAGAACAAGAACCGAAATCCTCTCAAGTATCATCCGATTTTCCTTCTAAATCTTTAAAATGTAAGTGTTTCTTACCCTATCTAGTTGATTCCTTCCATATTCAAGTGTTTTTACATTTCATGCATGAAATCATTCCATTTATGTAGATCTTCAAGTGTTCTTGGTTACACCAAGAACACCAAGAACACACACTAGTGTTTTGGGCCGAAAACACCCTTCTTTGCTTCCATATTGTAAGTATCTATCTCTTATACTTGTTACCTAGTAAGGATACTTAATTTAGAGCCTTGATAACATCCATTTATCCAAGAACAAATGTGTTTTCGGTCTAGTGCATCTCCTTAGACCGAAAACCCTTATGAAAGGTGCAAAATGACTTTAAGCCTTTCCTTATGCTTAGTATTGAGTCTAGAACTCTTCTTTGCTTGTTGAAAGCCCTTGGAAATCACCTTATGCATCAAAGATCATGAGTTTTCAGTCAACCATTTGGACCAAAAACCTCTTGGACTGAAAACCATATGGGCCGAAAACCACAAGAAACATAACACTTAGACCGAAAACTCCCTTAAGTGGCTTTACAACCCTTAGATGCCACCCTTGGTACTTCTAGCACTTGAATCAAAGTGTTTTCCATGACCTAGGGTGTCTTAACTTGGTTAATTAGTTATTAAATGACTAATTGGATACATATATGTGTTATTATATGATAAATAGGATCCATGTGTGTGCTCAAGTCTTCACTTGACACTTAGCATCCTATACCATCCGTTCATCCATAACCCTCACTACAGGTGAGTTTATACCCCTTAATTAACCTTTGAAATGTTATTAAATGTTTTTATGGGGGGGGGGGAATACAAGTTGAATCTTGTTAGTTATTAGATCAATCACATGTGATTTATAACTAGCATATAAATGGAATTTCTATACTTTAAACTGTTTTACCAAACAAATGACTCCAAACTGTTTATCAAACTACTTTACATGTCAAACTCTTTATCAAATTCACTTTTGTATACTAAACCTTTCTTTTACAGCTTTTGAACTTATATATTGATTAAAACCATGTCTACTACATATATAGTTATATAAATAAGGTTTGAAGGACTTAGAACTGATAACCCACTTTACTTCTTGTCCTTGTTTGGTTGTGGTCTTAAAGTATCCAGTTGTTTGTCAGAGTGTCATTGAATCCTTACTTATATATTATGTATATGTGTATAGATATAAAGAGTTTTATCTCATTTCAATACATTCAGTCATGCAAACAAGTTTACTAATAAACTATAATAGGTATAGTTTAGGGTTATACTACTTACTACTTCTAGTTCAATGAAGCATACAAGAGTCAGTTCATTCATGAGTCATTACTTACTACTATGAGAACATATACAATTATACTATGATGAGAACATATACAACTATATATGATGAGAACATATACAACGATAATATGATGAGAAACAATACATTCATTACACAAGTACATACATTACATATACAAGTATACTATAACATCAATGTGATGCACTGTATCGGAGCATGCCTTCATTGTCATGGCCCGAGTTGTAACAAGAATCTCTTGGAGGGAGAGCATGAGTTTGCGTATAGATCTATACTGGATTGACTATCCTACACCTTGCTGCTAGCTACAGCGGGACCTGCAGGTCTTCGGGTGCCAAATGTCATACCTTTTGACGACTTACATTGTCATGTTTCATAGTCGATAGTATGGTACAATTAATCACATAATACCTTGATATAAATCCGGTTTAAGGTAGTTAGTACAACAGTAGTTCCTATAATACAACACTACAATACTACATTAATTTACCCTTTACATTTAATTGGTGATTACTTCACTTAACATTAATGTAAAAACTATATTTTGATAATGATAGTTACACTTGGGAAAATTTCATACCTTTACAAGAAAAAAGCATACAAAACAGTTGTGCCTTGGTAGAAGGCTACTTTTAGTAGAAAATATAGGATTTTCTAGGAGTTACAAACTTTTACAAACACTTACAAACATTCACATACTTTTACTACAAACGTTTACAAATTCGTACATCAAACACCGTTTCAATTATTTTGATACAAACATAGACACTAAATACTTATGAACTCACCAACTTTAATGCTGATAAACTCTTTCAAAATAACTTGTATTCTCAGGTCATCGGTAGACAGGTACCGGTGCCAGATTTTGAGAAAATGGAGCGCTTTCTAGACTCATCTTATATTTTGATTTATGTTTTGGTGTCTTATATACTTCATAACACTCTTGTATTAAAATTATATATTTAATGCAATGGATGATGTTGTTTACTTGCTTACTATTATACTGTGTTGTGATACTGTACATGACGTCCTCCGCCCTAGAACATTTCCGTCGTTCTTGGTTTTGGGGTGTGACAAACTACCTGTTTTGACCAGAATAGTCAGTAACAAGTAAGCTTTGAAACATTTATCAAGTAACGAAGGTTGAGAATGATACTCAGACAAAAATCATATTCTTAAAACCAAAATAAGACCTAAATCTTGTTTGGTAACAAATGTCGTAGGTTTCGAACAGTTGATCAAGATTATTTCAAAGGAAAGAATATGATTTTGAGTATCGAAAACATGTACTGAAACAAAGGTTTCGTTAATTTTGGAACAAAGTTCCCCGTTAATTCCTTAATTTGGTTCGACATGTTGGGTTTCACTTTCATCACAGTTTCATGATGTTAGATCATGAACACAAAGTTTTGATATGTATAAATCCCGATTGGTTTTTACCAGAGATCTCTTGGATATATGTCTTTGTGTGTGAATTATGTATGAATTTTGGGATGAAAAGGATTGGATAAAAGAAACAAATGTAACTCTGCTATGATTGGACCAAGCAGTAAACTCTTAACTCATATGAGAAGAGTAAGGTAGCTCATGAATTAAAGAGAAGATATCCTAATTAGGAAGGAATTCTCAGAATGAGAAAACCATTAAGGCTTCGAAGCTCATAACATTATCTAAGCTTGGGTCAACGTGCTGCAGCATGCTTCTAGGGACATCTAAACTAGTACATAGTTTTTAAAATATACCTTCCCAGAAAACAACAAGCATGTACCAAGAAAACTTTCCATTCGCTATGATGTTGAGTAAAAGCTTCGCTACATCTACACAACAAGTGCAAAAATAGACAAGAAAAGGAAAATATTTTTGGATTTTTGTTTTATAAAATGAAAATAACAAAAATATGAAAAACTTTTTGATATTTTTGAATTTTTCAAAATAAAATACAAATATTTTTGGTATTTTTGATTTTTCGACATGAAGGTAACAAAAGATAAAACACAAATATTTTTATTGTTATTAATTTTTTGACATAAAAGTAATGGAAATTTTTTTTAGTACCAAACTAACGAAAATTTATGATTAAGCGGAATGTACATGATGTTGAAATCAAATCGTGTCGAAGCATTGAACATGAACAATAACCTCTGAATGATGAACTGTCTCCACTGAATGAACACTCAACACCTTTGAATCGACACATTTGCACCATTTTCCCTTGTCATTCTTTCGAAGGAAATCCTGGCATAGAATTAGCTTCGCTTAATCCCAGTCCATTTAGTATTCTTACAAACGAATTTTCATCCAATGGCTTTGTAAAAATATTAGCAAGCTAATCAATTGTTTTTACAAAGTGAACTTCGATATTTCCATCTTCCACATGATTCTTGATAAAATGATAATGAAGTGGAATATGCTTTGTTTTCGAATGTTGTACTGAATTGTGACAAATGTGTATAGCACTTTGTGACTCACAATACAATGGAATCTTCTTCATGTTTATAGCATAATCACGTAATTGGGTTTGAATCCAAATTATTTGTGAAGTGCAAGCTGCAGCAGCAACATATTCTACTTTTGCTATGGAAATCGAAACAGATGTTTGTTTCTTCAATTGCCAGCTTACATGCTTCCCATTTAAGAGTTGACATCTGCCACTTGTACTTTTTCGATGAAGATTACAACCGCAAAAATCAACATCAGAAAATGCTTGTATGAAAAAGCCAGTTTTTGAAGGATACCACAATCCTAAGGAAATTGTTTATTTGAGATATCGAAAAATATTCTTCACTGCTGTTAAGTGTGGTTCTCTGGGATTCAATTGATATCTGGCATAATTACAAACAGAAAACATAATATAAGTCCGACTTACTGTGACAACCCAAAATTTCTATCTTGTAGACTTATTCAAATCTATCAAAGTTAGAGTCATTTTGCTATCTTTTAGCGAGGTTTATGGTCTATTTGAGTGTTCTAAGCCTAGTATAATCTAGGTATGGGTCTTGGGATGAGTATTTGTGAGTGTGACACCTTGTAAATGAGCCAAACACACCAACACAAGGTGTGTGCGGCCGTACACTCGAGTGTACAGCCACACACCCATCCCAACGGCACACTCCCAAGTATATATATGGTCCTTGGTCATTTTTGAACACTTTTCCACTTCTTGAAGTCTAGAACTCATTTTCTCTCAAGTATCAACCATATTTTCTCATCAAATCTTCAAATCAAGTAAGTGTTGCTTCCTTAAATCGTTAATACAAGGCCTTAACTAGCCCTTCCCTTTGATTTGATCCATGAAAATACCTATTTGGTGTTAGATCTTCAAGAACGCCAAGAACACCAAGAACACGCACTGCTTTTTGGACTTTAAGTACACTTTTAAGCCTCTAAATTGGGTATACATTTGCAATAGCTTGATATAAGCTAAAGACTCTTGAATTTATGCATGAAAAATGCCATTTGATATGATCTTCAAGTGTGTACGGCCGCACACACAATGTGTAGCCTCACAGAACCTTTTAAAGGCCCAAAATAGCATCAAACTCCCATTACGGCTAAGAAATGGTCAAAACACCTTCCCTATAACATTCTTAAGGCTTCGAAACACGCTTTTGGCACACTTCATAGTGAGTGTGCGGCTGCACACACACTTGGCCGCACACTCTGGCCACACACACATAAAACCCATGATTTTGTGGCCTTACACTACAATATAAGGCCATACACCCCTTATGTGCAACCATAGGTGTTGGTAACACTTCTAAGTTTTTTTTTTTATGTCCCTAAGGCGTGTCCCTATCACCATTAGTGGCTATATACATTAAATGTATTCATATATGAGTAATTATATGTTAAATAGGATTCGTTTGTGCTCAAGACTCCAATTGACACCCAACAATCCTATATCGATATTTCATTCGAGTTAATCACTATAGGTGAGTTCATACCCCTTAATCTACCTTTTAAATGATTTTAAATGCTTTATGGGGGGGGGGGGAATACAAGTTGAAACATTATAGTTATTATATCAATCACATGTGATTAATAACTATCAAACAAATAGATTTACTATACTTTTAACTGTTTTATCAAACAAACTACTTCAAAATGTTTATCAAACTCTTTTACATGCTAAACTCTTTATCAAACTTGTTCTTATATGCAAAAACTTTTCTTTTAACTGTGACAACCCAAAACTTTTATCTTGTACACTTAGCTAGTTCTATCAATGCTAAACTCGTTTCAGCTATCTTTTAGCATTGTTTTGAGCCTGTTTGGATGATCTAAAGCCTTGTACAACCAATTTGAATTAGGAATGGGTTGGTTTAAGATTTAGGGTTGCAAATAGGCCAAACACTCCATCAAAAGGAGTGTGTGGCCACACACATGAGTGTGTGGCCGTACACTCGAGTGTATGGCCGCACACATGAATGTGTGGCCGCACACCCGAGTGTATGGCCGCACACATGAGTGTTTCGCCGCACACCCGGGTGTATTGCCGCGCACATGAGTTTGTGGCCACACACCCGAGTGTATGGCCGCACACACGAGTGTGTGGCGGCACTCCCATTATCTATATAGAGATGAGGCTCATTTTCACTTCATTTCCCCTCTCCTCAACCGTACACACCCCTAGGACCACACACCCATCGTATATAAAGGGTAAACCCCTCCCCTTCATTCCTTTCACTCCTTGGCAGCACACTACTCCTTTTGTATCAAGAGTCTTCAACCGCAATCCCTCCCAAGGCCTCAAAAACGTGAGTTTTCCATCACCTAGATCATCATACATGAAGGACCTATTGATCTAAGCCTTGAATCATCATGTTCTTCATTCTTTGAAGGATTGCGGCCGCACACTCCTAAAAGACCCTCCATAGTAAGAGTTGGACTTCCATATTCGAATTAGACATGAAACTAGCCTTGCTACACCCTAGATTTGACATTTTGGACATCTTTGTGTGGGGTGTATGATCACACACTCCGACCACACACTCTTTTGTGTGGCCTTACACTCCCTTCATACAATAATATGTGATTGTAACACATGTCCCAAGTATTTCCTAGTCCCGTAGGGTGTCACTTATCATGATTAGTTGTATTATACACTAATTATGTCCATACATGTATTGTTATATGTTAAATAGGGTCTGTTTGTGTTCGAGGTTGCACATGACACTCAACATCCCTAACGATCTTACATTCGAATCACACGTCAAACGATGAGTTCACACCCTTACATTTTTCGTGGTTTTAATGTTTTCAGGGGGGAATAAAAGCCAAAATCAAAGTATTTTATTAAGTTTTAAACTTATTAATGCAGTCCAACGATTTCCACGTTCAATAACATATTCAGATATTTTATCCCTTTTGTAATATATTGAGCATAAGGGAAACTTTTACTTTGGAAATCTAACTTCATAACTTTCAGAAAAGTTTTTACAAAGAAATTTCTATATAAACTCTAATAAACTATAATGGGTATAGTTTGGGATAACCCTCTAGGCAGTTTTTACCAAATCAGATTTCATGAATGAATATATATATATAAACTATGACGGATTTAGTTTATGTTATATATTTTCTCAGGTCTA
Source organism: Lactuca serriola (assembly GCF_051521515.1). Taxonomy (NCBI): domain Eukaryota; kingdom Viridiplantae; phylum Streptophyta; class Magnoliopsida; order Asterales; family Asteraceae; genus Lactuca; species Lactuca serriola. The sequence continues at coordinate 333,978,670 of NC_136411.1, forward strand.
TAGAATGGAATTATTTCATTGTTTTATGCTGTTTCCTGCTAGTGAACTAGAGTATACCGAATTGTGAGGCGCTACTTCAATACTGTACCCTTAGGTGTATAGGGATAAATCCTTTTAGTATAACCAGAGTCTCCTGGAGGGAGAGCGTGATATTTGTGAATAGATCTATTCGGGACTGACAATCCCACACCTGAATTGCTAGCTACAGTTAGGCAGGCATGCTTGGGGTGAACAAATGTCATTTAGCTTAACGCCTGAAGAACGTTATAAAGGTCTCTCGGTCATATCAAGTATGGTTATACGACTCGCAAATAAGTATAAACTAATTTTGGTTTACAAACTCTACTCTTCATTGTTTTATTTTGAGTAATAAAACTATTTTCATAAATACACTGATAGAAATCAGGGATTTCTAAACTTGCATCTTTACCTCTAGGACGGATAACCTGTTTTTAGGGAAAATATAGGATTTTCCTGGGATAACTCGGCTTTTCATTAAAGTATTTGTTTTTACATGTAACTAACGGATATTCATATTAATTCCACGACTCCTTGGATTGTACATACCTTGTATGAATTGGGAAGTCATGGAAGGAATGAGTTTTCAAACACGCTTTTCATAAGAAAATATAGGATTTTCTTGAGGAACACTTTTCAAAAGAATCAAAGAAACATTTTCCACCAAAACTAAATGCTTATGAACTCACGAAATTTACGTTGATATTCTTTCAAAACTGCTTGTATTCTCAGGGGATTAGTAGACATGTACTTTCAGGAGATTGGAGAAGTCGGAGCATTAGAGTCCCGTCTTTGTATTTTACTTTGGATATGAACAAAACTATGTACTAAGACAATGTAAACCTTGTTTATATATGTATTCAATGTTTGGTTGTGTTTATTACGCTTGCTATGATACAATTGTTGTGATACTACACATAACGTCCTCCGCCCCAGAACGTTTCCACCGTTCTGGTTTTGGGGTGTGACAGATTGGTAACAAAGCTATTGTTTATAGTGAACTAAGTATACCGAACCATACATGGTATACAACTATAAACATTAAGGGGCCTAAGTTCTCTAAACTATAAGTATACTTTCAAAAATATAAGTATTTTTATAAAAAGTATTCAAGTATACCTAAGCACCCGAACCAGCGTCATAAGTAGAACAAAACAAAAGTATTTGGGTGTTGGACATCGCGGTTAAACCTGGGCAGTTATGTAATAATGTCTAGGGTCAATATAGCCTAATAAACTATATTCATTCGAGACATGACCAACATGTGCTTGGGAGTCACTGTGGTGTCGCAGCAAGTCTAAAACTTACCTAGGTACCAGAAAAGTTCTAGAGTCAAACATAAGGGTTAAAATACTATAGGAGTATTTTAGGATGCTATAACGACCGAACCGGAAACTTACCCAGGAATCCATCCCACGAGAATAAATCATGAAACTATAATACATTGGAAGTATTATTAGATTCGATGCCTAATAACTATCCCTTTACCCCTTATCTCGCGTAGATAGCATGGCCGGATTCCATCTCCCTAACGACCCGTATTTTCCCAACCAAGGTAATGCTGGATGGATCGAGGTAGAGCCAGAAGAAAATCATGAAATTCCCTTGGACGATGATTTCGCAGAACAATTCCCTGAAGAGGCCGACCCATAACCTAAAGTCGAGAACCTACCTCCAGTAGCCCCGATACCAAATCCTAACCCCCGACTTGAATTCGAAGGCCCAACGCCTATGTGGGTCGGAAGCTTGGATAGATGGAGTCACGAACAAGGCCAACCCCACTCGTACGAAGGGGATCGTCGCTTCTACAACGTGAACAAGGGAGGCTCCGCAAATAGAGCCCTTCCGATCATAGTCCGTCGAGTGGCTCGCAATGTGGAGCTATGTGTGGCAACCATTCAACGAACTATGGAGCTTGAGGCAGACTCGGATGCCAACACAAACCACATTCGTAATCTCGAAGTTGGTCATGGGAGAACTATGAGGGACAATGAAGCTCTGCAACAAGAGCTAGCTACCACTTGAGCTGAGGTTATGGAGCTACGAGCACACCAAATAGTATATGAGAGCCGCCTGCTTGACATGGAGTGCTAGTTGGCTAACTGAAGGATCCATCTAAGGAGTGCCCGTCGCCGATAGGAGAAGACTCTACTCATCCTTCCTTTTCGGTCTAAGGAACAACTTTCATAATTATGTTCTAAGTAGCTCTTTTCTGTAAACATCTCCGTCCTTCATGTTGCTAGGACTTTTTCCCTGTTAGAATGACTTAGACCTACTTTTAGGTCAAGGGTTCCGAAATACGTGTAATCTCAGTTTCAGTTATGATGGCAACAATCATATTCCAACTAAAGATTATCTTCGTCAAAAGTACACCTTAGAACGATAACATGCAAATTAAGCAACTTTATCAAGATCCTATCTCTGTATTGGCCTCAAGACAGGTATCATAGGATGCACTTAAATGATCATTCCTTTTCCCCATTAATTTCATCTCAGTCTCCAAAAAAAACTACGATGTTATAATCGGCATGAGATGGTTGACCCGAAATCGTGCTGATTTCCCTTGCATTCGAAAGGGCGAATCGTCTCAATCTTTCCCCCTGACGAAGCCCTCACTGATTATAGTGATAAAATTTGTTTGAGCCTTTGTATCATTTCCTACGCCAAAGCCCAGAAGTATCTGCGAAAAGGATGCCATGCATTCATGGCTCATGCGACTGATGAGACACAAAAAGCTAAAGACCTCGAGAGGATCCCTGAAGTCTGCAACTTTCTTGATGTCTTTCCCAAAGAAATTCCAGGGATTTCTTCTGAGCATCAAGTTGAATCCCGCGTCGACCTGATCCCCTAAACTACTCTTATAGCTAAGTCCCTTAGCGTCTAGATCCAACGAAAATATGAGAGTTATCCAGCCAGCGCAATGAGCTGAACAACAAGGAGTTCGAAGGTTTATTGTATGCGAGCTTTATTGCGATCAAATCTTTATCTATTCTTGCTAGGACCACATCATGGGGATGTGGGTCGAATCAATGAGAGTCAGATAGAAAAAACGGGAAATCTTAATGCATAGATAAACATTTAGGATACATCCAGGGGCAACCATTGTTGTTTACAAGCTTCTTTTCTTGACATATAGCAGAATCATGCCTCCGAAGAAACATAACCAACCCACAAGTAAGATGCCAATCCTACAGATGGACTCAACTACGTTCCAAGCTACTGTCACAGCAGCGGTGATAGTTTCCCTAACTGTTCTTACCGCTAACAACACGAATGTGGGTGGAAGTGTTAACGATAATCCGAATCTTGGTGTTAACCAATCTCAACAACAAGTGCCTACTAGTAAGGACACACCTAACCTTCTAAAATGAAAGTTCAAAGGAAGTTGTTCAACCCAAAGACCTACTGAGAGGCAACGATTTGGAACAGTCAGTACCCTATTCATTCCTGCTGTTCCCACACCAACCATACCCTACTGTGGAAATCTCCCGCACTGCAGCAAATGCAACTACCATCATCATGGAGTCTGCCGAGTGCTGCATTGCACCAGATGCAACAGGAAGGGACACTCCTTCCGCGGTTGTAGAACCCTAGTCAAGTTCATCACTCCGACTACTAATGTTGGGACAAGTGTAACCTGTTACCTCTGTGGAAGCTTAGGACATTTCAAAAGAGACTGCCCAACAGAGAAGAACAATGGGGAAACAGGAGGAGTCTGACCTCATAGAATGAGGAAGCATCAAAGAGCCCTGCTATGTTTTGGTACGTTTTCGAAAAACCCTATAATTGCTCATAATCATGGTTATTTCCTCATCCAAATTAAATCACGACATTCTTATAAGATTTAAAGCCCCAATGAGTAAGTTATGGCAACTTAGTGAATACGTTAAGTTTAGTTGTAATTATACACAGTTTGTGTACACCAAACGATCATAGAGAGATCTAGTAAGAACCATTTCATGAAAGTCATAGTTTTAAGACATCAGAACCCTCGTGTTAGTAGTACCTGTTAACTTCGAATCAAACATAGAAAACACAAGAGATATTCACCTAGAGGAACGAATGTGCTAACGACACGATCTTTCTGGACAAACTTAACGCGCGATTCTACGACGTCATCCCGTTTAGTTCGAATGAGTCTATGTTATACCAAACCCTTTTGTCTTAAATCGTTCGATCGCAAAACTCCTGTCACTCGTAACGACAATTAGATGCGAACTTTGAAAATTCATCTCTCTTCGAAACCCGAAGGTATTCATGCGAAGAGTATGAATTAGAACTAGCGGATACGATAGTGAAGATCCGCTGAAACATCCAGCGAGAGCCTGAGTACAAAAAGGAGAGACTCACCTATGTATACCTTCGAGAAGTAATCCGTTTTCATGGGATACCTGTAATCATTGCCTCCGACCGGGTTAGCAAGGTTACCTCGAGAACTTAGCAAGATACATCCCGCCTTTCAAGTGTCAAACCTAAATAAGTGTCTGTCCGATGAGACACTTGCGATTCCCCTCGACAATATCGAGTTAAATGAGAGTCTACACTTCATGTAGGAATCATTTGAACTCATGGACCAGGAAGTCCAGGGCATGAGACGAACGTCGTATCCAGATAGTGAAGGTTCACTGGGATACCAAAAGAGAACTTGAATTCACTTGGGAGCACGAGAATCCAAGGAAACAAAAGTACCCCATCTTTTGCAAGTCCAAGAGTTACAACTTTATTCTTGAATTTCGGGATGAAATTCCCTCTAATAGGGGGATGATGTGACAACCCGAAACTTTTATCTTGTACACTTAGCCAATTCTATCAATGCTTAACTCATTTCAGCTATCTTCTAACATTGTTTTGAGCCTGTTTGGATGATCTAAAGCCTTGTACAACCAAAGTTTGAATTAGGGATGGGTTGGTTTAAGATTTAGGGTTGCAAATAGGCCAAACACTCCATCAAAAGGAGTGTGTGGCCGCACACCCGAGTGTATGGACGCGCACATGAGTGTGTGGCCGCACACGTGAGTGTATGGCCGCACATATGAGTGTGTGGCCGCACACCCAAGTGTATGGCCGCACACATGAGTGTGTGGCCACCTACTTGAGTGTATGGCCGCACACACGAGTGTGTGCCCATACACCCATTATCTATATATAGATGAGGCTCATTTTCACAACATTTCCCATCTCCTCAACCGTACACACCCCCCAGGACCACACACCCATCCTATATAAAGGGTAGACCCCTCCCCTTCATTCCTTTCACTCCTTGGTAGCACACTACTCCTTTTCTCTCAAGAGTCTTCAACCGCAAAGCCCCCCAAGGCCTAAAAACGTGAGTTTTCCATCACCTAGCTCATCATACATGAAGGACCTATTAATCTAAGCCTTGAATCATCATGTTCTTCATTCTTTGAAGGAGTGTGGCCGCACACCTTCATAAGGTGGGCCGCACACTCCTAAAAGACCCTCCAAAGTCAAAGTTGGAGTTCTATATTCGAATTTGATATGAAACTAGCCTTGCTATACCCTAGATTTGGCATTTTGGACATCTTTGTGTGCGGTGTATGACCAGACACTCCGACCACACACTCTGACCACACACTCCAACCACACACTCCGAGCACACACTTCGACCACACACTCTTTTATGTGGCCTTACACTCCCTTTATACAATCATATGTAATTGTAACACATGTCCCAAGTATTTCCTAGTCCCGTAGGGTGTCACTTATCATGATTAGTTGTGTTATACACTAATTATGTCCGTACATGTATCGTTATATGTTAAATAGGGTCCGTTTGTGCTCGAGGTTGCACTTGACACTCAACATCCCTAACAATCTTACATTCGAATCACACGTCAAACGGTGAGTTCATACCCCTACATTTTTTGTGTTTTTAATGTTTTCAGGGGGAATACAAGCCAAACTCAAAGTATTTTATTATGTTTTAAACTTATTAATACGGTCCAACAAATTCCACGTTTAATAACATATTCGGATATTTTATCCCTTTTTGTAATATATTGAGCATAAGGGAAACTTTTACTTTGGAAATCTAACTTCATAGCTTTCAGAAAGGTTTTTACAAAGAAATTTCTATATCAACTCGAAGAAACTATAATGGGTATAGTTTGGGATAACTTCTAGGCAGTTTTTACCTAATCAAATTTCATGAATGAATATATATAAACTATGACAGATTTAGTTTATATTATATATTTTCTCAGGAGTATAGAATACAATTATTTCATTGTTTTATGTTGTTTCCTGCTAGTGAACTAGAGTATACCTAATTGTGAGGCGCTACTTCAATACTGTACCCTTAGGTGTATAGGGATAAATCCTTTTAGTATAACCAGAGTCTCCTGGAGGGAGAGCGTGAGATTTGTGAATAGATCTATTTAAGACTGACAATCCCACACCTAAACTGCTAGCTACTGTTAGGCAGGCATGCCTGGGGTGAACAAATATCATTTAGCTTAACGCCTGAAGAACGTTATAAAGGTCTCTCGATCATATCAAGTATGGTTGTATGACTCACAAATAAGTATAAACTAATTTTGGTTTACGGACTCTATTCTTCATTGTTTTATTTTGAGTAATAAAACTATTTTTCATAAATAAACTGATACAAATTAGGGATTTCTAAACTTGCATCTCTACCTCTAGGACGGATAACCTGTTTTTAGGGAAAATATAGGATTTTCCCGGGATAACTCGGCTTTTCATTAAAGTATTTGTTTTTCCATGTAACTAACGAAGATTTATATTAATTCCATGACTCCTTGGATTGTACATACCTTGTATGAATCGGGAAGTCATGGAAGGAATGGGTTTTGAAACATGCTTTTCATAAGAAAATATAGGATTTTCTTGAGGAACACTTTTCAAAAGAATCAAAGAAACATTTTCCACCAATACTAAATGCTTGTGAACTCACGAAATTTACGTTGATATTCTTTCAAAACTGCTTGTATTCTCAGGGGATTAGTAGACATGTACTTTCAGGAGATTGGAGAAGTCGGAGCATTAGAGTCCCGTCTTTGTATTTTACTTTGGATATGAACAAAACTATGTACTAAGACAATGTAAACCTTGTTTATATATGTATTCAATGTTTGGTTGTGTTTACTATGCTTGCTATGATACAATTGTTGTGATACTACGCATGATGTCCTTCGCCCCAAAACGTTTCCGCCGTTCCGGTTTTGGGGTGTGACATTAACTCTTTCAAACTTATATATTTTCAAAACCATGTCTAACGCATATATAGTTATATAAGTAAGGTTGGAAGGACTTAGGACTAATAACTCACTTTATTTCTTGTTCCTTGTTTGGTTGTGGACATAGAGTACCCTTTTGTTTGTCCGAGTGTCGTTTGATCCTTAGTTATATATTATGTATAGATGTATAGACATAAAAGCTTTTATCTTAGTTCAAAACACTCAGTCATACAAATAACTCTATTAGTAAACTATAATAGGTATAGTTTAGGAAGTCACTACTCACTATTTCTAGTACAATGAAACATAAAAAGAGTCAGTTCATTCATGAGTCAATACAAACATACTATGATGAGAAACTAAGATAATATACTATGATGAGAAACTAAGAGAATATACTATAATGAGAAAGTAAGAGAACATGCAATACATACTATATACACTATACAAGAGAACATACTATGATGAGAAACAAAGAGAATATACTACATACTAGGCAGAGAGAACATACACTACACTAGTACATACAATACATATACAAGAATACTTTAACATAAATGTGAGTCACTACTTTGGGGCATGGCATCACTGCTATGGCTCGTTTTGTAACCCGAGTCTCCTAGAGGGAGAGCATGAATTTGGGTATAGATCTATACGGGACTGACCGTCCTACATCTTGCTGCTAGATACAGTGCGACTTGTAGGTCTACGGGTGACGAATGTCATACCATTTCGACGTCTTTGAGTGTCGTGTTTTACTAGTCGATCAAGTATGGTTACAATTATATCACATTATACCTTAATTAACAATCGGTTTAAGGTAGTTAGTACAATAGTAGTTACTATATACAACACTACAATACTTTATTATTTTCCCATTGCATTCACATTGTGATCTTCTCACATAAACGGTAATGTAAAAACTATATTTTGTTAATGATAGTCACACTTAGGAGAAATACACACTTTTACAAGGAACAAACATACATAACATTTGATACCTTGGTAGAAGGCTACTTTTAGTAGAAAATATAGGATTTTCTAGGAGATACAAACATTTACTACAAAACTTATACATCCAACACTTACAAACATTTTCATATAAACAATGCCACTAAAATGCTTATGAACTCACCAACTTTAAATCTGATAAACTCTTTCAAAATAACTTGTATTCTCAGGTCATCAGTAGACAGGTACCGATGCCAGGTTTTGAGAAGATGGAGCACGTTCAAGACTCATCTCTTATTTTGATTCGTAATTTTTGGTGTCTTATAACTATACATAACACTTGTATTAAATTATATTATTAATGCAATAGATGATGTTGTTGCTTGTTTACTATTATGCTTTGTTGTGACACTATACATGACGTCATCTGCCCCAGAACGTTTCCGTCGTTTAGGTTTTGGGGTGTGACACTTGCCGTAAGGTAAATTAACGAACCTATCATGCTTCTATACAAAGTAAGATGAACAGCAGGTTTATCTAACGAAGGATTGAGCCTTTTTCCAACCGCCATTGGTACTCGTAACTTTGTGCTATACATTATCCCAAAATTTTCAAGCAGATTCTTTGTATATTTTTCTTGATTGATACAAATTCCTTCTCTTCTTTGACGAATATTCAATCCCAGAAAGTTGTTTATTTTTCCCATCATGCTCATCTCAAATTGAATTTTCATCAGATTTTCGAATTCACTAGACAAAGCAGGGTCAGTAGAGCCGAAATGTATCATCGACATAAATTTGAACAAGTATAAGATGACTCCCAACTTTCTTTCGAAATAAAGTGGGCTCAACTGACACTTTTTTAAATTTTGATGGTTTTAAGAAATTGGTAAGCGTTGCATACCAGGCTCTTGGTGCTTGTTTTAACCCATAAACAACTTTATCTAATACATAATAGTGATCAGGAAATTGAGAATTGATAAAACCTGGTGGTTGTTCAGCATAAACTGTTTCTTCGAGAACTCAATCAACAATTGCACACTTCACATCCGTTTGATAAACATCAAAATCCTTGTGTGCTGCAGAGGCTAAAAAGATTCGAACAACCTCGAGTCTTGCGACAGGGGAAAAGGCTTCCTCATAGTCGATACCTTCTTTTTGCGAATAACCTTTAACTACAAGCCTAGCCTTATTTCGAATAATATTGCCATCTTTATCAGTTTTATTTTTGAAAATCCATTTTAATCCAATCAAAGATACATCATCTGGTTTTGGAACTAACCTCCAAACTTTATTTCATTCAAATTCAGCCAACTCAGATTGCATCAAAACAATCCAATCAGGATCTTCCATAGCAATCTTGACTTTTTTTGGTTTAATTTTCGAAATAAAGACATTAAAAATGCAAAATTCTTGATGAGTATTAAGTACCTCATTTTTGGCACGAAGTTGAGCTCTTGTAAGAACTCCATCTTGAGGATCACCAAGAACTTGTTCCCTTGGATGATTTCTTGTCCATTTTTCCAATGGTGGATATGTTGGATCAAAATCAAATGGCGCATTTTCAAAAATTTCATCATTCTTTAAACCTGCAACAAAAAAATTATCATTTAAATCATGAAAAGTTTCATTTTGATTATTATTCGACATATTAAGCCCCCCCTCGACAATTTCCTTTTTAGGTTGCTCCCCCTCAACATTATCATTCATTCTCCTATTCTCCCCCTCGAAAGAATGCTCCCCCTCAATATGAGAATTCGAATGCAAGTGCTCCCCCTCCACCTGATCATTTGGCATACTTTCGCTCTTTCCAGGAGAATGAGATGCCTAGTTTAAATCAACATCTTCATGATTTAGTGTCGAAAAGTCAGAATGCTTTGATGATTCAGGAAGTTGATTATCCTCAACATTGATTTCAGCATCAACAACCCTATTTGGAACACCAAAAATTAAATCATAATCAAAATCAGACAAATGAATACTATCAGAATCATCTTTGATTTATTAATAATTCGTTTTTGTTCAAAACACTTTTTAACTTTTTTGATATAATAAGCGTCGAAAGTTAGATTGAATGTTTCTTCTATTTTCCGAGTTCGTCTATTTAATACTCGATATGCAACTGAATTGTGAGAATAACCGAAGAAAATTCCTTCGTCAGCTTTAGACTGAAATTTCGAAAGATTATCCTTGAGATTCATGATAAAACACCTGCAACCAAAAATGTGAAAGAATTTGACATTAGGTTTTCGGTTATTGATAATTTCATAAGAAGTGATATTGAATCTTCGATGAATAAATGATCTATTATGTGTAAAACATGCAGTAGAGACTGCTTCAACCCAAAGATATTGAGGAAGATTCGCATATGTGAGCATCGTTCTTCCTGCTTCACAAAGAGAATGATTTCTCCTTTCAACAACACCATTCTGCTGAGGTGTGTAGGGTGAAGAAAAATTATGTGAAATTCCTTTTTCAGTTAAAAATGAATCAAGAACATTGTTCTTAAATGTACTAAAATGTATCGTTTCTTGTCGAGCAACTTCAGATTTTCTTGATAAAATCAATCATTACTTGAGCAACTTCAAATTTTAACCTGAGAAAATAAACACAAGTAAATCGAGAAAAATCATGAACAATAACTAAAATGTATCATTTCTTGTTGAGAGTTTCAATAGTCGATGGTCCACAAAGATCAATATGAAGAAGTTCCAATGGTTCAACAATTTTCGAATTGATGACAATTGGATGTCCTTGACGATGTTATTTTCCTTATTCGCAAGCTGCACACAAAGTATCATCATCAAATTTTAACATAGGTAAGCCCCGAACGAGATTATTTACCACCAATTTATGAAGATTTCGAAAGTTCAAATGTGAAAGTCGACGATGCCATAGCCAACTAATATAAGATGAAGCTTTCGATAGTAAGCACATTGAGGGAATTCCAACTATTGGTTTGATGTCGAGAGTGAACATATCTCCATGTCATTTGGATTTAAGTAAAAGTTCATTAGTGTTGAAGTTCGAAATTATACTTCCTTCTTCATTAAACACCACTTGATTGCCGGTGCCCACAACAAGTTGCAAAACACTTATCAAGTTATGTTGAAGACCTTCAACATAAGTGACACAATTAACTGTGAATTTCCCATTTGTCACCTTACCAAATCCTTTAACTTGACACTTTTTATTGTTTCCAAAACTTTACAACTCCTGCATTCTCCAATCTTTGAAAATCACGAAAATTTTCTTTCCTTCCAGTCATGTGATGAGAGCAACCACTATCAATATACCATTTCTCATCATATTGCTCGTCACATAAAACCAACAATCAGTGAAAGAATTTAGGTACCCAAGGCTGTTTGGGTCCTTTATGATTAGTTTGAAACACGTTATGAAATGAAGAACCTAAAATCTAATTACAAACTTTAGATTTGACACTATCAATTAAGTGTACTTCATTTGGTAAAGGCTCAGAAATATAACTTTTCGAAAGTTTAGAACTTTCACTGACTTTCACCTTTTTCTTCTCAGTTTGTAACCTTGTTGCGTTATCTTTCGAAACATGGTGCCATGCCTTGACTGAAGATTTTAAATCTTTCGATGATAAACTGACATTCGACATTTCAATCAAATAATTCTCATAAGCATTTTTGATTTGTTGTTGAGAGAATTTTCTTGTTTGATAAGATTTCCCTTTTCCTTCAAGCCAATGATCTATTGTTTGCACATTTGATCGACCCTTGGTATACGTAACTTTGAAAGCTTGTTTTGCAGGAGGATTAGGAAAATTTGATTTTTGAGGTGTGAATTTCTGATTCCGTTTTGAAGGAAATTGATCAAAGTTTTTATTTCCATCCTTTGACTCAAAACGTTGTTGTGTAAGATTTAGATTTTGAAAAGATGGTGATTTGTTCTGTGATTGATATGTCTTTGAAAAACCATCATTGAAAAACCTTGTTTTATTAGTATAATGAAACTTCTTCAACGATTGTGATTTAGAAAACTCCTTTTCATTCAATTTTTGATTATGATTTTGTGACATAAACTTTGTTTCGTGAATTTTGGTTTTCGAAAAATCATTTTGTGAAGTTGATTGAGACAAATTCTTTTTAGACAAAGCAAGATTTTTCTTATTAACTGAACTTGATGAAGACATTGTCTTAACCTTTTCAGACACCGTCTTTTCAATCATTTTCTATTTTAAATCGTTTTGTTTCTTTCGAGACTTAACAATTTGCCAAAAAACTTTCTTTCGTGTTTGTCTCTTTGAAATTCCATTTTCTTTATGAAAACATGTCAATTTTCTCTTTAAACTCTTATGAATTTATTTGTATTGTTCTATTTATCATAAGATTTATTAATTACTTAGATCCTTAGTTTGAGTCTGGAATCAAATGAGTGTTCATCCAGTTCTCTTAAACCATGGCTCTAATACCAAATTGTAACATCTCGATTTTCAACCTAACTTTTTCATTTTTATTTATTCATGATATCGGAGTATTAATACATCATGCAAAAACATGTTGTGAATGCGTGCGTCTACAATTAAGTCTTTCCCTTCTTAAGAATCAGTGAAGTACTCAAAAAATATTTATAATCAACTGGGTAAGCATTAAGCTTAGTGAGTTCTCCAAAATACCATATACCAAAATATAATATACATGCATACAAATAATGGCTCCTGACCTTTTTTCGATACACATATTGGCTCAGGATCTTTCGTCGATCCACCAATGATATGTGTTTCTAGACTTACAACATACTTGCCTTTTTTTCGTCAACAATCGGGTATATAGGCTCCCGACCTATCGTTGTTCTACCATCAACCCCTACTCTAACCGTAATAAATAGCAACATTTACCCACATAGAGATTACACTTTCAGCTCTACTAACAAATGCGCACAGAGATTATGCTATTGGCTCTACTTAACTAGCTCTATATCCTTATGATACATGGATATATATATATATATATATATATATATATATATATATATATATATATATATATATATATATATATATATATATTGTAACACATAGTATAGTGAGATAACTCACTTAGATAATTTCCTAAACGATGAACATCTATCTGGGTAATCCAATTAGCGAACAACGTGCCTATCAAGTATTAAACTATAATATTATAACTTATTGGTCCCTATGAAAATCTGGTAATAAAGGCTAGATCTTTCACGAATCCTAATGAATACTAAGATTTCTATCAAATTAGGATCAGCCAGGCAGGACAATTGGGAGACATAACCATTTCAGCATATAGCCTTTCTTAAATCCAACAACCAAGCCAATGTGACCATTACACACACTTCTCTCATAAGTAGATCGATCAATATTATAACTTGAATAAATGATAAATCTTATTTATTCATTATTTACAACCACTACGAATATAAATATAAGTTACACGTAATGCGTAGTTAATGCTGCTTAACTTAAAGGTATTTCTAGAGAAAATTGGGAAGATCGCAGGAAACACCTCGATACAACACATCTCTATCAATCAGGCATGTTGAATCCTGTAAAGTCACACCTTATGATCTGATGAGTGAAAAAATCTACACACTATCTGTCAGTGTCAGCGTATACTATCCCGTCAGCGTCAGCGTATCACGACTATCAACGTCAGCGATTAGTATACTTATTCTATGTAATCTTTTGTGTGTATACATATATATATATATATATATATATATATATATATATATATATATATATATATATATATATATATATATATAATTGATAGCATATCCGATATCTTGTGATAAGGGTCGGTTCTTAGTATAGATAAGACAAAATCTCGTAAATCAAGAGATATACTTGTATAAATTAGTATATAATCTACATTAGGGTAAACCCTAATGTAGATAGTTCATCTTGGTGACCCTATTTATGACAAACCATCTTCTAGGTGAACACTAATCCTTTCTTGGTGAAAGACAATTTGGAGAACTCTTTGTGTTATTACTTTCAATTCTTTGTTTTCTTGGATTACTTTAGTTTTGCTGTTTATACTTGAAGTGTATCCGATTGATACAAACATTCAGTTGGTATCAGAGCAGGTTTTTGATACACTCAAGTAATCATGCCAAACTATTTCAATCCAAAATCATTTTTCAGTAACAAGATCCCTCCATTTGATAAACACGACTTCTCTTTTTGGAAATCGAAGGCCATGTAAGCTCTGAAGTTCGTGGACTTTGATAAAGGAAATCTGTGCCTAGATATAACAAGGAAGAGAAAAGGATGTTGAATCTTGATGTAAATGTAGGAATTGCTATTGAAAAATCACTCCCTTATTCTGTCTTTTGTCTGGTTGAAAACTGTTCACCCTCTCATGAGGTGATGATTACACTATCTTCAACTTTTGAAAAAGAAAAGTCCTTAGATGATGAAGGAAAGTGTCTCATGTCCTAGATCGTTGAATCTCACGCTACACTTCAATTAAAAGCGTTGAGACTCTTGACGTTGATCCTTCTCAAGCTGTTGTAGATCTTAAAGCAGAATGGGACACTACATCAGCGTATCAGGTAAAAAATCTTGCTAACTATTCTTCAGTTCAAAACATCAAAAAAGATGACATGATTGATCACTTACGTTTCTATTTATTGTCCTCAAATAAATTCTAGATCAGTGTGAGAAAATTCTTCGAGGCGATATAGAAGGTGTTGTTTCCTTAACCAAAGTTTTTGAGACTAAACAAACCTTCTATCAACTGACTGTTTAAAAGAAGATCCTAATAATAGATTTGTGAGTTCTTATTTTATAAATCAAACTTTAATTGATACTCACCGCTCCAATGATTCTAACGGTATCACCATATGTGTTTCTCAATTATCTACTCTTGATCCTTCCTATCAACCTTCTCACCATGAGTACGTCCTTCCTTGCAATAAGATTTTTCTAAAATTTGCTATATGTAATGGTGAAGTTCATTCAGTAAACAAAATTCTTAACATCTTTCTGATGGGTTTTGGGCATAAGACATCCTATGTGCTCATACAAACCCTAAAGCTCGGATCTAGGTTTCTCTATTATACATACTTGAATCCAAGACTTTGAACCCTAATTCTAGCATATGGAAATCAGAATTCACATGTAAATAGGTTTAAGAACATACCTTGATTGTTATATAGCAATAACAATCCAATTCCTCCTTGAATTGACCTTGGAAAGCAAAGAGTCACAAGTGTCACTCCTCTAATGGCTTACAAACACCATAAGCAAGTGGAGAAGGTATAAGGAGAGAGGAGGGAGGTTAGAATTCGTATTTGGGACTTCTTTGGAAGGGATACTCGAATTCATGACCTTGGGGTTGTTTATATAGGTGTAGAGATAGGGTTTCAGTCATTATCCTTATCTAGTTGATTATCCATTAAGCAACCAATAAGATAATCCTTGAATCCTTATCATACTCGAATTCTAAGGCTTTCCAACCTTAAATTCGTCCACCATACTTATAAGATAATCCTTACCTTATTTTGTAACTATCACATAATTACAAATCAGCCCCTCTAGTTTAATTAATTACATTTGATCACAAAACTAATTCTTAATTAATTATTGACCAATATTAATTAAACAAATATGATTTCTCCTTTAATATATTATTCTTATAACATATTAATAAATCATATTATCCTCTCTCTCTTTATTCATTTCTCCAATCAAGTTGCTTTGGTGAAGGCAACCCAAAAGGACCATGCACCATCGGGTCAAGTACATACCAAAATAGTTATGGACTTAGACACTAATCCAACAGTCTCCCACTTGGATAAGTCTAACAACTATTCTGCGTATGACTTCAGATCCTGATCTGCAATCATAGCTTTCCAAAGCCGCTGTCAACTCTGATCATATCAAATATGCGTGTCCTTAGATAAGGGATCATATATTCCTCCATTCTAGATATCATATGAGATATGATTTCAAATCATTCTCTTTGTACTATATCTCGATTTCCGATTTATGACGACAGATTAATTAAACAAATCAAATTAGCCCTAGCCCGGCCGAGCATTTACGTTTGTCATCACTAAACCATCGAGGGGCCCAAAGATATCACTTTTATCCTACTTTGAATAAAAGGAACGGATAAACTTCGATACAATGCTCGCCTGCACTCACGCACCGAATCACACACAACAATATGTTTTATAACACCAAGTTACTAGTGCGTTTACATATTATCAATGTGCAACCGATTCGCAAGATACAACTCGCACATCTCAGTTTCAAGAATATAAGATGTTATCGTCTCACTAATCACTCGTGATACAATTCATGAAGTGATCCAAATGAGCGTGGGTTTATTCCAATGCTCAAATCATATTCGTAAGCACTCATGAACGTTGCAGCAACCATTTGCTTATGTCTAATGCTCTTTAGACAATCCACACACCAATTCACGACAGTCTTCATTCATATTTACTTCCAACATATGAACGACTGTGGCCCATTTGAATAATTCGATTATTCTTAATAAACTCAATTATTCTGGAAGTCAAAACATGCAAAGTGAAACACAAGAATAATACTAATCCCATATGGCCTCAAACCTTTGAGTATAAATAAAACGCCTTTTATTTATCACCATATGGATTACTCATTATTTGTCGTTTCGGTTAATCAACTTCTTACTTGCATTCCAACACTTGTCCCATGCTCCTAGCATGCATACAATGTTTACCTATGGTTCTTACTTTGTGAAATAGATCAATTGAACACATTTCCAATCTTTCTCATTTTACAACTCCAAATCCTTTTTCATAAGTGTAAGAATATCAATTCTTGCTACTTATAGAATATGCTATATTCTAACACTTTATGCAATTATCCTTTCGTAATGTCACTGCACCAAAGTCACAAAGACTATTGCCAATGATATTACAAAGTCTTCTATCGGAGATTGTTACAAGACAATTCCTTAGATACGATGTCTCTCACTCAAAGTACATTCCTTTGAACATCCTTTTGCATAAAAGTTTCTAATCTAGACAAAGATTTTCAATATTTACTTCCTGATATGGACACGCTTCCATATTTTCCTCATGACAACTCATTCTTAATAGAATCTCATCTATTCGTAATGATGTCGATATGGTCCATCCAATATCATGCTTCCAACTACTCACAAGCGACCAATCCTCGTCGAACTTTGGATTGTCCTTTGATAGTTGTTTAATTATTTTAGTCAAAACCGATTCTTGTCCTTTTTCCCTCTAAATGCACTAGACATTTGGAAAATTTTAGAATGGTTAAACATTAAAGCATTTGCAATCGATCCTATACCCGAAGCGTATGGGACACGACGCATAATGTTTTATTTGCTATGTTCTCAAAATTCGAATTGTGAAAAGGGATGCCGTAATCATAATCGAAATTTTAAGAACACACTTTGTACCTTTGACTAATTTTATTAACATTTCTCAACCTAAACCTTTAGATCTGAAATGAAGCATAATATTCTCTCCCTTAATTATAGCAAAACAACTCTTCAACTATTGCGACTTTGCAAAGTATGACTCTTGTTTTCTATAATTAATATTGCTAATCTTGCAATACTTTCCTTAATAATCATACAATCATAACATTTATGCTCCCACTATCATGATGATTATTATAAAACATAACACTTATGCTCCCACTAGCTTCGAAATGTATTCATAAACATCTTAACTTTCAGAAAAACAATACTTATTGAATTTCTTAAGTTCATGTTTCTAATACTTAGTGCTTTGATAATCCTTTATCAATGCTTCTTGAACTTATACACCTTTGCCTTCGATAGTTCATATGTGTGTCGAAACAATTAAGACTAATTGCCAAACCTCACAATTCAAATTATGGAAAGGGATGCCGTAACCATAATTGAATTCGAGAATGCAATTTTACAATCACTATCTTCTTAAAATCTGTCTTAGTGAAAGCATTCCTCACAATCATTTTCATGAAGGAGGAAATCTTATGACACTTAGATTTAAACAGTGTATTTGTTTCTATACATGTGAATTTGTCAAAACCAAGTTTACGACAAATTCAAACTCATATGGAGCGAACTTTCTTAATCTTGATTTCTTGCCTCATGGTAGCACCGCTGCCCACCATGTCTTCCAAGTAGTTAAGTAGCTCACCCTTTCTTATCAATGTACCTTTCATTGATTAAGGTGCCTTGCCTTTTATGCATTCAAGATGAGAACTCATAGAACTCATATGCATAATTAACTCAATTGGAACAGCACATAATCAAAATAATGTCAATACGATAGGTTGTCAACCTCAACTCGTGTGCTAGTGATGATTGGTAAGGTTTATTTGATTTGTTCTTGAAACTATTCAAGACCATTAAGACTCCCACTGACTCCTTGACATATACGATTCTTTTGTCAATAACCATTTCTTGACAAACAAATATTCAAGAGTTAGTGTAGCTTTTATCAAAACACTTCATAAATTGGTACTAGTTGGCCTTTGTCTTATTCAAGACATCACAACTTCCTACATTTGATGAATGTTATAAACCTTTAATACTTTTCACTCATTGTCACAATCTTAACTTTAAGACTTGTTATTGGAACGAAGTATGATTGACTTATTGATTTAACCATTTCTTCAATTCTTGATTCCTCTTCTTAGACATACAATTGTGCTAAGACTCACTTAGAGGATCAATTGAGATATGGTTCTTAATCATTAAGACCTATCATAAAGCATAAAAGGTACTCTCCCATCTTCTTAGAATGGAGAAACTTTTATCTTTCTGCCTACTTGATTCTTCTTATTCGTTCTGCTATTGATCTAAACCCTTTAATCAATTCAAAATTACACTTAATCTTCTAAGTATAATCATATTTACTAAACCTTTAGTAAATCATGACGAATATCATTGTTACTCTTATGGTGGTCTTGATCAACACGCAACATTGTGTGCTCGATCTGTTAGTCCTTCACTTGACACTTTGTCAATGAATCAGTCTAATTTCCAAATACGAAATTTCTCATTCATCGTGCATCCACGTTGCATGATTCCAAGTTTCTGTCCAATTGAAACTATGGGCGATGAGAAACTCTCCCTATTTGGCAAATTCTTGACATTTCCATAAATAACATAACTAAGAATCATATCCATTCGTTGTAGAAATATTCGAACATCAATTTTTCATAACGATTTCATTGTAAGGAAATAAACAAATAAGTCAAACAAAATTTATTTTATTTATAAAAGCAGCGGAAAAAATTTGTCCTTACAATGCAAAATCCATTGAAAACTATGTACAAAAGAAAATTTCTAACAACTCTATCATAACTTTCTAAGCTCAATATCTAATCTTCAAGTCCATGCGATCGAGATCCATCTCTTGTGATTAGATTCATCTTGCTCTCTTATCAAGCCTCCTTTCTTTTCACCGACCCTACAAAACACTCAAATGTAATCTTATTACATCATGTATTAAGAATCAATGAATAGGAACTTAATGGAGTTAGATAGTGGATTTTTACCTAAAGCGCAGTCATACCTTTGACTCTTTCATCTCTTAGATCTCTTAGGTAATTAGGGCAACTTCGTCTCCAATGCCCCTTCTCTTGGCAATAAAGGCAAATTGACTCTTTTGGAATAACACATGGGACTACTTCAGACATCGCCTTTCTCTTATGGTCAAACTTTTCGATCATTGCATGTCTTTCATTGCCATTGTTTATATCCATAGAGGTCTTGAAGGCAGATTCACCAATCAACTTTGCTTTTCTATTGCGCCAAACCATTGTTGATTTGGCCGCAATAAGCATATCGGTGAGATCTATAAGGGTCACGTTGTGATTCTTCATATAGTACTCTCTTACGAACTCACTATACGAGTTAGAAAGTGACTGAAGAACCCAATCAACAGCCATCTCTTCACTAATAACGGATCCCATCATTCTTAGTCTATCAATGTGCGACTTCATCCCGAGGACGTGTGTACACACCGACTTACCTTCTTTATGTTTACTTGCCAAAAGGGCTTGAGTGATATTGAACTTTTCAATTTTTTTACAATTTTGTGGGTTAGGGAGAATTATTGGAGGAGGAGGAGGAAGTGAAGCATGATTTCTTGTTCCTCGATCAAATCGTGGAATATCATCTTCATGTGGAATGCTTGTTCCACGGGATTTGGGAAGACCATAGTTGTCGAACTTTGACATCTACAATACGGGAGAAAAATGAATTCAAGTTAGTTGATAGATTGAGTCCTTGGTAGATCACCCAAATGAAATTCCAAGGCTAGGACCCAACACAATACGCTACAACCTAGAAAAGGGATGCCGTAATCTAGTTGCAGAATATTTGAAGGTAAGTGAATGACGATTCACTAATTTCCACCATGAAAAACGAAAAAGAAATTTAAGTTTTAAATCTATGAAAACTCCTAGATCCTTTGAGATACATTGAACTTTCAATGGAATGTTTATATCTCGATATGCCCCTCTTGTTTGTGACTGGGATGCCGAGGATCACAAAGCGGGTGTGAATAACCATGCAAACTACATGGTGCCCTCACATATTACAATCACCTATTCGATGTGCCGGTAAACCACACACGCTCCACCGAACTATGACAAACATTGAGTCACCCTTTGCTACCTTTGCTTAGACCCATTTAGTGTGCCGGTTAACCACACACGCTCCACTAACGTCTTCGCAAGGGCACAAAGTGTAATTTCATGGAATTGCATCAATTCACTTTTGCCTAAGTAACTAAGATTGGGAATTTTATAAAACATTTAGTTACTTGATAATTCATTATACTTATAATGGAAGGTTTCGTCCTATCCTACCCGTTCGGCTAACGACCCTCCACTAGTCAAGAGTGCGGTGGGTAAGAGTGGATACCCATTCAATCGCCATTTTAAAGGCAATTTCCTTAAACACCCCTTATAGACCAGCTTCGTGAATGAGGCCTACTAACGGTAAGACTGACTTTTAGTTATACATATATATAATGTTAGACTTTTAATGTTATATATAGTATAGGGTGTATTTTACACTTTTAAAATATTAGGTGGTTCAATTTAACAATTATACTTTTAATTCACTTAAATTGTAAACCTAAACTTTTATGGATTTATTAAACCTCTTTAATTATACACCTTAATTAATCAATAAAACCATAAGGGTGTGATTTGAACCTTTTCAAAACTTCTTAGAGTTTTAGAACTTAACATTCCTAATTAAACTTTTAATCAACTTTTAAATTCCAAAACTTGAGGGCAAGTTTGAAACATTTCAACACATTAGGGTTTAGAATTTAAATATGCATCAAAATTAAACTATTTAATCAAAATTTAAATTCCAAAACTTGAGGGCAAGTTTTGAAACCTTTTTCAAAACATTAGGGTTTCAACTATTTAAATTTCAAAACAACAAAACTTTTGGGGTTCAAATTTAAACTATAAAACCTAAAGGGCCAAATATGAAACT
Source organism: Lactuca serriola (assembly GCF_051521515.1). Lineage (NCBI taxonomy): Eukaryota > Viridiplantae > Streptophyta > Magnoliopsida > Asterales > Asteraceae > Lactuca > Lactuca serriola. The sequence goes on from NC_136411.1 coordinate 334,000,345, forward strand.
TTTCACAACAACAAGGATCAAATAACAAATAATTCAAATTAACATTTAATCACATAATTATCCATATTTGATGATTTCTTGCAAAACAATTTATCAATGTACTTAAAATAATTAATCAATTATCTTATAAGGAAACAATTATCTTATTAATTGATAAATATCTTCAATTAGATTAAAATTATAGTCAAATATATCATATAATCGGATTTATATTAATCTAACATGATAAGGTAATTATCCCAATGCAAAAACAGCAAGAAATCCCGAGATAAGCACTGTCTGACGCACCGACTCGCCGAGTCACCCTCTGGAACTCGCCGAGTAGGGCTGACTCGCCGAGTCCAAGAGTGACTCGCCGAGTCAGGTCGAACAGTGAGGCCAAAACACGATTTTGAGTTACATCAAGCATCAATACAATAGAAACCAATCATGGCTCTGATACCACTGATGGGTTTTGGGCATAAGACATCCTATGTGCTCATACAAACCCTAAAGCTCGGATCTAGGTTTCTCTATTATACATACTTGAATCCAAGACTTTGAACCCTAATTCTAGCATATGGAAATCAGAATTCACATGTAAATAGGTTTAAGAACATACCTTGATTGTTATATAGCAATAACAATCCAATTCCTCCTTGAATTGACCTTAGAAAGCAAAGAGTCACAAGTGTCACTCCTCTAATGGCTTACAAACACCATAAGCAAGTGGAGAAGGTATAAGGAGAGAGGAGGGAGGTTAGAATTCGTATTTGGGACTTCTTTGGAAGGGATACTCGAATTCATGACCTTGGGGTTGTTTATATAGGTGTAGAGATAGGGTTTCAGTCATTATCCTTATCTAGTTGATTATCCATTAAGCAACCAATAAGATAATCCTTGAATCCTTATCATACTCGAATTCTAAGGCTTTCCAACCTTAAATTCGTCCACCATACTTATAAGATAATCCTTACCTTATTTTGTAACTATCACATAATTACAAATCAGCCCCTCTAGTTTAATTAATTACATTTGATCACAAAACTAATTCTTAATTAATTATTGACCAATATTAATTAAACAAATATGATTTCTCCTTTAATATATTATTCTTATAACATATTAATAAATCATATTATCCTCTCTCTCTTTATTCATTTCTCCAATCAAGTTGCTTTGGTGAAGGCAACCCAAAAGGACCATGCACCATCGGGTCAAGTACATACCAAAATAGTTATGGACTTAGACACTAATCCAACACTTTCCTCAGTGCTCTGTTAGCAGTTATGAACCTCAAGATCAATTAAAGTCCTATACTTCTGATGACCTAATGATTCAGGAGACTCATAAAAAGTTATCATCTAAGGATACCATCAATGACATTCCTTGTTCCAGAACTAAAACAAGAACTCTTGAATCAAATTGTCTAACTTCCTTGGGTTCAACAGTTGAAAAGAAATCAAAATCTATTGGTAAAAGAAAGAATCCTAGAATCAAATTTTGTTATCGATGTGGTGATGCTTCTTACAAAGTCATCGAGTGCATTTCGAAAAGAACTCCATTTACGCTGGCAACATCATGACTCGTAATGATAAGTGGATCAAAAAGGGAAACTCGTTGAACTGTCTCCCTGATGATTGTTATAATAATTTTTCTTTAGTTACCCATTACAAAATAAGTCAGTGTATATTGTGTCTATTCTTTGTTCGTTTTGTTTTAGGGCTTATTGTATATTTTAGTTTCAGGGTAAACAACATTTTTGGTATTTAGATAGTGGTTGCTCAAGACATATGACCAGATTCAAGTCTCTTCTGGAAGATTTCATAAAAAAGGATGGTCTTACTATTACATATAGAAATAATGGAAAGGGAGCTACAAAGGGATATGGATCTATCAAGTGCAATTATGTTGTGTTCAAGAATATCTCTTATGTGAAGGGTCTTGAACATAATCTCATCACAATCAGCCAACTGTGTGACACTGGATATGAAGTCCTTTTCAACAAGAGAGAAGGAAAGGTTGTTGATCAAAAGAATGTCACTATTCTGACTGCAAACTGACAGAATGACATTTATGTTTTGGATATGTTATCTGTTGACAACTATCTTCATCATTTCATTTTCTCTCATGCTTAGTATCATCTAAATTGGTTACGCCACAAAAGGCTACTTGCATTTAAACTTCAAGAATATATCGAAAATCTCAGGGGATCGGCTTGTGTGTGGAATTCCTAAGATGCAGTTTGTTAAGGGTAAGATACGCTCATCATGTGAAAAGGGAAACAAAACCCAAGTCTTCCTTCAAGCCAAAGTACTTCTCTTCCATTATAATACCTCTTCATGTTCTTCACATGGATCTTTTTGGACCAGTACCAGTTAATTCAAGAGTTGGGAAGAAATACACTCTCGTCATTATGGATGAATTTTCAAGGTTTATGTGGGTAGTCTTTTTAAGAAAGAAGAGTCATGAATTTTCAAGGTTTACGTGGATGAATTTTCAAGGTTTACTGATGAAATCATTGCTCTCATCAAGCAGTGGGATGTTCTATATGATCACAAAGTAAGGCAATTACTTAGTGATCATGGAACTAAATTCAGAAACTCCTCTCTGGAAGTCTTTTTCTTAATCTTAGGAATTTCTTAGAACTTCTCATTTGTTTGAACTCCCTAAAAATGGTATGGAATAGAGAACAAACATCAGTTTCATTGAAGAGGGAAGAACTACGTACATTGAAAATACAGTCTAAGGGGGAGTTATGATGACATCAACATTCTCAGCTCATCACATATCTGTCTGTTGTCTGCTACGACTCATACATACTGCCTACACTATCTATTATGACTTATACATACTGTCTCCACTGATAGACAATCATAAATGCGAAGTCATTCATCTTCTCAGGAGGAGCACTGGTAAAAAGTTGAAGAACTAAAATGTGAAGTAATTCATAAATGGGAAGTCATTCATATTCTTATAGGGATCACTCGTTACAAGCTGAAGAACATAAAATTTTAATCTGACTCTCAGAGGGAGCATGATCTAAAGAATTAATTGAAGATCAGTTTTGACATCATCAGATAGGGGAGATTGTAAGGTCACACTTTATGATATGATGAGTCAAACACTATACATGTTATCTGTCAGCGTCAGTGTATACAATCCCGTCATTAAATAGGGAGCAATTGTAAGGTCACACCTTATGATCTGATGAGTCAAACACTCTACACGCTATCTGTCAGCGCCAGTGTATAAAATCCCGTCAGCGTTAGCGCATTACGGTTATCAACGTCAACACTTAGTATATTTATTCTATGTAATCTTTTGTATGTTAAACATATATATATATATATATATATATATATATATGTGTGTGTGTGTGTGTGTGTGTGTGTGTGTGTGTGACAACCCGAAACTTCTAACCTATGTAATTGATCCGTGTATCAGCACTAAAACTTGAATTCATTATCTTCTATTAAATCTTGTGTTTCCATATGGGTGCTCTAGACTTAGTATAATATAGATATGAGTCTTAGGAAGGGTTGGAGAGTGTTTAGCATCACAAAATCGGGCCAAACTCACCAAATAAGGTGTGTGCGGCCACACACATGTGTGTACGGTCATAAATCCAAGTGTGCAGCCACACACCCAACCGCAAACAACCTCAACCTCACACTCAACCTAATATATGGATGGATACCCCTTCATTCATTCATTTAGATGTTCCTTTTCCCTCTCTCTACTTTCTCTCTCTAAATCATCAACCAAGAACACTTTGAAGGCTTCATATTCGTGATTTACTCGATCTTCAAGCTGACTATAGTGGTAAACACTTGAATCCCAAGCTTAAAACTCATCATGTTCATCATATTCATCGTCCCTTGAAGGTGTACGGCCGCACACCTTCATATGGGGGCAGCACACATTCAAAACTCTCAAGTATGAAGAGAAAACACTTCAAAAATCATCATATGGACTCAAATGAGGAGTGTACGGCCGCACACTCCTGTGTATGGCTGCACACACCCTCTGTACGGCCGCACACTCTTGTCTGCAGCCTCACACACACACTCCTGGCCGCACTCCCCAACCGCACACTCATTTTCAAGACCATACACCCATTCTAATGCCCATATTTGGCCCTAAACTTGCATAAATAATTAAGTTTGGATCATAAGACACTTATTCTTAGTAATTCCAAACCCTAAGGATGTTTTCCCATCATGTTTAGTCATGAAACACCTTAGTTCTAACTCATTTATGTGACATCACATGAATAATAGGGGCCATTGGCGTTCAAGGCATCCGTTGACACTCGAACCCTACATTAAACTGTGAGTTCATACCCCTACCCTTTTTCAATGTTTTTCACTGTTTTCAGGGGGAGAATACAAGCAAAGTACAAGGAATACTTGTACTCAAAACTTGTTTTACATGTGTTGCGTTCCGTATTACATATGCTTTTAACTAGGGGTGTTCGCGGTGCGGTGCGGTGCGGTTTTGAGGCAAAACCGCAAACCGTACCGCATATGCGGTTTGAGTTTTTTTGAAACCACAAACCGCACCACGAAGGTTTTAAACCGCGTTTTGCGGTGCGGTTTAATGCGGGCGGTTTGTGCGGTTTGTGGTTTAAATGCGGTTTATTGAACTGTGCAACTTTCATTTACAACCATGCAACAACATCATATAACTAAGTATATTAAACGAGGTTGCCACCAAAATTCATAATATACTAAACATCTTCAAAAGTTAAAGTTTTAAATAGTAGAAATAACCAAAAGATATATTCCACATATTCACCAAAAGATATATTCCACATATTCACCAAAAGATATTTTCAATCTCCATTACACTATTGGATCTCCTTTCTTGTGATTTTCCATGTGAATTCTGCAAATAGTAAACTTCAAATTTTGTGAGCATGCAGTTAACTAAATTTTAATAATAACGTAATCATGAAAACAATTTTGAAACTACCAAATACTTACCACATTTTAACTTGTCTATTTACTCGTCAAAATATCTTAATCCAGATCAACAACTTCACTTACATTATCTACAAGACGATAAAATTTAAATTATATAAAAAAATAAATATAATGAAAAAATCAATTAATATACCTGAATCAGCATATTCATACGCATCTATATCCTCTAGTAGTGAACCCATGTCTAATGCCAAAGTTGAAGTTCTTAACCAATTTTGACAGCATATCAAAGCTTGCACCATGCTAGGATTCAAAGAGCTTCGGAACGAATCAAGCACCCTTCCTCCTGTACTAAAAGCTGACTCGGATGCTACGGTTGAAACTTGAATGGCGAGAACATCGCGAGCCATCATTGCCAATATAGGATATTTAGATGAAGATATTTTCCACCATTCCAGTATATCAAAATCTTTATTTTTTCTCTCCCCATCATTCCGTTCTTCCAAATACCTATCAAGCTCGTTTGATGTATCAAATGCCCCATCTTTCTCACACTCCTTTTCAAATTCGCTCTCAAACATATTAAATGAATCGTCATCATCGTCTTCAACCATGAAGTTATTCAACGTTGAACATTTTTCTGGAATAGATGACCCGCTTTGCGTTACGCCAACTTCTGGATTTCTCAGTTTAAATTCATCCGCATAGTGAGAGAACAACTTTAACAAACAACAATTCACAGAAGCGGTTATTGTGTCTACTTATTTTAAACTATATAGCTTTTTCAAACACAATATCACAAATTTCATCTTATACCGAGGATCAAGAATAACAGCCACATAAAGAAGCACATTTTGTTTTTCCACACAGCCCCAATACTTGTCGAATTTAGTCTTCATCTTAGAAGCCATATCTTTCAAGATTGACTGGTCACTAGCACATAATTTCAATATTCTCCCACGTACAGTACATATTTCATGAAAATAAGAATTTGCAGTAACAAATAAAGAGGCACTAAACTTGAGAGTAGCTTCGTAAAATATTTTCAAAAACTTACAAAAGATGGCACAGTTATCCCAATCTTTAGAAACTGGTGGTCCTATTAAACTCCTTCCATTTTGATCTTTATCACTAAAATATTTCACATAATGTTCATCATCTTCTTCTAGCAACTTGAAAGCATCTAAATACTTTATTGCCCTATCCAACATTAAAAAGGTTGAGTTCCACCTTGTTGATACGTCCAAACAGATAATAGCCTTATCTTCTTTACAAGTACTCTTCACACAATTCTGAAAACTTCCTAATTTAGCTGGAGATGCTCTGATATATCTAACCGCATTACGAACCGCAACTATAGAAGCATTTAATTCTTTCAACCCATCACCTACAACTAAGTTAAGAATATGTGTTGAACACCTCATGTGCACAAACTCTCCATTACAAATCGCAGTCTTCCATATTTGCAATCGTTTCTTGATGTGACTAATAGCCACATTATTAGAGGATGCATTATCAACCGTTATGGAAAATACTTTCTCGATACCCCACTCCTTTAAGCACATCTCAATTGCTTTTCCTATCGTTTCTCCTTTGTGATTAGGAATTTGACAAAAATTCAAAATCCTTTTTTGCATTTTCCATTCATGATCTATAAAGTGTGCTGTCAACACCATATAGCAAACATTTTGAATAGAAGTCCATGTATCAGTGGTCAAAGAAACTCTTTGTGAATGTTTAAGAAAGTAATTCTTTAATTTTTTCTTCTCATCACGATATAAATTCTTGATATCCCTTGAAACTATGGTGCGTGATGGTATATCGAACCTGGGGCATGCGACACTACAAAATAACTTAAAGCCTTCTTGCTCTACAAATCTAAATGACAATTCATCAAGGATAATCATCTTAACACATGCAAGCCTACAATCAGATTGGCTAAACCCAACAGCCTTTAAATTAGTTCCTTCAACACTTCCACTCTTAGCCCCACACAACTTCTTCTGGAAAATCAAAGTTTTTTGTTTTTTATCTTCCATTCTGAGTGAATTTTCGTGTGGGCACTGATTAAGCAAATGATTCCTAAGGGTACTTGTTCCATATGCTCTGTCACCACCAGCATAAGACTTATCACAAAGCTTACATACAACCCTAGGAGCCTTTGGATCGTCATTGTTTTTAACAAAATGCTGCCAAACATCTGATTTTTTTCTTGATTTTTTCTTAGATTCTGGATGAGGTTTAGAAACATTACTAGAATCAAATGGAGGTGAACTCACTACATGTTCGGTAGAAACTGGAATTGATGATGGGGAGTCAATCTCTGGTGCACTTTTCTCCATCTACAGGAAAAACAAAACAAAAAATACAAATAAATAAAATCATAGCATTATTGATCATTCAAATATATTGAAGTTACTAGAAAACTTCAAAAGGGATCAAAGGGAAGAAGAACAAACTGATTAATACCCTGTGTGATGTGTAACCCTTGATCGATTATGAATCACCGTTGCTTACTGAAACGGGAATCAAAGAAGAAAATATCAATTTTAAAGTAGAAGCGTCTTTGCGTCTTTGTGGTTATTCTTGATCAGTATGCCCTAATCATTTTTATTGTCTCTTTCTGCTTTTACTAGATGCATGCAACGTCTATTATATAATTCCAAAAATATAATTTATTAGTTGTAAGTTATAACTTACAATATTTATTCATTGTATTGTCTCTTTTTATTTTTTACATTCACATGTTAAACAAACAGGAAGTAAGAATTATTTACAACCACATGCTAAACTATTTTTTACAGCCACACGTTAAGTAATTTTTATAGCCACATATTATTGAGCTTTAACCATTTAGATAATTTGGTATAGTTAATAAAAATTCAAATATATATATATATATATATATATATATATATATATATATATATATATATATATATATATATATGGTCCAGTGCGGTGCGGTTTGAACCGCGGTTTTGAAACTATAAACCGCAAACCGCACCGCATAATGCGGTTTGCAAAAATAACAAACCACGAACCGCACCACGAATGTCCAAAACCGCATTATGCGGTGCGGTGTGGTGCGGTGTGGGCGGTTTAAGCGGTTTGTGCGGTTTGGTGCACACCCCTACTTTTAACACTGATAATCTTAACAGATAACAGTAAGAACTTGCAGAACACATTATCGTATTATTTGTGAAAAACGTTATAAAATGTTGTATTTTATATTTTCACAAATGGTTTTCCACATTATAACATGTTAAAAGCATAAGCTTTGAAAGTTGAACATGAAACCTAGTACATTGTTTTGTCCTCGGTAACATTCCACAGAGATACACGAGTGGAGGATCATCGTTTGTAACAGTATCTTTCGGTATTATTACTAGTAAATTTGTTATACCTATAAATTGGAGACACGTCCTCGGGAACACTCCACAGAGATACGTGAGTGGAGGACCGACCCCGTAACCAGAATCTCTTGAATAGGGATCGTGACTTGAGTGTATAGATCTATACAGGGCTGGCTACCCCACACCTGGCTGCTAGCTATAGCCGAACCGAAAGGTTCAAGGGTGACGAAAGTCATAAGGTGATGTGGACTAACTATTGCCATATCTAGTCTATTGTATGGTTATGGAACTCGCAATTTGGATAACAGAGATTTACTTGTTAGTAATAATGGGTTAGTAACCAGTTTACTTTACACTTATTAGTTTTATATACATGTTAAAACTAATACGTTTCACAAGGATAACCAGGTTTTCAGTATACATCTTTTACATTACATTTCGGATCAGCAACCAACTTTTAGGAAAATATGGGATTTTCCTGGGATAACAGTTGTTCATAACCATAATTGTGTAACAAAATAGATAACCAAACTTTACATATAAGAAAATATGGGATTTTCTTGGATTTGTAACTTTTACAGAAACCGAAAGGAAACTTGTACATTTTTCAGAAAACAAAACCGCTTATGAACTCACCAGCTTTATGCTGATTTTCAAACTGCTTGTATTCTCAGGTCCACATTAGACAGGTACCCAGTGATCCTTTTTGGCGAAGACGGAGTGCGTAGAAGATGCGTCTTTACTTTTGTTCTTATATACATATGTATAACAACTGTAACACTTGGTTTTCAAACAAATGTAAATTCTAATACGTAATGTAATGTTTGTTTACTTCACTTACTGTGTACATTGGTTGTGATACTCAACATGAAGTCACCTCCACCCCGGAACGTTTCCGCCCTAGGTTTCAGGGTGTGACAATATATATATATATATATATATATATATATATATATATATATATATAGCAAATCCTATATCCTTGTGAAAAGGACCAGTTCTTAGTATAGATAAGATACAATCCCGTTAATCAAGGGATATACTTTTATAAATTTGTATATAATCTACTTAGCGTAAATCCTAACGTAAATAGTTTGTCTTGGTAACTGTCTTTGTGACAAACCGTCTTCTTGGTGAAGACAAATCCTTTCTTGGTGAACGATAATTTGGAGAACTCTTTGTGTTATTTACTTTTTGTTCTTTGTTTTTTGAGACTAGTTTAATTTTGTTCATTATACTCCAAGTGTATCCGATTGATACAAACCTTCAAAGCCTACTATCCTCGCCAGAAGGAACTTTCTTGAAATCCCAAAAACTATAGAAAAATTTTGTTTTGAGAGAGAGAGAGAGAGAGAGATCAGAGGAATATTGTGTGAGAAGTGAAGGGGCTGGAATTGTTATTCATTAGGGGATTTTGGCAAAGGCGTATCATGACCTATGGTGTCATCGATCCGGCGGCCTGCAGACACGTGTCGATATCCTTTTAGTCCACGTCCTAACTTTAAGACGCGCATGTCGCACATACCAGTGCGGGGGGGGGGGGGGACTTTTCTAAAAACTTTAAAAAGTTGTATCTTTCACATACGAGCTATGTTTTTGGCGTTCTTTATATCCACACATAGCTATCGACAAGTACTACAACTTTTGTTTAGACCATGTAGGCTAATTCTCAATTTATTTATAAAGTTATATTTTTAACATGCTTAGAGTGTTAAAGTACATATAAAAACCATAACTTGTCCCTACGAATTCCGTTATCGATTGTCTTTATATTGATGAAATTGTATCTACAAGATCTTCATACCTTTTTCAAATTGGTTTGGCTAATAATCGACCAATTTCCATTTTGATTCCTGTGTTGCACTCTACTGTGCTGAAACTTCGAAAAATCATAATTTCCACATATGAAGTTAGATTTAGGCATTATATATATGCACGTTCTCGCTTTTATGATTTCTATGACATTTGTTTAGATTACTTCAGCTAATAAGCGACCTATCTTTGATTCTTTATTTACGAAATGCTTTCTTGTATAGGGTTAAACACATAACTTCGAATAATCATACTTCTACATACAAAATAAAATTTAAGCATTCTATATATCTACGGAAATCATATTGGCGTCTTCTACATGTTTATAGTGATTACTTCAGCTAAAAATTACTATATCTCAACTTCAAATTTTATAAACAAATGGTTTATATCAAGTTCTACAGTAGAGCGAAAACATGGTGTTACAATTCTCCCTTACTTACAGAGATTTCATCCCCGATATCCTACCCCTAGCGCATGTTAGGATAATGCCTACACACTATTCTACTGGGGTTTCACAAGATTAACTTAGGATCTAGCCAATGTTTTCGCATCGAAACAATCCATCTATACTTATATAGCCTTATAACTTGTTTCTACTTTAGACGCACTCTTGAACCCCTCGCGAAGTCTTCCAAAATGGGGAACTCATCGGTTTGGACTTCTAGAATTCATGTTCTACGACGAACAATCACCTTCTGACGTAAAATATCAATTTGTTCCTATAATTAGGAACACCGTCAACTTGTTATAAAGAGGTCACTTAGGTAAATGTCATCTTGACACAAATCCATTTATCGGAACATGCCTCTAAAAGGATTATGGTACATCGTTCTTATTTTGTGTCCTATGCCGAGTTTCTACATTTTAGTCATAAAACATTTGTGAATCTAGATTAAAAGTGTCCTCTCCACATAGTTTAGGTATTCCAACATCCTAAAACTTAACCAAAACCACTATAACGATTTTATCAATACTCTAATGTTGGTGACAGACTCATCATAAGGCTTGCTAATGACAGGTCGTGATAATATCCGACTATTGGGATTACGATGCGAGATTGCTCTTGTCATCATCCCTATTGGCCTAAAGACTCATGATCAAACCTTTGGTGGTCTTGAAGACTCAAAACCCATTATTATACCATCCTGTAAGGAACCCAATGACCATCCTTCCTTGATCACAATAGAACTTTGCTACTTAAACTTTTGAGGCTATAACATCATTTAAAATGATGAAGTGTCTCCAAGGATGAATATTTAGCAATTGACGATTTCTATTTGTGTAATGCGTAACCTACTGAATTCCTTGTCTAGCAGTTCCTACGTTGCAATGATAAATTCTATGTCCTTGGGGGTACGAACATATCGTGTTATCTTGGATATTTGAGTTGTACCTCGGAATTTGGTCAATTCCTAGATTCTACCTATTGCTTGGGATGAAGATCTAACTATTCCTAGATATTCATATCGAGAAACTTATAAACTATGCTTATTCTTTTAGAAGACTTCCTCCTTCGTTTACCCCAACTAACTAAACCAAAATGAAAAACTTTTTTCTACTCGTGTTGCACCCTCCTGGATCTCAACATAGAGACCAAAAGTCAAAATTCTCTTCACACTTTCATGTTATGGGTCGGTTCTCCCCCACTTGGGTTCGACCCATTATTTGTTGCTACTTGTCACTGATTAAAACCCATGTTGGCTTTGTTTATGCAATCTGTTGCTTGTCATGATCTTATGTTGGAGCTTGCATTGCGCCTGTTTTGTTCAAAAGAGGACATTCAGCCCTGGTGTGGCCCATCTAGTTATAGTGGAAACATATATGCATTCCATATGCTCCCTACTTATAGTTGTGACAATCCAAAATTTTTTGCATTATAAAGTCCAACCATTCAACTCAACTGAGTGTCAGACTCATTAGTAATGAGTTCTAGCCTTTTTAAAGGTCATTCTAAGGAGTTTTAGCCTAGTGCACTTAAAGAATAAGTGTTAGGAAGTACCTGCTAGAGATGCTATGCAACACTCAAGCCTTAAGACCACCAAAAAGGAGTTCACGGCCAAGACACTTGAGTTTACGGCCGTAAACTCAAGGTTGGCCGTAAATTCCCCCTTATAGTTTAATATCCTTCAACTCTCTTCATTATTTCACTTCCACCTCAAGAACTTCCAATTCTCTCTCAAGTATCATCGAGTTCTTCATCCTAGATCATCAAAAATGTAAGTGTTCTTCCTTTGTTTTGTTGTTAATACTTCTTAATCTAGTATCATCTCACGATTTCATCCATGGAAATCATCTTATTGACTAGATCTTCAAATCTTCAACTTCCACCAAGAACACACACTAGTGTTCTTGGCCGAAATCAACCCTTTCAAGCCTCTATATCGTAAGTACTCTTTCCTTAACTCGTTATCTAGTTGAAACACCTAATTAGAGCCTTGAAACCATCAAGAATTCAAGAACAAAAGGAGTTTATGGCCAAGCAATCTCCTTTGGCCGTAAACCCCTATAAGTGTGCCATTTTGGTTGCAAACCCTTCTAAAGTCCAAGCCTTTGATCTTGAACCCTTAATGGATGTTGTAGGACCTTAAACCACACACTTTAGCATGTTTAACCATGAGTTTATGGCCGTAAACTCCATAGGTTTCCGTGAACTCTCCTTTCATCAATCACATGTCATTCAACACTTCATTACAAGTGTTTCCTAGTCCCTAAAGGTGTTTACTTGCATAAGATTGCTTCTAAACACTATATTTATGTCAATATATGCTATTATATGTCATTTAGGACTCGTTAAGTCTCGGGACTTCATTCGTGGAACTTCTCATCCTTGCGCACATATTTGTTTGAATCACCCGTATCATGTGAGTTCATACCCCCATAATGAATCTTTTAACTGTTTTAAATGCTTTTAAGGGGGGGTGGGGGGAATACAAGTTGAACACAATGATAATTGTGTAAATGTTTGTTATAAACATCCTTCAATGGATTTCTTATGTCTTTTATAAGTGATCAAAACATTTCAAAAACTCTTTTAAAGTTATGTTACTTTATAGTTTAACAGAACTCTGTTTTTAAAGTACAAGCATAACTTAGTAGTAAAATGAGTCTTTTCAATAACAGTTCAAGTAAGACACTAGTAAACTATAAGGGGTATAGTTTAGAGGTTCAGTTCATACTAGATACTAGAGCATATTATAAAGAGAAACAGGGAGGTAGATACAATACATCAGAGAGACATACTATACACTATACATGATAACAGAAGGAACATACTAAGATACTATAACAGAATGAACATACTAAGATGCTATAGCATGAGAACAACTACAAGATCTAATTATACCAATAAATCACTAACTCATTGTTCTAAACAAAAGGTGATAGTTAAATTGGGTATACATGATCACATAACTTTAAATGTGGATTACATGACCTAGCAATTGGTTTGCGGAAGTCATGTTCGGTTCCCAAAATCTCTTGACAAAGAGAGTGTATAGTATGGGTACTAGCCTTCACATTATGACCTTAATAAAACAAACATGTTTTATGGCAATCAGTATGACAAGATGTCAATTTAAAAGACGACTGAGTACTTTCATTTTCCCATTACTTTCATAAAGTGACAGTTCCACTTGAAAGTTAATGCAAGCTATTTTCGAGACAAGACAGTTATAAATTAGGGAAAACTTACATTTTACAAACGATAATCAGAACAGTCGAGTCTAGTACATTCAGTAGAAAGGGACCTATAATGCTAACCTTATGATTCCTTCATGTATACATCAAGGGATATATATTAACAGGATCCGATAGATAATAGGATGTATGCATTCCGCTTCATTTCCTGTTCCTTGTTTGGTTCTGGGCTTAGAGCGGATTCACCCAGCCTATTATCCATTCGATCTTAGTATTATATATGTTACGTATACATGAAGTCATTATAAGGGGTACCAGGTATGGTTCAGGTCATAGGACACTAAATCAATGCATAGTTTTCTAGTACAAAACATACTTTTCAAATAGAACTTTTGATATACAAAACTAGGAACTTACCAGTAAAGGGTTTAATCCATTTTATTAAACTTGTATAACTTAAAGGACCTTAGGTGATTAACTCTATAATACCTTTGTTTATACATCAGGGTTATATATAATTAATACCCGATAGGTAGTTGGATGTGTGCTTTCCGCCTTACTTCCTGTTCCTTGTTTGGTTGTGGGCTTAGGGCAGATTTGCACAATTAACTATCTATTCGATATTAGATTATATATAGCTAGTATAAACTAAGTGATTATAGAAGTAACCACTATGGTTACCATTTTTATTTTAATAAATAAGGGTTTTCTTAAAGAATCTTTTCATAAAATATAAAGGAACTATTACAACGACGATCTAACAAACAATGGGATGTGTGCCTTCCGCCTCATTTCCTGTTCCTTGTTTGGTTGTGGGCTTAGGGCAGATACACACAATCGATTGTTTGTTTACTCTGAGTTCTATATAACTTATATCCATTTAGTACTCATAGAAAGGATTGTAGAGTCATTTTTACTTATCTTTCATAAAAGTAGGAAATATAGGATTTTTTGGAGGAGCAGGCGAACTTTTCTAAACAAAACTTACAATTTGCTACAACTTACTAAGGTTTCTACAACTTACTACAAATTTTGACAATATACTTACATCACTAAAATCTTATGAACTCACCAACTTAATTGCTGATCAACTCTTTCAAAATAACTTATATTCTCAGGAAACTAGTAGGCAGGTACTCGCGCTGGGAATTCAGAAGATGGAGCAGTATGGATGCATGTCTTGTTTTGTTATTTACATATGTATTCTATTTTTTGTGAACACATACTTTTTAAACACTTTCTTTCTAATGAAATGGTTGTTCATTTATTTGATTACTATGATACATGTCTTGTGATACTAAACATGACGTCCTCCACCCCCGAACGTTTCCGCCATTCTGGTTTTGGGGTGTGACAATAGTCTCTATTGTAATGTCCCTCCTTTCCACACTTGTGACTTATTAAAGCAAGAAAAACTCCCTCCTAGGACCTCCCACACTTGTTACACTGAGGATGCCTCTATCCACCAGGCCTTGATTTATCGTGCTTGAATCTCTTGGTGGGTGATTAAGACAGAGTCGGAGTCTGCTTCTTTTCCTTTCGTTGAGTCTCCAACTCAATTTCTCTTCTACTGGCATGTTCTTGCATCTATGCTAAGGTCTTGCATGATTCTTGGTAAGAACTCCCTAATATTACTCTTGAGCATACTCAAGTATCGAGACATTTACGCTTGCACCAATGAGGTGTAGTCTTGGAAAATCAAGGACCTCTCGGTGAACATATAGGGGATCTCAATGACCAATTGAATTGTCTATTTGAGTGATAAATATTCTTTAGTGAGTTGTTCCCTCTATACCCATGGAACATACTCTATCTTGAACTTCTCAACAAACTTTTCCCAACTCATTACACTCTTCTCAGTAGGTGAATAGTTCTTAGTGACTAAGTTCCACCAGTTCTTTGCTCCTAGACGTAGCAGACTCTACGCATATTAAACATCAGGTTTGCTGGAGAATCACAAGTGTAAAGGCATCCTTCCACATCCGAGATTCATCTCATGGTAATAATTGGATCCCTGACACAATCAAAACCAAGAGTTTTGGTGTTACTGAACGCTCGATTGGGAACTTCCTTTTCTCCATATAGGGTTGAAACAAAAATAAAAGTAGTGGTCGTGGAAGCAACAGTACTACAAATGACAGTATACCGTTAGTCAAACAAGGCTATCAGTTTAGTCTTAATAGTTTTGAACTTTTTTGGAATCATTTCTCTTGCAGTTGCTGATATCGCCGCCTATATCCAATCGTATATATCACTGTCAATTTTCCTGACCCTTCCGATCCAGATCCACAACGCTTTCTCTAGTGATCATCGCCATACTAAAGGTGTAATACGAATATGTTAATACGAATCAAACTAACTCAAAAATGATATTCGAATTCTCTCAAGAACCTTAGCAACATTGTGGAGTTTCTTGGTTTATGTATGGATACTGTGTTTCCAATAGTACAAGAACATAATACCTTCCACACCTATCCATACTAGATCTGAGAATTGCCCCAAGGTTTCCAAGTCACTACACTCTGCTACCGATAGGCATTTTCTCAGACCCAATGTTACAAGGTCTAATTACTCATGTTTCTAGATTTTCTCCTAGGATTCCATCCACTTCGTCCTAATACATGCTGAGGAAGAGCTTCTACCGAAATTAACTATTTATCCGTTAAATATAATTACATGCCTCTAAATTGAAGCAGTCCGTTGACCTAAAGATCCGACACTACAACAGTTAGACTCAAACGAGACCTGCAGAATAGTGCCAAGTCAAGCAATGTAAAACTATTTAATTCTAGGAACACGTAACCTAATGCATTTGTAAAATAACTAATTAATTTTAGTACAGGTTTTAAGCAACAAATAACAAGCAAAACTCTAAGCTATAAGGCGTCTTAATTTTCAGTCAATCCTAACCGGAAATTCTTGAAAGTATGCCTAGCCTACATACCGACATGCATTGCTAACAGTTCATATTTAAGCAAACATAACAATTATGGATATTTTGGTAATCACTTTCTTTTCTAAGATCCGACTGACTGTACGCATCACATTTTATTATTATTATTTTTCTCAAAAGATGTATTCATTATGCAAATCCTTAGTTTGATTCTGAAATCACACAAGTGTTAAATCTAGTTCTCTCAAACCAGGGCTCTGATACCAACTTGTAACGTCCCGACTTTCATCCCAACTTTCATTTTGATTTATTCAATATATCAAAGTATAATTACATTATGCGGAAACATGTTGTGAATGTGTGTGTGTGTGTACAGTTGCGCTTTTCCATTTTACAAATCATTGAAGTACATGAAAAACATTTATAATCAAGTGGGTAACAAGAATCTTAGTGAGTTCCCGAAAATACCATATACCACAATACATATACATGCATACAAACAATGGCTAATGACCTTTTGCTGATCCACCAATGTTATGTGTGTCTAGATTTATAGCCTACTTGCCATTTCATCGTCAACACTCAGGTCTATAGACTCCCAACCTATCGCCATATCGCCATTTCATCATCAACGCTTGGGTCTATAGACTTACACTTTCAGCTCCACTAATATATGTACATAGATATTATACTATCAGTTCTACTCCACTAGATCTATATGTTAATCATACATGGATATATATATATATATATATATATATATATATATATATATATATATATATTGTAATACAAACTATAGTGAGATAACTCACCTTGGCAATTTCTCAGATCATCAAAAACTATATGGGTAATTCAATTAGTGAGCAATGTGCCTAACGAGTAATAACCTAAACTATTATAGCTTATTAGTCCCTATGGAAATTCAGTAATGAAGGTTATATCTTTCAATAATCCCAATAAATACTAAGAGTTCTATCAAATATGGAACAACTAGGCAGGACAGCTGGGAGGCAAGACTATTTTGACATATAACATGACTGAAATCAAACAAAAAAGCCAACATGAGCATTCTACACACCTCTCCTTTAAGTAGATCAATCAATATTATAACAGTAATTACTGATAAATCTTATTTATAAATTCATAACAACGACTATGAAAATAAATATAAGTAACACTTAAAGAGTAGTAAATGTAGCTTAACTTACAATAATTTCTAGCGAAAACTGGGAAGATCGCATGCAACACGTCGATACCACACACCTCTATCAATCGGGATTGTTAAAGGCCACTAACCTTCTTAAAAGGGGTCTTTGAGAGAAAGATATCAGTGGAATTATGTGTGAGAAGTGAAGGGTCTGAGATTGCTATTTATTGGAGAATTTTCAAAATGGCGCGTTGCACCCTATGTGGTCTTTGATCTGGCAGCCTATTGACACTTGTCGAAATCCCTATGGTCCATGCCCCTGCTTCTAGAAGGGCATACCGTGCCTAACTATGCATGGTGCCTTTCGAAAACATCAGAAAATCATATCTTTCTCATACGAACTGTGTTTTCTACATTGTTTATATCCACACATAGCTATCGACGAGTACCACAACTTTCATTATGGACTCCATCGACTAGTTCCCACTTTATTTTTAAAGTCATATTTTTAACAACTTAGACTGATAAAGTATGTATAGAAATCATAAATTGTCCATAAGAATTGCGTTCTCGATTGTATTTATTTCTCCAAAATTGTATCTATGAAATCTCAAATCTCGATTATATTCTTTCGGGTAACAATCGACCAATTTCCATTTCGATTTCTATGTCGTACACTACTGCGCTGAAACATCGAAAAATCGTAACATCCTCATACGAAGCTACTTTTAGGCATTCTTTATATACATGTTCTCTCTTTTATGATTACTATGAATTTTGTTTAGATTGCTTAAGCTTATAAGCGACCTATCTCTGATTTACTGTTTACGACACGGTTTATGGTATAGGGTTGAACGCAAAACTTTGAATAATCATAACTACTATATACAAAGTCAGATTTAACTGCTCTATATATCTACGAAAATTGTATTGATGCCATCTACATGTTTATGAAGATTAATTGGGCTAAAAATTAATGTATCTTTACTTTAATTTTTATAAACAAATGGTTTATATTGAATTCTACTGTAGAGAGAAAACAGGGTGTTACAATATAACATTTGATGGATACAATTTCAATGATTGGATTCATGTCTTGAGAGTTTATCTCAAGAGAGATCATAAATTGTACATACTTAAAGGTCCTAGTCCTAAACAACCTGCTTTGAGCAGAAGACCTGAATAAGATACCTAGTGGAACATCACTGTGATGTTGAATATGTTTCTAACATTATACTGGTAACAGTTATTGTTGATGTTTAGAGGGACTTGTGAAACAAAGAAGTATTTCACATGTTTCTTTAGGTGAAGCATATATTCCTAAAATATAGTGATATTTGGTATGAACCAGTTCAAATAAAGGAAGAATGCAAGGTTGAAGAGAGTAACCTTGTGTGCTCTAAGAGGCCATTAGCTCATGGAAAGGACACAATTAGGCCCAATAAATCCTAACAGGTCTATGGAGATGGATCTTGTTTCTACTATAGAGAAACAACACACTAGAAGTGGAACTATCGCTCTTATCTGAAAAGAAAGTCTAGAGTGACTAGTAGTTCAGGTATCTACTAGATAGAACTTATACTATTCATTTAACTAGAGTACTTGATACGTTATTTTAATCTAATGTGTGTAAATGGCTTGTAGATAATTCAAGAAGACTAAGCAGGTGAGCACAAGTAAGTTGGAACTTCACTCTCGGAGTTTAGTTTAATATTTGTGCTTAGAACCGAAAATACTTGTGTTGTAAAATAATATTTGTTTTGGAACAATAAATGTGTTAATTTAGTTTTTCTAAACATATGTTTCAATTAAATTGATTAGATAATTGATCATTTACATAATCGTTTTTTCATAACGATCACCTTCACATTTTAAAATGATTAACCTTTTTTTGAGAACTAGATCACTTAATATAATAATAAAGTAAATATCAAGGTTTTCTAAATAATATGTTATGTATGAAAACACTTTTGACACAAATATTATTTGAATCAAACTTATCTATGATATTGCTATCTTTATTATATAAATAACATAGTCATATTCCAACTTCAAGAAATGGATTTTTGATGGAAAATTAGGTAGTTTATTTGACATATGTGAATATTAATTATATATAAAATATACCTAATTCTGTTTTCACTAAACTATAGAGAAAATAATATTAAGGAACTATACACTTTGATGTATGACTTCCTATCTAATAAATGTCTAGATTTAGTAAGAGATACATAATCAACTTTATTTAACAAATATAGTTCGTGTAATTATATTTTACATGTTAAAAGATAATTATGAAACCTTGGTTGAAGGTTTAAAATATAAAGTTGATATACAATTCAATAATACTATCTAAAATCTTAGAGAAAAATAAAGGATGCCATAAATCTTACTCGATATGGTCTACTTTCTAATCGGCGGAAATTATCTTCCTTTATTCCTTTTTACTTATGCCTTAATCACTATCAATTATATCTTGAATATAAACATGAATAATGAGTAGATAAAAAACTTTATAAGATTTAGTATGGAAAGTCTATATCCTTATTTTACTTAATGTGTTGGGGATTTGAAGCCTATGTTAGAATAAAACTTCTAAACCAAAATCTACTCTCTCTCTCTCTCTCTCTATATATATATATATATATATATATATATATATATATATATATTTGTAGAATACTCTAAAAGGTTGCTTGGATTATTTTATACAAACCCACGAAGAATTATTTTTGTTATTCGTATGAAAATTGAGTTGTCAGAAAGTAAGCTGCTAATGACAAAGCAATTGGGAGGCACATGAAACTTGATGTTGCTCAAGAACCATAGCCTATTGTTGCAAAGGTCGGTACTATTTTCAACAAGGACTTATTGAACATGAATAATATGTATTCGTAAACACAAACTATTCACATATATGGTAGAAATCATTTGTAACATGGGAAATATGGAGTGTCTCATTGATGAGTTCTTCTAGATGGTTTCTGAAAAATCCATCAACTACCAAAATGGTATACTCGACTTTACACATGATTAACAACTTATAGTCATGTACAATGACATATAATAGTTGTATAATAATCAAGTGTGGACTTGATTAATCTTGCACCCCAGAACAACTCTAGAAAGGAGTAAGTAATTCTTTTATAAATAATACGCACATAGATATCTATACACATTTAACAAGAATTTAAATAAAAGGTTTTTCTCGTACTAATGTCATTGACTATAATCAAGTATTTTGTCAAGTAGCTTTGATTAGATCAACAATGATATTATTTACCATAACTACATATTCTGATTATGAGATATGACAAATACATTTCAAGAAAAATCTCTCTTCTTAATAAACACGTATTTGAAGATGTCTATATAGCTTAACTTGGAGGTTTTCTAAATCCAAGTTATTCTAACAAAATGTGTTAACATTTTGATCAATTATGGATATAAAGTAAGCATCTCATGGTTGGAATCATCATTCAAACATGAAAACACATAATATGTTTTTTTTATATCAAAATGAAGATACCATATGTGTTTATTAAAAACAAGTGGGAACTATAGTGACATGCCTAATCTTCCATGAATGAGAAATACTTAATCCTGGTAAACAACATTTCGACTATGCAAGGCCGTTTTCCATTACTTGAAAAGTATTTCTATGATGAAAGACTTAGGAAATACATGATACATTCTTGGAATATAAAATCTATGGAGATAGATAAAATGAATGTTAATGTTTTAAAATCTTTTCAATATGTTGACAATATCTTAAAAGAGATCAAGACACAAGAATTATTTGGAGAACTCTTGGCATTGCCACATGGAACCATTTTTAGCTAGCTTAAAAAGGGACTTAGCACATAATTTTAAGCTAGATTAAATGATTTATATTCTATTTTCTTGAAAAATGAATTTATCATTTATGCCAAATTGTGCGCAAGATAAGGTATATGACTATGCTATGAACATATCATACGATACTAGTTAGATATATGAGAATTTCATTAAATGACTATAAGAACATTATAAGAATATTTAAGAAGAACTAAGAGAATGCATAAGAGTTAATTAGTTTATAAGAAGATATTTAAGTAAGGAGATACACAATATTCTAACTTTAAAACATACACATACACACAAATATATATATATATATATATATATATATATATATATATATATAATTATGAATTATAATTGCATTATGAGTTCATTATGGATGAAGAGTATGTTTTACTTGAATTAGGTGTGAACAAAACATAATAACATAGTCTACTACAAAATAAGAATACACTGCTACATTAGAAGCTGTAATAAAACATGACTGGATGAATGAGTTCATTGAAAAACTAGGCTTAGTCTTACCATTCAAGGATCACATAGAAATCTTTCCTAAGTTCAAGAGTATACTTAATCAATCTAGGAGGCTCTAAATCACGTCTGAACACCAATGATATTCCACAAGATATTCAACTATACTTAGAATACCATTAAATATGGATATAATAGTATTCATGTAATTTATACAAATTAAGTTATGTCAGAACCATTAATAAAGCCCTTCCTTTAAACTAAGCATGAAAGGTTAAGCTGGAGCTATCAGACTTTGTTATACTAGAAATGTGATTTTATTTAGATTTAGTATTGTGATATTGGAACGTTGTGATAACCACTATTATATATTATTTTGATATACTTGGTATATGATTTTCACATTAATATTTTTTGTGTTATATATTTGAATGCGTAATCCATGAATTGTGATAACCACTAGTATATATTATTTTGATATACTGGGATATGATTTTCATATTAATATTTGTTGTGTTATATATTTGAATGTGTAATCCATGAATAATGTAGTTACTCTAAAAATTCATAGTCGGTCTTAATTCTAGGAGAAATTATGAAGTAAGACTAATATGATCAGGATTGTAGACTCTCATAAGACGAAAGTAGGCAATAGGTTGTAACCAATATTCATTGGTACTTAGCAGAGAATAATTATTGAACGTGACCCGCATCAAGATCATCACATAGATGGTTGTTACGAGTAATACTTGATAAAATGTACTATCTTTGTATCCATAATACCTAAGATACATAGTGGTCCTTAAGTGTAAACAATGTTATAATTTGATGTGGTAAAATGCTGATCTTTAAATATGTAGTTATAAAGGCTATGATCAGTTGTTGTATGAACTACAGAAGAGACTTATGTAGTCAAGATGAGACTTGTTCCTCTTATTGTTGAGAGTTACACATCTAATGTACATTACCCAAAACTTGAACATTTGAGAGGATTCGTTATCTTGGGGAAAATTTGAACTTTATGTGGCAAGGGAGTTGAAATTACACGAGCATCGTTTATGAAATACAAGCTAACAATTATCTTATGAATTTTGTTTGATTAACAATCGTGCTATCCTGGACTGATTTAAATTTTAGTCCAAAAAATAGTTGATTTATCCAAAATCCTTAATTTCGAGCTGATTGTTGAAAAGGTTTTATGTTGGAGATTTCTTCAACATTATTTCTAGTAACTAATATGTCATCCACATAGGTATCCACTATAACAATAAAATCATTATCTTTTTTTTTCAAGGAAAAGAGAGTAGTCATTATGAGAAGGTTTTTGTCACACCCCGAAAACCAAAGGCGGAAACGTTCCCGGGGTTGACTCCATGTTGTGTATCAAATCCAATGTACATAGTAATCATAGTAAACAACCATTACATTACATATATGTGAAAGTTTACATTTGGTTCAAAAGTAAATTGTACAAAGTTATACATATATCATATGAACAAAAGAGACGAGTCTTCGGAGTACTCCATCTTCATCAAAAGATATCGTCAGGTACCTGTCTAACTTGAACCTGAGAATACAAGCAGATTGAAAATCAGCATAAAGCTGGTGAGTTCATAAGCGGTTTTGTTTTGTGAAAATGTATCGGTTTCCTTTAGTTTTCTGAAAAGATTTGATATCCAAGAAAATCCCATATTTTCTTATGTAAAGTAGTTAAGTTATCTTTCGTTACAGTTCTGTTACAAGATATAAGTTAACCCCAGGAAAATCCCATATTTTCCTAATTGCAAGATTTATTGAATAACACATAGTATAGTTTAATATACAAACTATATTTTACACGAACTGTAGATAGAAAGTATTTTGAAAACCTTGGGACTAACATCCCGAACTAGTTATAAGATAATTCGATAAAGACCATGGGATCACTATCCCGAAAATAGATATAAGATAGCTTGATAAACCATGGGATCACTATCCCGAAACTAGATATATGATAGATTGATAAAATCATGGGATTATCATCCCGTATAAGATTTAGTTTCAAAACCATAGGATTACCATCCCGAACGAGATATAGACACAAGATCATGGGATTATCATCCCGAACGAGATATAGACATAAAACCATGGGATTACCATCCCGAACGAGATATAGATATAAAACCATGGGATTATCATCCCGAACAAGATTTAGATTCTAAACAAATCTTAGCTGTGAATAAGTTTATATTAATACGTATTGTGAGTCGGGTAACCATACTGATATGACCACGAGACCTCCTTGACGTTAGTCAGACGTCGAATGATATACAGAATTTGTCACCCCAGGCGTGCCCGCCTAACTGTAGCTAGCAGTTAAGGTGTGGGATTGTCAGTCCCGAATAGATCTATTCACAAATTCCTCGCTCTCCCTCCAGGAGACTCTGGTTACACTTCCGGAGAGGATTTACTTGATCGTCCATAAAGGGTAGTGACTATCTCACAAGCTAGTATTAAACTATTCACAGGATTTTCATACGATAACAAACATACAAAGATTTTAAGACATGATACAATGAAAATAGATACATACAACGAAGCTATCTGGTAAAACATTTGAATTATACGAAGATAAACTGAATCGGACATAGTTTATCTAATAACTTAATACAAATATCAGTAAGTGATATAATGAGAAACATAGAACCCCAAATTATTCCCATAATAATTTGATTAGTTTGATTATTTTCTTAACTAAAATCCATTTAGTTGTAATTGGTAAATCATTCCTTATGCTCAACATAATACATAAGGAGTATAAGAATTTATAAGTTTGCCAGATATTATTTGAAACACATAAATGTTATGATTTGAAAACAGTTTTGGTTTGCTTGTATTCCCCCTGAAAACAGTAAAAAAAACAGTGAAAAAGGCGTAGGGGTATGAACTCACCGGACGAGAAGTATGACGATTTGGATGCTAAGAGTTGATCCGGGGCTTGTAAATACACGAGGTTCCTAATTATAATGTAAAGATACACATTTGTATCTAATTAGGACTTAGATTGATTGTTGGATAGGGACAATTGCTTCTAGTCGCGAAAACACTCCGATACGAGTGTTTGGAGGGACCCGGGTGGCGTTTAGGGATGGGAAATGACACTAGGGACTTGGGACTTGAGTTTACTCCCCATGAGTAAACTTTTAAATGAGTTTACAACCAGAAAACACACACATACATGAGTTTACGGCCGTAAACTCATGTGGGTGTGGTTTTGGGTGTTTAAATGGCTTACATGGACATGGGAAATGATTCTAGGCTTTGATCTAAATGCATGGAATGGATTAAAATCACCAAAATGATTAATTTATGGGAGTTTACGGCCTAGCATAGGCTCCTGGCCGTAAACTCCTTAATCCTTATGAAAATGATGCTAAATGTTGTTAAAACCAATCACATGTGATTCTAAAAATTCCCACAAGCCTAGAAATGAGTTTGCAAGTGACATATAAGGGATTTATGGAGTTTACGGCCCATGAAACCCCCTTCATGGCCGTAAACTCTAATATATGAAGCTACAATGTGTTTCAAGGCCTGAAACTAGCATAGAATGGCTTCTAAAATTCATCTAAAGGCTTTAGGGTGTTTAGTTTGCATTCTAACACCAAAAATTTTGGAGTTTACGGCCCAAGAACAGGTCTTGGCCGTAAACTCTTAGAAATCCCATAAAAGATGTGTTTAAGGCCTTTAAAGTATTTTTGGTTGGTCCCTTTATTTATTCCAAGGCTTTTGGTGGTGTTGGATGGCTTTCTAACACCTTAGAATTGATTTTATGCCAAGTTTTTGGGGAGTTTACGGACCAAGCATATGCCTTGGCCGTAAACTCATCTAAATCCCTCAAAAATCATGTTTCAAGTGTCCAAATGCTAATACCAAGGTCCTATAATTCATATCTAAGCCATAGAGGTGATTTGGAAGGGTTTAAAGGCATGAAAAACACCATTTACATGAGTTTACGGCCTAAGCTTATGCCTTGGCCATAAACTCCTTCAAAGTCCTCAAAATCATAGTTTTAAGTGTTCTAAGTCCATATCTTGAAGTCCCTTAGCCATATCTAAAGTCCAATTGAGTCTAGGAAGGAGTTTAAGGGCTAAAAACCCTTCAAAATGGTGTTTACGGCCTAGGCAGCCTCCTGGGCCGTAAACTCACATATATTGTCCAATTTCATGATTAAATGTCAAATTTGGAAGCTAAACATGCTATAGATTAAGGCTAGGAAGGTACCTTAAGGATTTGAGGCCTTAAAATTGAGTTTTGGACACTTAATCTTTGGATTTAGGAGAGAGGTTAGAGAGAGAGTAGAGAGAGAAGGAAAAAGCTTCAAATGAGTGCTTAAACATGTTTATATAGTTCCTAAAACTTGGACACGGTGGAATTCTACCCGATACCGGCCTTAAACGAAGCTTTGGGTCGCACCCGATTGAGTTTCCGTCACCCGACGAGGATATTTCTAAAATTTATGAAATAAATGTTTTGGGTTAAGTTCATGAGTTCCTAAATGATTTGGAACCTCATTGAATGATATTAAACATATAATTTTAGTTAACTAAACCCGAAAACGACATCGGGACATTTCGATTTCCGACGAGTTATTCGGGTAGAACGGGTTTTCGGCGATGAACAACTTCGGGTTGTTACATTATCCCCCCGTTAGAGGGAATTTCGTCCCGAAATTCAAAGAATAAGATATAGGTCATGGATTGGAATGAGATACGGATGGATTTGCTGCTTCGGATCTTCACTTTCTCAAGTGGAATCAGGTTTCTATTGGGCGTTCTAACGAATTCTCATTATCGGGACATGTCTTGGTTTCGCTTCTTGACTTTCTCTCAATCTAGGATATCAATCTGCTTTCTCGTGGAAGTTCCAACCTTGAACGACTTCGGTTTCTTCAAGGAATCATTAGGGTTTCTTTGGGTAGACGCTTCTAAGGATTCGAGACATGATGGTCTAGATAGATATTACCAAGCTCTAAGGGCATCCGAAACTTGAAGGTTACAGAATTGATCTCTACGAAGATCTCGAAAGGTTTGATGTGAGACTAAACTGGATGCTCGAAAGAAACACCCGGGAATCCTTCGGGATAGTCATTTAGAGGGAATAGTTGCTAACTTCCCGTTTCTCAATAATCACAGAAACGAGGGATGCGTGATAATTCACATTGGGAAAACTTTTGAGTTCTAAAGCATAAAATGATAGGGAAGTTTGATGCCGAAGATCACGAGAACCGGGTCGAGAAAGAAATCTAGACGAGCGACCCTTTCGAAAGTAAGGATAACAATATGAATGAGACTCGGTCATTTCTAGTTAAACATGGCATCAAAGTATTTTCATGGAAAGTTTCCCCCTTTATAAATCGAATGGAATAGAATAGTCCTCCGGACCGAGGATTCAATCTATATGTACGAAGTTAATGTTCTCTATCTCACTAGTTAGTCGTCTCAACGGTATTCATTTCGATTACATGCGAAGGATTGAGTTTAGAATACGTTCGAATAGATAGATAACAGGTTTCCCTTTTGCACCCAAAATCGAAAAGAGTTGCAAGTATAAGAATTATCAAAGAGAGATATACCTACGGCAGCAGAGGGATTTGTGGTTGTAGCTGTCTTGGGACAATTCCTTTTGAAGTGCCCAGCTTCACCACAATTGTAGCAGGCCGGACTGATTCCCGCTCCGGATGATTGGTTTGTTGGCTTGGCTGGTTTTCTACAGGTTCGCGCAAGATGGCCCTTAATGCCACAATTGTCGCAGATCCTTTCGCGACAGGGACCAGGAATGCGGTGGTGGTAGTTACACTTACCACACCAAGGAAGGGTACCAGTGTATCCACTGGTGGGAGTTTGGGCTATGGAACCTACAACTGAAACATCAACAGGGGCAGTAGCAGCATGGACTGCTACCGTTTGCTGTTTCTTAGAAGAACCTTGCGTACTCTGGGCCTTCCGCTTGTTCCAGGATTTCTTTCTACTTCTGCCTCCACTAGTGACTGGCTCGGGGGTAGTAGCTTCTTCATCAGAGTTGTCTTCGTGATCTATCAGGATTTTCGCAAGGCACTTAGCACTGTCATATGTGTCTGGCTTCGCAGCCAAGACATTCCCCTTTGTTGGCTGGGTCAACCCCCAGATGAACCTCTCTATCTTTTTACTCTCCGGGGTAACCATTCCTGGACAAAGTAATGCCAAATCATCGAATCTTGAGGTATAAGCAGCTATGTCGGAACCCTTTATCTTAAGGTTCCAAAGTTCGTGCTCTAGCTTCTGAAGTTCGCCCCGAGGGAAATACTCAGCGAGAAGAAGCTCCTTCATAGCTTCCCAACCCATAGCATTGGCTACAGGTAAAGTTAAGGATTTGACTCGGCCATTCCACCAAGTCAGGGCTTTGTCTAGGAAAGTGCAGGCAGCAAACTTGACTCTATCAGACTCCGAACAGCTGCATATTTCAAAGATTGATTCGATTCTCTCGAACCATCGGGTTAGGGCAATGACACCCCCTGTTCCATCGAAGAATGTCGGTTTTGCGTTCATGAAGTCTTTATAGGAACCCCCTTTTTGATGTCCCTGACTATCTTCTGGGTTTTGGGATTGGGGACCACCTCTTGAATTACTAGAGTTCATTTGCGACATGGCTGCTACCATTGCAGCAGTCAGAACTGTCTGAAGCGATGCAAGATCAAGTTGAGGAGGAGGTGGTGGCGGAGGAGGATTGTTGTTGTTTCTTGAGCTGGGTCTCTTTCTTGGAGGCATCTTGATCTAAGAAGATCAGGAAAGAGAGGATCATAAGTCCTCTGAATTGAATCAAGAGATATGGGACAGGAGATATCCCATCAAGGCAAATATAGCATCATACAAAGCGATAAAGTAGAAAGGAGTTATCAAGATAGAACATTTTTATCGCTAGAGGAACGATCAAGGAATAACGCGTATACAAGAATTTCTACAAAAGATCGGCTCGAGAAATACTCCCATAGTATTTCATGGTTCGCTGCAGCGTCGATTTGTTGTTTGGGATATTGGGTAAGTTTTAGGTATGCCGCATGCCACAGTCACTCCCAAGCACATGTTGGCCGTGTCTCGAATGAATATAGTTGGCCAGGCTATATTGACCCTAGACACGACTACATAACTGCCCAGGTTTAACCGCAGTGTACAACACCCATTTACTTATGTTTTGTTCTACTTGTAGTTACGGATTTCGACGGCTCGGCATACTTAAATACTTTTGAAAATACTTATATCTTGTAGGATACTTTTAGTTCAGAGCACTTAGGCCCCTTAATGTTTATAGTTTTATACCATGTAAGGTTTGGTATACTCTGTTCACTATAAACAAGGGCTCTGATACCAATCTGTCACACCCCGAAAACCAAAGGCGGAAACGTTCCCGGGGTTGACTCCATGTTGTGTATCAAATCCAATGTACATAGTAATCATAGTAAACAACCATTACATTACATATATGTGAAAGTTTACATTTGGTTCAAAAGTAAATTGTACAAAGTTATACATATATCATATGAACAAAAGAGACGAGTCTTCGGAGTACTCCATCTTCATCAAAAGATATCGTCAGGTACCTGTCTAACTTGAACCTGAGAATACAAGCAGATTGAAAATCAGCATAAAGCTGGTGAGTTCATAAGCGGTTTTGTTTTGTGAAAATGTATCGGTTTCCTTTAGTTTTCTGAAAAGATTTGATATCCAAGAAAATCCCATATTTTCTTATGTAAAGTAGTTAAGTTATCTTTCGTTACAGTTCTGTTACAAGATATAAGTTAACCCCAGGAAAATCCCATATTTTCCTAATTGCAAGATTTATTGAATAACACATAGTATAGTTTAATATACAAACTATATTTTACACGAACTGTAGATAGAAAGTATTTTGAAAACCTTGAGACTAACATCCCGAACCAGTTATAAGATAATTCGATAAAGACCATGGGATCACTATCCCGAAAATAGATATAAGATAGCTTGATAAACCATGGGATCACTATCCCGAAACTAGATATATGATAGATTGATAAAATCATGGGATTATCATCCCGTATAAGATTTAGTTTCAAAACCATAGGATTACCATCCCGAACGAGATATAGACACAAGATCATGGGATTATCATCCCGAACGAGATATAGACATAAAACCATGGGATTACCATCCCGAACGAGATATATATATAAAACCATGGGATTATCATCCCGAACAAGATTTAGATTCTAAACAAATCTTAGCTGTGAATAAGTTTATATTAATACGTATTGTGAGTCGGGTAACCATACTGATATGACCATGAGACCTCCTTGACGTTAGTCAGACGTCAAATGATATACAGAATTTGTCACCCCAGGCGTGCCCGCCTAACTGTAGCTAGCAGTTAAGGTGTGGGATTGTCAGTCCCGAATAGATCTATTCACAAATTCCTCGCTCTCCCTCCAGGAGACTCTGGTTACACTTCCGGAGAGGATTTACTTGATCGTCCATAAAGGGTAGTGACTATCTCACAAGCTAGTATTAAACTATTCACAGGATTTTCATACGATAACAAACATACAAAGATTTTAAGACATGATACAATGAAAATAGATACATACAACGAAACTATCTGGTAAAACATTTGAATTATACGAAGATAAACTGAATCGGACATAGTTTATCTAATAACTTAATACAAATATCAGTAAGTGATATAATGAGAAACATAGAACCCCAAATTATTCCCATAATAATTTGATTAGTTTGATTATTTTCTTAACTAAAATCCATTTAGTTGTAATTGGTAAATCATTCCTTATGCTCAACATAATACATAAGGAGTATAAGAATTTATAAGTTTGCCAGATATTATTTGAAACACATAAATGTTATGATTTGAAAACAGTTTTGGTTTGCTTGTATTCCCCCCTGAAAACAGTAAAAAAAACAGTGAAAAAGGCGTAGGGGTATGAACTCACCGGACGAGAAGTATGACGATTTGGATGCTAAGAGTTGATCCGGGGCTTGTAAATACACGAGGTTCCTAATTATAATGTAAAGATACACATTTGTATCTAATTAGGACTGAGATTGATTGTTGGATAGGGACAATTGCTTCTAGTCGCGAAAACACTCCGATACGAGTGTTTGGAGGGACCCGGGTGGCGTTTAGGGATGGGAAATGACACTAGGGACTTGAGACTTGAGTTTACTCCCCATGAGTAAACTTTTAAATGAGTTTACAACCAGAAAACACACACATACATGAGTTTACGGCCGTAAACTCATGTGGGTGTGGTTTTGGGTGTTTAAATGGCTTACATGGACATGGGAAATGATTCTAGGCTTTGATCTAAATGCATGGAATGGATTAAAATCACCAAAATGATTAATTTATGGGAGTTTACGGCCTAGCATAGGCTCCTGGCCGTAAACTCCTTAATCCTTATGAAAATGATGCTAAATGTTGTTAAAACCAATCACATGTGATTCTAAAAATTCCCACAAGCCTTGAAATGAGTTTGCAAGTGACATATAAGGGATTTATGGAGTTTACGGCCCATGAAACCCCCTTCATGGCCGTAAACTCTAATATATGAAGCTACAATGTGTTTCAAGGCCTGAAACTAGCATAGAATGGCTTCTAAAATTCATCTAAAGGCTTTAGGGGTGTTTAGTTTGCATTCTAACACCAAAAATTTTGGAGTTTACGGCCCAAGAACAGGTCTTGGCCGTAAACTCTTAGAAATCCCATAAAAGATGTGTTTAAGGCCTTTAAAGTATTTTTGGTTGGTCCCTTGATTTATTCCAAGGCTTTTGGTGGTGTTGGATGGCTTTCTAACACCTTAGAATTGATTTTATGCCAAGTTTTTGGGGAGTTTACGGCCCAAGCATATGCCTTGGCCGTAAACTCATCTAAATCCCTCAAAAATCATGTTTCAAGTGTCCAAATGCTAATACCAAGGTCCTATAATTCATATCTAAGCCATAGAGGTGATTTGGAAGGGTTTAAAGGCATGAAAAACACCATTTACATGAGTTTACGGCCTAAGCTTATGCCTTGGCCGTAAACTCCTTCAAAGTCCTCAAAATCATAGTTTTAAGTGTTCTAAGTCCATATCTTGAAGTCCCTTAGCCATATCTAAAGTCCAATTGAGTCTAGGAAGGAGTTTAAGGGCTAAAAACCCTTCAAAATGGTGTTTACGGCCTAGGCAGCCTCCTGGGCCGTAAACTCACATATATTGTCCAATTTCATGATTAAATGTCAAATTTGGAAGCTAAACATGCTATAGATTAAGGCTAGGAAGGTACCTTAAGGATTTGAGGCCTTAAAATTGAGTTTTGGACACTTAATCTTTGGATTTAGGAGAGAGGTTAGAGAGAGAGTAGAGAGAGAAGGAAAAAGCTTCAAATGAGTGCTTAAACATGTTTATATAGTTCCTAAAACTTGGACACGGTGGAATTCTACCCGATACCGGCCTTAAACGAAGCTTTGGGTCGCACCCGATTGAGTTTCCGTCACCCGACGAGGATATTTCTAAAATTTATGAAATAAATGTTTTGGGCTAAGTTCATGAGTTCCTAAATGATTTGGACCCTCATTGAATGATATTAAACATATAATTTTAGTTAACTAAACCCGAAAACGACATCGGGACATTTCGATTTCCGACGAGTTATTCGGGTAGAACGGGTTTTCGGCGATGAACAACTTCGGGTTGTTACAGTTTTTAACCATGAATTTAAAGTGCATAAAAAAGTTTGGAATACCATTGCCTTGATGCTTGCTTTATGGAATCTAAGGACTTATTTAATATGCATACATATGAGAAGAATTAACTTGGAAGACTGGATGTATTTTTCATACAGACCTCTTCACGTGAGTCTCCGTGGAGAAAAGTAGTGTTGACATCTAGTTGCTTGACTGACCAACCTTTCTTCATAGCCAAAGTGTTGAACTTAATAAATTGAGAAAAGGTGTCATAGCAATCTAGGCCTTCATGTTAGGTGATACCTTTAGCAACCAAACGGTCTTTATTCCTTTCAATGGAATCATTAGCACTATATTTCACTTTGTATATCCATCTACATAAAAAGGGTTTTATCCTTAGGATGCTTGATAATTTCTCATGTTTTTTAGTAAAAAGTGCTTGAATTTCTTTTTTATAACTTCTTCCCAATGTGGATTGCTTTAGCTTGACAATCGAAAGTTGGTTCTAGAACTTGTAATTTAGAATGAAAGGCAAATGAAGTGGGAGAAACTTATTTGTTCGAAAAAGTTAAGAGCTCATATCGAATGCACATATTAGTGATGGTATGAAAACAAATATATGAAAAATCCACTTGATTGTAGATGTAATCTTGTAGTCTCAGTGGAGGATGGTGAATTCTAGTTGACCTTTTATGTTTCTTAGGAAAGTTGAGATCATGAGTTTGAGTATTGGATTAATGATGTGGTTATGACTCCGCTTATCATGGATCATAAGAACTATAAGGGGGTAAAATTAGAACTATAGGTATTAGGAAGAATTGGAAAAATATGATGTATTGATTGGTAAATGAGAAGAAGTTGCGGCCAGATGAAATTTAAGAATAAAGTGTAAAGGGAATAAATCTTCAAAGAAAACAACATCCATTATAATATAAATGTCTTTATTGACTAGATATGACAATTTGTAATCCTTTTGACTAGTAGGGTATCCAAGAAAAAACATAGATGAGATATGGACACGAATTTAGCGTAATCAATGGATTCAGTAGTAATGAAGCAAAGTAAACCAAACACCATTAAATGAGATAAATCTGGCTTTTGACCCATAAAAGTTTCATAAGGAGAGACATTTTAAAGAATTTTGTGGGCATTTTGTCGATAAAATGGATATTAGTCTTCAAACATTCATTCCAATAAGTATTTCCAAATTAGATTGAAAATATAAGGCACTTGCAACATCTAAAATGTGTCTATGCTTCCATTCTATTGGACCATTTTGTTGAGGTGACAAGTTGTTGCTTTTTGATGAAGTATTCCTATTGATTGAATGTAAAGTATGTCTTTGTTACTAGAACCACGTGCAGAAGTATTATCTATTTTATTAGGTTTCACAACTTTGTGAAACTAAGTCTTGACATATGCACAAAAAAAAAAAAAAAAAAAAAAAAAAAAAAAAAAAAAAAAGAACTATATAAGAATAAATGTATAACTCTTATGTGTCAATATATGAACCCAATTGTGTCTACTGGAATCATCCATAATTGTGATAAAATATTTGAAACCATCATGAGATGAATGTTTTTATATCCCCCAAACATTAATATGCACAAGATCAAAAGGATCATGTGTAACATAAATGATTACAAGAAAATGAGTTTTGTGTTTCGTGGAGTTAAAACAAATATCACAAGACTAGATGAATAAATTATCACAACTATTAACAAGAGAAAGCAATTGTAAACATTAGCAACAAAATCAACGATCCAATCGGTGGCTCCAGAATCAACGATCCAAGATATGTGTATGTATAATAAATTTGATGATTTGTAAACATTAGCAACAAAATCTATAAAATGAAAGGTTTTACCTTCATTGTGATATCACCATGAGTGATGGAACAATCATTATAGGATGATGTAGATGTAGATGCAATAAGATTGTCCCGAATGAATTGAAGCAATTATTGATATGCAATACATTGGAGAATTAGTATCGACCAAATTTTGCACACTGGTGACTAGGCTTTGAAGAATTAGTACTGACCAACAAAACTTAAGAAGCATAAGTGGAATAAGTGGAAGATGTGACATCAGGTTGAGTAATTGTGCCATCAATGAATCCGAATTTATTCTTTGCAGAGAGAGAATTTTTCATCTAACGTTTCTTGTAAAACAGTGGAAACAAGAATAGAGTTTGGATTGCGAGACGATCCAATGAAATATGGATTAGACGCATCAACTCCAATGGAATTTCGAGAAGAAGAATCAAAAGTCGCCATGATAGAAAAAAACGAAGAAATTGAGAAAAACAAAGTAACGACTAGGTGAATTGAAAAAAAATCTCAAAAGAAAAGAATCAAATAAGAGATAGTCAACGCTTTTAGTCTAAAACCAATTGTTAACTTTCACCATTGAAATGTGATGAGAGAGATCAAAGGACATGAAAGAATGAAATATATTTTATTAATAAAAAATTATTACAGGAAGAAAATATATACATCAACAAATAATTAATTACTAACAATTAATTAACTGCTTTTAATTATCATCCTATCAAACTTTTAACAAAATGACAATAATGTCTACAACCATACTGACGGTTTATAACAGAATCTAACAAAATGCCTAGACTATGCAAAATTGATTTTAGCAAACATCAACATGTCGTTGTTATGGATATGAAGTCGATGAGGCTAGCCTCTACATCAATCAGTTTTGTGGTCCCTAAAACCTATATTTGTTGTAATGTATGTTTGCTTATTTTTAATGTTCTGCATGGTTGGCGTAGATTTGTATGAGATTTGCTCACCTTTGTTTAATTTGTGTTTGTGGAACTACAGATGGGTAGACAGATTTAAGGAAAGATCATGTACTTGTTTTTTAGGTTTTAGGGAATATTTGTGGGTAGTCTGTGATGTAAAGTAATCTATTTGGTGTCTATTGATACAAGTTGAGTATTTTATTCCCCAAATCCAATACTATATCACCTTGTTTGTTAATGATCAGCACCAACTCCTTATTAAAGACATTTTGAAGCAATATAAAAAATGAGCGTGAACAATTTCTTTCAATAACCCGGTTTTCTATTGTTTCATTGATCAGTCCGTGTCTTTTTGGGAAACAATTTATTTTTTATGTCATTATCCAGGTTTCTTGCCTAGTTCTATGTATTCTGAATTAAAACATTATTATAACAAACGATCCTACTAAAAAAACCAAAAAAAAAGAGGGGGGGGGGGGGGGGGGGGGGGTTACCTTGATTAAAACAAAATGTATTGTTGTCTTTTTTTTCTTATATATATATATATATATATATATATATATATATATATATATATATATATATATATATATATATATATATATATATATATATAT
Organism: Lactuca serriola; assembly: GCF_051521515.1. NCBI lineage: Eukaryota > Viridiplantae > Streptophyta > Magnoliopsida > Asterales > Asteraceae > Lactuca > Lactuca serriola. Next base: position 334,036,521 of record NC_136411.1, read on the forward strand.
AATTGAAAATACATATAAAAATATTAATTATATACAAAATTACCGTCTTAAGTCACGACTTACAAACGACGTGACTCATCAAAGCTTGGAAAAACTTGAAGCTTGACATTACTGACAAGTCACACCTTACGTTATTTAGAACATTGATATATATATATATATATATATATATATATATATATATATATATATATATATATATATATATATATATATATATATATATATATATAGGGTTACGTTCATGTGAGACGGCCTAATTTTGTGAGACCATGAGACGCATTTTTTTTTTATCTTATTTATTTATTTTTAGTAAATTCAAGTTCTGAAAATAATATTTAAAAAAAGAATTTTTGGATTTTTCCATTTATTTTGCATTTTATAATTATTTTTTAGAATATGTAAATGTAATATTCTATTAAAATATTTCACGTATTTTTCAAAAAAATGGGATTTTTTTTATTTTTTTTAGTTAATTCAAGTTCCGAAAATAATATTTAAATTTTTTTTTAGATTTTTCCATTTATTTTGTATTTTAAAATTAGTTTTTAGAATATGTACAGTGTAATATTCTATTAGAATATTTCACGTATTTAAAAAAAAAAAACGAAATTTTTTTTATTTTTTTTACATTTTTTTAATTAATTCAAGTTCAGAAAATAATATTTAAAAAAAGAATTTTTGGATTTTTCCATTTATTTTGCATTTTAAAAATATTTTTAGATTTGGTCTCTCTCTCTCTCTCTCTCTCTCTCTCTCTCTCTCTATATATATATATATATATATATATATATATATATATATATATATATATATATATATATATATAGAGAGAGAGAGAGAGAGAGAGAGAGAGAGAGAGCATTTCCTTTTAATCGGCTAACAATTTAGTGGAATGATTATTTCATCAATTTTCTAGACTTAGCCGCAATGTCTTTGTTGAGATAACTAGATTATGACCCATGTTAAACGCGGGAGTGCGTATAAAAAAACATAGAATTGTAAACAAATATTTCATCATAGGAAGCCTGACAATTAAAAGTGCATTACCCATTGTTGCAGAAATCGGTATTGGCGGCCGATTAATTGACGATTAATCGCTTGGCGGCCTTAAACCGATTACGATTAGGGTGCTTGACGAAAATTTGTCAAAATCGGTCAAAGTCAGCCTTGGCGGTCTCGGGAGTCATAGGCGGGAATTTTTAAAAAAATTCAAAAAATTTTAATTTTCAAATAGTACACCAAAATTTTAAATTTTCAAAATTTTAAAATTTTAAAATTTCAAATACTTAGTTTTTAGGGAATATTAATTTTTTAAATAATTTAATTAATAATTAAGGGTCTCCGATTAATCCCCGCCTAGTCCGATTAATCGCTTATCGCCAGTCGACCGTCGAGCTAACGCTAAGCGATACAACCTTACATTACCATAGCTATTTTAAATTTATTAACATACATTACAATAGCTAGTTTAACCTCATAACAATTAAAAGTACATTACCATAATCAATAAACACAAATATTATTTCCCCATTAGAGTTTAAATAAACTTCCACAAAATATTGCAGACGAAATTAAAAAATCGTCTTGGCATATATCTTATATTAGCTACTTCCAACATCTTCGATTCAAACACTATGTTTGTTAAATCGGTTGAAATCAAAACATTTACTGCAAATAAAATAATAAGGCTAAGATTAAGGAAATTACTTTTAAACTTAAAACAAATTGACAATAATAGACTCCGTCAACATAGTTTGTTATTTAAACTTAAACAACATGATAATAATAGACTTGGTCAATTTAGTCCATAATCGGTTGTAAGTTAACATTGTATTAGAAGAGATCTAAAACTATTCCGTTTATGTTTTTGTGTGTGAAAAAATGCTTGAACACATAACAATGACAAAATACTTGAATTTTATCTAAATTATTATAATTTTGTATCGTAGATAGAAAATAAAACATGAGTTTATGATTAAAAGAATAAATAAAAAAACTAATAAATCATAGAGTAATATAAAATATTTAAATAGTTTGTTACAAAAAACAACTATGTTCGAATGCAGAATAAAATATATATAATCACTAATATCTATTTGGCATAGTCATTGTATCAAAATCAGAATGGATTTAAAAAACTCATTGAGAAGGATGTGCCGGAACCACATACTCAATCGTATTTTCTTTAAAGAAATATATGTTATTGTTTCTATAATCCCACCATTCATGTGCACCTTCATTGTAAGTACTAACATCTACTTTAACCAACTGATTATGAATGAGAACCCAAATAGCCCACAAACAATCTCCACATACATAGAAATATCCTGATTTTTCGTGAAACATACGGTTTGAAGTCATTAATAGTAGAAGGTGCAAATATGAGTATATGTTCTTCTGAATAAATATCAAATCACAATATGATATTATTAGATAATAAGAAGTAAACGACACCACCACTTGTAACTGTCTCATCAGAAACATGATAAACGGATGATGGTAACTGAATATTTTGAAACTCCCTCCATTGCCATGTAGTAGATGAATACAATTTTATGTTGTAGTAATCGTAATCCACTTTTTCCTTAAGCATATCACTACAAATAAAATAACATATATGTAAATAATAAAGTAAATTAATAACATAAAATATACTACATATAAACTCTTACGATGACATTGTGTATGACAATCGAATGACCTTAAAATGTAAAGGGTTCAAACTGATAGCTACCAAAGCAAACTTTACCGCAGTGTATTCAGAGCTTAGAAACGGTATCCATTTGGCATCTATAGTCGTTGGTTTGATAACAAATAAAAGCTTTGAAATGTATTTATTTAGATCATAGGATTCAACAAGAAGGAGTCCGCACAAGGATGATGCTAAAATCATACAAGTATGTGGTAGCCAATCAATGTCAAGATTGTTGCTAGCAGAAAACGGAACAAACTGACGCTCTATATTTCCCCATGTTTTTTTGTTGAACGATAACTCCACAAACCACATTATTTCTACGGTTGTAGTTATAAAGAACATGGTTGTTGTATGTTAGATTTCCATAATATTTATTTGTACAACGTATAGTAACAAATGTTTGTAATGATGTTTGTGAAAGAATTTCAATAATTAGTTCAGAAGTCAATAATGATAACTGCAAAAGAAAGAAATAATAAGATAATAATATTAGAAAAACTTAAAATTTAATCTTTCACGACATACGAATTGAAATGATAATAAATATACTGTTTGTAGTATTGACGCTAAAGAATTTTACCCGATCCATTTTCAATATTTTTTTCAAATTCATCAATGATTGTATTGTTAGACGTGGTCCTTGAGATAACATAACCTTTTATTTTGTTTTTCAAATTGTCATGTGAAATTTGAATTTTGAACGCCATCTTTTTTTCCAATAGTATAAAGATGGATAAATTTCGTTATTACCATTCTAAAAAAGCGTTTATAAAATTAGATATAGAAAATAAATTTGTTTTATGTAACTGAAGTTAATATGAATAACCTCATAAAATTGATGAACCAACTGGTGTGTGTTTTTTTATAAGCTTCTATGTGTCACAATCATATAAAGTAAGTGACACCAAACCAGTAATATCTTTAACTATAATTGTGATTTTCAAACTAAAAGCATTGATGTAAACAGATTTAGTAATATAAATTTATATAATTTAACATAACAATATAATGATATTTATAAAATAAGTTTCAAAACCTCGGAACAGCATAAATGACTTTGTTCATGCATCTTGAAGTGTTACAATAAACAACTTCTATATCTTGAAACTGATCATCATTGATTAAACTTTGTTTTACAGCTTTTTGTTTATATTTAATACAAGTAAAACGATACCATTCCCCTTCAGCACATACTTGCTTAATCGTACCGACAACAATTAAAGGTTTCTCCTAAAAAATGTTAATGGAAGTTTAAATTTAGTATAAAATAATAATAATCAAGGATTAAGATAGAAATAATACAAAACCAATTTCACATAATTTATATATTGTAAATGATAGTGATGTATATAAACCTGATGTACTTGTTGGAGATCAACAATACTATGGAAATCAAAGTTATGAATGAAATCTTCATTTTCAGAAATGATCAAGGACGAAGGGTTGCTACAATTAGCAATTGTGGTTTGATCCATTTATCTGTTTGTGGACAAAATAATGATTGTTTGAAGTTAAATGTTTATTAAGTATAATGCTTAAACGAGACTTTAAAAAAAATATCAAACTTTTTGCAAGTATGGGTTTATGATATATATATATATATATATATATATATATATATATATATATATATATATATATATATATACTATCTTATAAAAGAAATCTCACTATTTCTAAAAATAGATTGAATATAATAATATTATTTTTTAAGACGTTCAAATTATTAAGCTAATAGTACAAGTAGTCATCAATAAAATAATATTAAATTTTAAACTGTATTTTGAATCCTTATATTTCTCAACAAATTCTATCTTCTTCCCTAAATTTCGGATAATTCAAAATTTGAAACCATCAGAAAATACATGTTGATTCAAATATCCCTCCTGCAGATAGCTCTTTCTTAACAGGTTTTTATTTTAATCCTTACTTGTAATTGATTTCATTATTTTTTACTTTTTGTATTTTTATCTTATAAATATTTTGGGTGAAGGCTTTATTATATCACGTTTGTTCCTAAAAAGGTTTTTACTATGTTTCTTTAATATGTTGGCTTTGCGAGTTCAAAGAACTCAACCAAGAGGGCCAGTTAGAGCATTGTATTATCATTAGTTTGTATATTTTGGTTGTATACGAAATCGATAACACTACGTTTTTCACTAAACAAAATATCGGATTTTCTTGAAACTACACAATCATTTCGGCTCGCTCATAAATAAGTTTTCATTACAAATTACTGCTTATGAACTCACCAGCGTTATGCTGATATTTTTCAAACTGCTTGTATTCTTAGGAAATCAGTAGACAGGTACTAGCTGGACTTTTCAAGGAACCGAAGCATTTAGAGTTTTTAGGTTTTTATTTTGCAAAACTAATGAATGTAATTCAAACTGAATCTCAAACTAATGTAAAAGTTTTCATTCAAATATTCATTGTAATGGTTATGTTGCTATGATTGCTGTTATTCATTGGTTGTGATGCTATACTTGACGTCCTCCACCCCGGAATGTTTCCGCCAACGGTTTCGGGGTGTGACAGATTGGTATCAGAGCCCATGTTTATAGCGAACTAGTATACCAAACCTTACGTGGTATACAACTATAAACACTAAGGGGCCTAAGTGTTGTACACTAAAAGTATACTTTCCAAATATAAGTATTTTTATAAGAAGTATATGAGCATGCATATATAACATGATTCATGTCGCTAGTAGAACCGAACAAAAGTATTTTGGATGCTGAAACGATACGGTTAAACCTGGGCAGTTATGTAATCATGTCTAGGGTGAATATAGTCTGCTCAACTATATTCAGTCGAGACATGACAGACATGTGTTTGGGGGTGACTGTGGTGCTACAGCAGGCCTGAAACATACCAAAATCATATCACATAAAATACTATAGGAGTATTTTCTCTAGAGCCAAACCTAGTATGTAGATTCACTCTAAGTATTGCTGCCTCTCCTTCCTTAAGCGATAACTTACTTTTGTTAGTAACCTTTCTATGATTATCGCTCGGTAGAATACTTTCATTATCAGGATGAGATATATTTTGTTCTTTTATATATCTCGAGGACTTACCATCCTCTTCTTCCTGGTTGTTTCTAGAACAAGATGCCTCCCCGACCAAGACCCATCAGAAGGAACAACGACACTCTGCCGCCACCACCACCTCCTCAGTTCGACCCCGTCATGTTCCAGGCAGCAGTTACCGCCATCGTGACTGCAGCAATGGCATAAGTGAACACTGGTGGAGCTGGAGGCGGAACCGACCCTCAGAGACAAGATGGAAGTCAAGGACATCAGAAAGAGTGTTCCTATAAGGACTTCCACCTCGTTCCCGAGTTTAACAAAAGAAAAGAAGAGAAGAGAAAAGAAAGTCCCGAGAGAAAAGAAGAGAAAGGAAAGGAAAACAAAATTTTCTTTTGTGTTCCTGAGTTGGAGAGAAGTGGAAGGAAAATGAATCATTTTGTTCTTTCTTTCCAAATCCTCCCAAATCGGAAGGAAAGTTAGGAGAGAAAGTGATCATCTCATTTCCCTCCACTTCCCTCCTTTAATGAAGCTCGGGAACACCAATTTCACTTATTTTCTTCTCGTTTCCACCCATTTCCTTTCCTTTCTCTCGTTAAGTTGAACTCGGGAACGGGGTGTTCATGACTGCGAAACCCAAGTCCTTCGATGGAAATGGAAGTGTCATCGCTCTAACTCGATTGTTCGAGAAGATCGAATCCATCTTCGAAATTTGCGTTTGTGCTGAAGCAAACAAGGTGAAATTTGCCGCCTGCACCTTCACCGACAGAGCTTTGACCTGGTGGAATAGTCGAGTCAAAACCCTAACCATGCCAGTGGCTAATGCCATGGGTTGGGAAAGGCTTAAGGAGCTCATGCTAGAGGAGTACTGCCCTAGGGGCGAAGTGCAAAAGTTGGAACACAAATTCTGGAACTTGAAGATGAAGGGTTCCGACATCGCTGCCTACACTGCTAGATTCTATGATCTGGCGCTTCTCTGTCCGGGAATGGTCACCCCGGAAAGCAAGAAAATCGAGAGGTACATCTGGGGACTGACGCAACCCACCAAAGGAAATGTCCTAGCTGCTAGGCTGACTACATTTGAAAACGCTAAGGATCTAGAACAGACTCTGATCGATCATGGAATCGATCTGGATGAGGTGGCAGCTGTCTCCGAGCCACAAAAGGAAAGCGGTGGAAACAGTGGCGGAGTATATGTAGGGCCAGGAGGGGCTGTGCCCCCCCTGATATTTGGATCACAAACAACAAATATGACTTTAGAAAATTTAGTATAGGCCTGCTAGTTTCAAATATGGGTTGTGGCCCCTCCCATAGTCCAATTTCCAAAATCCAAACCAAAAGAGTGAAGCACAAAGTGGAATTGATCGTATCTTTCGCCCCAATCCCCGTCGTCGCTCATTGCCTCGCTGGTCGCTCATCGCTGGAGTCTTGACATGTGCCGCCTGGTCTCACCACTCACCATCTCGCCAAATTGCCAATCGACAATCGCCATTCATCAGAAATAAGCTGTCACAGTGTATCGGAAACCAATCAAATGAGGTATGTTAGGTCATTCTTTCTTCTCTTCCTGTTCAATAGTTCTCCTGTTCCTGTAGGCTGTAGTATGGTAGTTCAGTTGTGATTCGGGAATCAATATTCAATAATCAACTCAATAATCAGGTATGTTCCTATACTACCAAGACCCCAGTAAGTTGAAATTTATGCCATTTCTTAATATATATGCTCCTGTTTTCTAAAGTCTCTATTTCTCGGATTAGAATTTAGGACTGCCAAAATCCAAATGCTCATGTTTGTTGACTTGTTGTGATTTGGCCTTTGAGAATCAATAATCAATTCCATGTTGATTGTTTATTGTTACTTACAGATTTTAGATTAGGACATTAGGTATTGTTTTCACTTTTGATTTTGAACAGTTTTGAGACTGCTATTTGTTTTTTGTTTTTACACTGTTATTTTGGTTTTAGACACTCTTATATTGATTTCAATGAGTTATTATGTTGTTGCAGATTTCTATGTGTTTTTGGTGTTTGTTTGTTGAAAACAATTTGGTTTTTTTATGTAAGAACATTAATTTTAGTTTATATTACTTTCGCCCCCCCCCCCCCCCCCCGCCCTGATTAATAATTCAAGCTCCGCCACTGGGTGGAAAGAAGAAGAAGTTTGGTAACAAACGGAAGGGTCAGTCTTCGTACGAGCCCTCCAAGAAACAACAAATAGTGGCAATTCATGCTGTTACTGCTCCTGCTGCTGCTCCAACCACCTAGTCTCCTACGAGTGGTTATGTTGGAAAGCTACCCCTGTCCAACAAGTGTAACTTCCATCATCACGGGCCTTGCCGTGAGTTGATCTGCAATAAATGTGGGAAAAAGGGACACACAGTTCGATGCTGCAAGACACCAGCCTAACCAACCAACCAGGCTTTGGGAGCGGGCGCTGGTCAAACTTGTTATGGATGTAGAGAGGCTGGGCACTTCAGGAGAAACTGTCCCAAGGCAACAACTGTGGCAACACAGGGAGAGTTCTGATGATGGGCCAGGAAGAAGCAGTTGTTGATCCAACAATTGTTACGGGTACGTTCCTCCTTGACAACTCTTATGCATGCATTCTCTTTGATTCTGGTGCGGAGAGGAGTTTTGTTAATCATTCATTCAAACATCTAATCAAGTGTAAATCCCAACCTCTAACCAAAACATTTACCATCGAGATGGCTAACGGGAAAAAGGAGAGCTATAACTATATATTCATAGGCTGCACTCTTACTCTAGACAATTATTCTTTTCCCATCGACCTTATGCCTGTGTCCATCAAGAGCTTCGACGTCATTATCGACATGGACTGGTTAAGCTCCAATCATGCTGATATTCTTTGCTTCGAGAAAGCTATCCTCCCTTATGATTTATGGTGATAAGCTCAGTTCGAACCTCCGTATCATTTCGTGCATCAAAGCTCAGAAATATCTGCAGAAGGAGTGCCATGCATTCCTAGCTCATGTTGTCGACGAAATGCAAAAAGTTAAAGACCTCGAGAGCATCCCCGAAGTTTGCAACTTTCCTGATGTCTTCCCTGAAGATCTCCCAGGAATCCCTCCCGAGCGTCAAGTGGAGTTCCGTATCGACTTGATCCCCGAAGCTACTCTTGTAGCTAAATCTCCATACCGTTTAGCGCCAACGGAGATGCAAGAATTATCCAGTCAGCTCAATGAGCTGATCAGCAAAGGATTCATAAGGCCGAGTTCCTCACCCTGGGGAGCTCCGATCTTATTCGTGAAAAAGAAAGACGGATCCTTTCTGATGTGCATTGACTACCAAGAGCTAAATAAGCTTACCATCAAGAACCGTTATCCCTTACCTAGGATTGACGATCTCTTTGACCAACTGCAGGGAGCCAGTTATTTCTCAAAGATCGATCTAAGATCAAGGTACCATCAGATGCGAGTTCATGAGAATGATGTGCCCAAAACAGCATTCCGAACTCGCTATGGACACTACGAGTTCGTAGTAATGCCCTTTGGTCTAACTAACACACCGACAGCTTTCATGGACCTGATGAATCGGGTGTGCCGCCCTTTCTTAGACAAGTTCGTGATTGTGTTCATCAACGACATACTTGTCTATTCGCAGAGTGAGGACAACCATAAACAACACTTAAGGCAGGTGCTGGAAACTTTAAGGGCAGAAAAGCTATACACGAAATTTTCGAAGTGCGAATTCTGGATCAGGAAGGTGAATTTCCTTGGACTCGTGAATAGCAAGGAAGGGATACACGTTGACCCATCCAAGATCAAAGCTTTTGAGAATTGGTATGCACCAAAGACACCCACAAAAATCTGGTAATTCTTGGGTCTCACAGGTTACTTTCGCAAATTCATCCAGAACTTCTCCAGAGTCGCTAAGCCTTTAACTACCCTGACGCAAAAAGGGGTAAACTTTAGTTGGGGAGCCAAGCAAGACACTGCGTTTCAAACATTGAAGCAGGCCCTATGCAGCGTACCTATCTTGTCCCTGCCCAAAGGGACATAAGACTTCGTTGTCTACTGTGATGCATCCAATCAGGGCCTAGGATGTGTTCTCATGCAAAGAGGAAAGGTTATCGCCTATGCCTCAAGACAATTGAAAACACATGAAGTCGATTACATAACTCACGATTTTGAGTTGGGAGCAGTGGGATTTGCGTTAAAGATCTGGAGACATTATCTTTACGGAACCAAGTGCACTATCTTCACCGACCATAAGAGCTTGCAACACATCTTTAATCAGAAGGAGTTAAACATGAGATAGCGACGATGGGTCGAGCTACTCAGTGACTATGAGTGCGAAATTCGCTACCATCTCGGCAAGGCCAACATGGTAGCAGACGCCCTCAGTCGAACGGAGTATTCAGGGCGTAAGGTGAAGGCACTAACAATGACCATCCATTCCTATCTATCTACGTAAATCAGAGAGGCTTAGCTGGAAGCCTTAAAACTCGAGAACGTAATAGGGGAAGCCTTGCGGGCAATGGACAAGAACCTGGAGGTCAAAGGAGACGGAGTATACTATTTCATGAACCGAATCTGGACCCCAAAGTTCGGTGGTTACAGAGAGGTTGTCATGAATGAGGCTCACAAGACTAAATACTCCGTTCACCCAGGTTCGGATAAGATGTATCTGGATCTCAAACAACTCTATTGGTGGCCAAACATGAAAGCAGAGATTGCTACCTTCGTGGGCAAGTGCCTGACTAGCGCCAAGGTGAAGGTTGAATATCAAAAACCCTCAGGTTTATTTCAACAGCCAGAAATACCTGAGTGGAAGTGGGAAAGGATAACCATGGATTTTATCACCAAGTTACCCAGGTCCCCGAGTAGGCACAATGCCATCTGGGTAATTGTCGATCGGTTGACGAAGTCCTCCCACTTCCTGGCAATCAAAGAAAGCTTCAAGATGGAGATACTCACACGGATCTACTTGCAAGAGATAGTCCGCCTTCATGGTGTACCTGCATCCATTATCTCCTATCGAGATAGCAGGTTTACATCGAGGTTCTGGTAGTCTTTATAGAAGGCTCTTGGAACTAAGTTGGATATGAGCACAACTTATCATCTGCAAACTGATGGACAGAGTGAGAGAATAATTCAGACCTTGGAAGATATGTTGAGAGCTTGCGTCAATGACTTCGGCGCGTCATGGGACACTCATCTTCCTTTGGTTGAATTTTCCTACAACAACAGCTACCATACCAGCATCAAAGCTGCACCATTTGAAGCCCTCTATGGCAGCAAGTGCAGATCCCCTCTGTGTTGGGCTGAGGTGGGCGACACGCAGCTAGCCAATGGTCAAATCCCCGACAGTACTCTCACTGGTCCTGAGATCATCCGAGAGACAACTGAGAAGATCATACAAATCCAGGAACGACTGAAAGCCTCATGAGATAGACAAAAGAGCTACGCCGATAAGAGACGTAAACCCTTGGAGTTCCAGGTTGGTGACCGCGTCCTTCTGAAGGTCTCACCCTGGAAAGGAATGATACGCTTCAGAAAGCACGGAAAACTAAACCCAAGGTACATTGGACCATTCGAGATCCTTGCTAGGATCGGTCCCGTAGCATACAAACTTCAGTTACCGCAAGAACTCAACAACATCCATCCTGTTTTCCACATATCGAACCTAAAGAAGTGTTTGTCCGATGAGACACTAGTGATTCCTCTCGACGAGATTGAAATCAATGAGAACCTCAAATTCGTGGAAGAACCTGTCGAAATCATGGATCAGGAAGTCAAACAAACGAAACAAAGTCGCATCCTGATAGTGAAGGTTCGTTGGAATGCCAAGTGGGGACCTGAATTCACTTGGGAGCGCGAAGACCAGATGAAACAGAAGTATCCGCATCTCTTTCCTAATCCCTGATTTGTATTCTAGGTTCGAATTTCGGGACGAAATTCCCTCTAACTCGGGGGGGGGGGGTGATGTGACAACCCGAAACTTTTTCCGTTAATGAAATTTCAAGATCCGTTAACTTTTCCGTCAAAATTTTGGTTTAATAAAATAATCTAGTTATATTTAATTAAATTATTTACGAGTCGGAACCAAAAATCGTGCGGAAACCTAGAAATCTCGAGAAAACAACATTTTCGGTCTAAATTGGGATTACAACCATAAACTAGTTTACGATCGTAAACTCGTTTACGACCGTAAAATGTTTTACGACCGTAAACACGTTTACGGTCATTGACGAGTGGACCCCATTCTCACCCCTATAAATACGATGCCTCCGACTTCATTAGGACGTTTCTGGCCACACTCTCTCCTCCTCTCTCTAAGAAACATCAATCGTAAACACTCAAAATCGCATTTTAACTCCGGGAAACGTCGAAAAACACCGTTTGGAGCCCTTTGGAACGTATCGAATCACTTATCTCATCGAAATCGGCATCCAAACACCAGTTTTCCGAGTTTACGGTCCAACCTTCGAGAACCGTAAACCCTGTTCTTGAGTTTACGGTCCAGCCTTCAAAGATCGTAAACTCTGTTCTTGAGTTTACGGCCGTAAACTCGCCAACCTTTCGAAACCGTAAACTCATGTTCAAAGACCGTAAACTCGTGCTCAAAGACCGTAAACACCTTTTTGGGTGGTACTTTTTGGCTGAAAACTCATTTCTTCGATTCAAGCAAGTCTCGGTAACCTTCCTCAACCTAAATTCAAGTGTTTTTTGACACTTTATTTATCGAAATTGCTAATTTAGATACATACACGTATTTATTTGATAATAAGATTTCCTTAGTGTCACGTGCAACAAATCGGGAATCTTCATTTCAGTCAACAACCCCACGTAACAACTGTGAGTTCATACCCATACATTTTTCCACATTTTTAAGGTTTTCAAGGGGGGAATACAAGCTAAACATAAATGTTTTCTTATAAGCTAAGCATAAATGTTTTCAAGAATATACATAAAACTTATGCAAATTTCATACTTTATTTCCCTTTTGTACTATGTTGAGCATAAGGGGACGTTTTCACTAAAATTGCATAGTTTTTACGGATACGCTATTCGCTACGTTATACATGCAAACTATAATCGGTATAGTTTGGGATTTCTTTAAAAACTTATCAAGCATAGAAACTTTCTCTACTAAACATATGCACTGGAACAGAAACCGTTTACAGTTTATATCACTATTTTATCATGATTTTCATAACTGTAACTTATCACTATACGCGGTATACATTCGGATTTTCACTACGGTAGAACGCTACTGCATTACATGTAAACTAGATTGTACGATACAGTGAGGCGCTTCTTCACTACTGTACTCTTAGGTGCATAGGGATAAATCCTACCACTGTATAACCAGAGTCTCCTGGAAGGAGAGCGTGAGGTTTGTGAATAGATCTATTCGGGACTGACAATCCCACATTTGGACTGCTAGCTACAGTTAGGCAGGCATGCCTGAGATGTACAAATGTCATTTAACATCAACACTTGAAGAATGTTGGAAAGGTCACTAGTCATATCAAGCATGGTTATATGACTCACATTATGTATAAATCACTGATAGTTTAGCAACCTGGTTTTCTTCAGTAGTTTTATTTATACCAAATAGAACTAAACACACTATGCATATTTGTCGAGCCAGGGTTTTCAAAACCGAATCGTTTATGCTATGGTTTTACATTTAAATATGTATACTTCATGATTAGCTTTTGCTAGTCACATGAATTAGTATTTTGCATATCTCTACGATTTGTTTTTTTTGAAACAAACATTCATGGTTGTATACGAAATCGATAACACTACGTTTTTCACTAAAGAAAATATCGGATTTTCTTGAAACTACACAATCATTTTGGCTCGCTCATAAATAAGTTTTCATTACAAATTACTACTTATGAACTCACCAGCGTTATGCTGATATTTTTCAAACTGTTTGTATTCTCAGGAAATTAGTAGACAGGTACTTGCTGGATTTTTCGAGGAACCGAAGCATTTAGAGTTTTTAAGTTTTTATTTTGAAAAACTAATGAATGTAATTCAAACTGAGTTTCAAACTAATGTAAACGTTTTCATTCAAATATTCATTGTAATGGTTGTGTTGCTATGATTTCTGTTATTCATTGGTTGTGATGTTATACATGACGTCCTCCGCCTCGGAATGTTTCCGCCAACGGTTTCGGGGTGTGACAGGGCCCATGGAAATTGTATGGAAGACCAGGATCTATCCCCTGACAATTGTATGAAAGTCCAGAATCTAACCCCTGGCACCTGTATGTAAGATGGGGATTCGTCCCCGACAATAGTTGTAAGAATATGATATGCCTTATAGCATTAATTGTTTGTTGGTATGTAGTACTTTGGGAAACCTCACTAAGCGTTTTCTTGCAATTTTTGTTTATGGTTTAAGGTACTTCCGGTACTATGGGGAAGGGCCCGCCATGATGGCACAACACACTCTCCCATTATTTTTGCATTTTGATATTGTACTCTGATGACACAACAATTTTACATTGTGATGGTTTTAAATGAAGTTTGTATCTATGGTACTTATTTATTTTAGAATAATGAAAATAAAGAATTTTATTCGGGTTTTTGGGTTGTTACAAATTTGTATAAGACCCTTGGTTTTAGGGATTCGGGCACACTCTAGGGTTTTTCAGAACTCAAACTAGGGAAATGATTATTATTTCAAAAGAAAAATAATTTAATTATTGAAAAAGGTTCTCTTGAGTAAAAAGGGAGAGTGCAATGTGTGCGATCGCCCAAGCTCAAGTTAGTGTTATCCAAATGACCTAGGCTTATAAATTACAACTAGTATGCTTCATATGTGAATTGCATGCTTGACTAGGGCTAAGGATACCTTGAGGAACTATGTGATAGAATTTCCTGACTTGTGTGATGCCTTATAGCCTAGGAAAATCCGATGCTATGTATAATTTAGAATCGATGTTGACTCTGTTATTTGCTAAATGTATGCTTTCGAAGTTATATACGATTAGGAATGAATAGCCCTAGAATGATTGATTCCCCCTTATTTCTTTTTCCTTGTTTTGTTGTGGACTTAGGGTAGAAACTTTATTTAACAGTCTGTGTGATCCTATTTGTGTATAAGTTGCATGCATAAGGTAACCAACAATGTTGATTGAGGTTTCTACATATGTGAGGATTAAGAAATCCTAGAAGAGTCTAGGATATATGTGTGTTGAGCTGTATGAGTCATGTTTCTAAGTATAGTATAGTGAATTGGAGGAATCAGGCCTGAAATTGAGGGAAGTACTGGTAGGTGTGGAAGGTAGTATTAGGCTCGTACTACTAGAAGCACATGACCTGTACCCGGGACGAGTGCAGACCTGGAAACTCCAAGGAGACCGGTAAGGAGAAGTCCCTTAGAACCTCTTTATATATTGTTTTCTATGTTGTATTTTTAGTTTGAGGATGGTAATGACTACACGAGGAGGTTCAGGTTCAGGATAGGGCTTTGGTTCAGGCGTTAAGCCGATTGATGAGAGCATGTCTGAGCTCATCGCAACTGAGGTTACTCGTGGCATCCTTGATGCTACCGCAGTGATTTTCGGTACCGTCAAGGAGGGAATTATGGAGATCAAGTAGGAGTGGCTTCGGTCATTTCTAGCCGAGATTTCCGTAGGACAGATTAGGGCTCGAACTCCCTTATTCTGGGAGTTCAAGGCATGTGGAGCGCCTGAGTTCTTTGGGGTTAAGGACCCCATCACTAGTCGCCCTAGATTGCTGACATGGAGAATAATTAACGAACGAGCTTTTGCCCCGAGTTGGCAAAGGTGGGATTCGCGTCCTGTTTGCTAAGGGTCAGAGCGTGAGACTAGTGGGAAGAGGTTACTAGGGCGGTTGGGACGACGACTGTTACAGTGATGACTTCAGAGGATTTTGTGCAGAGGTTTTATCAAGAGTTTGCACCAGTCAATGAGGTGCATCAGTTGGTGAGGGTGTTCCAGGACCTTCACCAGACTACAGAGACTGTAGCGAAAATTATAACCAAATTCAGGGAGAGGGCATTGTTGGCTCCATAGTACGTTGCAGAGAGGAGATGATGAAGACGAGATATAATGGTATGTTGAGGGATGGTATCAGGGAGTTCGTGAGCTTTTCAGGGTGCAAGACCCTAAATGATATAATTAAGTAGGCCATTAAGTGGGAAATTGAGTTGGAGTTGTAGACAAACGGAGTCCAGAGCATGTGTAGACAACAGTGGGCTAGCTAAGAAGCCCAAGACCACCGATACTCATATAAGAGGCTACTAGGGTCAAAGCTGATGTGTCAAGTGCGAAAAGCCGCACAGTAGAGCCTGTCAATATGCGGGCTTTGAATGTTTCAGGTTTTGTCAGGCAGGTCACATAAGCAAGGACTGCCCCAAGAGGGCTCTGATTTGTTTCCACTACAACCAGAACTACCATAAGAAGGCCGATTGTCGGAGACTAACTTGAGTAGCAGTGGCAGAGCCTGCGCTCACCACTTTGAGGATTACCGATAGCCGCCAGGGAAAGGTGGAGGTTCCTGCGGTGAAGAGCAGAGCTTTTCAGTTGACCACCGATGAGGCCCATGCAACGCTGAATGTAGTTGCTGGTATGTGAATTAGCTCTATCTTTTATTTCTTTCTTGTTATTCTTATATTTTCTATAATCTTGTGTAGGGACCCTTTTGGTTAATGGGTGGTCTGCTCATGTTTTGTTTGATTTGGGGCTAACCGATCCTTTGTATCTCTTGCGCTCAGCAAGAAGTTTTGAGACAGTCTACAGACTTTGGACTCCCTTTTAGAGGTGGAGATTGCGGATGATAGTACTATGAGTGCTGCGGGTGTTTTATAAGGGTGTGTTCTGAACATGTTTAGTGAGAGGTTTCCTATAGATTTGGTACTGATTCCTTTGAATGGGTTGAAGGTGATCATCGGGATGGACTGGTTGTGGCCTAATGGGGCCGTGATTGATTGTGAGCAGCAAATGGTGAGAGTTCGAACACCAAGTGGGGGAGAACTGGGCATTCTTGATGAGAGAGCTTCGCGTGGATCAGCTCCTTATTCAGCTGTGAGGGCTAGGAGGTTTCTATAGCAAGGTTGTTTTGGGTTTTTAGCTTATGTTTTAGATACAAGGGTTGAGGCCATGTTAGAGTTGAACATGGTACCAATTTTGTGGGATTTTCCCAATGTTTTTCCCTAGGAGTCTCCGGGAGTGCCTCCCGAGAGGCAGGTTGAGTTTCAGATTGATTTGATGCATGGTTTGGCTGCGATAGCCAAGGCACCGTATCGCCTAGCACCGCTTGAGATGCAAGAATTGTCGACGCAACTGTAGGAACTACTAGACAAGGTTTTATTCATCCGAGCAGTTCCCCATGGGGAGCACCGATTTTTTTCGGGAAGAAGAGGTATGGGTCGTATAGGATGTGTATAAATTATCGAGAACTGAACAAGATAATGGTGAAGAAACGTTACCCACTTATGAGGATTAGTGATATATTCAATCAGCTTCAGGGTGCATCTTGGTTTTCCAAGATTGATCTTCGGTCTGGATACCATCAGATGAGGATCAGAGATGAGGATGTACAAAAGACAACCTTTAGAACTGGTTATGGTCATTATGACTTAGTAGTGATGCCCTTCGGGCTCACTAATTCCCTGACAACATTCATGGACCTCATGAATCGGGTATGTAGGCCGATGTTGGATCGACCAGTGATTGTTTTTATTGATGATATTCTGGTATACTCCACGTCCAAGGAGTAGCATGAGTAGAATTTGCGAAAGGTGTTGGAGACCTTGAGGTGGGAGAGGTTGTATGCTAAATTCTCAAAATGCAAGTTTTGATTACGTGAGGTGTAGTTTTTAGGGGAACGTCATCAACTAGGATGGAATCTTGGTGTACTCAACCAAGAGCAATGTTGTGATGCGTTGGGAGATTGCAAAAAACGAATTAGAGATATGGAGATTCTTGGGTCTACGTACTCAGTGATTAGGCTTAGCGTCTTTTGGGCCTCGGTTTGGCTACTTCTTTGGACATTGTTGTTTTAGGCCTTAATGGGCCATCTGAAATCAATCCTTCGGTCTAAGGAAGTTTATTAGGCCTAGGGGTAGGGCCCATATTAGGGGTTTGGGTCCAATTTGGAAAATTAGGCCATAAATGGGCCTAGGAGGAGCAAGTCGTTTTCGGCCTTGGTCTTGGATCATATTAGGTCAGGGGTAAAATGGTCATTTTACCCCAAGAATGGATTATTGAATATAGAATGGAACCCATGTGTTAATTAGGTGTTATTTTGTACTCTTAGCTCGAGGAGTCGTCAGGACAATAGCTAGGGATTTATTTCAGTGAGACTTAGCATTCGAGGTGAGTTTCCTCACTGGGTTTAGCGGGTCTAAGGCACCAAAGATGACCCTTGATTGGTTATGTTGATGTACTTGTTGTCTGTGTGCTACTTGTATGTTCTTGTATATGTGTGTTTATTGGGCAGGCCCCGTTATGTGAGTGTGGGCGGGGCCCAGTATACGAGAGTGGGTAGGGCCCGTATCTAATTTATACAAGTGTGGGCGGAGCATGTATCTCATTAGGTGGGGCCTGCTATATGGTATGTATGGTATGCGGTATCTTGGGGAACTCACTAAGCTTTGTGCTTACGGTTTTTAGTTTATGTTTCAGGTACTTCTAGTTCCAAGGGGACGAGCTAGGGTTGACTGCATCGCACACACCATATGGATTCTGTTTATGGGACATACTCTGATTTTTATGATGCTGACATACCTATTTTATTAGGTTGTATGAATACTGTTTTGGAATACTGTTTTTACTTAATTAAAAAATGAAAATTTTGGGTCAAAAGTTTTAGGATGTTTCAAATGCACATTGAAAGTGGTGTGGAGTTGGCCCTTGGAAAACCTAGGGTGAAATCTAGTGTTGGGAGCCTTATCTGTGTGTGTATGGGGGGGGGGAATTGTTTGGGATATATAGTAGCTTGGTTGAATTAAGGAACTTCTTGAGGAAAGTACGGATATATGTGGAAGGTAGTATGGGCCCGTACTAATGGAAGGAGAGAGTCCAAACTCAATTCAAGGAGGGTTGCGATGAAGCCAGGGAGCTTGTGGTGTTGTGATTCCCCCATGTTTATTCTTGATGTGTATTATGATGGTTTGTATTGGTCTATTTTCATAATTGTGGATTGTGAGGCAGACCAGTTGGCAGTTTTGGTGTTGGGGAGGGCTTGGACTCAAGTTCTGGAGTCGGGCAGCTTGATGACCAGACGAGGGAGTTTATCTCGTCTGAGATTACGTGCAGTATCCTTGAGCAGACTCCTGTGATCTTTGGCACGGTCAACGAGGGTATTCTAGAGATTCTTGATGAGAGGTTGAGCGCCTTTCATTCTGAGATTGTGGCTCTAGTCGGGGCATGTTCTTTGACATTCAGGGAGTTTCGGGCATGTGGAGCACCAGATTATTACAGGATGAGGGACCCCATTGCAAGTAGCAGATGGATAGTAGATGTTGCCAACGCCTTCCGTACTAGCTGTTATCCCGAGGGTGATAATGTCAGACTACCTTCGCGCCTCTTGAAATATATGGCACGTGATTAGTAGGAGGAGGTAGGGCATTTTGTGGGTGTTGATGTTGTTGATTTGATGAGCTGAGGTGATTTCTCGACTAGGTTCCGAGCTGAGTTTGCACTGGTGATTGAGGTGCAGCAGTTGGCACGAGAGCTCTAGGATCTTCGTTGGACTATTAAGACGGTGACTACGATCACCACTATGTTCAGGGAGAAGGCACTTCTGGTTTTGTAGTATGTGGCGGACGAGGAGATGAAGAAGTCCTGGTACAATGAGATGCTAGGGAGTGACATTTGATAGTTTTTTTTGTCGATCTAGCTGCAAGACACTGGAAGACATGATGGCGAGGGCTAGGGAGAGGGAGATTGATTTAAAGATGGAGAAGAAGAGGAAGCCAGATTTTATGTCTATTGTTGAGGGTTCGGGCAATTGATTCGAGAGGGATGGGCTAGTAGGGTCAAGGCCACTGCGGAAAGTGTGGTAGGTTGCACGAGGGGACCTGTATAGTGGGTGGTTATGGCTGCTTCAAGTGCAGTCGGACAACTCATATTAGCAAGGATTGTACTGCTACCACTACCATCACCCCGATATCTGATTTGATTTGCTTTCAGTGCAATCAGAGGGGCCACAAGAATGCCCATTGTTCGAGTTTGGCTGTAGTAGGAGCGGTATCAACACCCACTCCTATGACTCTCCGGATTACTAATGGCCATCAGGGTCAGGTAGATGCACCTGCAGCGAAGAGTAGGGCTTTCCAGCTGCGGGTGTATCCATAACATTCACAATGTTCCCAGATAGTGCTAGAATGTTGTAAGTCTGCGGGTGTAGCCGTAGCATTCACAAGGTTAGCAGGTAGTGCTAGAGTGTTATAAGTCCGCGGGTGTAGCCATAGCATTCACAAGGTTGGAAGATAGTGCTATAGTGTTGTAAGACAGCGGGTGTAGCCATAGCAATCACTAGGTTGGTAGATAGCATCTAAGTGTTGTTAAATTGCGTAAGGAACAATAGTACCCACCAGTTCGGGTGCAACAGTAAGGGTGTGGCAAATCCATGGATTGGATTACGGATTTCCCTAGATGAATTAGACCTAGTTGAGCCAGTGATAAGACCGTAGGAACACCACTGCAGTTGTGGGATCAAGGAAGCGATGGACCGCTTAATGCTGTTGTGATATAAGGCTACCCTTGGTCATGTAGCAATCACTTTTAGCCTTGGATTTGGTGACGTCAAGATTTGACGTATAGACTCGCTCAATTGGATAAGGAGGTCGTTAGATCCATAATGGCAAGATAACTAATGGAAACTATTGACCGACGAGGATTTCATTCGAAAGTTGAGTGGGGCGACTGTGTGGGAGTCTTTGGTTCTACAACCGGGCCGGAACCCGGTATTTTAGATGATTGGCAAACGAATTGAGACCGGGGAGGTCTCAGTGGGTTTTGGAAACAGCCAGGAGGCAACATATTGTTTCAGGTAGTTCAGTGTTTTAGGCAGTTCAGTGTTACGGGCAGTTTCAGTGTCTCGGGCATTATTAGTGTTTTACGTTTGCAAGTACGGATGGAGTAACTGATTGATTGGGTAGTGATAAGTCACTCGCAATGGGATTAAATAATCTCATAGTAGTTGATATGACCCTGTTGCACAACTCTCATCTGAGTCTAACCGCTGCAGGAATGAATCTGCTACTCGAAAGATTATCTTAGCCTTCTGTTAAAGTATAAGTGTTTTGTAGCTGTTTATGGACAGTGACGTTATTTCTCTTTTCAGCAGCAGTGTGAGTGGTGATAGTTCGGTGTGAGGGGTTTGACAGGGAGTCAGACCAATGAGACCTTAGGTTCCGGATTCCAGGTGAAGTAGGAATGGTTTTATTTGAGAGGTCGAAGAGTCGTTTTCACAAAGCTTAAAGTATTACTCTAAGGATGGTTTGAGTAGATCAAGATAGACCGATGTATGATCAGATTTGGAAGGGTTATGGTTGTTTTGCTATCAGTTGAGAGATTGACAAAGAGTTGTTTTAGCACAGGCGAGCTGTCGGGAAGCCAGGTTATGGTAGGTTTCAGGTCTTAGAAGATAGTAGTGGTTTGAAAGGGTTGAAGGTTCGGGTATTATTTCCGGCATGCATGAACGTAAAGTTGGAAACTTTACGTGATTTTTCCACCTTGGGACATCAGATCTGTATGTTGGTGGGTTGTAGTAGGAGTTTAGGGGTTTAATGGATCAAGACCTCCTTTAAAGAAACTAGGGTCTGAGTTTTAAGCATAGTAGATGGTTCTTGGGGGTAAAGTTGGAAACTTTACCCTTTTAAACATCATAATGAAAGTACCTGAGGTTTGGAGTTATTGGATTCGAGGGAAATGGCTTAATGAATCAATAATTGTTAATAGACTAAAGAACTTGACGAGTTCACAAAGGAACTCGGCAAGTTGATGTAACTATGTACCGATCCTGTTGAAAAGGAAAGAACTCGACGAGTTAAGGGAGAACTTGACGAGTTGATTCGTAGTATCACGATTTTGAGGTTTATAGGAACTCGACAAGTTGAGTCAACTCGGAGCGTTGACATTGACTTTGACTTGGATGTTGAATTTGACCAAGGTTGACCTTTGGGGGTTGTGAAGTACAAAAGGGGCTCTAGAGGGTAGTCCTATGTAAGTGTTTGGGCCCAATTTGGAAAATTGGGTCATTGATGGGCTTTCATGGAATTTATAGATTGGGCCTTGATGGGTCATGGGTGAAACGGTCAGTTCACCCCAAGTATGGATTCTGGATCACGGATTAGAACCTAATTGCTAATTGGGTGATATTTTGGTATTGATAGCCCAGGGAGTTGCCACGACAACAACTAAGGATTTCTTATAATGGACTTTAACAGTGTGAGGTGAGTTATCTTCCTGTAGAAGTGGGTCGAAGGCACCCATGTCGGCCCACTAGTAGCTGATTATAGTAGAGAGATTGTCTTTGTGATAATTGTTTTGTATGCCACTATCTATTATGCTTTATGTGCTAGTATGCTAAAATATTATGTGGTAGTGGTAAGGGGTGAAATAGACCCCGTAACCGGTTGAGATAAACCGGAGGGTAGATTGGGCACCCATATATGCTTGACAGGGTAGGTCGGGCACCCATATATACCTGACAGTAAGTTTATGCTATATTATTGTATGGTAGTGGTAGGGGTAAAATAGTCCCTATAACCGTTTGAGGTAAACCGGAGCGTAGGTCAGGCACCCATATATGCTTGGCATGGTAGGTTGAGCACCCAGATATGTCTGGCAGGGTACGTCGAGCACCCACATATGCTTGACAGGGTGGGTCGGGATCCCAGATATGCCTAGCAGTATGTGATTATGTGGTATGATGGGGGAAATCATTAAGCTTTGCACTTCGAATTTTCAGTTTTGGTTTCTAGTACTTATTCTTCAAAAGGAAAGGAGTCGGCAAGATTGCAGCGCATCACACTATGATTTTCTACACATGAGATCTTTGGGAGTTATACTATGATGTTTTTTTTGTTATGACATGTTTTGGATATTGATTTTGATTATGACACTACTGATGTTTTCAAACTACTGCCTTTATAATTACGTAATTAAAAATGAAATTTTTGGTCATGAATTTTGGGATGTTACAAGTTAGTATCAGAGCCCTGGTTTGATGGATTCAGACACACTCTCGGGTGTGTATGGACTCAAATCTTGGGTTTGAGACATTTTTACAAGAAAAAATAATTTTTCTAAAATTTAACAATTAGGGGTTTTGTTTTAATAAAGAATAAGGAGTGTGATGTGTGCAATCGGCTGAGCTCAAGTTAGTTTTCCCCAAGATACCCATACATGTTATGTTATGATATGAATTATGAATATGTGAACTGCATGCTAGATCGGAGCTAAGGATCTAGGAAGGATGCCTTGTATTCCTACTGTATCAGCTTGTAGACCTGCATGCTAGTACTGATCAGTCAGCGATAGGATGGCCTATTTAGGTTATGCCTGATTGTATGAGCCTTAGAATTGCATGATAATAAAGATTTCTGATAAGTGGATAGAATGTATTGATTGTAGTATCTGGGTTAGTTTTTTTTGTTATCTGAATGCTGCTTGCTTTGTACTTTGTGGGACTCTTAGCAATGTGAGCTAGCTATTAAGTGAATATGCTAAGTCACATGTGGCACATGTTGGATAATATCAGAGTAATAGACTTGGCTGTATTGTGAGTCTCTTGTCTGAGTCCAACCGTTCCAGGATTGAGTCTTTTACTCGAAGAATTATCTGATCTCTATTGCATGTGACTATATTCATGAGGTAGCTAGTTGAAATTACTGGGAATCTTTCAGCAGCTGAGGACTGGGTGGGTTCGGGGACCTAGGAACGCCTATGATACGCTTCAGTGGGTTAGTAGTGAGGTTTAGTGAGACTTGGGTGCATCAGTTTGAGGAAGTGACTTGGAGGATTCGAGATGATTGTTGAGGAAAGTATCGATAGGTATGGAAGGTAGTATTGGGCCCGTACTACTGAAAGCACATGATCCGTACTCGAATTAGTGAAAGTCTTGAAAATCTGAGAAGCTTCGGGGAGGAGAATCCTTGAGTATGTTTTGATCAGTGGTTTTGTGGTTTTTTAGTTTGGAGATGAGCACTCAAGGAGGTGGTTCTGGTTCAAGATTAGGTCTCAGCTCAGGTGGTGAGCCAGTCGAGAGAAGGACTGCCAAGATTTTGAGTTCGCATTGGATTGAGGAGATGGAAGGTGTTTTCCGCACTAGTCCCTACCCTATAGGAGCCAAGGTTCGGTTCGCCTTGGATCTCCTGTATCGGGCGGCAAGGAGCTGTTGGGAATTGATTGAGCGATCTATTGCACTTTCTGAATTAGAGACTATGTCTTGAGAGGAGTTCGTGACCCGGTTTGGGGTAGAGGATGTTCCAGCTGTTGCAGTTTCAACTGTTGGAAGTGAGCTAGTGAGCGTGAAAGGGTGTCTGTCCCTAAAGGATATGACTCACAGAGTCCGAGGATGCGAGATCGATTTGGAGCACCTTGGGAAGAGAGGGTTGTGTCAGGTGCGTATAGTAGAGGGTCCCGAGAAGAGACACACGAGTTCTGATCATCGGGCGATGGCCAGCAGGGCTGAAGTCAGTACAACACGTGCGGGAAAGTGCAGAAGGGAGTTTTTGGTTCTAGGGATTTAGGTTGCTACAAGTGTGGCGGGGTTGGTCATGTCAGTAGAGATTGTTCTCAAGGGGGGCAAGCCTATTTTGTTTTCACTGCGATCAGGTGTGCCACAAGAAGGCCGACTTCCCGAGGAGGAGCAGTGAAGGTGCCTGCTCTGGGTATTTTGCAAATCATTGATGGCTAAGAGGGCGGGGCAGGAGTCCCAGCAGATAGGATTCAGGCCCTACAGTTTCAGACAGGCGAAGTCCGGACTCCAGCAGGCGAGGGGAGTACTGAGGTGGTACTTACGATCACTAAGCTGATTCAGCAGCTTTGGAGCAGGCTTCAGACAGCTCAGAGCCGGCAGACGCTTGTCATACTTGGAGTTCCAAGTGGGAGATATGGTTCTCTTAAAGGTGTCATTTGGTTTAGGAAGCGAGCAAGCTAGGCCCCAAGTATAGTGGTCCATTCAGGTTTTTGGCTTGGTTGGGCCGGGTTGCTTATTACTTGGATTTTCCGGTCGAGCTTAGTCAAATTCATAGTATGTTCCATGTTTCCTAGCTGCAGAAGTGCTTGATAGATCGATTCCGTAGTGGTACCATTAGAGGTTATTGAGATGGATGAACGCTTGAATTATATTGAGAGACCGGTGGAGATTTTGGATCGAAAGACGAAGTCGTTAAGGAAAAAGGTAGTTGAGCTAGTGAAGGTGCAATGGAAGCACCCGTAAGGGATCAGAGTGGACTTGTGAGCCTGAGGAGGAGTTGAGAGAGCACTATCGAGAGTGGTTCGGGGCAGCGGACTTTGTGGACGATGTCTGATCCAAGTGGGGGAGAATCGTAACACCCGATGGTTCTAAGGTATTATCTATTTAATTATTTATTTAGTTGTCTAAATCATGTAAATTATTTTAGGCTTAGATGGATCATATGGAACATAGAGTCATGCACGTATGCGCATCGTACAAGGTGGTACGGGCAACGTATGTGATCAAACTCTGAACCCTAATTTCTAGGGTTCAATCCCTATATAATGTCATTAAGTCACAAGTGTTAGCCTCCTTATCAACCTATATTGTTCAAAAACCCTAATATCGAAGCCTATAGCATCTTGGTGTGCTCTTGACCTCGCAGATTGTATTTTTGATAGTTTGGTGCCTTGGAAGGAAGAGGAAGAAGTTGGTTGGGCCTAGGGTAAGGCCCATATTAGGGGTGTGGGTCCAATTTGGAAAATTAGGCCATAAATGGGGCTTGGTCTTGGATCATATTACGTTAGGGGTAAAATGGGTAGGGCAACAGCTAGGGATTTATTTCAGTGAGACTCAACATTTGAGGAGAGTTTCCTTACTGGGTTTAGCAGGTCTAAGGTACCAAAGCCTACCCTTGATTGGTTATGTTGATATACTTGTTGTCTGTGTGATACTTGCATGTGCTTGTACATATGTGTTTACTGGGTGGGGCCCATTATGCAAGTGTATGCGGGGCCCGTATCTCATTGGGCGGGGACAATTATGTGAATGTGGGTGGGGCCCATTATGCGATTGTGGGTGGAGCCCGCATTTCATTGGGCGGGGCCCGCTATATGATGTGTATGGTATGCGTTGTCTTGGGGAACTCACTAAGTTTTGTGCTTACGGTTTTTAGTTTATGTTTCAGGTACTTCCTGTTCCAAAGGGAAGAGCTCAGGCTAAGTGCATCGCACACCATATGGATTCTGTTTATGGGACATACTCTCATTTTTATGATGTTGACATACCTATTTTATTGGGTTGTATGAACAATGTTTTGGAATACTAGTTTTACTTAATTCGAAGATGAAAATTTTGGGTCATAATTTTTTGGATGTTTCAAGGCACACTGAAATACATACATATATCGAAGGTCCCTAACATTCAATATAGACTACAACCCTTCACTAAAATATACAGAGTAAAGTACGTATTGAAGGCTCCGACATACAACACAATTTAACATTTACACACTTGTTGGGCATAATTCCAAATTCTCATTCGTGATGTAATCATTTATAACTATAACTATCTTTTATAACTATCTTTTATAACTATCTTTATGTAATATGTTTAAAATATGTTATGGGAGATTGTTCACACAATTGAAAGAAATTATATAATCATTTATGCTAATAAGTTTATAATGAAGTTAAAACTCCAAGTAATATATCAGGAATCGGAGGGGGTTCACCCCTGCATATTCTAATGATGCTTGCATGTCAAAATCTAAAGATATAACCTACAAAAAATATAAAAAATCTCAAAATAATCAAAGAAATAATTTGTAATTTACACATCGGGTCATGTTTTTGATTACGGAAAATGAGTTTTAGCAATCCACAAAGCAACATATATATATATATATATATATATATATATATATATATATATATATATATGTATGTATATATATATATATACATATATATATATATATATATATATATATATATATATATATATATATATATATATATATATATATATATATATATATATATATATATATATATATATATATATATATATATAGAGGCTTAGGGGCTGTTTGGTAGGATCTGAATTTTTAAGAGGTCTGAATTTCTAAGAGGGTCTGAAATTTTAAGATCTGAATTTTTAATATGCTGTTTGGTTGGAACCTCTGAATTGTTGTGCTGAATGATAAAAATGACCATTATACCCTTATGAATCATTTCTTTAATTACAACATTATACTTTCAACCCCGTCTTTATTAAGACAACATACTTTGGAAGTATAATGCTACTTCTTGTTACAACATCTTGACCATGTTGCAAAACATCAATATCATAGTTATTATCAAGATATGAATGCAAAATAAAGTGGAAGCATGTAAGGTATAAGGAAATACATGGCTCAAACAAGAATACCAATATCTAAATCTGAACAATAATCCTAATAAACAATAAAAGAGACAACTACATGTAGGAAAGAGCCAAAAATATCCCCGCAAACCACATCCTAATTCATGTGCAATCCAAATCCACATTCCAATCATCAGAGCTTCTTCTTCTTGGCATAATCATCGATTATGTTTTATCACTACAATTTGAAGAACAAAAAGGTTTTTTAGAATAAAAAAAATCCCCTGAATTTGGGTGAGAAACAAGACTATAACTGTAATATCATCTTGACAGTGTCTTCTTACACCTCCCTCGATCAATCAACCAAGAAACCAGACAATTCCAAAGGATGACTACAACTCTAGAAAAAAACATCTACAACTCTGATAATCAAGTTTTAGGGCATCTGATTTCATGAATAAAAAAACTAAACATCTATATGAATTGATATCGATTTTTAGGGCAAGAAAAAAAATACCTTACCTAGAACAGGAGATAGGCTAACCACGTACTGCTGAACATCGGCCTGAAAACGACGTCTATTGTGTTCAAACCTTAAAGGCTTGCTGAATCGAATGAAAATATGAAAAATTGAAGATAAAAATCGAACAACAGATCGAACGACACTCAAGGAGGGAGGCGGCGACGGTATTGGCGGAAGAAGGCAGCAAAGGAACTGGAAAACGGAGGCGAAGATGGAACTGGCGGATAGAGGAGCAACGATAATGGCGGGGGGCGACAGTGAAGGCGTGAGGATGGAGTCGATTGAAGGTTTGAGCGAAGGAAATGCGAAAACGAGCTTTAGGAAAAGGGGCAAGAGAGGAAACAAGTTCAATTTTTAGTTTCAGATATACCTGCGTGTCTGAATTTTTAAGAGGAGTTTATAAAATTAAGTGGCTTCTTTTAAGAGACTAACAAACAATCTATATCTGTAAAATTAAGAGGGTGCCTCTTAATTTTTCAATTAAGTGGTAAACAAACAGCCCCTTAGATTATTTTGTTTTTACTAACTATTGTGTGCCAGAATGCATAGATCTGGACCACCGGATGGAATAGAATCAAATGTCATGATTTGAGAGTCTATGATATTAGAATACGATAACATGTACCACATAATCACACAAATTTCAACATAAGGGCATTTTAGTTAATTAACCTATATTAAAAAAAGAAATTTTTGGATTTTTATGGATAACTAATTCCTTTATTTTTAAAAATATGAATATTTTAAATTAATTTAAATATAAAAATTCGATTTTATTCTGTCAGAATGATAATATGCAAACCATAAACTAGTAATTACATTCTGAAAGAATACAAAAAATCGATTCTAGAATTAATAATATACCAAATAATTACGTTATATGATTGTGATTCAATGAATAATAACAACATTCTGAAAGAATAACAAGTGTAATTCTTAAAAAATAGCAACATTCTTAAACAGTGAATGTGATCATTATTTAATTCATTCTTCAAGCCTTTCCCATCAGATCTTCAAGCAATTATTCAAGTCATTTCTATCACAAATTCATTGTCAAATATTTTGTAGTGATACACTTATAACAACTGCACATTAAACATATAAATAAATAATTACAACTCTATCAAAATACAACAATAATATTCTTACAAAATAAACTATTGTTGAAGAATGGTTTAGAATATTCTTAAATAATTTGTATTATCAAGAATATATCCAACGAACAAAACATTTGAAATATAAATACATGAAAAGATCATATTAACACAAAAGGTGACTAAGAAAGAAAAAACAATTTGAATATATAAACCATTGAAGTATAAATAAATTCTGATAGAATACATTGAAGTATTTCCTGTTAAACAAAATATACTTATTGTTAACAAACATTCTCAAAGACATTCTAATAGAATACGTTTATATAAAGAAATTATGACATAATACATTTTTGAAATAATACTCTATCATTGACCTAAAAATAGAATTAGTCATTTTGTAAGAATGATATAGAATTTTTTTAATTTGTAGTTACTAAAAAATCACAAATACTAAAAGAGTGAAACTATACATTCACCATGAGCATTGTCTTTTTTTTTTTTTTTTTTTTTTTTTTTTTTTTTTTTTTTGCTTAAAGTGAAGTAAATTAAAAAAGCACAATATATTTAATTTTGAGAGGTAGTTTATTCCAACAGAATATACTATACAAAACATAATGTATTCTTACAAAATACACTATATTATGTACATACCAAGCATAATGTATTCTTACAAAGTTTTAACCATAAAGTATCCTCACCTACGGTTTTTATTTGGCTAATTATTATACTTTCGTAAGCAAAACAACTATGAAGTTCTGATTTCAGCAATGAATATTCAAAATTTCATAATTTTTCATCTAATTACAACATGTAATTTTAGATTTCAGCAAAGTAATACTATCAAAAATCTTATTTAGACATTTAACAATGTGGGCTGTAATTATGTTAGAATAAATAGGGAAATAAAATATGATCATAGTACATTTTATTTACAATGTTGGTTGAGTCAGACAATTCATTGGCGTGCGAATTTAAAGTTGAGAACATAACCAAAGAATTCTACAATTTGAAAATGCAAAACAAGATAAAAAAAAAGCATGCATAACATGATTTAAGAGGAGAAACAATTCTTGATTAAAGAGAAGAAAGGAGATGTGATTCCTAGAAGAGTTGATAGGCCTGTGAAATTGATTCCATACACCATCCCTATTGTTTCCATGTGATCTAAATATCGAATAAAGCCAAACATTGGGTACTAAATAATAAAAAATGCGGGTTATGATTAAATTCAAATAATTCTATTAATTTAATTACCACATGATAAAGCTTTCTTGTTAGGATCACAAGAAAAAAGTGACGTACTTATACTTGCATCCAAGAATGATGGCTTAGAATCTTTTTTTGCATCTCACTTAAAAATTTAACAAAAAAACCTTACTAATGCAACTGTTTAAAAAATGAATAATTTTTTTTGAAACCAATCGACGAATCTGGAAATCATGGATGAGTTTTAGAAACCAATCGACAATTATGAACATCATTGAGTTTTAGGCAAGAACAAAAGGAAAAACCATAACTGTCGGCAGTGACAATTAGTCTGGTGGTGCTGTGATGGCCATTGTGGATGCATGATGATGGGTCTCGGTTGTGTGGTTTAGCGATGGTGGAAAAATAACAACCATTCTTCCCCTTTTTTATTTGCAGGTATGAGATTATGAATGATGGCGATGATGATCTCGAGTACGAAGAAGGTTGTCGATGGAGACCGGTGGAAAAAGGCGGTGGAGCTAGTTCCGAGGCCGAGAACCATGCCAGATTCGAACACAACCAATCTGAAGAAGAACAGGCGGTGAGGAGGCGTTAACGAACGTGACCGACGACTGAATGATAAAGGGATGTTGATTTTGTAGGGTTTAACTAATTAAGGAGAGATTAATTGAATTATTCTTTTACCATAATTACATATACTAAGTTTACCATTATACCCTTTTTTATTTACTTAATGATTTATTAATTCCTGACTTTTTACTGGTGCATAAATGCACACAATAGTTCCTAAAAACATTTGAACATATATATATATATATATATATATATATATATATATATATATATATATATATATATATATATATATATATATATAGTGAGATTCAATAGAGAACAATAATTAATCAAGGAACCAATCTTTTTTTTCACCTTTTAGAAATTATTTTTTATAAAAAAAAACTAAAAATACAGAAATTCATAACTTTGTATCATTTTTCCAATGATATAAAACTCAATTTTTTTTACGTCAAATTCATAATGTAAATCTTTGAAAATTCACAACGTGAATCCGGATTCACACGGTGAATCCGAAAAATATTTTTCACATTCACAATGTTTATATATGAATTTAGATATTTATATATATATTTTTTTCGATAAAGAATAAGGTCTAGAAATTGAAAAAATAATTTTAATTCCCTGAAGAACCAATAATTATGGTTCTCTATTGAACTTTTCCCTATATATATATATATATATATATATATATATATATATATATATATATATATATATATATATATATATATATATAAAGTTAGGTTAATGTGAGACGACCTAATTTTGTGAGACCATGAAATGCAATAATAGCCACTCATTTAGTAGATAAAACAAAACATTTTTAAAATGCAAAATAATTGAACCTAAAAACAATTGCATACAATAGTTGCTAAAAGCATTTGAACCTATATATATATATATATATATATATATATATATATATATATATATATATATATATATATATATATATATATATATATATGGTGAGATTCAATAGAGAACAATAATTAACCAAGAAACCAATCTTTTTTTTCAACTTTTAGAACTTATTTTTATAAAAAAAAACTAAAAATACAGAAATTCATAACTTTTTATCATTTTTCCAATGATATAAAATTCAAATATATATATATATATATATATATATATATATATATATATATATATATATATATATATATATATACACACGTCAAATTCACAATGTAAATCTTTAAAAATTCACAACGTGAATCTGGATTCACACGGTGAATCCGAAAAATATTTTTCACATTCACAATGTTAGTATATGAATTTAGATATTTTTATATTTTTTTCGATAAAGAATAAGGAGTAGAAATTGAAAAAAAGATTTGGTTCGTTGAAGAACCAATAATTATGGTTCTCTATTGAACTTTTCCCTATATATATATATATATATATATATATATATATATATATATATATATATATATATATATATATATATATATATATATATATATATATATATATATATAACATCCCGAGTTCAAGAGTGCAAGTTCAGGGTCCAAAGTGTCAATGTGAAAGGGGAACTCGGCGAGTAGGGTCGCTATTCTGGTCGCGTGTTGAGTGGCCAACTCCGCGAGTCGACGGCTGGACTCGGCGAGTTGGTTCTATGTGGAGAAAACCCTAATTTCGGAGGATGAGCCCTATATAAAGGACATTATACCTTTCCCCCAACCTCTTTACCCTCTCTTGAAGTCCAGAAAACCCTAAGACGCGATTGTGAGGGATTTGAGTGCATTTGAACCTTGGAGAAGAGGTTTTGGAGGAGATCTTGGAGAGTTAGGAGGCTTGGAGCAAGGGGCTTTGCTAAGATTCGGATTTCTCTTCTGTTGGGGCTTCCTTTTGAGGTATTACTTCGTTTCTTGGGCTGTTATTCATCTAGATTCATCATTTTGGAATGTATGGAAAGTTTAGCTTCTGGTATTTCGAGTTTGAAGGTTAGATCTGAGGTTGCTACCTCAGATCTGGAATGGAGAAGGTCTAGAATGCATTAAAGTCCCTGTTCTTGAATGTTTGGTGAAGTCATCTTGTCCCAAACCCTAGCCCTAGAGTGTAAATGCCTAGATCTCTTTGGATTCACGTAAAGTTTGCCACTTTACGTGATGAATGGGCTGTAGAAGGGTAGATCTATGTTTTGGATCAACTGCATGGTTTGGAAAGCCTCTGTATGGATTCAGATCTAGAGGTACTCGGCGAGTCACACGGGTGTACTCGGCGAGTTGCTTGAAGATGGGCTGGCACTCGACGAGTTGGAAGAACAACTCGGCGAGTTGGTTGAATATGGGCAGGAACTCGGCAAGTTGGAAGAACAACTCGGCGAGTTGGTTGCAGATAGCCTTGGACTCGGCGAGTCTGGTCGTGAGGTCCTAACCTTTCTTCTGGTTGAGCTGTGAATCGGTGAGTCAAGGGATGACTCGGTGAGTTGAGTGTGAAAGGACTCAGAGTTGTTGGACTCGGCGAGTCTCGGGGTGACTCGGCGAGTTGAGTCGCGGATTGGGGAAGTTCTGTGCATGGGGACTCGGCGAGTAGAGTCAGTCAGGGGTTGACTTTGACTTTGACCAAGGGTTGACCAGTTGATTTCCAGGGGCATTTTGGTAATTGTTGGCTTTTGTTTTGAGTTCAGAGTTTTGGTGTTGGCCAGTGTTGGAGATCGTATCAGTGGTCAGAGCAGCTTGGGTTTATCTGTTCAGTCGGCAGTTGCGAGGTGAGTTATCCTCACTATATCAACAGGGTATACAACACCAAGGTCGGCCCTTTATCGGATTGTGATCCGGGTATTGTTGTTATGTTATTGCTTTGCTATGTTGCATCCTGGTAGTTAGGATGGTATATGTTAGAGACCTGGTTAGGGTCGGAATCCTGGTATGTAGGATGATACTATGCTAGTGATCGGTTAGGTCGGTATCCTGGTTAGGATGATGTTATTCTATGTGGTCTGTTAGATCAGTTTGATTGGATGTGATATGTTATATGATTGAATGTTTATGTGCACATGGTTGTTGGACTGGGGTTGGCTTGAGGCAGGACCTGCTTTGTGCTGTAGGCCAACATACCCAGGGCGGACCGGTTATCCCATAGCCCCAGAGAGCGGTCCGGATAGGTTGTAGGCCCCAAGAGGGTGGACCAGACGTGCCGAGGCTCGGAGAGTGGACCAGGCCGACTGAAGGCCCAGTGCGGGCGGACCAGTCATACTGTAGAATGAGTGGACCAGGTGGATTGAAGGCCTGGTGCGAGCGGACCACTCACACTGTAGACTTGATGTATGTGGTTAGACTCGGAGGGTGGACCAGGTGGACTGAAGGCCGGTGCGGCGGACCAGTCACACAGTAGACCCGAAGTGCATGGCTGTTTAGTGTTCGGTTATGATATGGCATGTTATGCGTGTATAGTATATGTGGTTGGTATTTTGGGGATATCTTACTAAGCTTTCGGGCTTACAGTTGTGGTTTAATGTTTTTCAGGTTCTTCAGGAGACCGTGGCAAGGCAAAGGCGTGATCGTACCGCTCCTCATGATTTTGTTTTGTGATGTGATTCTCGGAATACTCTGAAATAATTGTATTGAAAACCTTTTTGTAATAATTTTATGAAATCGGGTTGTTTTTGAAAAGTTTAAATTGGTTGGAATTTTATGGTCGTTACAAAACTCTACCACCACAACCAACTACCATACGCCGACAACAACCACTTGTTCCACCGTTGCCACAATCTTCCTTCCAAATTAGATCTGTATAAAAAATCATACATTGACAACTTAAATACTACATTCACAATTTAATAAACTTATTAATTCACTCATTTAAAGTTTAATGGAAAACAAATATTAAAACTACTATATTCTTATATATTTATACAACACAAAGAATGAATATATTCACAAGAAAATTAATACAAACATTTATATATAAATATTTCATATTTTAACACAAAATTTATAACTATTCATATCTTAATATAGTCAATTCACAATTTAATACATAGAATTCACAATTTAATATAATAAATTCACAATTTAATACAAAATTATACATTTACAGCCATATTGTCAATGTAAAAATTACATTTATACTTTAATATTTGGAAGATAATGCTCCTTTCAAATTTTGAATTATACAACATTCACAATTTAAATTTTATATATTTTATTCAAAATTAGAGAAAATAGAATATGTGTACAATGTTTGAAGAAACCACAAAATTCATAAAAAGTTCACAGCTTAATACAGACAATTCACATCTTAATATAGTCACTTCATAATTTAATATAAAAAATTCACAACTTAATACAATAAGTTCACAGTTTAATAAACGAAACTTATATATTATCAACTTAAAACTTACATTTATACGTATATATTTAGATTCATTTTTGTGTATTAAATTGTGAATTTAGTATACTAAGTTGTGAATAAAATTTACAGCTTAATATACAAAATTCACAGTTTAATACAATACATTCACAACTCATTTATATGTATAATTTCATATTTCATTGTATTAAACAACCCATTCACAGTTTAATACACACATAATTATGACATATTTTAGAAGCAAACATTAAAAAAACATATATATGAATCATAAGAGATGATAATTTATCTGAAATCAATGAAGAAGATGAGAGAAATAGACTATATCCTTACTCTACCATCACCACCAACATCAACACCACTAACTACCGTATTCTGCCAACATCGTTCCTTCATAAATCATATCTAGATAAAAAAATCAGAATTAATAGCTTAATTCAACATTTCAGATACTAGTTCATAGCTTAGTGAATAAAAAACGTCTTCATAGCTTAATAATTTACATATTCACAAATTACGACATAAAAATACATATTCACAGCTTAATAACTTACTGA
Organism: Lactuca serriola; assembly: GCF_051521515.1. Classification (NCBI taxonomy): domain Eukaryota; kingdom Viridiplantae; phylum Streptophyta; class Magnoliopsida; order Asterales; family Asteraceae; genus Lactuca; species Lactuca serriola. The sequence continues at coordinate 334,072,041 of NC_136411.1, forward strand.
ATTCCGTTGAGGCATTTCATCAAACACTTTATATGCACCATATACATCAGATCCATAATCAACAAAAAAACATCATATCTTTGACAGAACAATAATAGCCTCATCATCTTTGACGTCAAGTGATGTTGTTTGGCTCTCCGGTGAGGTTTGAGAGTGGAGGTATGATGGTTCACCGGAGCAAAACAGAGAAAAAATGGAGGCAGTCGTAGATCTGGAGAAAAAATGGTTTACCGGATCTTGAGATGAAAAACGACAAACATTTTTAAGATATTTGAGATAAATAACACAAAATCAAATGTATAACCTCAAGAACACGAAACCAGATATCGTTGGAACTCCTTCAATCTCGTTAGAAGTGGTCGTTAGCCAAATTTAACATGAAATTGCACAAACACATCAGATTTGGTTAGATCTGATGCAACTTTGATGCAAATATGGGGAGATCTAATGCATGTCTGGTGGTTCATCTGAGGAAAAGAGAGAAACACATGGATACAATCATAGATTTGGTGAAGTAGAGTCAGAGGATGACGAAGGTGAAGTCGTCAAAGAATGTAACACCGGATTTGATGCGGTTGTAGATCGGAGAAAGGCAAATTAACATCAATGCTGGATGAAGGGGAGAGCAATGCCATATCTAACCTTAAAATGCACAACACATCAGATGTGGTGAAATCTGATGCAGATCTGATGGTTTACCGGAGCAAAGCAAATAAAAAAATAGATAGATCGTAGATTTAAAGAAGTGGAGGCAGATGATGAAATAGACATGTCGATCTATTGGTGGAGGTGTTCCGCCTTCTGTGGTGGTCTTGCTGCCGACGATAGTTGGTGGTGGTGGCGCCGCCAATGGTAGTTGGTGGTGGAGGAGATCTTTGGGTTTGTGTTCTTCAAAAAATGGTGGGAGAGTTTTTGAAAGAGTTTGAAATGTTATAAGTTAGATCTGATAGTAACAATGAAAAATATGTATGTTTTATAACATTAAGTTAATTTTACAAAAATACCCTTAATGAAATGGTTCTTAACTTTTTAAGGTTCTCATTTGAACTTTTACCTATATATATATATATATATATATATATATATATATATATATATATATATATATATATATATATATATATATATGTCACACCCCCCAAACCGAGACGGCGGAAACGTTGGGGGGCAGAGGACGTCATGTGTAATATCATCACAAATGAATAATAGTAATCAAAGCAAGAAGAACTAGTGTATTGATAATATAGTGTTTATATTGTACTCGAAACATAGCTTGAATTACTTAAATATATATTGTAAAAATTAAGACTAGAAGCTATTATGCTCCGTCTTCTTGAAAGCCTATGCGTGTACCTATCTACTGGTTTCCTGAAAATACAAGTAATTTTGAAAGTGTATCAACATTTAAGTTAGTGAGTTCATAAACATTTTGTTTTAGAAAATAAGTTCTTTGTTCCTTAAAAATGTTTGTATGTTCCTCTAGAAAATCCGATATTTTCTTTTTAAAATGGAATGGAGTCTTAGTCCCTTCGGACCAAAATGTATAAATGTTTTTGTATTCTTAAGTAATAATATTATGTAGATTTTAATCCATATAAAAGCCATTTGGATGTACGATTTCTGAAATGAAAGTTTTTATGTACTTGAAAACAGTGCAATGAAGTTTTATGATGATACAACCCTTATGTATGCATGCTCCCGGGTAAAAGTTACTACATATATGTAAGTTTCTATGTCATAAAATAGTGTACTCCTAGAAATACCTATAGCTTCCTTCTAAAATCCCCCAGCGTATAAAAGTTATATAAAAATCGAGATCAAATAAACCGTCGAATATAATGGGTCTGCCTTCAGCCCACAACAAAACAAGGAACATGATCTAAGGCGGACCCAAACATTTCCAAGTTGATCGTGTCTAAATTTTATATAACCCTGCCGTATACACGTAGCAATTATTGATGGAATCTAACCATTCTAGACGACATGTAGTCATAACTACCCTAAGACCGATAAGAGTGAATGTTTGTTTTTGGAAATAGTATACTGAAGTAGTACATTTTTAGAACTTCTTTCATTGTAAATGTAATGTATGTTCAAGAAAAATCCAATATTTTCCTTATAAAATGAGTTGTAGTCTTAAAGCTCAAAGACCGAAATGTACAAGTATATATCTTCGATACTTATGATAGTAAGTGCAGTTTTAAATAAAAGAACCCCTTATGAATGTAAGAATTCCCGTAAACTATATGTGTCGTTGTTTCCCTATATGAGTTATTATAACCGTACAACTGACATAGTAAGCCTGTTACGACGTACTTCGGGCATCAGAATGTTTTGACACTTGTCACCCCAGACCTGTCGGTCTAGCTGTTGCATTCAGCTTAGAGTGTGAGATTGTCAGTCCCACTATAGATCTATACAAAAGTATCACGCTCTCCCTACAAGAGATTATGGTTATAATATAGGACTTTAACCAGTACTCTAAAAAGTAAAATGAAGTAACGTCTCACAAATTTGATTCAACGAGTTTACGTGTAGAGTGAATAAAACCCTTTTTGAAATGTAAGAATCCCTGTAAACTATATGTGTCGTTGTTTCCCTATGTGAGTTATTATAACCATGTAATTGACATAGTAAGCATGTTACGACGTACTTCGGACGTCGGAATGTTTCGACATTTTTCACTGTAGACCTTCCGGTCTAGCTATTGCATACAACTTAGGGTGCGGGATTGTCAGTCCCAATATAGACTGGATTGCCCTCGGGTCCACAGTCACAAAGACTGGATTGCCCCGAGTTTTTTGGCCTACTACGTCAAACTAACCACTCACCTGATCCTATAGCCCACAAATGGTTCCTCTCCCGTTCCTATGGCTTACAGCCGGCCCGCACAAGGTATCTTGGCCTACATCACGAAGAAGCATTATCTCAACTTGACTCACCACAATATTTTGATATATATATAATCAAAAGAGAAATCAAGTAAGCACATAAGAATAAGAGACTATCAACACGGATATACTAGTTTGATAGCTTACTACCGCATACTAGGCTTCTCCCAATAAACTACACCACTGTTGTCAAATCTCCAACGAATGCATAGCTATAAGTAACCAGAGGTCAGATAGACATCTAAATAGATGATTCTACTCTAGAGCCACAACCAAACAAGGAAAAAACAAAAAAGCCTAGATCAAGAGTTCTTAAGTTATCCTATGTGACTTCATACAACCCATAGGGCACTCTACTAGAGGATAACCAAGCTACTCTTACTCTAACCAGCATACCACTACACTTAAATCCTAGTATACAAGAATATATACTGCAACATGTCGTATAGTGAGGAAACTCACATGAATCAAAGACCCAAGGAACACATCAACATTCTCACTCCCTACATTGATTGCTCCCGCGAACTGAATAGCACTACGACATGGTAAAAACTTAATAAATGACCTAAATCCTTCAAGTTTGACCTAAGGTTAAATTAGTCAAAAGGTCAATTGCCAACAACCAACATAAGTCAATTTTTAATAAGCCAACAAACTCCCTACGACGTGACAAGCTCTTGGTCACATCGTGGCCTACTAAAGACAAAATAGTCGTGAGGTCTTCAATCGCCACAACGTGACAAGCATATAACTTCTTTGGAGACATGGATGCCCAATGCAACTCGTGAGCTCACTTTAACATCCCCAAAACAAAAATTATTTTTTTTTTTTAAAACCTCAAAACCATACATTATATATTTGAAAAAAAAATCAGAGTACAATATATCATAGTTATCAGAGTAAAATAATCATTGACGTGGTTGCCTTATGCATGCAAATTGTATATAACGAACTTATACCAACACTGACAGTTGCCTCATGCATGCAAATTGTACACAACATGGGATCATGTAGATGGTCAAATAATGATTCTACCCTAAGCCCACAACCAAACAAGGAATATGAAATAAGGCTAAATCAATCATTCTAAGGCTATATGATCCTAACTGTATACAATTTTTTAACATACACTTAGCAATTAACAATGTCAATATAAATTATGTGTAATACATATCACCAATTCCACTTAGGCTACAAGGCATCACATAAATCAGACAGTTCTTCATACGATTCCTGAAGGTATCCTTAGCCTTACTCTAGCCTGCAATTCACATAACAACATATTAATCGTAATACTCAGGTATAGGTATTTTGAGAACACTTACTTGAGCTCAACTAATTGAACGCATCACACCCCTTTCTTTGTAAAATATTTTTAGAAAATTTGTTTTCCTTTTTAAATAGATTACCTTTTTCTCAGGTTTAGATCAGACACACCCGAAAGTGTGCCTGGATCCCTCAAACCAAGGCTCTAATACAAGTTTAGATCAGACACACCCGAAAGTGTGCATGGATCCCTCAAACCAAGGCTCTAATACAAACTTATAAGATCCCAAAAACACCGATACAATATTTATGTTTTAAAAACATCAAAACCATAAATCATGTGTTTGAACACCAGTTTGAGTACAATGTATCAATGAAGGTTTGTATCAATATGATAAACTTCAAGTATATAGAATGAAAGTAAAGTAATCTAACAAAAACAAAGAAGAGAAAGTATATAACACATGGTGTTCTCCAAATTGTGTTTCCTTAAGAAATTTTATTTTATCACTTTGTCACAATGACGGTCACAATGAAGAATTCACCAATAGGGTTTACCCTAATGTTGTTTATATACTAATTTATACAAGTATATCCCTTGATTGAAGGGATTGTGTCTAATCTATACTAAGAACCGATCCTCATTACAAGGATATTGGATCTGCTATCTATACTAAGAGCACGCCATTGCAATTGCTTCTTTCCAAAATTACAGAGGCAAAATTTTGAAGTTGAGCATTTATCAGGCAGCTTCTTCGAGATTTTTGCTCCTATATTCTACCATGCCATTCTGTTGTGGTGTGTATGGTGCCAAAAATTTATGATTGATGCCCATATACACCAAGAAGTAATTTAGCAGATGATTTGATAATTTAGTGTCATTGTCACTTTGAATATTTTAGATAGGAAGCTTTATTTATAATTTAATTTCCTTGATGAAGTTGATCAAAGTGTGTGGTTTCTCTGATTTTCTTCTTAATAAAAACACCCATGTGAGGCGAGTGTAATAATCAAATATGACTAGAATACATACTTATTATGATGTAAGCTTGCAACACTTGATGAACCACATAGATTGATGTGAAGTAAATCCAAAGGTTTAGTGATGGATGAGTCTAGGATCAACGGATGACTTCCCTTTGTTTTCATTCCACACTCACAAGCAAGGCACAATATGTCATTACCAAATTTAAGAATAGGCAGTCCTTGCACCATTTCTCCAGTAACTAATTTATTGATATATCAGAGGTTGAGTTTAGCAAGTTTCCAGTGCCAAAGACAACTGAACTCGGAGAATGCTTTTAATAGAAAACACAATTGTGGTTACCGATGACTAGATTTGCCTAACACTTATAAGATTGTGTTTTAGACCTTCAACAAAGGCGACCCTTTAAATCGAGAAATTTCCATTCGTTAAAACACCATCTCCTTGGATAATTCCATTTGCATTTTTTCCAAAATTTAAATAACCACCATGTATGACTATCTTAAATTCATGAAGGTATTCCATCCTTCCAATCATGTGCAAGGAGCATGCGCTATCAATTAGCCATTCTACTTCATGATCCTCTTAGCTGGCATCATTAGTTAGTTAATTTGGGCGCCCAAACTTCTTTGGGGCACGCAACAACATACAGTGATATCTTAAGAAATTAATTATAGGAAAATGCAGTGTGGGATGTTGTTGTCTTTGATTTTGCAACTTTTGACGATGTGGTGTTTTTGACTTCTTTTCTTTCCCAAATTCCTTTTGAGATGAGATCCCCTTTATTAGACTTTAAGGTGGTTTTATTAATGGGTGGATAAGTGCTAAATGTGAGTTTCTTTTCATTTATGCATAATGCTTGCCTAGGTATAGATTTAGGAATGTAATCAATGTGCTTCTCATGATATCTTTATCATTTAAGACTTTTCTTTTTCTTTTCATAGATAGTTGCGATATCATCAATCATAACTGACCTGATTATTTGATCAGTCTTTTTGTTTAGAGGAACAAAAACTACGTTCTTTTCACTTTTCATAGGTTTGGGACATTGAGACCTTTTAGGACTAGGTGACCTGTTGAGACTTTTGATGTTTTGGTCCATATTTTACATCTGCAAAGAGCTAGTTTTCATAAATCTATTTTGCATATAGTTCTCATGAAAATATTTTTCTACCACAGAGTGGTTTGAACAAAATTTCTTGTAAATGGTGAGCTTTTGTTTTCAATAACCATAAGATTTAACTAAGCTTGCATTTTCTCAATGTGAGATTTAATTTCAATTTACAGGGCTTGCTTTGCTTCATCCTTTGGTGACAAAATATCAGTTCTATTTTATGTCTTTTGCTTTTCAAAAGTTTGGACTTTAGTGTGGGTGTAGGTAACTAGTCATAAGAACTATAGAGTTCATGATGTCTAGAGCATTGTCCAACTTCAAACTTGTCTGGTCGTACTCCTTGTGGAAGTGCTTGAATGTTAGTGGTTGACTTAGTAGAAGTCTCCAATGAGATTTTGGTTAGATCCGAAGAGTGGATACCGCAGAGGGTGCAGTAGTCACAACTTCAGGGATCATTGTTTTAAGTATAAGTCTGGTCCTTCTAAGATTATCTCATCCTCAAAGTTAGATCATGATCCGAGACAGATTGTACCAATGACAAGAATTGAGTGATACTTATTTTAGATTCCCAAAGTTTTTGGGAGAATCTCTTTGATCACACAATTATTGGTCAAGTCATGAAGTTTCCCATAGTGACATTGGATGTCTTCAAGGTAGGTCTTGTCATTAATTGGGAAGTGAATTGTCTTGTCTAGTGGGACATATGGGTGTTCGGCATTGAACCGTGGTGGAGATTTCTTTTCAGTGTTGTGGCTTGGTTTATGCATATATGTTATAATTGTTATGCATGTTTGTGTTGTTTTATATTTATGCTATTATTATGTTATGGTTGATAAACTAGTTTTTATATGATAAATAATATTTTCAACATAAATAAACATCACAAGGAGTTTGGTTTTAATAAAATTACCTTTTAACATAAGATGCTAACAAAAGTTTTAAAATAAAACAAACTTTATCGTTAAAACTAGTAACTGGTAAAATTTCAGAATTAAAATTAGATAAGTTTAAAATAGAGATTTGTAAACTTATCAAACTCCAAACCTTATTTTATAAAAGAAAGTTTTTTTTAAAAGGGTTTAAAAATGTTCTAAAGCGCTCAAGCATCAAGTTAATACTAGCTATTAAAAACTTTGATCGCGTCAATTATATAAAACCGAGTTTTATATACAAAACACTGTTAAAAATGTGATTTTAACATGAAATAAATTTTTGAGTAAATTACTAAAATTGTCCCCATGGTTTGTTCAAAATTACACGTTTGGTCCCTAACTTTTTTTTGGACTCGGATCGTCCCTGTGGTTCGATTTTGTTGCGTTTTTTGTCCCAATGGTTTGGTCAAAATTGTATGTTTGGTCCCTAATTTTATGTACGTAAGGGACGAAAAACGCAACAAAATCAAACCACATGGACGATCCGAGTGCAAAAAAAATATTAAGGACCAAACGTGCAATTTTAACCAAACCATAGGGAAGATTTCAGTAATTTACTCTAAATTTTTTAAAGTATACCATGGTTTATTGAATGAATGCAATAACCATGATGTAACATGCTTTTTAAAACTAGAATTATAATAACATCAAAGACCCTTACAAACCACAAATCTACGCAATCTTTTTTAAAGAACACTTGCACGTCTCTTGTATGAAATAGTGGGACAAAGGATACCTAACCTCTTGGTGTTATCTTTTGATGGTCGGGGTGTTTTCGCGATTTCTATAACCAAGTTATAGGCCGATTACACAACTTTTTCAAATTGGATGATTTTATCGGAAATCTCTTGTGATAAAGGATACACTAGCAAGAGAGTTCCGAGGCAAAGATGAGATCAAACATGTCTAATTAAATTTGTTATTAGTGATCCAATTAAACTAGAAATTATATGGTAAGATAAAATTGATAATCAATATCTACCGAGTTGAATTTAGATAAATGAGATAAAGAATACCTAAGCATTTATTTGTTTTGTAAATTCGATCCTATACTTTGATAATTAATCTTTTTAGAAACTAAAAGGGGTATTAATTATTAAAGATTAAATATTGAAAATACTAAATGAATTTGGTTAAAAATTTAGTAGATGTATAATACACTCTCATAACCATGAAATGTCATTTCTCTTTAAATGACATAATGAAACAATAACATTCAATACATACAACATGAATGAATGGGTTCATGTATTAAGAGACAATCTCGTGTGAGATGTGAAATTGTATATACTTAAAGGTCCTAATCCTAAAAAAAATTACTTTGAGTAATAGACCTAAATATGTTACCTAGTAAAGGCATCATTGTGATGATAAAGATGCTTCTAACATCAAGCTAGTGTAACAACCCATCATTTTCAAATCAACAAAAGTTAATAAAAGTCAAACTCTCTATGTAAAACTAAAGTTTTATTTATTTGCTAAGTTATAAGGGTAAAATATTGATTTAATATACACGGAAACAATTTTATGAGATAAGTATTTAAAAGTTGGGATAAAAACTCACTCAACCGAAAACTCCAAAATTGAATTAAGTTAGACCGAAAACTCTCCCACTCAACTATGAATTCTAGCCTCAAACCCCACCTTTCTTCGGACCGTGAACTGATTTCGTCAGCACCGAAATCAACATGTGAAGGGTCCCACTTTGACCGCAAACTCCCATTTTGGGCTACTTTTCCATCGGAAACCGTATCAAGCCCATTATATTAGACCGAAAACAAAGGTTTGAGGCCTATTAGGACCGAAAACCCTCTTTATATATAAGTGTTTGGCAGTAAACTTAATTTATTTCTCACATTTTAAACCGTAAACTCGTTCAATTTGCACCTTAGAACACGAAGAACAATTTTCAAATCTTCATAATTTCACCAAGAAAACACCGAAAACTCCTCAAGCCCACCGAAAACCTCCATTTGCTTACCGAAAACACTTTACTTATTTTCTAAACCATTATTTGATCTATTATTTAAATTAATATCTTATTAATTTAAATATGACGTTGGATACAATTATTTTTAGGATAATGTTATTCCCACGTATGTTAGTCCGAGGATCGTCTCTATATTTTTACTACACGAACACGAACACGCACTAGAGGTGAGTTCATACCCTACTTTTTCACTATTTGCAATCTTTTTAGGGGGAATACAAGTTAAACATAAAGACTCTTGTGTTTACTTTCAAACGATTTCAAACAATTTCAAACAATTTCAAACAACTTGCAATTGTTTCAAACCGATTATCACAGCATATACCAAAATATATTTACATATATATTTTAAACTCTTTTGTAGCATGTCAAGCAATAGAGTATTTTCTATAAATATTTCAGTACCGCTTTATAGACCCTGTTAAATTGCAAATGCTTTGGTTCATTACAGGTCATACATTTAAACTATAATTGGTACAGTTTCTGAATCGCTACACTATATTGCTAAGTTCAATGAAGAATACAAGAACATACATTTAAACTATAATAGGTATAGTTTGAAAAAAAAACTATACTATCTTACAAGCTCAAGAACACCATATAGAAACAAGTATATAACCTACGAGAGGTATAGTTTATGGAACACTACTATATTTCAATAATTCAAGGTTACACTACTAAATAATTATTTAAGTATAATTATTTTACATTACAAAGTACACTACTACATGCGAATGCATACAATTTCAAGTACAAGAGAACACTACTACACTACACATAAACTAGTTAATATAGGGTTGTGAGGCGCTACTTTGGGGTACCCACTAGGGTACAATTCTAAGTCCTATAAATTCTAATTAGAGTCTCATGGAGGGAGAGCATGAATTTGTGTATAGATCTATACAGGACTGGCAATCCTAAACTTGAGCTACTTGCAACAGCTAGGCCGTCAGCCCTGGGGTGACAAACATCATACATTCCGACGCCTAAAGAAACATCGTAGAGGCCACTAGTCACATCAAGCATGGTTATATGAAACTCAAAATAGTATCAACAAAAACAATTGTTTATGGGATTAACATTACATCAAGGGTTTTATTTTAACTAGTAAAACCACAGTACACTATTTTACACTACAGTTAGTGGATTCCAGGCACTCATAAAATAAGGTTTTCATACAATCGCTACTATAGACATCACTATAGTACACTACTTTTCTAGTACAGAGTACACCAGTACATCATATAATTCAGGAACATTCATGATATAGTTTTATTTACTAAAAAGACTACAGTTTACTATTTCAAAGTATAGTAACAAACATTCATTTTGGTATTAAGGTCTAAGAATACACTTCATATACTAAAGAAAATATTGGATTTTCTTGAAGTACACTATAACATTTTGAAAGAACAAGAACAAGATTTACATCTCAAAAACATACTTATGAAATCACCAACTTAAATGTTGATACACTTTCAAAACAACTTGTATTCTCAGGGAACCGGTAGACAGGTACACCCACAGGTTTTGAGAAGACGGAGATTATAGAGTCGCGTCTTTTATACTTTTGTTATACACTTTTGATGTCATACAAACTATGTATTGAACAGATGTAAATACTATATTCTATCAATGTAATGGTTGTGTTTGCTTTGATGACTATTATATAGTGGTTGTGATACTATACATGATGTCCTCCGCCCTCGAACATTTCCGCCGTTCCAGTTTGGGGGTGTGACAGATTAAAATCTAAGTATTTTGTAAGAAGTATAGAAACATACATACATACCAGAAACAATATCACAGTAAGAACTACACAAAAAGTATTTAGATGTTGGACACTGCAGTTAAACCTAGACAGTTATATAATCATATATGGGATAAATGTAGCCATATCAACTATATTTATTTGAGATACGAGGAACATGTGTTTGGGAGTGATAATGGTGTTACCGCAAGTCTAAAACTTACCAACAATACATACAAGAGAAACTCTAGAACCAAACATGAAATTAAAATACTATAGGAGTATTTTATGATTCAACAACACTAGAACAAGAATATTTAGACCTTGATAGCTATAAATAATTAGTGTACACTAGTTGATTATAGGGTGACCCAGAGTGAGTCATGTAATGCAAATTCTTTACAAGTTTTGCTATAAATGAAGTTGGCGATTGTCTACTTATATTAGTAGACATCCACTGTAAATCGCTTGATAGAACACTATAACATTCAAGATAAGATATATCATGTTTATTATCAAATGACTCATGACCAATATAGAGGACTTATCGTCATTTCCTATTTGAATCTTTTTAGAAAAAGACGCCTCTAAAGAAGTCCATCAGGAAGAAAAACAACCCTCCAACAAATCCACCACTGCCACCACCTCCTCAGTATGACCCTGCTGTCTTCCAAGTAGCAGCAACAGACGCCATGACGAAGATGAATGCAAGTGGCATTAGCAAAGCGAGTAGTGGTGCCAAAGCTTCTCATCACAAGGATAGTCATGGACACCTAATGGAGTGTTAATATAAGGACTTCACGAACCCTAAACCCAAGTCCTTCGATGGCATTGGAGGTGTCATTTCTTTAACACGTTGGTTCGAGAAGACCGAATCAATATTCGAGATTTGTGCGTGCCACGAGTCTAGAAAGGTGAAATTTGCAGCATGCACTTTCACACACAGACCCCTCACTTGGTGGAACAGCTAAGTCAAGTCATTGACTCTCCCAATAGCCAATGCTATGAGTTGGGATGATTTGAAGGAATTAATGTTGGGCTTTGAGCATTCTAACACTCCTAAGTGTACATGCAACCCTAAATACATTGGATCTATGTTTTCTATATTATACATACAAATATGAACATCCAAGGTATTATCCTAATCTAGCATACAAAAACAATGAATATAACAAGATAGAATACATACCTCTTTGATGTAGAAAGTCTTCGTGAAGCTTGAGTGCCAAATGCTTCAAGTGTGACACCTCAAATGGTTCACAAAACACCAAATACATGTGGAATAACTTGAGAGAATTATACACTTCATGAAAATCGGCTAGCCCTTCTATTACACACACTAGTGCAAATTTTGGTCAAGAATAAGATGCATATATAGTTAGGGTTACACCATGTAAACCCTAATTAACATGGCCTTTCATTTCCATGATCCATGGGTACAAAAACACCATGGAGCATCCATGGAGCATTATATGGGTTTTAGCCCAACAAGATAATCCATGGAGCATTAGCCCACTATATAAGTATGGATGATTTACACAATCAACCCATATATTTAATTAGTCTTCTGTTGATCACTTAATTAATCCTAGATTAATTCTTGATCAATACTAATTAAATAATCTTATTAATATATTAGAACTTATAATATATTACCCAACCTTAAGTGTTATGTCTCTCATTAAAGTCTATCCAAATGCATGATGTCATGCAACCCAAATGGACCATGCCGGGTCGGGTCAACTCTTACCAACTATAGTTATGGACTTAGACATTAATCCAACAATTAAAGCTAGCAAAATACTGCTCGAGGGGCGAGATGCAAAATATAGAGCATGAGCTATGGAGTCTGAAGATGAAGGACTTTGATACCACTACTTAGATTGCTAGGTTCAGTGACCTGGACCTTCTGTGTCCCGGGATGGTCACCCCGGAGAGCATGAAGGTGGAAAGATGCATCTGGGGATTAACTCCCTCGACTCAAGGATATGTTCTAGCTGCCAATCCACTTACTTTCGATAGTGCCAAGCAGCTATCACAGTCCCTAGTGGAGCACGAAGATTTCCAAGACTCTGTAACAGCCATTCCTGAACGGCCCAAGGAGAGTGGCAGTACAAAGAAGTCCTGGAACAAATGAAAGGGCCAATCTTCACAGAAGCCCTCAAAGAAACAGTAAACAGTGGCAGTCCATGTTGATACCCTTCCTGCTGTTACTGCTGCTGCTCCACCACCTCCCATCCGCTATGCTGGTAATCTACCGAAGTGCAACAAATGTCACTTCCCCCGCCACAGGCCTTGTCGGGAAATACAATGCAACAACTCCAACGAAAAAGGACACACATCCCGTTTCTGTAAGACACAGGCACAACCTAATGCTTAGACCCCCGGAGCTGGAGTTGGCCAGCCCTGTTATGGGTGTGGTAAAGCCGAGCACTACAAGAGGAATTTCATGAAGGCAAGGAATGCTGGTAATATAAGAAGAGTCCTAGCAATGGGCCAAGAGGAGGCAATAGCAGAACCTATAGTAGTCATGGGTATGTTCCTTCTCGATAACTCTTATGCATGCATACTATTTGATAGTGGTGCGGAGAGGAGTTTCATTAGCCATAAATTTAAGCACATACTCAAACAGAAACCACAATCACTAAACGAGACATTCATCGTCGACATGGATAACGGGAAGAAAGAGAGCACTATCGACATCTTCATAGGTTGTACCCTCACTCTAAACGGCTAATCTTTCCCAATTGACCATATTCCAATCTCCATAAAAAGCTCCGATGTCATCATCGTCATGGATTGGTTAAGTCCTCATCGTACTTATACCCTTTGCTACGAAAGAGCTATTCGCCTCAATCTGCCAAATGGCAAAACCATTGTTATCTATGGCGACAAACCCAGTACAAAACTTCGCATCATCTATTGTATCAAAGCCTAAGAATACCTGCGAATAGAGTGTCACACATTCTTAGCCAATGTAGTCAATGAGAAACAAGAAGTAAAAGACCTCGAGAGCATTCCCAAAGTCTGCAATTTTCTCGACATCTTCCCCAAAGATCTTCCAGGAGTTTCTCCTGAACACCAAATCGAGTTCCGAATTGACATGATTCCTGGAGCTACACCCGTAGCCAAATCCTCGTATCGCTTAGCGCCAACACAGATGCAAGAATTATCTAGCAAATTAAACAAAATACTCACTAAAGGATTCATTTGACCGAGCTTCTCACATGGGGAGCACTGGTCCTATTCGTTACAAGAAGAATAGATATTTCCAAATGTGTATAGACTACCGCGAACTAAACAAGCTTACCATTAAGAACCGATACCCTCTTCCAAGAATAGACGACCTCTTCGATCAACTCCAAGGAGCCAGCTAATTTTCAAAGATAGACCTGAGATCGGGGTATCACCAATTATGAGTCCATGAGAACGATGTTCCCAAAATAGCACTCTAAACTCGTTATCGTCACTACAAGTTTGTAGTTATGCCCTTCGGTCTAACCAAATCACCTGTGATATTTATGGATCTAATGAATAGGGTGTGATGACCCTTCCTAGAAAAATTCGTGATAGTATTCATAGATGATATACCCATCTGCTCATGAAGTGAGGATGAACATAGCCAACACCTGTAACAAGTCTTAGAAACATTAAGGGTGGAAAAACCTTATGAAAAATTCTCAAGGTGCGAGTTTTGGATTAGGAAGGTAAATTTCCTTGGTCATGTGGTCAGCGAAGAAGGCATACACGTGGACCCCTCCTGAATAAAGGCAATTGAGAACATAGCCAGCACCTGTAACAAGTCTTAGAAACATTGTAATGGTAGTGTTTGCTTTGAATACTATTATACAATTGTTGTGATACTGTACGTGACGTCCTCCGCCCCCGAACGTTTCCGTCGTTCCCTAGGAATAGTTATTCAAGACTTCTAGTAAGTCTTGGATAATTTAAACATATATTTGATCATCTAACAGGTGAAACAATATTCCAATAAATACAGTGATATTTTATTTAAAAGTAGTTTAAACATTGGAATAATGCAAGGCTAAACCAGTCACCTTGTGTGATCTAAAAGGCCCATGTTTTATGGAATGAACACCTTTAAGCCCAATAAATTCAATAAGGCCCACATAGATGGATCTTGTAGAGGAACTGCTCCTCTTATCTAGAAAGAAAGTCTAGAAGAGACTAGTACTTGAGGTATCTACTGGATAGAACTCATACTTTCTCACTCAAGTACTCGATACTTAAATGTTAATCTAATATTTGTAACTTGATTGCAAATATTTACAGAAGAGTAACTAGTTGAGCACAAGAAATTTGGAACTACACTCTCGAAGGTTAGTTTATTATTTATTCTTAGAACATAAATTGCTTGTGATATAAAACAATATTTGTTTTGGAACAATGTATGTTTTAAATTTAGCATGTCTAAATATTTATGTCTCAATTATTTATTTAAATGTTTAATTATTTAATAGATCATTTTCATAATGATAATATTCATATTCTTAAATGGTTGACTTCTATTTCTATGACTAGATCTCGTAATGGAATTACAAAGTAAATTTCAACAATTTATAAATAAAATTAAGTTCTATATGCAAGCGCTTTTGACTTAGACTTTTTTTTTTAAATCAAACTTATCCATGACATTGTTATCTTTATTATATAAATGAAATCCACATATTCCAACTTTAAGAAAGGGATCTTTGAAGGAAAATAATGTTGTTTATTTGACATATGTGAATCTTATTAATATATAAAAGATTCCTAATAATATTTTCACTAAAGTGTGGAGAAAATATTTATTCAGGAACTATACACTTTAGTGTATGACTTCCTTTCTAATGAATGTCTATGATTGAGCACAAGATACAACCCAATAGTATCATCTAAAGCTTTTGTGATGATAAAGGGTGAATTAAACTTTACTTGATATAGTTTACTTTCTAATCGGTAGAAATATCCTCTTAGTAACCCTTTTGGGATTATACTTCAATCACTATTAATTGTATGTAGAATACAACCACCAACTAATTACATAATTGTAGAATATTCTAAAAGGGAATTTAGATTATTATATAATAACCTACCAAGAATAAGTTCATTTATTCTTCTGAAAGCTGAGTTAGCAGAAAGCAAGTTTCTAATGACTAAGCAAGTGGGAGGCATGAGGAACTTGATGCAGCTCAACAACCATCACATGATGTAACAATTGTTGGCAGGTGTTTTAACAAGAAATTTCTAAACATGAATAATTGTTATTCATAAACACAATTTGTTCACAATTCTAGTAGAAATCATCTATTACTTGAGAAATGTGGAATCTCTCATTAATGAGTTCTTGATGGTTTTTAGTTAAGCCATCAACTATCAAAATGTTATATCAGATCTTGGATCTGACAAATGACATAGAGTCATGAACATTAAGATGTAATCCATGTTTAATAATCAATTATGGGCTTGATTAATCTTCCTCTCTATAGCAACGTTAAAAGGAGTAAGAGATTCTTCAAATAGAATACATACATGGATATATATATATATATATATATATATATACACACACACACACACACACATTTAGTAATACTTGTTATATAAGGATTTTCTTATACTTATGTCATTGACTATGGTGCTTATCATACTCATGACATTGACTATGATCAAACCTTTTCACAAATAGCTATGATTAGATCAATAAGAAAATCATTTGCTATCGCTACATATTCTATATATGAGATATAGAAAATAGATTTCAAGAAAGACCGCTTTTCATAATAGACATCTGCTACAAGATATCTATATAGATTAGCGTGGAGGTTTTCTTAATCTATGTTATCCTAACCAAATGTGTAAGGCTTAAAATCCACTTGTGGATATAAAGCAAACATCTCAAGGTTGGAATAGTCTTTTTAATATAAAGATACAATGTATGCTTCTAAATCAAAATGAAAAAAAAATGTGTGTTTGTGTGTTTACTAAGAGCTAGTGGGAGGATAGTGATATTCCTAATCTTGTATGAAAGAGACATACTTAATCATTTTAAATGACATTCTAACAATGCAAGGTGGTTTTAACCTAGACTCGAAAAGTATTTCTAAAATAAAAGACTTAGGAAGGACAAGCTACATTCTTCGAATGTAAAATCTATAAGAGATAGATAACGATGAATGTTAAAGGTTTTAAATTTTTTTTGCATGAAAAGAAAGTATCTTGAAAGAGGCCAAGATACAAGATTCCTTTGGAAGGTTCTTAACATTGTCACATGACACCATTTTTGATTTTGTCTCAAAGGACCTAGCACATAAGTTTCAGCTAGATAAAATGATTTATATTATATTTTCTTGAAAAATGAATCCATCGTTTATGTCATATCATAGATTCAAAATTGAATACATGGTTAAGTCACTAGATGACTGGGAGAACATTCTAAGAGTAATGAAGAAGAGCTCAGAGAATGTATACAAGATAACTAGATTAGAATAAAATCTTAATTTAAAGAGCTACATATGATTTTGATTTCTAAGTAGATATAGATAAATATGAATTATAATTGGATTATGACTTCATTATGGAATTAAGAGTAAGTTTAGTTGGAATGAGGTCCAAGCAAAACAAAATAGCACAATCTACTAAATATGAATATATTACTTTTCAGAAGTTGAAATCAAATATAATTGGATGAACTAGATCATTGAAAAACTAGGTTGAATCCTTACATTCACAGAAAACCTAGAAATCTTTTGTGAGTAATAGAGAGTACTTAATCAAGCTAAGAAAATCTATGTCACATAAGATAACCAATGATATTCTCCAAAACATTTAACTATACTTAGAGTAATGTCAAATATGGAGATTATTGTATTCGCAGAATTCACTCAAGTTAAATTTAGTCGAACCAATTAATAAAGTCTTTCCTTTTAAGCTAAGTATGAGCAATCACACTTCAACCATAAGAATTTTATTATTCCAGTAATTGGATTTTTTATTTGAATTTAGTATTTAGATATTGGAACATTGTAACAACAACTATTAAATAATGTTTTGATATACTGGGATATGATAATTACATTAATACTATTTGTGTTCTATATTAACATGTTTAATCCATGAATAATCTTATTGTTATAAAGGTTCATAGTCGGTCATGATTGTTGGAACAATTATGAAGTAAGACTAATATGAAATTGATTGGTTGACTCTCACTAGATGAAATGGGCAAGTGGTTGTTACCAAGTTTCATACGTACTTGTCAGAGAACTTGTAACATCCCGAGTTCAGGAGTGCAAGTTCAGGGTTCAAAGTGAAAATGTGAAAATGTGAATGGTTAACTCGGCGAGTCCATGGGTGGACTCGGCGAGTAGGGACGTCAATCAGGTCGCGTGTTAAGTGGCCAACTCGGCGAGTCGGTGGCTGGACTCGGCGAGTTGGTGTTGTGTGGAGAAAACCCTAATCCCAAGGATTGAGCCCTATATAAAGAACATAATACCCTCTCCCCAGCCTATTTGCTGTCCCTTGAAGTCCAGAAACCCTAATATTCGTTGAGAGAGAATTAGAGAGCATTTGGATCTTGAAGGAGTGTTGTTGAAGAGATCTTTGATGATTAAGAGGCTTGGAGCAAGGGGCTTTACAAGGTTTTGGCTTATTCTTCTGTTGGAGTCTTCTTTGGAGGTAATGATTCGTTGCTTGAGCTGTTATTCATCTAGATCTATCATTTGTGGGATTTTTGGGAATATATCTAGTGATATCTTGAGTTTGGAGGTTGGATCTGAGGTTGCTACCTCAGATCTAGAGTAGTGATGATCCAAAAGAGCATAAAGTTCCTGTTCAAGAGCGGTTGATGAAGCATTTTAGACCCAAACCTTAGCCAAGAGTGTATTATGCTTAGATCTCCTTGGATTCACGTAAAGTTTGCCACTTTACGTGATGGATGGCTAGTATAGGAGTAGATCTATGGAGTTGAGACCCTACATGGCTTGGAAAGCCTCTATATGGATTAAGAACTAGAGGTAATCGGCAAGTCACATAGGTGTACTCGGCGAGTTGCATGAAGATAGGCAGCAACTCGACGAGTTGGAAGAACAACTCGGCGAGTTGGTTGAAGATAGCCTTGGACTAGGTGAGTCTGGTCGTGAGGTCCTAACCTTTTCTGGTTATGCTGTGAATCAGTGAGTCAAGGGATGACTTGGTGAGTTGAGTACGGTAAGACTCAGAGTTGTGGGACTCGACGAGTCTTGGGGCGACTCGGCGAGTTGAGTCGTGTTATGGAAGTTCCAGAGAATGGGGACTCGACGAGTCAGTGGGCTGACTTGGTGAGTAGAGTCAGTCAGGAGGGTTGACTTTGACTAAGGACTTTGACTTTGACCAAGAGTTGACCAGCTGACTTCTAGGGGTAATTTGGTAATTATGGGTATTTATTGAGTTCGGTCTTTTAGTATTGATTAGTGGTGGAGCTCGTGTCGGACGTTTGAGTAGCATGATCTTATCCTTTTAAGTCAGAAGTTGCAAGGTGAGTTATCCTCACTATATCAACAGGGTCTAAGGCACCAAGGCCGACCCTTTATCAGATTGTAATCCGGGTATTGTTGTTATGTTGTTGTTTTGATATGTTTGCATCCGGGAAGATAGGGTGGTTTATGTTAGAGACCTGGTTAAGGTCGGTGTCCTGGAATATAGGATGATGCTATGCTAGTGACCGGTTAGGTCGGTATCCTTGTTAGGATGAGGTTATGTTATGTGATCTGCTAGATCGGTTTGATTGGATGTGGATTGTTATATGATTATATGTTTATGTGCACATGGTTGTTGGATTGAGGTTGGGTTGAGGCGGGTCCTGCTTTGTGCTATAGGCCAACGTACCCAGGGCGGACCGGTTATCCTGATGGCCCAGCAAGCGGTCCGGATAGGCTGTAGGCCCCACGAGGGTGGACCAGACGTACCGAGGCTCGGAGAGTGGACCAGTCATACTGTAGACTCAGAGAGTGGACCAGGTGGGTTGAAGGCCCGGTGCGGGCAGACGAACCACACTGTAGACTCAATGGATATGGCTAGACTCGGAGGGTGGACCAGGTGGACTGAAGGCCCGGTGCGGTGGACCAGTCACACAGTAGACCCGAAGTGCATGGTTGTTATGTGTTCTGACATGATATGGCATGTTATGTTTATGGTTTATGTGGTTGGTATTTTAGGGGTATCTCTCTAAAGAAGTCCATCAGGAAGAAAAACAACCCTCCAACAAATCCACCACTGCCACCACCTCCTCAGTATGACCCTGCTGTCTTCCAAGTAGCAGCAACAGACGCCATGACGAAGATGAATGCAAGTGGCATTAGCAAAGCGAGTAGTGGTGCCAAAGCTTCTCATCACATGGATAGTCATGGACACATAATGGAGTGTTCATATAAGGACTTCACGAACCCTAAACCCAAGTCCTTCGATGGCATTGGAGGTGTGATTTCTTTAACACGTTGGTTCGAGAAGACCGAATCAATATTCGAGATTTGTGCGTGCCACGAGTCTAGAAAGGTGAAATTTGCAGCATGAACTTTCACACACAGACCCCTCACTTAGTGGAACAGCCAAGTCAAGTCATTGACTCTCCCAATAGCCAATGCTATGAGCTGGGATGATTTGAAGGAATTAATGTTGGGCTTTGAGCATTCTAACACTCCTAAGTGTACATGCAACCCTAAATACATTGGATCTATGTTTTCTATATTATACATACAAATATGAACATCCAAGGTATTATCCTAATCTAGCATACAAAAACAATGAATATAACAAGATAGAATACATACCTCTTTGATGTAGAAAGTCTTCGTGAAGCTTGAGTGCCAAATGCCTCAAGTGTGACACCTCAAATGGTTCACACAACACCAAATACATGTGGAATAACTTGAGAGAATTATACACTTCATGAAAATCGGCTAGCCCTTCTATTACACACACTAGTGCCAATTTTGGTCAAGAATAAGATGCATATATAGTTAGGGTTACACCATGTAAACCCTAATGAACATGGTCTTTCATTTCCATGATCCATGGGTACAAAAACACCATGGAGCATTATATGGGTTTTAGCCCAACTAGATAATCCATGGAGCATTAGCCCACTATGTAAGTATGGATGATTTACACAATCAACCCATATATTTAATTAGTCTTCTTTTGATCACTTAATTAATCCTAGATTAATTCTTGATCAATACTAATTAAATAATCTTATTAATATATTAGAACTTATAATATATTAACCAACCTTAAGTGTTATTTCTCTCATTAAAATCTATCCAGATGCATGATGCCATGCAACCCAAATGGACCATGCCGGGTCAGGTCAAGTCTTACCAATTATAGTTATGGACTTAGACATTAATCCAACAGTCTCCCACTTGGATAAGTCTAAAACTATTATTGTGAATGACTTCAAGAACCGACCGGCAATCGTAGCTCTCAAAATCTTCTGTCGAACTCTGACCTTGTAGATGAACTCTGACCTTTGTCAATGACTTGTCCATTAGAAAAGGGATCATATATTCCACCATTCTAGATATCATATGGACTGAGACATGGATTATAATCATTCTCTCTGTCCATTTGTTGTTTCCCGATTTCCGATTTATGACGACTGACTAATTGAACAAATCAAATTAGTCCTGGCCCGGCCGAGCACTTCCATTTGTAATCATCAAATCATTGAGGGGCCCACATATATCGCTTTTATCCCGAAGGTAAAAGGAATGGATAAACTTCGACTCATATGGATTGTTCTACTACTTGTTGAATCATACACAAAGACACGTTTTATAACACCGAGTTACCGAATGCGTTTTCATGCAATTAATGTACAACCAACTCATAGTAACAGCTCATATCTCTAGGTTTGAAGAATATAAGATATTATTGTCTCATGATCACTCGTGATAAATTCCATGAAGTGATTCCAATGAGCACGGGTTGAATCCAATACTCAGAACTTATGAGAACTCATGAGTGTTGTAGCCCTTTGTCCAACATCTTAGACCTCTACAAGCCAACCCATGACAGTATTGATTCATATCTACTTCCAACATATGACCGAATGTGGATAGTTTGAATAACTTAGTCATTCCGGAAGAATAACCTAGTTTATTCTGGAAGTCGAAACATGCAAAGTGAAACACAATAATAATTGAATCCAATATGGTATCACAACCTATGAACATAAATAAAACAACTTTTATTTATCACCATATGATTACACATTATTCATTGTATACTGTTTCAGCTATCAACTTTATTCTTGAATTTAAAACAATAGTTGTCCCATGCTCCAAGCATGTACACTATGTTTTCTAAACACTAGTCATGCCATACACCAAGTATGCATACTATGTTTGTCTATGATCTTCACTTTGTGAATTAGATCAATTGAACATAACTCCAATGATCCTCTTTCACGGTCCCAAATCCTTGCTGCAAATGCAAGAATTCGAAATTCATGCCATTTACTGAAATCTGTTAGATTCTAAACTTATATGCATTGATCATCTTGTAATGATTATGCACAAAGTCAGAAAGACTTGACAACAATCATTACAAAGTATTCCAAAGGAGATCAGCTCCTTGGAAACATCCTTCTTGCATTAAGTTTCCGAATCTTACACAGATTGAATAATTTCTAACTTTGAAACATTTCCATATTCCATTTCACTATCACTTCTAAACAAAAGTTGCCTCCTTACAAATTATGTCAATATGGTCCTCCCAGAATTAACACTATACTTCCAATTGTCCTTGAGCAACCAATCTTTGGTAAACCTTAGATTGTCCTCGACAATTGTTTAATCCTTTTAGTCATATCCAATTCTAGACCTTTTCCCTTCTTAATGCCACAGGCATTTGGAAAATTTTAGAAAGGATGAATATAGCACATGTAATCGATCCTATATCCGAAGCATATGGGACACAATTCATGATGTCTCACATAAAGACTAAACCAGTCTTTTGTTATACTATTTCCATTTCAATTTGCCAAGTTCTCATAATTCAGATTATGAAAAGGGATGGCGTAATCATAATCGAATTTTAGAACGCAAATAATGGACCCATATACAGAATTTCCTTATGTTGAGCCATTCAAACATGAAATTCATATATATATATATATATATATATATATATATATATATATATATATATATATATATATATCCTTGACTAAATACGATTAAAACCTCAATCTAAGCTTTTAGATTTGAGATGAAGTGTAATTTCCTCTCCCTTAATTATAGCAAAACAACTTTTTCCCAATTGAAACCTTTTGTTTTCTATAATTAACATTGCTAACTTGCAACCTTTATCATAATTATCATGCTCCCACTAACATGATGATTATTAGCATAACACTTATGCTCACACTAGCTTTGACATGTACTCAGAAATTAGCTGACTTTCTTACCAAAGTTTAGATTTTTGATACTAGATTGCTTTGATAAAACTTTATCAAAATCATACACCTTGCCTTAGATAGCACACTTGTGTGTCTAAACAAATTTAAGAACTATGAAAAGGGATGTCGTAATCATAGTCTCGATTGTTTAGACCTTTGCCACTTCTGACAAGTCTAGGTTAGTGTTCCTGTAAACCACACACGCTCCACTAACGACTTTGAGAATGCAAATATCATAATTGCTATCTAGCTAAAATCTACTTAGTGAAAGTGTTTCCTCACCATCATTCTCATGAATCGAAGAGAAACCTTATGACACTAAGATTTAATGGTGTATGTGTTCTTATCCATGTGAATTTTCAAAACCATAGTCACAGGACAAGGATAATGACAAATCCAAACACATATGGACTGAACTGAATTTAATTTCTTGCCATCTGGCAGTTCAAGGGCCTGCCATTGCTTCCAAGTTGTTACGCACCCAATTGAGAACTCTAAGAACTCATATGCAAAGCGAACTTTAACTGGAATGGGCACATAATATGTCAGCACGATAGGTTATAAACCTCAAGTTGTGTGCTAGTGAAGAACTTTAGGTTTTATTCTTGATTAGTTCTTGAGACTTTCAAGACTTTTAAGACTCCCACTGTCCTCTTGACATATAAGACTTTCTTGTCAGATATTCAAGAGATAGTGTGGATTCTAATCAAGACAAACACTTCACACAATTGGCCTTAGTTGGTCTTTGTTTTATCCAAAACATCACAACTTACCAATTTCAAATGTACAAGAGTAGAAAACTTTACTCTTACAATTGCCATGTGTTTTAAACCTTCTCTAAGACATGTCACTCAAATTACAATCTTGGAGTATGACTCTAAGACTTGTATTGGAACGAAGTATGACTCATCTTCTTGATTTAACCACTTCAACAATTCATAGCTCCTCTTCTTAGCTATAAGAAGGCACTTAGAGGATGAATTGTGATAAGGTATCTAAATCAGTAAGATGATCATAAAAACTGATACTAAAGTACTCTCCCATCTTTTTAGATTTGAGAAACTTTTATCCTTCTGCCTAATTTGATTCTTCTTATTCGCTCTGCCTTACATTGGAACCTTTTCCAATGTCTCAGAATTACACTTAAGCTTGTAAGTATAACCATATTTACTGAGCTTTAGTAAATTACGAAGAATAATCTTATCGATCTTTTATGGTGGACTTGACCAGTGCACAAGAATGTGTACTCGATCCCTTAGTCCTTCACTTGACTCACACATCCATGTGAACAAGTAATTAGTCTTAATTTTCCAATACTTGAAAGTTCTCATTCATCATGCTATACAACTTGCATGATTCCAAGTTCCGGTCCAATTGAAACTTGGGTGATGATAATCTTTCCTTATTTGGTAAATTTAGACATTACCACAAATGAAAGAATCAATTTCATATTTCCACTCTTGCTATTAATGGAATCATATAAGCAACAATTTTTCCTCAAATGCCATTGTAAGGATATTTTAAAATAAATAAAGTCATCATTTTTCCTTTTATTTTACAAACTTTGCGGAAAAACTATCCTTACAATCCATATGAAAACTTGTTGTTATCTATTCCTAAGCAATAGTTCATATCTCCTAAGAAGTAGCTCAAGAATCCGATCTTCAAACTCTGTGATAGAAATCCATCTACGCAATCAGATTCAACATATTCTTTCTTTAAGTTTCTTTACTTTTCTTTGATTCTTAAAACATCAACATGTGACCCAGTCACATCATATATCAAGAATCTCATAATAGAAACTTAGCAGAGTTAGATAGTGGACTTTACCTGAAGTAGAGTCAAACTTATTGACTTTAACACCCTTAGGTAAATTGGCAGCTTCGCAACCAATGCTCCTTCCTTTGGCAATATATAAACATATGGGCCCTTTGGTAATGGTACACGGGACTATCACAGACTTAGCTTTTCTCTATACCATTTGGTCAACCGAGTTGACTATGGCAGATCCCTTTCCATTGGGAAGAGAGAGCTTTACTGGATATCCAACGTCACCATTGTCAATGCCCATAAAGTTTTAGGAAGATGATCTTAGCAAATAGATAAGATCATTAAGGGTCTTTTCATAGTCTGTTTCATAGGAGTTCCAAAGAGACTCACTATGTGACTTAGAAAGTGATTGAGCCACCAACTTTCTCAAGACTTTGACACCCAACTCTCCCGACTTGTCAATATGTGACTACATCTCTAAGATGTGATCACACCTAGACCTTTCCTTGCCAATAGGGCTTAAGAGACCTTGAACTTGTGGGTTAGGGAGAATAATTGGAGGAGGTGAAAGAAGTATGATTTCCATGGGACATCATCTTCATTTAGGAAAGATTGTTTCAAGAGATTTGGGAAGATCATAAATGTCTAACCCAGACATCTTTTGGGAGATATTCAAGATACTTGATTTTAAGTCCTTAATATGACACCCAATGTGAAATATTAAGGCTAGGAACCTACAAACTATTTTATAACTTAGAAGAGGGATGTCGTAATCCAAGCTATAAAATATTTGAAGGTAGGTGAATGACGATTCACCAATTTCCACCAAGATAAACGAAATGTGTTATTAGGTTTTAATTGGATTTGAAACTCCTAGATCTTTGAGATTCATTGAACTGTTCAATGGCATGTTTCAACCTCGAGTGTGCCCTTCAGGTTTTGTGACTGGGATGCCGAGGATCACAAAACAAGGTGTGAAGTAACCATGCAAATTACTTGGTACCCTTAAGTGTTTACCCCTCAATCGATGTGCCGGTTAACCACACACGCTCCATCGATACTATGATAAACATTAAGTTACCCTTTGCCTACCTTGTTAAATACGAGTTAGTGTGCCGGTTAACCACACACGCTCCACTAACCGACTTACACAAAGTGCAAATTGTAATTTCATGGATTAGCACCTTATTCACATTTTCCTAAGTAACTAAGATTGGGTATTATTAAGAGTTTAGTTACTTAGTATTTATCATTAATACTTTTAATGAAGGGAGAATTATACTCCTCTCAAAGCCGTTCGGCTAACGACCCTCCACCGGTCAAGGAAGCGGTGGGTGAGAGTGGACACACATTGTCACACTCCGAAAACCAAAGGCGGAAAATTTCCGGGGTTGACTCCACGTTGAGTATCAAATCCAATGTACATAGTAAGTAAAGTGAAACAAACATTACATTACATATTAAAAGTTTTACAATTTGTTTCAAAAGACACAGTTTATACAGTTGTGATACATAATATAGATATAAACAAAATGAACGAGCCTTGCACGCACACGATCCTGAACCAAGTAAGTCTTCGGGTACCTGTACTATCGTTGACTTGAGAACACAAGCAGTTTGAAAATCAGCATAACGCTGGTGAGTTCATAAGCAGTTTTGTTTTGTGAAAATGTTTATGTTTCCTTTCTGTTTCTGGAAATGTAACACACGCCAAGAAAATCCCATATTTTCTTAAAAGTTGGTTGTTGCATCATAAAAGTAAAGTATAGTTTGATTATCCCATTTCATTGTTCTATTTATTTTATGTACCTGTGTAATCCCAGGAAAGTCCTATACTTTCCTGAATTTCTAGTTAATGTAAAAGATGTAATGTTATACAGTTAGTTACACTTTACTGGTTATATATATGTTACCCAGGAATGCCCCATGCTTTCCTGTATGTTAGTTTTCAATGTGAAAGATGTATGCTGTTAAACTTGGTTATGTACAAGGTTTTCCCAGGAAGGTCCCATACCTTCCTGAATGTTGGTTATCATATGTAAAAGATGTAAACTGAATTCTGATTATCTGTAAAATGTAGTATGTGGTTCATTATCACTATAAGTAAATATCTGTTATCCTAGTTGCGAGTTCCATAAGCATACTAAAGACTGAACCTGTGGCAATAAGTAGTCCACAATCCTTATGACTTTCGTCACCCTTGAACGAATTCGGTTCGGCTGTAGCTAGCAGCCAGGTGTGGGGTAGTCAGCCCCGTATAGATCTATACACTCAAGTCACGTTCTCTAAATTCTAGAGATTCTGGTTATGGGTGTAGTCCTCCACTCGCGTATCTCTGTGGAGTGTTCGCCGAGGACGTGTCTCCAATCATATCGAATAACAAATTTACTAGTAATAATAGGAAAATCCTCCATTCGCGTATCTCTGTGGAATGTTACCGAGGACAAAACAGTGTACGAATTATATCATTCACGTGTTATAATGTCATGCTTTTAACTGATAAATTATGGAAACCATTTGTGAAATATATAAAACATAACAGTTTATAAACTCATTTCACGAATAATTATTTAAGTGATCTGTATATTCTACTAGTTATCAGTTGTGTGATCAATATTAAAAGCATATGAAATGTGAAACACCCACACATGAAAATAAGTTTTGAGTACAAGAAAACCCTTGTACTTTGCTTGTGTTCCCCCCCCCCCCCCCTGAAAACAGTGAAAAACAGTGAAAAAGGGTAGGGGTATGAACTCACCAGACTTGGGAATGTGTTGGTTTTGGATACTAGACGTTGATTCGGGGATTGTTTACTCGTGATGTCCCTATGTAAAATGAAATAATTCCCATATATATACAATTAGGGATACATTCACTAATCATATGGAACATTACACTCCAACGAGGTTAAACACCTCAAAATGAGCGTTTGGAGTGACCCGGGTGATATCTTCGGACTTGTAATGGCACTAGGGACTTGGGACTTGAGCTTACTCTCCATAAGTAAACATTTAAATGAGTTTACAACCACAAAACACACCCGCACATTAGTTTACGGCCGTAAACTCATGTTGGTGTGATTTTGATGGTTTAAGGGCTTAAATGGACATGGGGATTGCTAGAATGGATTATCTAAAATGCCTTGGGACACTTGGAATGAATTTACATCATTTACAACATGAGTTTACGGCCACAGTCTTAGAGTTTACGACCGTAAACTCATCCATGGTTAAGAATGGTTAATTTAAGCTACAAAGGACTATCACATGTGATTCTAACTAATTTTCTAAGCATTGTTATGAATTTTGGTTACCATTTAACAAACTTTTAGGAGTTTACGGCCTAGAGGCATGTTCTATGGCCGTAAACTCTCCTTATGCTCTTGAAAAACTAGTTTTTGATGTTTAAAACACTCACATGCAATTCTAGAAATTTTTCCAAGCTTTTAGGGTGGTTTAAGACATCATTAGCCACACTTATAGGAGTTTACGGCCTAGGAGGAGTTCTTTGGCTGTAAACTCACTTATGTAGGGTATATGCTGTGTTTAAGGTCTCCAAATCATTTTTAGATGTATCTAGGATTTACCACAACGCCATTGGTTGAGTTTCAAAGCATTTGGACATGTTTAAAGGCACTAAATCCACATTAAAGAGGAGTTTACGGCCCAAGAACATACCTTGGCCGTAAACTCTCTTTTGTCCCTCATAATTCATGTTTTAATTGTTTTAAGTCTAGATTTGCAAGCCTTATAGTCATATCTAAGTCCCAACTTTGATTTGGAAGGGTAATTTGGCTTAAAAACCCCATTTAATGGAGTTTACGGCCCAAGCTTGCTCCTTGGCCGTAAACTCATGTTCTTGGTCCCAAAACTCAATTAATTCATCAATTTGAAGGCTAAAGATGTTGAATAACATGCTAGGGAGGTTACCATAAAGATTTGAAGCCTTAAACTTGAGATTTGGACCTTAATTCTAGCTTGAGGAGAGAGGTTGTGAGAGTTTAGTGGGAAATTGGCCAAAGGCTTCAAATGAAGTCTTAAAACACTTTATATAGTGTTCGGGAATTGGACACGACGGAATTCTACCCGATACCGACGTTAAGTGGGGCTTTTGGTCGTACCCGACCAAATTGTCGTGACTCGATATGGCCGATTCTATAATTATTCCGATCACTAAAGTGAGGTGTTAAAATGATTTCTAAACGTATTAAGACACCCATTAAGTCATTTTAGGTCAATATAAACTAACGACTTAATAAAATGGCGAAATTGGAAACGAATTTGAAAATGACGTCTGGTTGATCGGATTGGATTACAAGTTGTGGTACAAGAAGTGATATGAAATTTCGGGTTGTTACATTATCCCCCCGTTAGAGGGAATTTCGTACCGAAATTCAAGACAAGAAATAAGATAAAATACAATTCATGGACCTAGAAAGAGTTGTGGATATTTTTGTTTCATCGAGTCTTCTCGCTCCCAAGTGAACTCCGTGCGAGTCTTTCCATCTTGTATGATTCTTTGATTGGAACGAAGTGAGCTGATTTTGTCAAACGATCGACAATCACCCAAATGGTATCATACCCACTCGAGCACTTGGGTAGTTTGGTGATGAAATCCATGGTGATCATCTCCCATTTCCATTCAGGTATCTCAGGTTGTTGGAGAAGACCCGAGGGTTTCTGGTGTTCAACTTTTACCTTGGCGCAAGTCAGACACTTGCCCACAAATGAAGCTATCTCAGCCTTCATATTTGGCCACCAATATTGTTTCTTGAGATCTAAGTACATCTTGTCAGAGCCCGGGTGAACAGAGTATCTGCTTCTGTGTGCCTCCTCCATGACTAACTCTCTAAATCCTCCGGACTTGGGAATCCAGATCCGATCCATGAAACAATGGACTCCGTCACTTCTGATCTCAAGTTTCTTTTCCATCCCTCTCAAAGCTTCAGTTGTCATGTTCTCGGGTTTCAGGGCTTCTAACTGAGCTTCTCGGATTTGCATGGGTAGGTTGGAATGGATGGTTATCGACTGGCTCTTCACCTTGTTGCTGGTACTCTCCTTTCGGCAAAGGGCATCTGCTACCACATTGGCCTTGCCGGGATGGTAACGGATTTCACACTCATAATCACTAAGTAATTCTACCCATCGCCTTTGTCTCATGTTCAAGTCTTTTTGGTCGAAGATATGTTGCAGGCTCTTATGGTCGGTGAAGATCGTGCACTTGGTTCTGTAAAGGTAATGCCTCCAAATCTTCAATGCAAAAATTACGGCTCCTAGTTCCAAATCGTGTGTGGTATAGTTGACCTCGTGTGCTTTCAACTGCCTAGAGGCATAAGCAATTACTTTTCCTCTCTGCATAAGCACACAGCCTAAACCTTGAGTAGACACATCGCAGTAGACAACAAAGTCCTCTGTCCCTTCGGGTAGGGACAGGACAGGTGCGCTGCACAAAGCTTTCTTCAACGTCTGAAATGCGATTTCTTGTTTATCACCCCAACAGAAAGGTACACCTTTCTGTGTTAGAGTGGTTAGAGGTTTGGCGATTCTGGAAAAGTTTTGGATGAACCTTCGATAATAGCCAGCGAGACCCAAGAATTGTCGGATTTCTGTGGGTGTCTTCGGTGCTGACCAATTTTCTATTGCCTTAATCTTGGAAGGGTCGACATGGATACCCTCCTCACTTACCATGTGACCAAGGAATGTTACCTTCCGAATCCAGAACTCACATTTTAAAAACTTCGCGTATAACTTCTCGGATCGTAGGGTCTCCAACACTAGCCTCAAGTGTTGTTTGTGGTCTTCTTCACTTCGGGAATAGACGAGTATGTCCTCGATGAATACTATGACAAACTTATCCAAATAAGGACGACACACCCGGTTCATCAGATCCATAAACACTGCCGGTGCGTTGGTTAAATCAAAGGGCATCACTATGAACTCGTAGTGTCCATAT
Source organism: Lactuca serriola (assembly GCF_051521515.1). NCBI lineage: Eukaryota > Viridiplantae > Streptophyta > Magnoliopsida > Asterales > Asteraceae > Lactuca > Lactuca serriola. The sequence continues at coordinate 334,103,130 of NC_136411.1, forward strand.
CGAGTCCTGAAAGCTGTTTTGGGCACATCACTTTCATGAACTCGCAACTGATGGTACCCTGACCGAAGGTCTATCTTAGAGATGTAACTGGCTCCCTGGAGTTGATCGAAAAGGTCATCTATTCGTGGAAGAGGATATCGGTTTTTGATAGTCAACTTGTTTAGCTCACGATAATCAATACACATACGAAAGGATCCATCCTTCTTCTTGACAAACAAAACCGGGGCTCCCCAGGGTGAGGAACTCGGTCTAATGAATCCCTTGCTAAGCAACTCGTTAAGTTGACTGGATAGCTCCTGCATCTCTGCTGGAGCTAAGCGATACGGAGACTTCGCTACAGGAGTAGCCCCAGGAATTAGGTCAATACGGAACTCGACCTGACGCTCGGGAGAGATTCCTGGAAGCTCTTCGGGAAACACATCAGGAAAATTGCAGACCTCGGGGATGCTCACGAGGTTTTTAACTTCTTGATTCTCGTTGATTACATGGGCCAAGAATGCAACACACTCCTTTCGCAGAAGTTTCTGAGCTTTGATGCAGGAAATGATACGAAGGTTGGAACCGAGTTTGTCGCCATAGATCACTAGAGTTTGACCCGAAGGAAGGTTAAGACGGATGCCTTTTTCGAAGCAAAGAATATCTGCATGATTGGGACTCAACCAATCCATGCCAATAATGACATCAGAGCTCTTTATGGATACGGGCATAAGATCGATAGGAAATGAATGGTCGTTTAATGTAAGAGTGCAATCTACGAATACCTCACTCGCACTTTCTTTCTCTCCGTTTGCCATTTCGACGGTGAATATTTCGGTTAGAGGTTGGGAATTATGTTTTAGGTTATGTTTGAATGCATGACTAATAAAACTTCTTTCAGCACCCGAATCGAAAATAATATTAGCATACAAGTTGTCGAGAAGAAACGTACCCGAGACAACATTGGGACCGGCGACTGCTTCTTCCCGTCCCATAGCAAGGACCCTTCCGGTGTTGCCAGCAGTAGTCTTCTTGGGGCAGTTCCTTTTAAAGTGCCCGACTTCACCACAGTTATAACAGGCTTGACCAACGCCTGTTCCAGAGGATTGATTTGCTGATTGAGTCGGAGCTTTGCAGTATCGAACAGTGTGCCCCTTCTTACCACAATTGGTACAGGATAGTTCTCGACAGGGACCAGGGTTGTGGTGATACTTGCATTTTTCACAAAGAGGGAGGTTACCAACATATCGGCTGGTAGGAGTTGGTGCTGTGGATCCCACAACAGAAGCAGCAGCTACGGGGGTAGTAGCAGCATGAACTGCTACTGTTTGTTGTCTTTTGGAGGAGCCTTGGGAAGATTGACCCTTCTTCTTCTTCCAGAATTTTCTTTTCTCACCACTGCTTTTGGTAGACTCAGGGGTAGCAGTGGTGGTTTCCTCAACATCATCACTGTGGTGAATTATGGCTTGTGCTAAAGTCTTAGCACTATCATATGTATCTGGGCGAGCAGCTAAGACATGACCTTTTGTCGGATTACTTAACCCCCAAATAAACCTCTCGATCTTTTTACTTTCAGGGGTGACTAGACCAGGGCAAAGAAGGGCAAGATCATCAAATCGGGAAGTGTAGGCAGCGATATCGGAACCTTTCATCTTTAGGTTCCAAAGCTCGTGCTCTAGCTTTTGCATTTCACCTCGAGGACAATATTCAGCAAGGAGGAGTTCTTTCATAGCCTCCCAGCCCATGGCATTGGCTACAGGGAGAGTTAAGGATTTGACTCCGCCATTCCACCAAGTTAATGCTTTATCAAGGAAGGTACAAGCTGCGAACTTGACCTTATCGGACTCATCACAGGTACAGATTTCAAAGATGGATTCGATTCTCTCGAACCATCGGGATAAGGAAATGACACCACCAGTGCCATTGAAGAAAGAAGGCTTCACATTCATGAAGTCCTTATAGGAACCCTCCTTACGGCGTTCCTAATTACCATCTTGATTTTGATTACTACCTCCTGAACCATCGGTATTTAGCTGGGACATGGCAGCTGCCACCGCGGCGGTAACAACTGTTTGAAATAACACGGGATCGATTTCAGGAGGAGGTGGCGGAGGGTTGTTGGAGATGGGTCTCTTCCTGGGAGGCATCTTGATCTAATAAGATCAATAAAGAGAGAGGATGATAAGTCCTCTGAATCGAGAGATATGACAGGTATTTATTCCAATTAAGCGGTAAAGCAGGAAAGAGTTATTGAAGCAAGTATACTATCGCTAATGGAATGATCGGGGGTCTATACATGTATGATTATTCGAGAAATACTCCCATAGTATTTCATGGTTTGTTACAATACTAGCTCGATTTTTGTGGTATTAGGGTAAGTTTTAGGCATGCCGCATACCACAATCACTCCCAAGCACATGTTGGCCGTGTCTCGAATGAATATATTTGGCCAGGCTATATTGACTCTAGACACGACTACATAACTGCCCAGGTTTAACTGCAATACACAACACCCATTTACTTATATTTTGTTCTACTTATAGATACGAATCTCGACGGTTCGGTATACTTGTATATTTTTGAAAATACTTGTAGTCTGAAGATACTTTTATTTCAGAGCACTTAGGCCCTTTAGTGTTTATAGTTTTATACCATGTAAGGTTTGGTATACTTTATTCACTATAAACAAGGGCTCTGATACCAATTTGTCACACCCCGAAAACCAAAGGCGGAAACATTTCCGGGGTTGACTCCACGTTGAGTATCAAATCCAATGTACATAGTAAGTAAAGTGAAACAAACATTACATTACATATTAAAAGTTTTACAATTTGTTTCAAAAGACACAGTTTATACAGTTGTGATACATAATATAGATATAAACAAAATGAACGAGCCTTGCACGCACACGATCCTGAACCAAGTAAGTCTTTGGGTACCTGTACTATCGTTGACCTGAGAACACAAGCAGTTTGAAAATCAGCATAACGCTGGTGAGTTCATAAGCAGTTGTGTTTTGTGAAAATGTTTATGTTTCCTTTCTGTTTCTGGAAATGTAACACACGCCAAGAAAATCCCATATTTTCTTAAAAGTTGGTTGTTGCATCATAAAAGTAAAGTATAGTTTGATTATCCCATTTCATTGTTCTATTTCTTTTATGTACCTGTGTAATCCCAGGAAAGTCCTATACTTTCCTGAATTTCTAGTTAATGTAAAAGATGTAATGTTATACAGTTAGTTACACTTTACTGGTTATATATATGTTACCCAGGAATGCCCCATGCTTTCCTGTATGTTAGTTTTCAATGTGAAAGATGTATGCTGTTAAACTTGGTTATGTACAAGGTTTTCCCAGGAAGGTCCCATACCTTCCTGAATGTTGGTTATCATATGTAAAAGATATAAAAGATGTAAACTGAATTCTGATTATCTGTAAAATGTTGTATGTGGTTCATTATCACTATAAGTAAATCTCTGTTATCCTAGTTGCGAGTTCCATAACCATACTAAAGACTGAACCTGTGGCAATAAGTAGTCCACAATCCTTATGACTTTCGTCACCCTTGAACCAATTCGGTTCGGCTATAGCTAGCAGCCAGGTGTGGGGTAGTCAGCCCCGTATAGATCTATACACTCAAGTCACGTTCTCTAAATTCCAGAGATTCTGGTTACGGGTGTAGTCCTCCACTCGCGTATCTCTGTGGAGTGTTCGCCGAGGACGTGTCTCCAATCATATGGAATAACAAATTTACTAGTAATAATAGGAAAATCCTCCATTCGCGTATCTCTGTGGAATGTTACCGAGGACAAAACAGTGTACGAATTATATCATTCATGTGTTATAATGTCATGCTTTTAACTGATAAATTCTGGAAACCATTTGTGAAATATATAAAACATAACAGTTTATAAACTCATTTCACAAATAATTATTTAAGTGATCTGTATATTCTACTAGTTATCAGTTGTGTGATCAATATTAAAAGCATATGAAATGTGAAACACACAAACATGAAAATAGGTTATGAGTACAAGAAAACCCTTGTACTTTGCTTGTGTTCCCCCCTGAAAACAGTGAAAAACAGTGAAAAAGGGTAGGGGTATGAACTCACCGGACTCGGGAATGTGTCGGTTTTGGATACTAGACGTTGATTCGGGGATTGTTTACTCGCGATGTCCCCATGTAAAATGAAATAATGCCCATATATATACAATTAGGGATACATTCACTAATCATATGGAACATTACACTCCAACGAGGTTAAACACCTCAAAATGAGCGTTTGGAGTGACCCGGGTGATATCTTCGGACTTGTAATGGCACTAGGGACTTGGGACTTGAGCTTACTCCCCATAAGTAAACATTTAAATGAGTTTACAACCACAAAACACACCCACACATGAGTTTACGGCCGTAAACTCATGTTGGTGTGATTTTGATGGTTTAAGGGCTTAAATGGACATGGGGATTGCTAGAATGGATTATCTAAAATGCCTTGGGACACTTGGAATGAATTTACATCATTTAAAACATGAGTTTACGGCCACACTCTTAGAGTTTACGGCCGTAAACTCATCCATGGTCAAGAATGGTTAATTTAAGCTACAAAGGACAATCACATGTGATTCTAACTAATTTTCTAAGCATTGTTATGAATTTAGGTTACCATTTAACAAACTTTTAGGAGTTTATGGCCTACAGGCATGTTCTATGGCCGTAAACTCTCCTTATGCTCTTGAAAAACTAGTTTTTGATGTTTAAAACACTCACATGCAATTCTAGAAATTTTTCCAAGCTTTTAGGGTGGTTTAAGACATCATTAGCCACACTTATAGGAGTTTACGGCCTAGGAGGAGTTCTTTGGCCGTAAACTCACTTATGTAGGGTATATGTTGGGTTTAAGGTCTCCAAATCATTTTTACATGTATCTAGGATTTACCACAAGGCCATTGGTTGAGTTTCAAAGCATTTGGACATGTTTAAAGGCACTAAATCCCCATTAAAGAGGAGTTTACGGCCCAAGAACATACCTTGGCCGTAAACTCTCTTTTGTCCCTCATAATTCATGTTTTAATTGTTTTAATCTAGATTTGCAAGCCTTATAGTCATATCTAAGTCCCAACTTTGATTTGGAAGGGTAATTTGGCTTAAAAACCCCATTTAATGGAGTTTACGGCCCAAGCTTGCTCCTTGGCCGTAAACTCATGTTCTTGGTCCCAAAACTCAATTAATTCATCAATTTGAAGGCTAAAGATGTTGAATAACATGCTAGGGAGGTTACCTTAAAGATTTGAAGCCTTAAACTTGAGATTTGGACCTTAATTCTAGCTTGAGGAGAGAGGTTGTGAGAGTTTAGTGGGAAATTGGCCAAAGGCTTCAAATGAAGTCTTAAAACACTTTATATAGTGTTCGGGAATTGGACACGACGGAATTCTACCCGATACCGACGTTAAGTGGGGCTTTTGGTCGTACCCGACCAAATTGTCGTGACTCGATATGGCCGATTCTATAATTATTCCGATCACTAAAGTGAGGTGTTAAAATGATTTCTGAACGTATTAAGACACCCATTAAGTCATTTTAGGTCAATATAAACTAATGACTTAATAAAATGGCGAAATTGGAAACGAATTTGAAAATGACGTCTGGTTGATCGGATTGGATTACAAGTTGTGGTACAAGAAGTGATATGAAATTTCGGGTTGTTACACCCATTAAACTGCCATTTTATAGGCAGTAACCTTATACCCCCTTATAGACCGGCTTCGTGAATGAGGCCTACTAACGGTAAGACTGACTTTACTCTTATACATACATACATACATACATATATATATATATATATATATATATATATATATATATATATAATTAACTTATAATCTTATAAAGTATAAGGGTTGAATTTTAACTTTTAAAATTCTAAGGGCTAACTTGGAATTAAAGTATTCACAAGAGAAAACTTTTCAAATTCCAAAACTTGAGGGCAAGTTTTGAAACTATTCAAAACTAATTAATTCCATAAATTATGTGTTTAAAGTAGTTTTAATCCAAAAACTCTTCAAGTTCCATAACTTGAGGAAAAGTTAAGGAAAACTTTAAACTAATGAAATAATTAACTTTTCTTTATTTTATAACTTACGGAATTAATTAAGGTTACACTTTTTTGATTATTATTTAATGAAGAGACTCTTGGTCCTCCATAACTTGAGGACAAGTTATGGAGTCATAAAACCATTTAATTAGAACTAGACTCTTCATTTTGTAACCTTTGCCAACTTTTATGAGTTTTATGAAACTTAAATGTGACTTTTCATATAACTTGAGGACAAGTTACAAAAACACATTTTAGAATCAACTCTTAGATTAATTTGGATGGAAAACAACTATTTCACTCAACTTCTCTATTAATCTAAGCAACTCATAAGAACAAGATAATTCAAATCAAACTTTTTCATGTAATTAGTCTAAACCTTAAACTAATATAAAACATGAATCTATTGACAATTATCTTTGAAATTGGATTAGCATGAACATTACCACATCAAAAACAAGTTTATAAGTCCAAAAACATCTTAGGGTAATGTTCCTAGTCCAATTCCAGCCAGAAAAGTCGAATTTATGCTGTCTGGGGGTCCAACTTGTCGAGTGCACAAACGAACTCAGCGAGTTGGATGCATTTTGCCTTGGACTCGGTGATTCTACTGGGCAGACAACATCAAAACTCAATTTTTTCAGCTACTTTTGCAAGTATAACAAGAAAACAAACCTGGCTCTGATACCACTGTTGGGTTTTGAGCATTCTAACACTCCTAAGTGTACATGCAACCCTAAATACATTGGATCTATGTTTTCTCTATTATACATACAAATATGAACATCCAAGGTATTATCCTAATCTAGCATACAAAAACAATGAATATAACAAGATAGAATACATACCTCTTTGATGTATAAAGTTTTCATGAAGCTTGAGTGCCAAGTGCCTCAAGTGTGACACCTCAAATGGTTCACACAACACCAAATACATTTGGAATAACTTGAGAGAATTCTACACTTCATGAAAATCAGCTAGCCCTTCTATTACACACACTAGTGCCAATTTTGGTCAAGAATAAGATGCATATATAGTTAGGGTTACACCATGTAAACCCTAATTAACATGGCCTTTAATTTCCATGATCCATGGGGTACAAAAACACCATGGAGCATCATATGGGTTTTATCCCAACTAGATAATCCATGGAGCATTAGCCCACTATATAAGTACGGATGATTTACACAATCAACCCATATATTTAATTAGTATTCTTTTGATCACTTAATTAATCCTAGATTAATTCTTGATCAATACTAATTAAATAATCTTATTAATATATTAGAACTTATAATATATTAACCAACCTTAAGTGTTATTTCTCTCATTAAAATCTATCCAGATGCATGATGCCATGCAACCCAAATGGACCATGCCGGGTCGGGTCAAGTCTTACCAATTATAGTTATGGACTTAGACATTAATCCAACAGTCTCCCACTTGGATAAGTCTAAAACTATTATTGTGAATGACTTCAAGAACTGACCGGCAATCGTAGCTCTCAAAATCTTCTGTCGAACTCTGACCTTGTAGATGAACTCTGACCTTTGTCAATGACTTGTCCATTAGAAAAGGGATCATATATTCCTCCATTCTAGATATCATATGGACTGAGACATGGATTATAATCATTCTCTCTGTCCATTTGTTGTTTCCCGATTTCCGATTTATGACGACTGACTAATTGAACAAATCAAATCAGTCCTGGCCCGGCCGAGCACTTCCATTTGTAATCATCAAATCATTGAGGGGCCCACATATATCGCTTTTATCCCGAAGGTAAAAGCAATGGATAAACTTCGACTCATATGGATTGTTCTACTACTTGTTGAATCATACACAAAGACACGTTTTATAACACCGAGTTACCGAATGCGTTTTCATGCAATCAATGTACAACCAACTCATAGTAACATCTCATATCTCTAGGTATGAAGAATATAAGATATTATTGCCTCATGATCACTCGTGATAAATTCCATGAAGTGATTCCAATGAGCGCGGGTTGAATCCAATACTCAGAACTTATGAAAACTCATGAGTGTTGTAGCCCTTTGTCCAACATCTTAGACCTCTACAAGCCAACCCATGACAGTATTGATTCATATCTACTTCCAACATATGACCGAATGTGGATAGTTTGAATAACTTAGTCATTCCGGAAGAATAACCTAGTTTATTCTGGAAGTCAAAACATGCAAAGTGAAACACAATAATAATTGAATCCAATATGGTATCAAAACCTATGAACATAAATAAAACGCCTTTTATTTATCACCATATGATTACACATTATTCATTGTATACTGTTTCAGCTATCAACTTTATTCTTGAATTTAAAACAATAGCTGTCCCATGCTCCAAGCATGTACACTATGTTTTCTAAACACTAGTCATGCCATACACCAAGTATGCATACTATGTTTGTCTATGATCTTCACTTTGTGAATTAGATCAATTGAACATAACTCCAATGATCCTCTTTCACGGTCCCAAATCCTTGCTGCAAATGCAAGAATTCGAAATTCATGCCATTTACTGAAATCTGTTAGATTCTAAACTTATATGCATTGATCCTCTTGTAATGATTATGCACAAAGTCAGAAAGACTTGACAACAATCACTACAAAGTATTCCAAAGGAGATCAGCTCCTTGGAAACATCCTTCTTGCATTAAGTTTCCTAATCTAACACAGATTGAATAATTTCTAACTTTGAAACATTTCCATATTCCATTTGACTATCACTTATGAACAAAAGTTGCCTCCTTACAAATTATGTCAATATGGTCCTCCCAGAATTAACACTATACTTCCAATTGTCCTTGAGCAACCAATCTTTGGTAAACCTTAGATTGTCCTCGACAATTGTTTAATCCTTTTAGTCATATCCAATTCTAGACCTTTTCCCTTCTTAATGCCCCAGGCATTTGGAAAATTTTAGAAAGGATGAATATAGCACATGTAATCGATCCTATATCCGAAGCATATGGGACACAATTCATGATGTCTCACATAAAGACTAAACCAGTCTTTTGTTATACTATTTCCATTTCAATTTGCCAAGTTCTCATAATTCAGATTATGAAAAGGGATGGCGTGATCATAATCGAATTTTAGAACGCAAATAATGGACCCATATACAGAATTTCCTTATGTTGAGCCATTCAAACATGAAATTCATATATATATATATATATATATATATATATATATATATATATATATATATATATATATCCTTGACTAAATACGATTAAAACCTCAATCTAAGCTTTTAGATTTGAGATGAAGTGTAATTTCCTCTCCCTTAATTATAGCAAAACAACTTTTTCCCAATTGAAACCTTTTGTTTTCTATAATTAACATTGCTAACTTGCAACCTTTATCATAATTATCATGCTCCCACTAACATGATGATTATTAGCATAACACTTATGCTCACACTAGCTTTGACATGCACTCAGAAATTAGCTGACTTTCTTACCAAAGTTCAGATTTTTGATACTAGATTGCTTTGATAAAACTTTATCAAAATCATACACCTTGCCTTAGATAGCACACTTGTGTGTCTAAACAAATTTAAGAACTATGAAAAGGGATGCCGTAATCATAGTCTCGATTGTTTAGACCTTTGCCACTTCTGACAAGTCTAGGTTAGTGTGCCTGTAAACCACACACGCTCCACTAACGACTTTGAGAATGCAAATATCATAATTGCTATCTAGCTAAAATCTACTTAGTGAAAGTGTTTCCTCACCATCATTCTCATGAATCGAAGAGAAACCTTATGACACTAAGATTTAATGGTGTATGTGTTCTTATCCATGTGAATTTTCAAAACCATAGTCACAGGACAAGGATAATGACAAATCCAAACACATATGGACTGAACTGAATTTAATTTCTTGCCATCTGGCAGTTCAAGGGCCTGCCATTGCTTCCAAGTTGTTATGCACCCAATTGAGAACTCTAAGAACTCATATGCAAAGCGAACTTTAACTGGAATGGGCACATAATATGTCAGCACGATAGGTTATAAACCTCAAGTTGTGTGCTAGTGAAGAACTTTAGGTTTTATTCTTGATTAGTTCTTGAGACTTTCAAGACTTTTAAGACTCCCACTGTCCTCTTGACATATAAGACTTTCTTGTCAGATATTCAAGAGATAGTGTGGATTCTAATCAAGACAAACACTTCACACAATTGGCCTTAGTTGGTCTTTGTTTTATCCAAAACATCACAACTTACCAATTTCAAATGTACAAGAGTAGAAAACTTTACTCTTACAATTGCCATGTGTTTTAAACCTTCTCTAAGACATGTCACTCAAATTACAATCTTGGAGTATGACTCTAAGACTTGTATTGGAACGAAGTATGACTCATCTTCTTGATTTAACCACTTCAACAATTCATAGCTCCTCTTCTTAGCTATAAGAAGGCACTTAGAGGATGAATTGTGATAAGGTATCTAAATCAGTAAGATGATCATAAAAACTGATACTAAAGTACTCTCCCATCTTTTTAGATTTGAGAAACTTTTATCCTTCTGCCTAATTTGATTCTTCTTATTCGCTCTGCCTTACATTGGAACCTTTTCCAATGTCTCAGAATTACACTTAAGCTTGTAAGTATAACCATATTTACTGAGCTTTAGTAAATTACGAAGAATAATCTTATCGATCTTTTATGGTGGACTTGACCAGTGCACAAGAATGTGTACTCGATCCCTTAGTCCTTCACTTGACTCACACATCCATGTGAACAAGTAATTAGTCTTAATTTTCCAATACTTGAAAGTTCTCATTCATCATGCTACACAACTTGCATGATTCCAAGTTCCGGTCCAATTGAAACTTGGGTGATGAGAATCTTTCCTTATTTGGTAAATTTAGACATTACCACAAATGAAAGAATCAATTTCATATTTCCACTCTTGCTATTAATGGAATCATATAAGCAACAATTTTTCCTCAAATGCCATTGTAAGGATATTTTAAAATAAATAAAGTCATCATTTTTCCTTTTATTTTACAAACTTTGCGGAAAAACTATCCTTACAATCCATATGAAAACTTGTTGTTATCTATTCCTAAGAAATAGTTCATATCTCCTAAGAAGTAGCTCAAGAATCCGATCTTCAAACTCTGTGATAGAAATCCATCTACGCAATCAGATTCAACATATTCTTTCTTTAAGTTTCTTTACTTTTCTTTGATTCTTAAAACATCAACATGTGACCCAGTCACATCATATATCAAGAATCTCATAATAGAAACTTATCAGAGTTAGATAGTGGACTTTACCTGAAGTAGAGTCAAACTTATTGACTTTAACACCCTTAGGTAAATTGGCAGCTTCGCAACCAATGCTCCTTCCTTTGGCAATATATAAACATATGGGCCCTTTGGTAATGGTACACGGGACTATCACAGACTTAGCTTTTCTCTATACCATTTGGTCAACCGAGTTGACTATGGCAGATCCCTTTCCATTGGGAAGAGAGAGCTTTACTGGATATCCAATGTCACCATTGTCAATGCCCATAAAGTTTTAGGAAGATGATCTTAGCAAATAGATAAGATCATTAAGGGTCTTGTCATAGTCTGTTTCATAGGAGTTCCAAAGAAACTCACTATGTGATTTAGAAAGTGATTGAGCCACCAACTTTCTCAAGACTTTGACACCCAACTCTCCCGACTTGTCAATATGTGACTACATCTCTAAGATGTGATCACACCTAGACCTTTCCTTGCCAATAGGGCTTGAGAGACCTTGAACTTGTGGGTTAGGGAGAATAATTGGAGGAGGTGAAAGAAGTATGATTTCCATGGGACATCATCTTCATTTAGGAAAGCTTGTTTCAAGAGATTTGGGAAGATCATAAATGTCTAACCCAGACATCTTTTGGGAGATATTCAAGATACTTGATTTTAAGTCCTTAATATGACACCCAATGTGAAATATTAAGGCTAGGAACCTACAAACTATTTTATAACTTAGAAGAGGGATGTTGTAATCCAAGCTATAAAATATTTGAAGGTAGGTGAATGACGATTCACCAATTTCCACCAAGATAAACGAAATGTGTTATTAGGTTTTAATTGGATTTGAAACTCCTAGATCTTTGAGATTCATTGAACTGTTCAATGGCATGTTTCAATCTCGAGTGTGCCCTTCAGGTTTTGTGACTGGGATGTCGAGGATCACAAAACAAGGTGTGAAGTAACCATGAAAATTACTTGGTACCCTTAAGTGTTTACCCCTCAATCGATGTGTCGGTTAACCACATACGCTCCATCGATACTATGATAAACATTAAGTTACCCTTTGCCTACCTTGTTAAATACGAGTTAGTGTGCCGGTTAACCACACACGCTCCACTAACCGACTTAAACAAAGTGCAAAGTGTAATTTCATGGATTAGCACCTTATTCACATTTTCCTACGTAACTAAGATTGGGTATTATTAAGAGTTTAGTTACTTAGTATTTATCATTAATACTTTTAATGAAGGGAGAATTATACTCCTCTCAAACCCGTTCGGCTAACGACCCTCCACCGGTCAAGGAAGCGGTGGGTGAGAGTGGACACCCATTCTCACACCCCGAAAACCAAAGGCGGAAACATTTCCGGGGTTGACTCCACGTTGAGTATCAAATCCAATGTACATAGTAAGTAAAGTGAACAAACATTACATTACATATTAAAAGTTTTACAATTTGTTTCAAAAGACACAGTTTATACAGTTGTGATACATAATATAGATATAAACAAAATAAACGAGCCTTGCACTCACACGATCCTGAACCAAGTAAGTCTTCGGGTACCTGTACTATCGTTGACCTGAGAACACAAGCAGTTTGAAAATCAGCATAACGCTGGTGAGTTCATAAGCAGTTTTGTTTTGTGAAAATGTTTATGTTTCCTTTCTGTTTCTGGAAATGTAACACACGCCAAGAAAATCCCATATTTTCTTAAAAGTTGGTTGTTGCATCATAAAAGTAAAGTATAGTTTGATTATCCCATTTCATTGTTCTATTTCTTTTATGTACCTGTGTAATCCCAGGAAAGTCCTATACTTTCCTGAATTTCTAGTTAATGTAAAAGATGTAATGTTATACAGTTAGTTACACTTTACTGGTTATATATATATGTTACCCAGGAATGCCCCATGTTTTCCTGTATGTTAGTTTTCAATGTGAAAGATGTATGCTGTTAAACTTGGTTATGTACAAGGTTTTCCCAGGAAGGTCCCATACCTTCCTGAATGTTGGTTATCATATGTAAAAGATATAAAAGATGTAAACTGAATTCTGATTATCTATAAAATGTAGTATGTGGTTCATTATCACTATAAGTAAATCTCTGTTATCCTAGTTGCGAGTTCCATAACCATACTAAAGACTGAACCTGTGGCAATAAGTAGTCCACAATCCTTATGACTTTCGTCACCCTTGAACCAATTCGGTTCGGCTATAGCTAGCAGCCAGGTGTGGGGTAGTCAGCCCCGTATAGATCTATACACTCAAGTCACGTTCTCTAAATTCCAGAGATTCTGGTTACGGGTGTAGTCCTCCACTCGCGTATCTCTGTGGAGTGTTCGCCGAGGACGTGTCTCCAATCATATGGAATAACAAATTTACTAGTAATAATAGGAAAATCCTCCATTCGCGTATCTCTGTGGAATGTTACCGAGGACAAAACAGTGTACGAATTATATCATTCATGTGTTATAATGTCATGCTTTTAACTGATAAATTCTGGAAACCATTTGTGAAATATATAAAACATAACAGTTTATAAACTCATTTCACAAATAATTATTTAAGTGATCTGTATATTCTACTAGTTATCAGTTGTGTGATCAATATTAAAAGCATATGAAATGTGAAACACACACACACATGAAAATAAGTTATGAGTACAAGAAAACCCTTGTACTTTGCTTGTGTTCCCCCTGGAAACAGTGAAAAACAGTGAAAAAGGGTAGGGGTATGAACTCACCGGACTCGGGAATGTGTCGGTTTTGGATACTAGACGTTGATTCGGGGATTGTTTACTCGCGATGTCCCTATGTAAAATGAAATAATGCCCATATATATACAATTAGGGATACATTCACTAATCATATGGAACATTACACTCCAACGAGGTTAAACACCTCAAAATGAGCGTTTGGAGTGACCCGGGTGATATCTTCGGACTTGTAATGGCATTAGGGACTTGGGACTTGAGCTTACTCTCCATAAGTAAACATTTAAATGAGTTTACAACCACAAAACACACCCACACATGAGTTTACGGCCGTAAACTCATGTTGGTGTGATTTTGATGGTTTAAGGGCTTAAATGGACATGGGGATTGCTAGAATGGATTATCTAAAATGCCTTGGGACACTTGGAATGAATTTACATCATTTAAAACATGAGTTTATGGCCACACTCTTAGAGTTTACGGCCGTAAACTCATCCATGGTCAAGAATGGTTAATTTAAGCTACAAAGGACAATCACATGTGATTCTAACTAATTTTCTAAGCATTGTTATGAATTTAGGTTACCATTTAACAAACTTTTAGGAGTTTACGGCCTACAGACATGTTCTATGGCCGTAAACTCTCCTTATGCTCTTGAAAAACTACTTTTTGATGTTTAAAACACTCACATGCAATTCTAGAAATTTTTCCAAGCTTTTAGGGTGGTTTAAGACATCATTAGCCACACTTATAGGAGTTTACGGCCTAGGAGGAGTTCTTTGGCCGTAAACTCACTTATGTAGGGTATATGTTGTGTTTAAGGTCTCCAAATCATTTTTAGATTTATCTAGGATTTACCACAAGGCCATTGGTTGAGTTTCAAAGCATTTGGACATGTTTAAAGGCACTAAATCCCCATTAAAGAGGAGTTTACGGCCCAAGAACATACCTTGGCCGTAAACTCTCTTTTGTCCCTCATAATTCATGTTTTAATTGTTTTAAGTCTAGATTTGCAAGCCTTATAGTCATATCTAAGTCCCAACTTTGATTTGGAAGGGTAATTTGGCTTAAAAACCCCATTTAATGGAGTTTACGGCCCAAGCTTGCTCCTTGGCTGTAAACTCATGTTCTTGGTCCGAAAACTCAATTAATTCATCAATTTGAAGGCTAAAGATGTTGAAGAACATGCTAGGGAGGTTACCTTATAGATTTGAAGCCTTAAACTTGAGATTTGGACCTTAATTCTAGCTTGAGGAGAGAGGTTGTGAGAGTTTAGTGAGAAATTGGCCAAAGGCTTCAAATGAAGTCTTAAATCACTTTATATAGTGTTCGGGAATTGGACACGACGGAATTCTACCCGATACCGACGTTAAGTGGGGCTTTTGGTCGTACCCGACCAAATTGTCGTGACTCGATATGGCCGATTCTATAATTATTCCGATCACTAAAGTGAGGTGTTAAAATGATTTCTAAACGTATTAAGACACCCATTAAGTCATTTTAGGTCAATATAAACTAACGACTTAATAAAATGGCGAAATTGGAAACGAATTTGAAAATGACGCCTGGTTGATCGGATTGGATTACAAGTTGTGGTACAAGAAGTGATATGAAATTTCGGGTTGTTACACCCATTAAACTGCCATTTTATAGGCAGTAACCTTATACCCCCTTTATAGACCGGCTTCGTGAATGAGGCCTACTAACGGTAAGACTGACTTTACTCTTATACATACATACATACATACATATATATATATATATATATATATATATATATATATATATATATATATATAATTAACTTATAATATTATAAAGTATAAGGGTTGAATTTTAACTTTTAAAATTCTAAGGGCTAACTTGGAATTAAAGTATTCACAAGAGAAAACTTTTCAAATTCCAAAACTTGAGGGCAAGTTTTGAAACTATTCAAAACTAATTAATTCCATAAATTATGTGTTTAAAGTAGTTTTCATCCAAAAACTCTTCAAGTTCCATAACTTGAGGAAAAGTTATGGAAAACTTTAAACTAATAAAAGAATTAACTTTTCTTTATTTTATAACTTACGGAATTAATTAAGGTTACACTTTTTTTATTATTATTTAATGAAGAGACTCTTGGTCCTCCATAACTTGAGGACAAGTTATGGAGTCATAAAACCATTTAATTAGAACTAGACTCTTCATTTTGTAACCTTTGCCAACTTTTATGAGTTTTATGAAACTTAAATGTGACTTTTCATATAACTTGAGGACAAGTTACAAAAACACATTTTAGAATCAACTCTTAGATTAATTTGGATTGAAAACAACTATTTCACTCAACTTTTCTATTAATCTAAGCAACTCATAAGAACAAGATAATTCAAATCAAACTTTTTCATGTAATTAGTCTAAACCTTAAACTAATATAAAACATGAATCTATTGACAATTATCTTTGAAATTGGATTAGCATTAACATTACCACATCAAAAACAAGTTTATAAGTCCAAAAACATCTTAGGGTAATGTTCCTAGTCCAATTCCAGCCAGAAAAGTCGAATTTATGCTGTCTGGGGGTCCAACTCGTCGAGTGCACGAACGAACTCAGCGAGTTGGATGCATTTTGCCTTGGACTCGGTGAGTCTGCTGGGCAGACAACATCAAAACTCAATTTTTTCAGCTACTTTTGCAAGTATAACAAGAAAACAAACCTGGCTCTGATACCACTGTTGGGTTTTGAGCATTCTAACACTCCTAAGTGTACATGCAACCATAAATACATTGGATCTATGTTTTCTCTATTATACATACAAATATGAACATCCAAGGTATTATCCTAATCTAGCATACAAAAATAATGAATATAACAAGATAGAATACATACCTCTTTGATGTATAAAGTCTTCATGAAGCTTGAGTGCCAAGTGCCTCAAGTGTGACACCTCAAATGGTTCACACAACACCAAATACATTTGGAATAACTTGAGAGAATTCTACACTTCATGAAAATCGGCTAGCCCTTCTATTACACACACTAGTGCCAATTTTGGTCAAGAATAAGATGCATATATAGTTAGGGTTACACCATGTAAACCCTAATTAACATGGCCTTTCATTTCCATGATCCATGGGGTACAAAAACACCATGGAGCATCATATGGGTTTTAGCCCAACTAGATAATCCATGGAGCATTAGCCCACTATATAAGTATGGATGATTTACACAATCAACCCATATATTTAATTAGTCTTCTTTTGATCACTTAATTAATCCTAGATTAATTCTTGATCAATACTAATTAAATAATCTTATTAATATATTAGAACTTATAATATATTACCCAACCTTAAGTGTTATGTCTCTCATTAAAGTCTATCCAAATGCATGATGTCATGCAACCCAAATGGACCATGTCGGGTCGGGTCAAGTCTTACCAACTATAGTTATGGACTTAGACATTAATCCAACAATTAAAGCTAGCAAAATACTGCTCGAGGGGCGAGATGCAAAATATAGAGCATGAGCTATGGAGTCTGAAGATGAAGGACTTTGATATCACTGCTTAGATTGCTAGGTTCAGTGACCTGGACCTTCTGTGTCCCAGGATGGTCACCCCGGAGAGCATGAAGGTGGAAAGATGCATCTGGGGATTAACTCCCTCGACTCAAGGAAATGTTCTAGCTGCCAATCCACTTACTTTCGATAGTGCCAAGCAGCTATCACAGTCCCTAGTGGAGCACGAAGATTGCCAAGACTCTATAACAACCATTCCTGAACGGCCCAAGGAGAGTGGCAGTACAAAGAAGTCATGGAACAAACGAAAGGGCCAATCTTCACAGAAGCCCTCAAAGAAACAGTAAACAGTGGCAGTCCATGTTGATACCCTTCCTGCTATTACTGCTGCTGCTCCACCACCTCCCATCTGCTATGTTGGTAATCTACCGAAGTGCAACAAATGTCACTTCCCCCGCCACGGGCCTTGTCGGGAAATACAATGCAACAACTCCAACGAAAAAGGACACACATCCCGTTTCTGTAAGACACAGGCACAACCTAATGCTCAGACCCCCGGAGCTGGAGTTGGCCAGCCCTGTTATGGGTGTGGTAAAGCCGAGCACTACAAGAGGAATTTCATGAAGGCAAGGAATGCTGGTAATACAAGAAGAGTCCTAGCAATGGGCCAAGAGGAGGCAATAGTAGAACCTATAGTAGTCATGGGTATGTTCCTTCTCGATAACTCTTATGCATGCATACTATTTGATAGTGGTGCGGAGAGGAGTTTCATTAGCCATAAATTTAAGCACATACTCAAACAGAAACCACAATCACTAAACGAGACATTCATCGTCGACATGGATAACGGGAAGAAAGAGAGCACTATCGACATCTTCATAGGTTGTACCCTCACTCTAAACGACTAATCTTTCCCAATCGACCATATGCCAATCTCCATAAAAAGCTTCGATGTCATCATCGTCATGGATTGGTTAAGTCCTCATCGTACTTATACCCTTTGCTACGAAAGAGCTATTCGCCTCAATCTGCCAAATGGCAAAACCATAGTTATCTATGGCGACAAACCCAGTACAAACCTTCGCATCATCTCTTGTATCAAAGCCTAAGAATACCTGCGAATAGAGTGTCACACATTCTTAGCCAATGTAGTCAATGAGAAACAAGAAGTAAAAGACCTCGAGAGCATTCCCAAAGTCTGCAATTTTCTCGACATCTTCCCCAAAGATCTTCCAGGAGTTTCTCCTGAACACCAAATCGAGTTCCGAATCGACATGATTCCTGGAGCTACACCCATAGCCAAATCCTCGTATCGCTTAGCGCCAACACAGATGCAAGAATTATCTAGCAAATTAAACAAAATACTCACTAAAGGATTCATTTGACCGAGCTTCTCACATGGGGAGCACTGGTCCTATTCGTTACAAGAAGAATAGATATTTCCAAATGTGTATAGACTACCGCAAACTAAACAAGCTTACCATTAAGAACCGATACCCTCTTCCAAGAATAGACGACCTCTTCGATCAACTCCAAGGAGCCAGCTAATTTTCAATGATAGACCTGAGATCGGGGTATCACCAATTATGAGTCCATGAGAACGATGTTCCCAAAATAGCACTCTGAACTCGTTATCGTCACTACGAGTTTGTAGTTATGCCCTTCGGTCTAACCAAATCACCTGTGGTATTCATGGATCTAATGAATAGGGTGTGATGACCCTTCCTAGAAAAATTCATGATAGTATTCATAGATGATATACCCATCTGCTCACGAAGTGAGGATGAACATAGCCAGCACCTGTAACAAGTCTTAGAAACATTAAGGGTGGAAAAACCTTATGAAAAATTCTCAAGGTGCGAGTTTTGGATTAGGAAGGTAAATTTCCTTGGTCATGTGGTCAGCGAAGAAGGCATACACGTGGATCCCTCCCAAATAAAGGCAATCGAGAACATAGCCAGCACCTGTAACAAGTCTTAGAAACATTGTAATGGTAGTGTTTGCTTTGATTACTATTATACAATTGTTGTGATACTGTACGTAACGTCCTCCGCCCCCGAACGTTGCCGTCGTTCCCTAGGAATAGTTATTCAAGACTTCTAGTAAGACTTGGATAATTTAAACATATATTTGATGATATAACAGGTGAAACAATATTCCAATAAATACAGTGATATTTTATTTAAAAGTAGTTTAAACATTGGAATAATGCAAGGCTAAACCAGTCACCTTGTGTGATCTAAAAGGCCCATGTTTTATGGAATGAACACCTTTAAGCCCAATAAATTCAATAAGGCCCACATAGATGGATCTTGTAGAGGAACTGCTCCTCTTATCTAGAAAGAAAGTCTAGAAGAGACTAGTACTTGAGGTATCTACTGGATAGAACTCATACTTTCTCACTCAAGTACTCGATACTTAAATGTTAATCTAATATTTGTAAATTGATTGCAAATATTTACAGAAAAGTAACTAGTTGAGCACAAGAAATTTGGAACTACACTCTCGAAGGTTAGTTTATTATTTATTCTTAGAACATAAATTGCTTGTGATATAAAACAATATTTGTTTTGGAACAATGTATGTTTTAAATTTAGCATGTCTAAATATTTATGTCTCAATTATTTATTTAAATGTTTAATTATTTAATAGATCATTTTCATAATGATAATATTCATATTCTTAAATGGTTGACTTCTATTTCTAAGACTAGATCTCATAATGGAATTACAAAGTAAATTTCAACAATTTATAAATAAAATTAAGTTCTATGTGCAAGCGCTTTTGACTTAGACTTTTTTTTTTTTAAATCAAACTTATCCATGACATTGTTATCTTTATTATATAAATGAAATCCACATATTCCAACTTTAAGAAAGGGATCTTTGAAGGAAAATAATGTTGTTTATTTGACATATGTGAATCTTATTAATATATAAAAGATTCCTAATAATATTTTCACTAAAGTGTGGAGAAAATATTTATTAAGGAACTATACACTTTAGTGTATGACTTCCTTTCTAATGAATGTCTATGATTGAGCACAAGATACAACCCAATAGTATCATCTAAAGCTTTTGTGATGATAAAGGGTGAATTAAACTTTACTTGATATAGTTTACTTTCTAATCGGTAGAAATATCCTCTTAGTAACCCTTTTGGGATTATACTTCAATCACTATTAATTGTATCTAGAATACAACCACCAACTAATTACATAATTGTAGAATATTCTAAAAGGGAATTTAGATTATTATATAATAACCTACCAAGAATAAGTTCATTTATTCTTCTGAAAGCTGAGTTAGCAGAAAGCAAGTTTCTAATGACTAAGCAAGTGGGAGGCATGAGGAACTTGATGCAGCTCAACAACCATCACATGATGTAACAATTGTTGGCAGGTGTTTTAACAAGAAATTTCTAAACATGAATAATTGTTATTCATAAACACAATTTGTTCACAATTCTAGTAGAAATCATCTATTACTTGAGAAATGTGGAATCTCTCATTAATGAGTTCTTGATGGTTTTTAGTTAAGCCATCAACTATCAAAATGTTATATCAGATCTTGGATCTGACAAATGACATAGAGTCATGAACATTAAGATGTAATCCATGTTTAATAATCAATTATGGGCTTGAATAATCTTCCTCTCTATAGCAACGTTAAAAGGAGTAAGAGATTCTTCAAAAAGAATACATACATGGATATATATATATATATATATATATATATATATATATACACACACACACACACACACACACACATTTAGTAATACTTGTTATATAAGGATTTTCTTATACTTATGTCATTGACTATGGTGCTTATCATACTCATGACATTGACTATGATCAAACCTTTTCACAAGTAGCTATGATTAGATCGATAAGAAAATCATTTGCTATCGCTACATATTCTATATATGAGATATAGAAAATAGATTTCAAGAAAGACCGCTTTTCATAATAGACATCTGCTACAAGATATCTATATAGATTAGCGTGGAGGTTTTCTTAATCTAGGTTATCCTAACCAAATGTGTAAGGCTTAAAATCCACTTGTGGATATAAAGCAAACATCTCAAGGTTGGAATAGTCTTTTTAATGTAAAGATACAATGTATGCTTCTAAATCAAAATGAAAAAAAAAATGTGTGTTTGTGTGTTTACTAAGAGCTAGTGGGAGGATAGTGATATTCCTAATCTTGTATGAAAGAGACATACTTAATCATTTTAAATGACATTCTAACAATGCAAGGTGGTTTTAACCTAGACTCGAAAAGTATTTCTAAAATAAAAGACTTAGGAAGGACAAGCTACATTCTTCGAATGTAAAATCTATAAGAGATAGATAACGATGAATGTTAAAGGGTTAAAATTTTTTTTGCATGAAAAGAAAGTATCTTGAAAGAGGCCAAGATACAAGATTCCTTTGGAAGGTTCTTAACATTGTCACATGACACCATTTTTGATTTTGTCTCAAAGGACCTAGCACATAAGTTTCAGCTAGATAAAATGATTTATATTATATTTTCTTGAAAAATGAATCCATCGTTTATGTCATATCATAGATTCAAAATTGAATACATGGTTAAGTCACTAGATGACTGGGAGAATATTCTAAGAGTAATGAAGAAGAGCTCAGAGAATGTATACAAGATAACTAGATTAGAATAAAATCTTAATTTAAAGAGCTACATATGATTTTGATTTCTAAGTAGATATAGATAAATATGAATTATAATTGGATTATGACTTCATTATGGAATTAAGAGTAAGTTTAGTTGGAATGAGGTCCAAGCAAAACAAAATAGCACAATCTACTAAATACGAATATATTACTTTTCAGAAGTTGAAATCAAATATAATTGGATGAACTAGATCATTGAAAAACTAGGTTGAATCCTTACATTCACGGAAAACCTAGAAATCTTTTGTGAGTAATAGAGAGTACTTAATCAAGCTAATAAAATCTATGTCACATAAGATAACCAATGATATTCTCCAAAACATTTAACTATACTTAGAGTAATGTCAAATATGGAGATTATTGTATTCGCAGAATTCACTCAAGTTAAATTTAGTCGAACCAATTAATAAAGTCTTTCCTTTTAAGCTAAGTATGAGCAATCACACTTCAACCATAAGAATTTTATTATTCCAGTAATTGGATTTTTTATTTGAATTTAGTATTTAGATATTGGAACATTGTAACAACAACTATTAAATAATGTTTTGATATACTGGGATATGATCATTACATTAATATTATTTGTGTTCTATATTAACATGTTTAATCCATGAATAATCTTATTATTATAAAGGTTCATAGTCGGTCATGATTGTGGGAACAATTATGAAGTAAGACTAATATGAAATTGATTAGTTGACTCTCACTAGATGAAATGGGCAAGTGGTTGTTACCAAGTTTCATACGTACTTGTCAGAGAACTTGTAACATCCCGAGTTCAGGAGTGCAAGTTCAGGGTTCAAAGTGAAAAAGTGAAAATGTGAATGGTTAACTCGGCGAGTCCATGGGTGGACTCGCCGAGTAGGGACATGAATCTGGTCGCGTGTTAAGTGGCCAACTCGGCGAGTCGGTGGCTGGACTCGGCGAGTTGGTGCTGTGTGGAGAAAACCCTAATCCCAATGATTGAGCCCTATATAAAGAACATAATACCCTCTCCCCAGCCTATTTGCTGTCCCTTGAAGTCCAGAAACCCTAATATTCATTGAGAGAGAATTAGAGAGCATTTGGATCTTGAAGGAGTGTTGTTGAAGAGATCTTTGATGATTAAGAGGCTTGGAGCAAGGGGCTTTACAAGGTTTTGGCTTATTCTTCTGTTGGAGTCTTCTTTGGAGGTAATGATTCGTTGCTTGAGCTGTTATTCATCTAGATCTATCATTTGTGGGATTTTTGGGAATATATCTAGTGATATCTTGAGTTTGGAGGTTGGATCTGAGGTTGCTACCTCAGATCTAGAGTAGTGATGATCCAAAAGAGCATAAAGTTCCTGTTCAAGAGCGGTTGATGAAGCATTTTAGTCCCAAACCTTAGCCAAGAATGTATTATGCTTAGATCTCCTTGGATTCACATAAAGTTTGCCACTTTACGTGATGGATGGATAGTATAGGAGTAGATCTATGGAGTTGAGACCCTACATGGCTTGGAAAGCCTCTATATGGATTAAGAACTAGAGGTAATCGGCAAGTCACATAGGTGTACTCGGCGAGTTGCATGAAGATAGGCAGCAACTCGACGAGTTGGAAGAACAACTCGGCGAGTTGGTTGAAGATAGCCTTGGACTAGGCGAGTCTGGTCATGAGGTCCTAACCTTTTCTGGTTATGCTGTGAATCAGTGAGTCAAGGGATGACTTAGTGAGTTAAGTACGGTAAGACTCAGAGTTGTGGGACTCGGCGAGTCTTGGGGCGACTCGGCGAGTTGAGTCGTGTTATGGAAGTTCCAGAGAATGGCGACTCGACGAGTCAGTGGGCTGACTTGGTGAGTAGAGTCAGTCAGGAGGGTTGACTTTGACTAAGGACTTTGACTTTGACCAAGAGTTGACCAGCTGACTTCCAGGGGTAATTTGGTAATTATGGGTATTTGTGACAACCCAAGTTGTCCCGTTACATTTCCCCGTTACCGTTAACGGAATATTCCACTGTATAAAAGTTCCGTTAATTAGAGGGCATCAATTTAATAAACATTCCATTTGATTACCTTTAACATGCCGTTAAGTCGTGATAAAAGGGAATAAAAACTCAAGACACACATTTCCATTTATTGAGAAACTGTCAAGTTTTATTATTACGACCACTAAATCGGGTGCGACCAAAAGCCCCGTTTAACGGCAGTATCGGGTAAAATTCCACTGAGCCCCGACTGTGAAACCCATATATGGGTGAGTGGAGTCCATTGGAGACTTTTACACTCTCTCTCTAAACTCTCTCTAGACCCGTTTTCGCCCCGAATTCGCAACCAAACGCTTCCAAATTGTAAGTCCGCCTACCCTAGCTTATTCTAAACATAGTGATTCATGTTTATAGCCCAAAAATCATCCAAGAAGGCATGGTATAAGGAGTTTACGGCCCAGGAACATTCTAGGGCCGTAAACCCCTAAAATGGTGCCAAACATGCCTCTAAACTTGTCCATAAGCTTGGGAATAATTAGGGGATATAGCCTAGGAGTGTTTAAACATTAAAAGGCATGATTTTAGGACTCAGACAAGAGTTTACGGCCCAAGCACAAGCTTAGGCCGTAAACTCCTCAAAATCATGTCAAAATGTCCCAAATGTGCACCAAACTCATCCTAGGGCTTATTACATAATTTAGGGACATATTCCTTTGATTTTAGAACACTTGAACACTCCAAAATGATTTATTAAAGGGAGTTTACGGCCCAGACAAGGGTCAAGGCCGTAAACACCCTTAAACATGCCCAAAAGTGTGATTTTTGCCCCCCAAATGGCCTTAGACATTTACCATAATTTACTAGGAAGGATTTAAGGGCTTAAACACAAGAAATGGAAGGATTAAAAGGAGTTTACGGCCCAAGCATTATCTAGGCCGTAAACTCCCCAAAACTCACTCAAATGATAGATTTGATCCTCCAAAATAGCATCACACTTCATTAGAAATCACTAGAAAGGCATTAGGGGCTTGAAACATCACCAAACTCAATGATTTAGAGTTTACGGCCGTAAACTCCTTTAGGAGTTGTTCTTAGGCCGTAAACTCCATTATAAGGCCCTTAGGAACCTCAAATCCACTCATGCCCTTTAGGAAAAATGCTTAGAATAATTCAATGAACAAGCTAGAAGCATCAAACACCCAAGAATAGGACCTTGGGAGTTTACGGCCGTAAACTCCCTTAGGTTGGGCCGTAAACTCCTTGTTTGGTCCATGTTGTTGTTTTAAATCCATTTACACACTTGATATGTGAGTATAGCAAAGTCCCACAACTAATAGGAGACCCTTAGCACCCTTAAACGCTACCCGGGACCCCAAACACTCAACCAAAAGTGTTTTCCACTCCTATGAGTGTGTATAATTGTTTAATTAGTATATTATATGCTAATTGTATGTGAACATATGTTATCATATGTTAAAATAGGTCCTTGTGTGTGTTCAAGTCCTTGCGTGACCCCGAACGCCCAAACGACACTTTCGTCGAACCTACTTACACCAGGTGAGTTCATACCCCTGAATTAACCTTTTAAAGACTGTTAAATGTTTTATAGTGGGGATTACAAGTTAAACATGCCAGTTATCATATCAATCACATGTGATTGATAACCCGCATGCACAAGATTTTACCACTGTACACTGTTTTACCGAATAGGACACTGTAAATGACTTTCAAAAAGGGTTTTTAAAGTGTTCAAGTTCTTACTTTCATAGCTTATCAAAGATTCATTTTCAAACTGATTTATAAAAGATTCCCAAAGGTTCTAAAGGCTTTCACACCTATTTTATCAAAGAATACAAATGCGATTTTTTTGAGTAATAAAGTCTCCAAAGGTTTTCATGAATACTTTTAATTGTTAGATACCGTTGCTTCGCTTATACTTATTTTATACTCCTACTCTGTAAGGCTTTCGCTTACACCTGAAGTCACTTATACCTGTTGACGCTTATACTTATTCTCCCTCTCACTTAGTGATACGAGTCTACTTCGCTTATTCTTGAGATCGACTTTACTTCACTTATACTTGATACGCTCTTACTTCACTTGTGGTCATCTCCACTTCGTGATGCGCTTATACTTATTCGACACTTATACTTCACTTGCGACCGCTCTTACTTCACTTGTTAGACACTCCCACTTCACGAGCATCACTTTTACTCGACACCCACTCCAGCATAGTTAGATGTATGTCTGTGCTTGTGTAGACACATATAAATAATGATTGAAGGACTTAGGAAGGTTTGTCCACCCTATTTCCTTTTCTTCGTTGAGATGTGGTCTGGTGGGATTGGATGTCCATCCGAAGGTCGTTTGATTCATTAGTTATATACTATGTATACAAGCTTAGACATATGGGTCACTTCAGTCAATTCAGTTAAGAGTCTCTACCTCTATTTTACACTTTCATTAGAAACCCACTATTGGGAAGTCTCTACCACTAGTTCAGCACTTTCATTTGAAACCCACTATTTGGGATGCATCTTGAGGACACGGCCTTCTCCGTCGTCTAGTTGGTAACCAGAGTCTCCTGTAGGGAGAGCGGACATTGTGTGTATACATCTATACGGGATTGACAACCCCGCACCCTGACTGCTAGCTACAGTCCACGGCCCACCAAGCCAAGGGGTGACAAATGTCACATTATATAGATGCTTGTAGGGCATCTGGAACTCTATTCAGTATGGTTACGAGTATCCTGGGTTGCCTTATAATTCATGGCTTTAAGGTAACGGTATTTCGTCAGCCATTTACACTGTATGTTGATGTCACTTTTCAGAGTCACACTGTTTTGACCCTGCTAGACGTATCTTTCATTTGATACTGTCTGGGGTCTATAGTCTCTGTTTCGACCTTGCTAGCTGTATCTTTCATTTGATACTGTCTGGGGTCTATAGTCTCTGTCCGACCTTGCTAGATGTATCTTTCATTTGATACTGTCTGGGATCTATAGTCTCTGTTTCGACCTTGCTAGCTGTATCTTTCATTTGATACTGTCTGGGGTCTATAGTCTCTGTCCGACCTTGCTAGACGTATCTTTCATTTGACATTGTCTGGGATCTATAGTCTCTGTTTCGACCTTGCTAGCTGTATCTTTCATTTGATACTGTCTGGGGTCTATAGTCTCTGTCCGACCTTGCTAGACGTATCTTTCATTTGATACTATCTGGGATCTATAGTCTCTGTTTCGACCTTGCTAGCTGTATCTTTCATTTGATACTGTCTGGGGTCTATAGTCTCTGTCCGACCTTGCTAGACGTATCTTTCATTTGATACTGTCTGGGATCTATAGTCTCTGTTTCGACCTTGCTAGCTGTATCTTTCATTTGATACTGTCTGGGGTCTATAGTCTATGTCCGACCTTGCTAAACGTATCTTTCATTTGATACTGTCTGGGATCTATAGTCTCTGTTTCGACCTTGCTAGCTGTATCTTTCATTTGATACTGTTTGGGGTCTATAGTCTCTGTCCGACCTTGCTAGACGTATCTTTCATTAGATACTGTCTGGGATCTATAGTCTCTGTTTCGACCTTGCTAGCTGTATCTTTCATTTGATACTGTCTGGGGTCTATAGTCTCTGTCCGACCTTGCTAGACGTATCTTTCATTTGATACTGTCTGGGATCTATAGTCTCTGTTTCGACCTTGCTAGCTGTATCTTTCATTTGATACTGTCTGGGGTCTTTAGTCTCTGTTTCGACCTTGCTAGCTGTATCTTTCATTTGATACTGTCTGGGGTCTGTAGTCTTTGTTTTGACCTTGTGAGAGATACCTTTCATCTGGTATCGTCTTCGGTCTATATTCATTGCTTTAGGTACCTTTCATTTGGTACCTTCTGGGGTATGTGTTCCCCCTTTGTTAGATTGAACCAGGCGTGTCGTTAGTTCGATACCTTCCTAGAGTCTATGATTCTTTGCCTTAGTCAGCAGTCTTCACTGCTGAGGCATATGTTATTCCCGGATATCTCTTGCTTTCTTTAATAAATCAAATTCAGTATTTTGATAATAATAGCAATTGAGGGAAAACTACCTTTGACCGCATTACACTGAACAGTCTTGGTAGAAGACTGCTTTATTTAAAGAAAATATAGGATTTTCTGGAAAGAACACTGATGCACTGAAACCACTTAAACTACTACTTATTAATGTTATTTGACTAAATGACACCAATTACTTATGAACTCACCAGCATTTGTAAAAATGTTGATACTCGCTTTTCAAATAACTTGTAATCTCAGGTCAGCAATAAGATAGATACATCCCCGGAGCTGCTGATGAAGATGGCTTAAGTACCTTGCTGCATTTTATATATGTTGCTTGTATTACTTTGATACTATGTAATGTAACCATGTAAAATTATTCTATTAATGCAATGTTTTGTTGTACTTTGATTACTATAATACATGTGTTGTGATACTTGACATGACGTCATCCACCCCAGAACGTTTCCGCCGTTTCGGTTTTGGGGTGTGACAGATTGGTATCAGAGCATTGTTTATAGTGAGCTAAGTATATCAATTCATAAAAGATATACAGCCTATAAATACAATGGGATAAAACACTCTGACCAAGAATTATACTTTAAAATATAACCATATTTTACCAAAGTATAATAACATCCAGAATCTAAACACTCGAACAAAAGTATCACAAGAAGAACAATAATAAAAGTCTTCGGATGTTGAGCACTACAGTCAAACCTGGGCAGTTATGTAATCGTAAGCTGGGATAAATGTAACCTGATCAACTACATTTTCCGAGATGCGATGAACGTGTGCTCGGGAGTGATAGTGGTGTGCAGCAGGTCTGAAACTTACCAACTAGGAATGCTGGAGCCAAACATAAAGTTAAAATACTATAGGAGTATTTTAGAACGCTAAAAGATCCACACTAATCCCAGAATCATAATCAGAAGATAAGACTCAATTAAGAATTAAAATACCATGGGAGTATTTTAATTCAATAAACAACCTTGTGTGAATAACTAAAAAGATCCTTGTTGATATACCTACAACTACAGAGGGTATACTTCCAAGATTTTATATAATAAGGATCCCATAGGCTAAGAATGTGTGGTTTCGCTCTGTTTCCTTTTCTTGTTGGGATGTGGTCCTAGAGTAGTATCACATATTCGAAGGCCTATCGGATCTAAGCTATATAGGATTTGTATACCCTGTGTAATCGTAGCAGGACTCGATATGGATCATACAGTGAAATGTTAATAACCCCTTAGGATTCTTTAGACATTTCCATTCTCGCGCAAATCCTGTAGAAAACCCTACCCACTTCAGTGCTTGACAGAAGAGTTGATTCCGACCCCGAGGAGATTCATTGAGAAGATTTCTTGTTCGGAAATAAATGAACTGGGTCGAGACTATTGAATGCACCAAGTGCCCATATTCTCTTAGGGACAGTGGTGAGAGATTCGCCTAAACTTCGTAGATTCCCATTCATCCATCATGAAGTGATGACACCCACAGTTGGAATCAGAAGGAAGGCGGAGTAGAAATTCGATATGTCCATATGAGAAGAGAACCCTAGGAAACTACCCCAAAGGAAGCCAACGCTGATTCCAGTCAAAGATACGAGGCAGACCGAGGGAGCTAGTACATGCAACCCAAGAATTGTCTTTTCCTCGTATTCGTCACGATAATTCACCCTTAAAATGATGCAATTTAGTGATTTAGTTGTTACACTACTCACGCTATGTGTTAGGTAAATCGTCGTTTCCCGTTGCCAGATACACGATTAGGGCGGATCCCTGCATCTCTATTGAGAGAATTTTAGCTATCTGCCCTTGTGAGCCTCTCTTTCCACGATTTCGTTCCGAACCGTTCTCAATTCTCTCCAGGCCGGAGAGTGAAACCTTTCCCAGTATAAAGGTAACTTAGTAGGAACGACTCGCATCTTATGGCCTTTTTCCGATACTCATACTCTTACCTTGATTACCAGGACTACATCATAGGGATGTAGGTCGACACTCAGACAACCAGTACCCGAGGCACGGGAAAAATTTATGCCTAATACGTTCAGGACAGAAATGTCCAGGGTTAACCATCGTCTCTCATTACCTTGTATTCCTTTCCGTGTAGGAAAAACCATGCCACCGAAGAAGCGTAACCAATCCGCAAGCAAGAAACCTGCCCTCTTATTCGATGAAGCTACGTTCCAAGCTGCAGTCTCAGCAGCCGTAGCAGCCATCATGGCTCACCTGAATGCTAACAACGCCAATGTTAGCGAGGGCCCTGTCGGGATTTCCAATCCTGGCAATGGACGGCAGCAACCCACTCTTCCACACTCAGCCACCCAAGAACCTCCACTGAACCCACTAAAGAGAAAACTCAAGATAGAGGAGGGAAGTACCTCGGCTCCTAGACCTTCCGCAGGGCAATGAGCTAAGGCAGTCGATGCCCCTGTAAATCCTTCCCTCCCGACCTCAAGAAGACCATACCTAGGAGACCTTCCCCACTGCAGCAAGTGCAGCTACCATCATCATGGTACCTGCCGGGAACTCTATTGTGCCAGGTTCCACATGGCTTTAAGGTAACTGTATTTCGTCAGCCATTTACACTGTATGCTGATGTCACTTTTCAGAGTCACACTGTTTTGACCCTGCTAGACGTATCTTTCATTTGATACTGTCTAGGGTCTATAGTCTCTGTTTCGACCTTGCTAGCTGTATCTTTCATTTGATACTGTCTGGGGTCTATAGTCTCTGTCCGACCTTGCTAGACGTATCTTTCATTTGATACTGTCTGGGATCTATAGTCTCTGTTTCGACCTTGCTAGCTGTATCTTTCATTTGATACTGTCTGGGGTCTATAGTCTCTGTCCGACCTTGCTAGACGTATCTTTCATTTGATACTGTCTGGGATCTATAGTCTCTGTTTCGACCTTGCTAGCTGTATCTTTCATTTGATACTGTCTGGGGTCTATAGTCTCTGTCCGACCTTGCTAGACGTATCTTTCATTAGATACTGTCTGGGATCTATAGTCTCTGTTTTGACCTTGCTAGTTGTATCTTTCATTTGATACTGTCTGGGGTCTATATTTTCTGTCCGACCTTGCTAGACGTATCTTTCATTTGATACTGTCTGGGATCTATAGTCTCTGTTTCGACCTTGCTAGCTGTATCTTTCATTTGATACTGTATGGGGTCTTTAGTCTCTGTTTCGACCTTGCTAGCTGTATCTTTCATTTGATACTCTCCGGGGTCTGTAGTCTTTGTTTTGACCTTGTGAGAGATACCTTTCGTCTGGTATCGTCTTCGGTCTATATTCAATGCTTTAGGTACCTTTCATTTGGTACCTTCTGGGGTCTGTGTTCCCTCTTTGTTAGATTGAACCAGGCGTGTCGTTAGTTCGATACCTTCCTGGAGTCTATGATTCTTTGCCTTAGTCAGCAGTCCTCACTGCTGAGGCATATGTTATTCCCGGATATCTCTTGGTTTCTTTAATAAATCAAATTCAGTATTTTGATAATAATAGCAATTGAGGGAAAACTACCTTTGACCGCATTACACTGAACAGTCTTGGTAGAAGGCTGCTTTATTTAAAGAAAATATAGGATTTTCTGGAAAGAACACTGATGCACTGAAACCACTTAAACTACTACTTATTAATGTTATTTGACTAAATGACACTAATTACTTATGAACTCACCAGCATTTGTAAAAATGTTGATACTCGCTTTTCAAATAACTTGTAATCTCAGGTCAGCAATTAGACAGGTACATCCCCGGAGCTGCTGATGAAGATGGCTTAAGTACCTTGCTAGACTTTATATATGTTGCTTGTATTACTTTGATACTATGTAATGTAACCATGTAAAATTATTCTATTAATGCAATGTTTTGTTGTACTTTGATTACTATAATGCATGTGTTGTGATACTTGACATGACGTCATCCACCCCAGAACGTTTCCGCCGTTCCGGTTTTGGGGTGTGACAGATTGGTATCAGAGCATTGTTTATAGTGAGCTAAGTATATCAATTCATAAAAGATATACAACCTATAAATACAATGTGATAAAACACTCTGACCAAGAATTATACTTTAAAATATAACCATATTTTACCAAAGTATAATAACATCCAGAATCTAAACACTCGAACAAAAGTATCACAAGAAGAACAATAATAAAAGTCTTCGGATGTTGAGCACTACAGTCAAACCTGGGCAGTTATGTAATCGTAAGCTGGGATAAATGTAACCTGATCAACTACATTTATCCGAGATGCGATGAACGTGTGCTCGGGAGTGATAGTGGTGTGCAGCAGGTCTGAAACTTACCAACTAGGAATGTTGGAGCCAAACATAAAGTTAAAATACTATAGGAGTATTTTAGAACGCTAAAAGATCCACACTAATCCCAGAATCATAATCAGAAGATAAGACTCAATTAAGAATTAAAATACCATGGGAGTATTTTAATTCTATAAACAACCTTGCGTGAATAACTAAAAAGATCCTTGTTGATATACCTACAACTACAGAGGGTATACTTCCAAGATTTTATATAATAAGGATCCCATAGGCTAAGAATGTGTGGTTTCGATCTGTTTCCTTTTCCTCGTTGGGATGTGGTCCTAGAGTAGTATCACATATTCGAAGGCCTATCGGATCTAAGCTATATAGGATTTGTATACCCTGTGTAATCGTAGCAGGACTCGATATGGATCATACAGTGAAATGTTAATAACCCCTTAGGATTCTTTAGACATTTCCATTCTCGCGCGAATCCTGTAGAAAACCCTACCGACTTCAGTGCTTGACAGAAGAGTTGATTCCGACCCCGAGGAGATTCATTGAGAAGATTTCCTGTTCGGAAATAAATGAACTGGGTCGAGACTATTGAATGCACCAAGTGCCCATATTCTCTTAGGGACAGTGGTGAGAGATTCGCCTAAACTTCGTAGATTCCCAGTCATCCATCATGAAGTGATGACACCCACAGTTGGAATCAGAAGGAAGGCGGAGTAGAAATTCGATATGTCCATATGAGAAGAGAACCCTAGGAAACTACCCCAAAGGAAGCCAACGCTGATTCCAGTCAAAGATACGAGGCAGACCGAGGGAGCTAGTACATGCAACCCAAGAATTGTCTTTTCCTCGTATTCGTCACGATAATTCACCCTTAAAATGATGCAATTTAGTGATTTAGTGGTTACACTACTCACGCTATGTGTTAGGTAAATCGTCGTTTCCCGTTGCCAGATACACGATTAGGGCGGATCCCTGCATCTCTATTGAGAGAATTTTAGCTATCTGCCCTTGTGAGCCTCTCTTTCCACGATTTCGTTCCGAACCGTTCTCAATTCTCTCCAGGCCGGAGAGTGAAACCTTTCCCAGTATAAAGGTAACTTAGTAGGAACGACTCGCATCTTATGGCCTTTTTCCGATACTCATACTCTTACCTTGATTACCAGGACTACATCATAGCGATGTAGGTCGACACTCAGACAACCAGTACCCGAGGCACGGGAAAAATTTATGCCTAATACGTTCAGGACAGAAATGTCCAGGGTTAACCATCGTCTCTCATTACCTTGTATTCCTTTCCGTGTAGGAAAAACCATGCCACCGAAGAAGCGTAACCAATCCGCAAGCAAGAAACCTGCCCTCTTATTCGATGAAGCTACGTTCCAAGCTGCAGTCTCAGCAGCCGTAGCAGCCATCATGGCTCACCTGAATGCTAACAACGCCAATGTTAGCGAGGGCCCTGTCGGGATTTCCAATCCTGGCAATGGACGGCAGCAACCCACTCTTCCACACTCAGCCACCCAAGAACCTCCACTGAACCCACTAAAGAGAAAACTCAAGATAGAGGAGGGAAGTACCTCGGCTCCAGGACCTTCCGAAGGGCAACGAGCTGAGGCAGTCGATCCCCTGTAAATCCTTCCCTCCCGACCTCAAGAAGACCATACCTAGGAGACCTTCCCCACTGCAGCAAGTGCAGCTACCATCATCATGGTACCTGCCGGGAACTCTATTGTGCGAGGTGCCACATGGCTTTAAGGTAACTGTATTTCGTCAGCCATTTACACTGTATGCTGATGTCACTTTTCAGAGTCACACTGTTTTGACCCTGCTAGAAGTATCTTTCATTTGATACTGTCTGGGGTCTATAGTCTCTGTTTCGACCTTGCTAGCTGTATCTTTCATTTGATACTGTCTGGGGTCTATAGTCTCTGTCCGACCTTGCTAGACGTATCTATCATTTGATACTGTCTGGGATCTATAGTCTCTGTTTCGACCTTTCTAGCTGTATCTTTCATTTGATACTGTCTGGGGTCTATAGTCTCTGTCCGACCTTGCTAGACGTATCTTTCATTTGATACTGTCTGGGATCTATAGTCTCTGTTTCGACCTTGCTAGCTGTATCTTTCATTTGATACTGTCTGGGGTCTATAGTCTCTGTCCGACCTTGCTAGACGTATCTTTCATTAGATACTGTCTGGGATCTATAGTCTCTGTTTCGACCTTGCTAGCTGTATCTTTCATTTGATACTGTCTGGGGTCTATAGTCTCTGTCCGACCTTGCTAGACGTATCTTTCATTTGATACTGTCTGGGATCTATAGTCTCTGTTTCGACCTTGCTAGCTGTATCTTTCATTTGATACTGTCTGGGGTCTTTAGTCTCTGTTTCGACCTTGCTAGCTGTATCTTTCATTTGATACTCTCCGGGGTCTGTAGTCTTTGTTTTGACCTTGTGAGAGATACCTTTCGTCTGGTATCGTCTTCGGTCTATATTCAATGCTTTAGGTACCTTTCATTTGGTACCTTCTGGGGTCTGTGTTCCCCCTTTGTTAGATTGAACCAGGCGTGTCGTTAGTTCGATACCTTCCTGGAGTCTATGATTCTTTGCCTTAGTCAGCAGTCCTCACTGCTGAGGCATATGTTATTCCCGGATATCTCTTGGTTTCTTTAATAAATCAAATTCAGTATTTTGATAATAATAGCAATTGAGGGAAAACTACCTTTGACCGCATTACACTGAACAGTCTTGGTAGAAGGCTGCTTTATTTAAAGAAAATATAGGATTTTCTGGAAAGAACACTGATGCACTGAAACCACTTAAACTACTACTTATTAATGTTATTTGACTAAATGACACTAATTACTTATGAACTCACCAGCATTTGTAAAAATGTTGATACTCGCTTTTCAAATAACTTGTAATCTCAGGTCAGCAATTAGACAGGTACATCCCCGGAGCTGCTGATGAAGATGGCTTAAGTACCTTGCTAGACTTTATATATGTTGCTTGTATTACTTTGATACTATGTAATGTAACCATGTAAAATTATTCTATTAATGCAATGTTTTGTTGTACTTTGATTACTATAATGCATGTGTTGTGATACTTGACATGACGTCATCCACCCCAGAACGTTTCCGCCGTTCCGGTTTTGGGGTGTGACAGATTGGTATCAGAGCATTGTTTATAGTGAGCTAAGTATATCAATTCATAAAAGATATACAGCCTATAAATACAATGTGATAAAACACTCTGACCAAGAATTATACTTTAAAATATAACCATATTTTACCAAAGTATAATAACATCCAGAATCTAAACACTCGAACAAAAGTATCACAAGAAGAACAATAATAAAAGTCTTCGGATGTTGAGCACTACAGTCAAACCTGGGCAGTTATGTAATCGTAAGCTGGGATAAATGTAACCTGATCAACTACATTTATCCGAGATGCGATGAACGTGTGCTCGGGAGTGATAGTGGTGTGCAGCAGGTCTGAAACTTACCAACTAGGAATGCTGGAGCCAAACATAAAGTTAAAATACTATAGGAGTATTTTAGAACGCCAAAAGATCCACACTAATCCCAGAATCATAATCAGAAGATAAGACTCAATTAAGAATTAAAATACCATGGGAGTATTTTAATTCTATAAACAACCTTGCGTGAATAACTAAAAAGATCCTTGTTGATATACCTACAACTACATAGGGTATACTTCCAAGATTTTATATAATAAGGATCCCATAGGCTAAGAATGTGTGGTTTCGCTCTGTTTCCTTTTCCTCGTTGGGATGTGGTCCTAGAGTAGTATCACATATTCGAAGGCCTATCGGATCTAAGCTATATATGATTTGTATACCCTGTGTAATCGTAGCAGGACTCGATATGGATCATACAGTGAAATGTTAATAACCCCTTAGGATTCTTTAGACATTTCCATTCTCGCGCGAATCCTGTAGAAAACCCTACCGACTTCAGTGCTTGACAGAAGAGTTGATTCCGACCCCGAGGAGATTCATTGAGAAGATTTCCTGTTCGGAAATAAATGAACTGGGTCGAGACTATTGAATGCACCAAGTGCCCATATTCTCTTAGGGACAGTGGTGAGAGATTCGCCTAAACTTCGTAGATTCCCAGTCATCCATCATGAAGTGATGACACCCACAGTTGGAATCAGAAGGAAGGCGGAGTAGAAATTCGATATGTCCATATGAGAAGAGAACCCTAGGAAACTACCCCAAAGGAAGCCAACGCTGATTCCAGTCAAAGATACGAGGCAGACCGAGGGAGCTAGTACATGCAACCCAAGAATTGTCTTTTCCTCGTATTCGTCACGATAATTCACCCTTAAAATGATGCAATTTAGTGATTTAGTGGTTACACTACTCACGCTATGTGTTAGGTAAATCGTCGTTTCCCGTTTCCAGATACACGATTAGGGCGGATCCCTGCATCTCTATTGAGAGAATTTTAGCTATCTGCCCTTGTGAGCCTCTCTTTCCACGATTTCGTTCCGAACCGTTCTCAATTCTCTCCAGGCCAGGGAGTGAAACCTTTCCCAGTATAAAGGTAACTTAGTAGGAACGACTCGCATCTTATGGCCTTTTTCCGATACTCATACTCTAACCTTGATTACCAGGACTACATCATAGGGATGTAGGTCGACACTCAGACAACCAGTACCCGAGGCACGAGAAAAATTTATGCCTAATACGTTCAGGACAGAAATGTCCAGGGTTAACCATCGTCTCTCATTACCTTGTATTCCTTTCCGTGTAGGAAAAACCATGCCACCGAAGAAGCGTAACCAATCCGCAAGCAAGAAACCTGCCCTCTTATTCGATGAAGCTACGTTCCAAGCTGCAGTCTCAGTAGCCGTAGCAGCCATCATGGCTCACCTGAATGCTAACAACGCCAATGTTAGCGAGGGTCCTGTCGGGATTTCCAATCCTGGCAATGGACGACAGCAACCCACTCTTCCACACTCAGCCACCCATGAACCTCCACTGAACCCACTAAAGAGAAAACTCAAGATAGAGGAGGGAAGTACCTCGGCTCCAGGACCTTCCGAAGGGCAACGAGCTGAGGCAGTCGATGCCCCTGTAAATCCTTCCCTCCCGACCTCAAGAAGACCATACCTAGGAGACCTTCCCCACTGCAGCAAGTGCAGCTACCATCATCATGGTACCTGCCGGGAACTCTATTGTGCTAGGTGCCACATGGCTTTAAGGTAACTGTATTTCGTCAGCCATTTACACTGTATGCTGATGTCACTTTTCAGAGTCACACTGTTTTGACCCTGCTAGACGTATCTTTCATTTGATACTGTCTGGGGTCTATAGTCTCTGTTTCGACCTTGCTAGCTGTATCTTTCATTTGATACTGTCTGGGGTCTATAGTCTCTGTCCGACCTTGCTAGACGTATCTTTCATTTGATACTGTCTGGGATCTATAGTCTCTGTTTCGACCTTGCTAGCTGTATCTTTCATTTGATACTGTCTGGGGTCTATAGTCTCTGTCCGACCTTGCTAGACGTATCTTTCATTAGATACTGTTTGGGATCTATAGTCTCTGTTTCGACCTTGCTAGCTGTATCTTTCATTTGATACTGTCCGGGGTCTATAGTCTCTGTCCGACCTTGCTAGACGTATCTTTCATTTGATACTGTCTGGGATCTATAGTCTCTGTTTCGACCTTGCTAGCTGTATCTTTCATTTGATACTGTCTGGGGTCTTTAGTCTCTGTTTCGACCTTGCTAGCTGTATCTTTCATTTGATACTCTCCGGGGTCTGTAGTCTTTGTTTTGACCTTGTGAGAGATACCTTTCGTCTGGTATCGTCTTCGGTCTATATTCAATGCTTTAGGTACCTTTCATTTGGTACCTTCTGGGGTCTGTGTTCCCCCTTTGTTAGATTGAACCAGGCGTGTCGTTAGTTCGATACCTTCGTGGAGTCTATGATTCTTTGCCTTAGTCAGCAGTCCTCACTGCTGAGGCATATGTTATTCCCGGATATCTCTTGCTTTCTTTAATAAATCAAATTCAGTATTTTGATAATAATAGCAATTGAGGGAAAACTACCTTTGACCGCATTACACTGAACAGTCTTGGTAGAAGGCTGCTTTATTTAAAGAAAATATAGGATTTTATGGAAAGAACACTGATGCACTGAAACCACTTATACTACTACTTATTAATGTTATTTGACTAAATGACACTAATTACTTATGAACTCACCAGCATTTGTAAAAATGTTGATACTCGCTTTTCAAATAACTTGTAATCTCAGGTCAGCAATTAGACAGGTACATCCCCGGAGCTGCTGATGAAGATGGCTTAAGTACCTTGCTACACTTTATATATGTTGCTTGTATTACTTTGATACTATGTAATGTAACCATGTAAAATTATTCTATTAATGCAATGTTTTGTTGTACTTTGATTACTATAATGCATGTGTTGTGATACTTGACATGACGTCATCCACCCCAGAACGTTTCCGCCGTTCCGGTTTTGGGGTGTGACAGATTGGTATCAGAGCATTGTTTATAGTGAGCTAAGTATATCAATTCATAAAAGATATACAGCCTATAAATACAATGTGATAAAACACTCTGACCAAGAATTATACTTTAAAATATAACCATATTTTACCAAAGTATAATAACATCCAGAATCTAAACACTCGAACAAAAGTATCACAAGAAGAACAATAATAAAAGTCTTCGGATGTTGAGCACTACAGTCAAACCTGGGCAGTTATGTAATCGTAAGCTGGGATAAATGTAACCTGATCAACTACATTTATCCGAGATGCGATGAACGTGTGCTCGGGAGTGATAGTGGTGTGCAGCAGGTCTGAAACTTACCAACTAGGAATGCTGGAGCCAAACATAAAGTTAAAATACTATAGGAGTATTTTAGAACGCTAAAAGATCCACACTAATCCCAGAATCATAATCAGAAGATAAGACTCAATTAAGAATTAAAATACCATGGGAGTATTTTAATTCTATAAACAACCTTGCGTGAATAACTAAAAAGATCCTTGTTGATATACCTACAACTACAGATGGTATACTTCCAAGATTTTATATAATAAGGATCCCATAGGCTAAGAATGTGTGGTTTCGCTCTGTTTCCTTTTCCTCGTTGGGATGTGGTCCTAGAGTAGTATCACATATTCGAAGGCCTATCGGATCTAAGCTATATAGGATTTGTATACCCTGTGTAATCGTAGCAGGACTCGATATGGATCATACAGTGAAATGTTAATAACCCCTTAGGATTCTTTAGACATTTCCATTCTCGCGCGAATCCTGTAGAAAACCTTACCCACTTCAGTGCTTGACAGAAGAGTTGATTCCGACCCCGAGGAGATTCATTGAGAAGATTTCCTGTTCGGAAATAAATGAACTGGGTCGAGACTATTGAATGCACCAAGTGCCCATATTCTCTTAGGGACAGTGGTGAGAGATTCGCCTAAACTTCGTAGATTCCCAGTCATCCATCATGAAGTGATGACACCCATAGTTGGAATCAGAAGGAAGGCGGAGTAGAAATTCGATATGTCCATATGAGAAGAGAACCCTAGGA
Source organism: Lactuca serriola (assembly GCF_051521515.1). Taxonomy (NCBI): domain Eukaryota; kingdom Viridiplantae; phylum Streptophyta; class Magnoliopsida; order Asterales; family Asteraceae; genus Lactuca; species Lactuca serriola. The sequence continues at coordinate 334,143,234 of NC_136411.1, forward strand.
AACTACCCCAAAGGAAGCCAACGCTGATTCCAGTCAAAGATACGAGGCAGACCGAGGGAGCTAGTACATGCAACCCAAGAATTGTCTTTTCCTTGTATTCGTCACGATAATTCACCCTTAAAATGATGCAATTTAGTGATTTAGTGGTTACACTACTCACGCTATGTGTTAGGTAAATCGTCGTTTCCCGTTGCCAGATACACGATTAGGGCGGATCCCTGCATCTCTATTGAGAGAATTTTAGCTATCTGCCCTTGTGAGCCTCTCTTTCCACGATTTCGTTCCGAACCGTTCTCAATTCTCTCCAGGCCGGAGAGTGAAACCTTTCCCAGTATAAAGGTAACTTAGTAGGAACGACTCGCATCTTATGGCCTTTTTCCGATACTCATACTCTTACCTTGATTACCAGGACTACATCATAGGGATGTAGGTCGACACTCAGACAACCAGTACCTGAGGCACGGGAAAAATTTATGCCTAATACGTTCAGGACAGAAATGTCCAGGGTTAACCATCGTCTCTCATTACCTTGTATTCCTTTCCGTGTAGGAAAAACCATGCCACCGAAGAAGCGTAACCAATCCGCAAGCAAGAAACCTGCCCTCTTATTCGATGAAGCTACGTTCCAAGCTGCAGTCTCAGCAGCCGTAGCAGCCATCATGGCTCACCTGAATGCTAACAACGCCAATGTTAGCGAGGGCCCTGTCGGGATTTCCAATCCTGGCAATGGACGGCAGCAACCCACTCTTCCACACTCAGCCACCCAAGAACCTCCACTGAACCCACTAAAGAGAAAACTCAAGATAGAGGAGGGAAGTACCTCGGCTCCTAGACCTTCCGAAGGGCAACGAGCTGAGGCAGTCGATGCCCCTGTAAATCCTTCCCTCCCGACCTCAAGAAGACCATACCTAGGAGACCTTCCCCACTGCAGCAAGTGCAACTACCATCATCATGGTACCTGCCTGAACTCTATTGTGCCAGGTTCCACATGGCTTTAAGGTAACTGTATTTCGTCAGCCATTTACACTGTATGCTGATGTCACTTTTCAGAGTCACACTGTTTTGACCCTGCTAGACGTATCTTTCATTTGATACTGTCTGGGGTCTATAGTCTCTGTTTCGACCTTGCTAGCTGTATCTTTCATTTGATACTGTCTGGGGTCTATAGTCTCTGTCCGACCTTGCTAGACGTATCTTTCATTTGATACTGTCTGGGATCTATAGTCTCTGTTTCGACCTTGCTAGCTGTATCTTTCATTTGATATTGTCTGGGGTCTATAGTCTCTGTCCGACCTTACTAGACGTATCTTTCATTTGATACTGTCTGGGATCTATAGTCTCTGTTTCGACCTTGCTAGCTGTATCTTTCATTTGATACTGTCTGGGGTCTATAGTCTCTGTCCGTCCTAGCTAGACGTATCTTTCATTTGATACTGTCTGGGATCTATAGTCTCTGTTTTGACCTTGCTAGCTGTATCTTTCATTTGATACTGTCTGGGGTCTTTAGTCTCTGTTTCGACCTTGCTAGCTGTATCTTTCATTTGATACTCTCCGGGGTCTGTAGTCTTTGTTTTGACCTTGTGAGAGATACCTTTCGTCTGGTATCGTCTTCGGTCTATATTCAATGCTTTAGGTACCTTTCATTTGGTACCTTCTGGGGTCTGTGTTCCCCCTTTGTTAGATTGAACCAGGCGTGTCGTTAGTTCGATACCTTCCTGGAGTCTATGATTCTTTGCCTTAGTCAGCAGTCCTCACTGCTGAGGCATATGTTATTCCCGGATATCTCTTGCTTTCTTTAATAAATCAAATTCAGTATTTTGATAATAATAGCAATTGAGGGAAAACTACCTTTGACCGCATTACACTGAACAGTCTTGGTAGAAGGCTGCTTTATTTAAAAAAAATATAGGATTTTCTGGAAAGAACACTGATGCACTGAAACCACTTAAACTACTACTTATTAATGTTATTTGACTAAATGACACTAATTACTTCTGAAGTCACCAGCATTTGTAAAAATGTTGATACTCGCTTTTCAAATAACTTGTAATCTCAGGTCAGCAATTAGACAGGTACATCCCCGGAGCTGCTGATGAAGATGGCTTAAGTACCTTGCTACACTTTATATATGTTGCTTGTATTACTTTGATACTATGTAATGTAACCATGTAAAATTATTCTATTAATGCAATGTTTTGTTGTACTTTGATTACTATAATGCATGTGTTGTGATACTTGACATGACGTCATCCACCCCAGAACGTTTCCGCCGTTCCGGTTTTGGGGTGTGACAGATTGGTATCAGAGCATTGTTTATAGTGAGCTAAGTATATCAATTCATAAAAGATATACAGCCTATAAATACAATGTGATAAAACACTCTGACCAAGAATTATACTTTAAAATATAACCATATTTTACCAAAGTATAATAACATCCAGAATCTAAACACTCGAACAAAAGTATCACAAGAAGAACAATAATAAAAGTCTTCGGATGTTGAGCACTACAGTCAAACCTGGGCAGTTATGTAATCGTAAGCTGGGATAAATGTAACCTGATCAACTACATTTATCCGAGATGCGATGAACGTGTGCTCGGGAGTGATAGTGGTGTGCAGCAGGTCTGAAACTTACCAACTAGGAATGCTGGAGCCAAACATAAAGTTAAAATACTATAGGAGTATTTTAGAACGCTAAAAGATCCACACTAATCCCAGAATCATAATCAGAAGATAAGACTCAATTAAGAATTAAAATACCATGGGAGTATTTTAATTCTATAAACAACCTTGCGTGAATAACTAAAAAGATCCTTGTTGATATACCTACAACTACAGAGGGTATACTTCCAAGATTTTATATAATAAGGATCCCATAGGCTAAGAATGTGTGGTTTCGCTCTGTTTCCTTTTCCTCGTTGGGATGTGGTCCTAGAGTAGTATCACATATTCGAAGGCCTATCGGATCTAAGCTATATAGGATTTGTATATCCTGTGTAATCGTAGCAGGACTCGATATGGATCATACAGTGAAATGTTAATAACCCCTTAGGATTCTTTAGACATTTCCATTCTCGCGCGAATCCTGTAGAAAACCCTACCCACTTCAGTGCTTGACAGAAGAGTTGATTCCGACCCCGAGGAGATTCATTGAGAAGATTTCCTGTTCGGAAATAAATGAACTGGGTCGAGACTATTGAATGCACCAAGTGCCCATATTCTCTTAGGGACAGTGGTGAGAGATTCGCCTAAACTTCGTAGATTCCCAGTCATCCATCATGAAGTGATGACACCCACAGTTGGAATCAGAAGGAAGGCGGAGTAGAAATTCGATATGTCCATATGAGAAGAGAACCCTAGGAAACTACCCCAAAGGAAGCCAACGCTGATTCCAGTCAAAGATACGAGGCAGACCGAGGGAGCTAGTACATGCAACCCAAGAATTGTCTTTTCCTCGTATTTGTCATGATAATTCACCCTTAAAATGATGCAATTTAGTGATTTAGTGGTTACACTACTCACGCTATGTGTTAGGTAAATCGTCGTTTCCCGTTGCCAGATACACGATTAGGGCGGATCCCTGCATCTCTATTGAGAGAATTTTAGCTATCTGCCCTTGTGAGCCTCTCTTTCCACGATTTCGTTCCGAACCGTTCTCAATTCTCTCCAGGCCGGAGAGTGAAACCTTTCCCAGTATAAAGGTAACTTAGTAGGAACGACTCGCATCTTATGGCCTTTTTCCGATACTCATACTCTTACCTTGATTACCAGGACTACATCATAGGGATGTAGGTCGACACTCAGACAACCAGTACCCGAGGCACGGGAAAAATTTATGCCTAATACGTTCAGGACAGAAATGTCCAGGGTTAACCATCGTCTTTCATTACCTTGTATTCCTTTCCGTGTAGGAAAAACCATGCCACCGAAGAAGCGTAACCAATCCGCAAGCAAGAAACCTGCCCTCTTATTCGATGAAGCTACGTTCCAAGCTGCAGTCTCAGCAGCCGTAGCAGCCATCATGGCTCACCTGAATGCTAACAACGCCAATGTTAGCGAGGGCCCTGTCGGGATTTCCAATCCTGGCAATGGACGGCAGCAACCCACTCTTCCACACTCAGCCACCCAAGAACCTCCACTGAACCCACTAAAGAGAAAACTCAAGATAGAGGAGGGAAGTACCTCGACTCCTAGACCTTCCGAAGGGCAACGAGCTGAGGCAGTCGATGCCCCTGTAAATCCTTCCCTCCCGACCTCAAGAAGACCATACCTAGGAGACCTTCCCCACTGCAGCAAGTGCAGCTACCATCATCATGGTACCTGCCGGGAACTCTATTGTGCCAGGTTCCACATGGCTTTAAGGTAATTGTATTTCGTCAGCCATTTACACTGTATGCTGATGTCACTTTTCAGAGTCACACTGTTTTGACCTTGCTAGACGTATCTTTCATTTGATACTGTCTGGGGTCTATAGTCTCTGTTTCGACCTTGCTAGCTGTATCTTTCATTTGATACTGTCTGGGGTCTATAGTCTCTGTCCGACCTTGCTAGACGTATCTTTCATTTGATACTGTCTGGGATCTATAGTCTCTGTTTCGACCTTGCTAGCTGTATCTTTCATTTGATACTGTCTGGGGTCTATAGTCTCTGTCCGACCTTACTAGACGTATCTTTCATTTGATACTGTCTGGGATCTATAGTCTCTGTTTCGACCTTGCTAGTTGTATCTTTCATTTGATACTGTCTGGGGTCTATAGTCTCTGTCCGACCTTGCTAGACGTATCTTTCATTAGATACTGTCTGGGATCTATAGTCTCTGTTTCGACCTTGCTAGCTGTATCTTTCATTTGATACTGTCTGGGGTCTATAGTCTCTGTCCGACCTTGCTAGACGTATCTTTCATTTGATACTGTCTGGGATCTATAGTCTCTGTTTCGACCTTGCTAGCTGTATCTTTCATTTGATACTGTCTGGGGTCTTTAGTCTCTGTCCGACCTTGCTAGACGTATCTTTCATTTGATACTGTCTGGGATCTATAGTCTCTGTTTCGACCTTGCTAGCTGTATCTTTCATTTGATACTGTCTGGGGTCTATAGTCTCTGTCCGACCTTGCTAGACGTATCTTTCATTAGATACTGTCTGGGATCTATAGTCTCTGTTTCGACCTTGCTAGCTGTATCTTTCATTTGATACTGTCTGGGGTCTTTAGTCTCTGTTTCGACCTTGCTAGCTGTATCTTTCATTTGATACTGTCTGGGGTCTGTAGTCTTTGTTTTGACCTTGTGAGAGATACCTTTCATCTGGTATCGTCTTCGGTCTATATTCACTGCTTTAGGTACCTTTCATTTGGTACCTTCTGGGGTCTGTGTTCCCCCTTTGTTAGATTGAACCAGGCGTGTCGTTAGTTCGATACCTTCCTGGAGTCTATGATTCTTTGCCTTAGTCAGCAGTCCTCACTGCTGAGGCATATGTTATTCCCGAATATCTCTTGCTTTCTTTAATAAATCAAATTCAGTATTTTGATAATAATAGCAATTGAGGGAAAACTACCTTTGACCGCATTACACTGAACAGTCTTGGTAGAAGGCTGCTTTATTTAAAGAAAATATCGGATTTTATGGAAAGAACACTGATGCACTGAAACCACTTAAACTACTACTTATTAATGTTATTTGACTAAATGACACTAATTACTTATGAACTCACCAGCATTTGTAAAAATGCTGATACTCGCTTTTGAAATAACTTGTAATCTCAGGTCAGCAATTAGACAGGTACATCCCCGGAGCTGCTGATGAAGATGGCTTGAGTACCTTGCTGCACTTTATATATGTTGCTTGTATTACTTTGATACTATGTAATGTAACCATGTAAAATTATTCTATTAATGGAATGTTTTGTTGTACTTTGATTACTATAATGCATGTGTTGTGATACTTTACATGACGTAATCCACCCCAGAACGTTTCCGCCGTTCCGGTTTTGGGGTGTGACAGTATTTATTGAGTTCGGTCTTTTGGTATTGATTAGTGGTGGAGTTCGTATCGGACGTTTGAGTAGCGTGATCTTATCCTTTTAAGTCAGCAGTTGCAAGGTGAGTTATCCTCACTATATCAACAGGGTCTATGGCACCAAGGCCGACCCTTTATCAGATTGTAATCCGGGTATCGTTGTTATGTTGTTGTTTTGATATGTTTGCATCCGGGAAGATAGGGTGGTTTATGTTAGAGACCTGGTTAAGGTCGGTGTCCTGTAATATAGGATGATGCTATGCTAGTGACCGGTTAGGTCGGTATCCTTGTTAGGATGAGGTTATGTTATGTGATCTGCTAGATCGGTTTGATTGGATGTGGATTGTTATATGATTATATGTTTATGTGCACATGGTTGTTGGATTGAGGTTGGGTTGAGGCGGGTCTTGCTTTGTGCTATAGGCCAACGTACCCAGGGCAGACCGGTTATCCCGATGGCCCAGCAAGCGGTCCGGATAGGCTGTAGGCCCCACGAGGGTGGACCAGACGTACCGAGGCTTGGAGAGTGGACCAGTCGACTGAAGGCCCAGTGCGGGCGGACCAGTCATACTATAGACTCAGAGAGTGGACAAGGTGGGTTGAAGGCCCGGTGCGGGCGGACGAACCACACTGCAGACTCGATGGATATGGCTAGACTCGGAGGGTGGACCAGGTGGACTGATGGCCCAGTGCGGTGGACCAGTCACACAGTAGACCCGAAGTGCATGGCTGTTCTGTGTTCTGACATGATATGGCATGTTATGTGTATGGTTTATGTGGTTGGTATTTTAGGGGTATCTCACTAAGCTTTCGGGCTTAGAGTTGTGGTTTAAATGTTTCAGGTACTCCAGGAGACCGTGGCAAGGCAAAGGCGTGATCGTACCGCTCCTCATGATTATGCTTTTATGATATGGTTCTGGGAAGACTCTGATAATAATTGTATTGAAAACCTTTTTGTAATAACTTAATGAAACTGGGTTGTTTTTGAAAAGTTTAAATTGGTTGGAATTTTTAGAGTGTTACAAATTGGTATCAAAGCCTTGGTTTGAGTGAACTGGAGGAACATTACTGTGAATCCGGTCTCAAATCAAGGAGATTTTTCAAAAGAGAATTTAAAATGGTTTTCAAAATGAGTAGAAGAGGACGCGGAGGTACGATCAGCTGGAGCCAGTAAGTAACCCCAAAATACCATTCAAGATATTTGTTTTTGAGATATGATAGAACAACATGCTAGTACTAGGCTAGGGATCTTCAGGAATTTCATGATAGAGTTGCCTGATTTATGATGCCTGCTAGCCTAGGGTTTCTTTCTATATGCGATTTCCAGTGTTCCTCTAGGAGTGAGGGTTGAGTGCTTGTTATGTATGATCATCACTAGGGTGTTGTGGTGATACTTGATATAAATATGGCTTGGTGTGGAAGGTAGTATGGGCCCGTACTACTGGAAGCACAGGACCCATACGCGTATCAAGGAAGCCACAACCTCTAGGTTGGGGTTGGGAGTTGGTTCCTGGGGTTCTGGGAGAGCTTATGATGTTTTGTGGTATTTTCAGTATGGTGGTTACGAGGCATGCTGGGAGCCGATCTGGATTAGGATCGGGAGCAGGAGATGGTGGTCAGGGTGGGTCAGTACCGCCCGAGGTTATTGGTCAGATGAGCACAGACGAGTTGAATGCTAGGATTCGTGAGATCCTACATGATGAGGTTGCTGCGTTGTTCTGGGCCGAGTTGCCGGAACTGTTTGGGTCGATCAAGACCGCCATGGTCAAGTATTTTGATGAGCGATATGCAGCCCTTACAGAGACGGCTGCTGCGGCGGATACAGCGGCTGTAGCAGCGGCAGGGGGAGGAGCCGATAGAGGTTTTCAATGTCGGGACTTCGATAATACGAAGCCCCTACCTTCGATGGAGTTCAGGACCCAATTGTTGCTATGAGATGGTTGTCAGACGTGGAGGGGTGTTTCTTCACGTGTTCATGCCCTGTTGATCAGAGAGTGAGGTGTGCTCTGAACCTGTTGAGGCTCGGGGCGAAGGATTTGTGGAGATTGACCACGGGGTCATATTCGGATGCGCAGAGGGCTGCGGTTTCATGGGATCAGTTCCGGGAGATGTTCAATACCCGTTATGTTCCACGGGTTGAGAGGGAGAGGTTGGCTCAGGAGTTCCTGGAGCTAAAGCAGGATTCAGAGTCGGTGATGGAGATCACCAGGATGTTCACTAAGAGGGCGATGTTCTGCCCAGAGTTTGCTTCGGAGCAGGCTCAGATGTCCCGATATCTGAGTATGCTCGAGAGGGATATCAGGCAGTTTGTGTCTACGCAGAGGTGCAAGACATTGTTGGAGTTGTAGGAAGCTGCTAGGAGGCGGGAGTTGGAGATCGAGTTACAGTTGAGATAGAAGAGACAGGCTCCGGTACAGTCGCAGCCGCCGCCGAAACGGTCTAAGACTGTTAATTTTAGTTTGAGCAGTCAGAGTAGCCGCACTTGTGAGAAGTGTGGGAAGGGTCATGCCGGAGCGTGTAAGTCTGGTGGTGCGTGCCGCAAGTGTGGGAGAGAGGGTCATTATGCGAGGGATTGTCGGCAGACAGCCCCATTTCAGGATTTGAGGATTTGCTATCATTGCCATTAGGTTGGACACTTCAGGGTCAACTGTCCACAGCTTGCTATAGAACCGGTGCAGGCTCCAATACCGACCACTTTGAGGAATACGGGTGGAGGTCAGGGTGGAGCGGAGCCCCCGAGGGCTCAGGGTCGTGCTTTTCAACTTACAGCAGAGGAGGTCAGGGCAGTGCCTGATGCAGCTGCGGGTATGTCTCCTTCTTGATATTTTGTTATCTTGTGATTGTTATGGAGTATTGTATATTTGCTAGTCTCGTTGTGTGATTTTGGTATTGTATTTGTTTGTTCCTTGAGGGTTATGGTATGGTTAAGGGTTTTGGTATTGGGAGTTTCATTGGTTATCATCCATGGGAATTATTAGTGGGAAATCCGGTTTTCGATCTGAATGTCGGGTAGCATCTGCAGTCTGAGGAGTGGTTAGTTGAAGGTCAGGCTTCTTTCGTGTCCGAGATGATCAGTGTTGATATGTGATTTTGTGAAGATTGCTCGTTCTAGTGGGAATCAGTTCGCGTGTAAGGGAATGTGTTGTAAAGGGTTGTTACGGGAGGTTAGTTATGGCGACCGGTGGTGGATAGTCAGTGCTCTAAGTGGGGAGAATTGGAAAATTCTCAGGAGGATCGATAAGCGTTAGAGCTCGATTAGCTGGTTGGGATCTAGCAGTGTTTCAGTCAGCCAAGAGTGTGGGATGGTATGAGTAAGTGACAGATCGATGGGGCGGAGTTCAGACCAAGGATTTCGGATAGAGTGATTGGTGGTTGTAAGGCCTAGGATCAGTCCGGGATCTGAGTATATGGGATGGAGTTAGAGTTTGGAACCCCTAGAGGGCTAGAACAGTATGTATGGGCAGAATTCCCAGGAGGAATAGTTCGGGATGATGCATGATAGTCTGAGAACGGTCCAGACAGGCTGAAGGCCCAAAGAGGCGGTCCAAACATGCTGAAGGTTCTGAGAACGGTCCACACAGGCTGAAGGCCCTAAGAGGCGCTCCAGACATGCTGAAGGTTCTGAGAACGGTCCAGACAGGCTGAAGGCCAGGAGGGCGGTCCGGACATACTGAAGGTTCCGAGAGTGGTCCAGACAGGCTGAAGGCCTGGAGGGGCGGTCCATCCATGTTGTAGAATCTGTACGTGTGAGTAGATCGGTATGACGAGAATAAGGAAATGCGTCGCCAGGGAATGGTGACTGATATGGTCTGGCCCCAAGTGTTGATCTAGTTAGTGGAAAGCAGTGCATGGACTCGAGAGTCCTTGCGAGCGGGTTCAGAGCATGTGCGATGGACGGATTAGCGGTTACTCTACAAGGGATAGTGTAGAGTGGAGTGTGTACATCGTGGCACTTGTTGTAGTGACAAGGCGGCCAAGTAGATTTCCTTGGATAAGGAAAGGGAAAGGTATGTACTCTGAGAGGGAGTGTAAGTTCACGGAAGTGAAATAAGTAGCGCGGGGGTATGATTGAGGTGTTCCAATTATGGTTTTGAGCAGAGTGATTGCGCCGGTGGTATGGAGCACATCCGGGTTGGATGTCTGCTGAGATCACGGAAGGAATCCCGAAGGTGTAGAGCCAAAGAGGCTCGGAAAGGGATAGCAGTTTGGTATCGGATCAGGACCCGGTGGTCTGGGGTGATGTCTAGCTGTGTAAGGATCAAGCGATCGTTGTGCTTTGGGGCGAGTGAAGTATCAGGGAATGATACTCTGTTGATAAGTATGGTTATCAGAGGATGAGGCGGTGGTCAGGACACCACAGGGGAAGAGTTAGGTTTTGGGTTTCGGTGGTTGTGTTTTGAGGAACCGGCTATGGTTAATGTCAGGTGGTGGAATGCGAGAGTAGTTTCTGGAGTTGTGTTGCCGCAGGCTTCGAGGACGAAGCCTAATTTAAGTGGGGGAGAATTGTAACATCCCAAGTTTAGGAGTGCAAGTTCAGGGTTCCAATTGTAAATGTGAATGGTCAACTCGGCGAGTCCATGGGTGAACTCGGCGAGTAGGGACGCGATTCTGGTCGCGTGTTAAGTGGCCAACTCGACGAGTCGGTGGCTGGACTCAGCGAGTTGGTGCTGTGTTGAGAAAACCCTAATCCTAGGGATTGAGCCCTATATAAAGAACATAATACCCTCTCCTCAACGTCTTTGCTCTCCCTTGAAGTCCGGAAACCCTAATATTCGTTGAGAGAGAATTAGAAAGCATTTGGATCTTGAAGGAGTGTTGTTGAAGGGATTTTTGAAGATTTAGAGGCTTGGAGCAAGGGGCTTTACAAGGTTTTGGCTTATTCTTCTGTTGGAGTCTTCTTTGGAGGTAATGATTCATTGCTTGAGCTGTTATTCATCTAGATCTATCATTTGTGGGATTTTTGGGAATATATCTAGTGCTATCTTGAGTTTGGAGGTTGGATCTGAGGTTGCTACCTCAGATCTAGAGTAGTGATGATCCAAAAGAGCATAAAGTCCCTGTTCAAGAGTTGTTGATGAAACATTTTAGTCCCAAACCTTAGCCAAGAGTGTATTATGCTTAGATCTCCTTGGATTCACGTAAAGTTCGCCACTTTACGTGATGGATGGCTAATATAGGAGTAGATCTATGGATTTGAGACCCTACATGGCTTGGAAAGCCTCTGTATGGATTAAGAACTAGAGGTACTCGGCGAGTCACATGGGTGTACTCGGCGAGTTGCATGAAGATAGGCAGCAACTCGAAGAGTTGGAAGAACAACTCGGCGAGTTGGTTGAAGATAGCCATGGACTCGGCGAGTCTGTTCTTGGACTCAGCGAGTCTGGTCGTGAGGTCCTAACCTTTTCTGGTTATGTTGTGAATTAGTGAGTCAAGGGATGACTTAGTGAGTTGAGTACGGTAAGACTCAGAGTTGTGGGACTCGGCGAGTCTTGGGGCGACTCGGCGAGTTGAGTCGTGTTATGGAAGTTTCAGAGCATGGGGACTCGACGAGTCAGTGGGCTGACTCGGCAAGTAGAGTCAGTCAGGAGGTTTGACTTTGATTGATGACTTTGACTTCAACCAAGAGTTGACCAGTTGACCTCCAGGGGTAATTTGGTAATTATGGGTATTTATTGAGTTCCGTCTTTTAGTATTGATCAGTGGTGGAGTTCGCGACGGAGGTTGGAGCAGCGTGATCTTATCCTTTTAAGTCAGCAGTTGCGAGGTGAGTTATCCTCACTATATCAACAGGGTCTAAGGCACCAATGTCGGCCCTTTATCGGATTGTAATCCGTGTATCGTTGTTATGTTGTTGTTTTGATATGTTTGCATCCGGTAAATTAGGATGGTTTATGTTAGAGACCTGGTTAAGGTCGGTATCCTGGAATATAGGATGATGCTATGCTAGTGACTGGTTAAGTCGGTATCCTTGTTAGGATGACGTTATGTTATGTGATCTACTAGATGAGTTTGATTGGATGTGGATTGTTATATGATTATATGTTTATGTGCACATGGTTGTTGGATTGGGGTTGGGTTGAGGCGGGTCCTGCTTTGTGCTGTAGGCCAACATACCCAGGGCGGACCGGTTATCCCGAAGGCCCAGCGAGCAGTCGGATAGGTTGTAGGCCCCACGAGGGCGGACCAGACGTGCCGAGGCTCGGAGAGTGGACCAGGCCGAATGAAGGCCCGGTGCGGGCGGACCAGTCATACTTTAGACTCAAAGAGTAGACCAATTGGGTTGAAGGCCCGGTGCGGGCGGGCCAACCACACTGCAGACTCGATGGATATGGCTAGACTCGGAGGGTGGACCAGGTGGACTGAAGGCTCGGTGCGGCGGACCAGTCACACAGTAGACCCGAAGTGCATGACTGTTCTGTGTTCTATCATAATATGGCATGTTATGTGTATGGTATATGTGGTTGGTATTTTGGGGGTATCTCACTAAGCTTTCGGGCTTACAGTTGTGGTTTAAATGTTTCAGGTACTTCAGGAGACCGTGGCAAGGCAAAGGCATGATCGTACTGCTCCTCATGATTATGTTTTTATGATATGGTTCTGGGAAGACTCTGATAATAATTGTATTGAAAACCTTTTTGTAATAACTTAATGAAACTGGGTTGTTTTTGAAAAGTTTAAATTGGTTGGAATTTTTAGAGTGTTACATAACTAGTAATGAACGGAACCACATCAAGATTGACTCATAGATCGCTGTCATCAATGATACTTTATTAAAAGGTACTATCTTTATATCCTTAACACCTGAGATACATAGTGGGACTTAAGTGTAGGGAGTCTTGTGCTTTGGTATGACCAAATGTTGTTCCTTGACCGGGCCATTATAAAAGTCATATTCGGGTATGGTGTGAACTATGCAAGAGGCTTATGTAGTCAAGTTGAGATTTTTTCCTCTTATGTGTTGAGAGCTAGACATCTAACACGCTTTACCTAAAGTTGAATTACTAATGAGATTGATTGCGATCCAAGACTCATGTTCAATAGGATGTTTGTAACAAAGGGATAATTAATAAACTTGCCTTAATACATCAATTGAAGCTTAGAGCTTTTGGAACTTGGATGTTGACGAATAGCGTTCTTTGTCGATGTTATTAGGGGTAGTAAAATGTTGCTAGACATTCACCACTGTCTATTTCAATCTATGATGAGTCTTGTGCAACTAGGAGACTAAAAGATCTAGTATTTCTAAGAGTCATTATAGAATGATATTGCTAATAATATATGATTCTATAGGGTCACACCCTATAGAAAGTTACCGTCAATTGATTATTTATTAGTATAATTTGATTATTAATAAGTATATCAACACTTGTATTTAATTGGAAAATTATTATTTCATGGAAATAATATTTTAGTAATTGGAAATTTATTATTTGTTGAAATAATATTTATTGGAGAAATAACATCTTATGAAATATATCACAAAGTATGATTATTTATAAGTTATATATTTATATATCTTAATAAACTAGTTCAATTTATATAAAAGGTAGTTTTATATGAAATAAGATATTTATATATTCATATTAATATCTTAATAAGCTAGTTACAATTTAAATAAAAGATAGTTGTATATAAATAAGATATTTATATATGACTAGTTATATTAATATATATATATATATATATATATATATATATATATATATATATATATATATATATATATATATATATATGTTGAGAATTCTTTATAAAAATGATTGATTTTTTTATAAAGATAACATGTATGCGTATAAAAACAAGCCATGAGACAACTTTTGTCTTCTTTTGGACATGCCTTTTTCGAAAAATGGGAGGAGACGAGGCATGCATGCCTTGTCTATTCTTTTGCCATGCTTGAGACAAAGTTGTCTCTCCTTTTGCTTTATGGTCTCCCTTTGCTTTTTTTGGCATTATATAAGGGATGGCATTTAAGGGTTTTGGACACACTTCTTGCAAGTCTTCTTCTTCCTCTTCTTAGAGCCAAATCCGAGAGCTCCATGTTCTCTAGAGGATTGTCAAATTTGGGAATTTGAAGGTTCTTCTTCTTCTCCATTCTCTTGCATTTGGATGCTAGACAAAACCCCTTTGTGGCTTCACCTTTGAACATATATTTGGTATATATTTCAAAGGCTTATCAACAACAAATTACAAGTGAATAATAGCATGTTTTGATGCTTCTACTCTTGCTTGGTGGATACTAGTAAAGAACCCTTGCTTTAGAGTTTCATGCCACACTTCGTTAACTTCCAACCTCCCATCAGGATCAAAGTCTTCAATGGCTGTTATACTTTCCCTTCTATGGTTGTTTTAATCTTTCTAACTCTTGCAAAATGATCCTACGTGGGTAAACATAGTTTTAATTTTATTCAATATTTCTAAAGCTTCCGTTGTCAATTTTACCGGTTGTGAAACCAAATTTTTTTGAATAAGAACCCAACAATTTGGACCTAGGGTATTTAATCTTGATCTCTTTGGGTGTCTTAATGGATAAAGTTGGAAACAATATCCATTTAGACCGTAGAATGGACCAGATCTAAGCATTGGGGCTTTTGGAATCGAAGGAAATGGCTTAAACTAATAAGTTGTTAGAAACCAGTGCCCACGTCATGGCCTTGGGTCGCCACAACGTGGGGACTGGGAAATTCCCGACTATTTTGTTGAATGTGGGCCATGACCGTTGACTTTTAGTTAAAATCCTACTTTTGGAAAAAGAGCTCTATCATTAGTATTTCTGGCAAGTGAGAGCAGTAGTTGTTGAGTATCGACTAAAAGGTGAATCTTCTCCTTGTAGTCGTGGGTCGAAGGCACCATTGCTGGCCAACTAGATTTTGTTGTGTATAATGCTAAATGTCTTTGTGACTTTTGCATATATGGTTGGGTTGAAATACATCACAAGTCTGGGCGCACTATTGTATGTTTGGGGTTGAAATATTCACTAGGGCTAGGCTCATTTATATGCATTGGGTTGGAATATACCCAATGGCTAGGCCCATTATTGTATGTTGGGTCGGAATATACCCTAGGGTTGGGTCCACTGATTTGTATGTGTGTTGTATTTTGGGAAAACTTATTATGATTTGTTCTTATAGTTTATTTTTATGGTTTCAGATACTTCCCTTATAATTCTAAATTGATTTTTATTTCACTCTGATATTATGATACACTCTGTTTGTGATGTTTTTGTGACACAGATTGTATGAATTGATGGTTTTTAAATTGAAAAAGGTAACCTTTGTTTTAGGATGTTACAAAATATGTAAAAATCGAAATGTTTATTACAATTTTTAAGTCATTATCCCCTAATGAATTTGTTGTGCCTGCCTTTATGTAAGCAAGGCTTAGTTTGGCTATTCCTAAAAAAAATTGAATACTTAATCTTTCGTTGTAGGTTTTAGTATATAATAAACAAGTAGTCATTTTGGTTAAATCTAAACCATGTTTCTAGTTCTTATGTCACCCAAAATACCTACTCACGGCCATGTGCTTCAAAGTTATAACCCCCATAACGTGTGATTGGCTTTCTTTGACCGTAAATTTAAAGCATAGGATTAAAATATGTATATAGGAAATAGCACGTTTTTTGGAATCAAATGATCAGATCATCAACAATTACTATTTTTAGCAAGACACGGAGTTTCCATTTGCACATGCCCGGGTTGAATAAACAACATTATCAAGGCTTCTAGCAACAATATAAAAACAAAGTAGTTTCTTCTCTTTGCCATTGAATTGACAAGAAAATTAACTCACCACTTCTTTCAACGGTAAATCTTTCTCTCATCTCATCACTCTAGGAATGATCCATGAAGATCGTTCTTTTAAGCAGCCCCATACATGGGGTGTTTCTTGCAGTTTATAGAGCTTCAATGTATAGATCAATATCATCAATTGTTGACTAATTTTATCACTAATTCAAATCTTTGGGATAAATTTTAAACTGTTTGGCTGTATATATAACTGCAGATTATACACATGGAGTTCAACATACTAAGCTCGGAAGTAGAAATGGATTCGTCGCCCGCATGGTTATCAGAAATGGTAAGAAAGACTTTCAAATCGCTTTGCGTGTTGTAGAGTTATCATTAAAGAAATATAGTCATCATCATCATTAATATATATTAACGGAAATTCGGATATCTATTTGTAGGAAATGGAAGATTCAAGATTCATGAATTATGATCAGATGAGCACACTTTATGACACTATTGAAAGCTTCAGTGTTGATTCGTTGTCATCTCAAGGCTACACAGAAAACATGACATCTGTCGACCAATCTTTTCAGAAAACGTACACAACTAATAAGAAGCCTTCTTCAACCCCAGAACCCCTTATTGCTACTAATCTTCCTTCATCCAACACTTTCACCATATCTTTTGGAGATCTAAAATCTAAAAATAAGATCTTCCAGAATAAAGATTCACTTGGGTATGAATCTGCTAGTGCTACAAAGATTCCAACGATTGCCCGGAATCTGATTCAAGCACAAGATCATGTTTTGGCAGAGAGGAAAAGAAGAGAGAAGTTGAATAAACACTTCATTTCTTTATCTTCGCTACTCCCAAGCCTTAAGAAGGTGCTTATTTTGTTTCTAATTAGGTTTCTTAATCATCTTGAGTTTATCCTTTTTAGTACACTCGAAACAAATCTTAAATAATAGTTGATGTATATAATATCTTTTGTAGATGGATAAGGCATCTGTGCTAGAAGATGCATCCAATTACATAAAAGAACTTCAAGGTCGTGTGAAGGAATTGGAGGGATTATCAAGCCCTAAGAGAAAGAATTTTCAATCATCTGTTATATCCATGAAAAGATCTAAGCTTAGTACTAGTGATGATGAATACTACTCAACTGATGACACGAATTCCTGTGATAGTACTAATCCTTTCAAATTATCTCCTGAGATTGAAGTTCGGATGTCAGGAAGCAGTGTTCTTGTAAAAATTGAGTGCGAAAAAAACATCTCTTCGTTTGTGAAAGCATTAAACCAGATGCAGAAGCTTGGATTGACGACCATTAGTAGCAGTGCCATGCCGTTTTCTAAGACAAGACTTCTAATCAATATTGTATCTCAGGTACATAAATTCCGAAACCCTAATCAAGATTCATGATACCACGAAAAAAATTAGTCTACACCTCTCGTTATCAATCATTGGGATTGAAGTAGTTGACTATTTGTTATTACTTGTTGGGAAGTTATACCTATTTGATGATTTGAGAGGTTAACAAACCACTTGGATCTTTTAATATTAGACTCTTTCGATTCTGATATTATATAATTTAATTAGCTTTTAAGAATATTTCTACGTCAAGTTTTTGCACTCAAAAGTTATCTGCGAATAGAATTTGTATCAACATCTAAATATGTGTAGTTCCCTTTACTTCTATTTGTGCAGATTGAGGATGGATTTTGCATAACGCCAACAGACCTTGTAAAGCAACTGCAACTAGCTATATGAACACTGATGAAATGCAATTAAAAGTTCTAAACTTGGGTGTAGTTGTGATGGTTAATTACTCCGTTTCCTGGTTTCCATTTATAGTTCAGAAGGAGGAGCTTTATGCGAGACCTTTCATCCCCATTGTTGGGTTTTTCGAGTACTATTTCTGAAGAATTAATAGCAGCCGTACCTTGAAATGTATGACAGTTTTTCGTGGATTATTTCCTCTTGTTGATAGGTAGAAGGTAGGTTTCGTGAGTTTCACAATGGGTTTTTGTTATCTTTTTTCGTGGTTTGTGTACCACGTTCATTAATTTACCCTTGTGATTATATGCATGTGAAACCACCAGCTATTTTTCCTTTGTTTTACATGAATTTGATGATTTGTGTTTCTTGTGGAAGGTTGACGAAGATTTGCACTAGATCTCATACATTTTAATAAGTTTATTTAATAATGTACAGATAAACATCACAACTTTAGGAAAGACTCTCTCTCTCTCTCTCTCTCTCTCTCTCTCTCTCTCTCTCTCTCTCTCTCTCTCTCTCTCTCTCTCTCTCTCTCTCTCTCTCTCTCTCTCTCTCTCTCTCTCTCTCTCTCTCTCTCTCTCTCTCTCTCTCTCTCTCTCTCTCTCTCTCTCTCTCTCTTCTCTCTCTCTCTCTCTCTCTCTCTCTCTCTTCTCTCTCTCTCAAAAATGAGATACAATCACTCTTTTTCGACCCCAAATCATATGAAGATATTCTTCTTATTGTTGCACATTTTTTTCATCCAAATTATCACCATCACTACGAGAACACTGGGCAACAACGGCGACGGCTGTCGCCGCTAAAGGTAACGGTTGTCGCCGCTAATACCTTTAGCGGCGACATGTCGCTGCAAATGCATCGCCGGTAATGTTTCGTTGCTAATACGCTTTATGTTGCCGCTAATATTTCTCGTCGCCGCTATTGACTATACACCGCTAATACCAGTCGTCGCCGCTAATGCGTTGTCACCGCTAATAAATATATGTCGCCACAGTAGATGTCGCCGCTAATACTTTTTTGATTTTTTTTTTAAATTTATTTATTTAACATTAAATTTATAATCAATCCAAATATTAATCCATATAGCATTTATAAAATCTGATAACTTTTTATAGAAATATTAATACATATACAATCAATCCAAAATATTAATCCATACCATATTCTCAAGTATTCTTCCAAATTACAAAACATTTCATAAAATCCTAAAGTAACTATTCGTCCTCATCATTTCCTTCATTATTTGGTGGCGGCAATGAGCGAAACCACTCTTACAATGCTGTAGAACAGGCCGGGTCCGTTAGTATTGTTTGCAGCATTTCCAACTATAAAGAAAACAAAATATATTACCAACATATAATTATAGCATTCGACTTTCCATTATAGCATTTACTAACAATTACCTGTGATTGTGGTTGTTCTTATGTCATTGGTTGTTCCTGATCGTACATGGACACAACAGTAGGGGGTTTACGCCCAATGCATCTGATATGTCCGCGTTGAACACCCAATATTCTTTCAAAACAATTTTTTTATACCAGTTGGTGCTAGACCGCTTGCTTCAGAAGTAGCTTGGGTTCGTTGGTTGATCTCCTCGAGTAAAGCATTCTGTATTTTTAAAAAATAATAAAAATCATAAAAAAATAAACTACTAAATACTTTTGACGATATAAACACTTATATGAAAAATACAAATTAACCATTTATGTATTGTTGCTCGACTGCAGGACTATAAAATACACATTGGAATGTGGAATTAGCCTTACGAAAAACTTCGATTCGACTGATATCCTATTTAACATTAAAAATTAGATTACTTATACTTTAAATAAATATTTAAATATATCATAACTTACTTCTTTGAAACATGCATTGTTGTATGAGCTCGACCCCCCTCTGTTTACAACTACTTGTTTTGCACGACATTCTTTGTTTGACGCCAAACGCCTTAAAAATTCTGGCGTTTGAAAATGTTTGATTGCCTTCGCCCAATTTTCATGTGACATACCATTAGGGGGGTTGTTTAATGCGGCTGGGATATCTGTAGACCCCGATTTCCTTAAAATAAGAATTAGCTTTACTTTTTCGGCCTCTATAAACTTTTGCAAGACTTGAATCAATGCTCCGCAACAATTGAGCACGCTTCAGATCCATGTTAACCTTATCCAATTCAAATTTATTCTGCAAAACACAAAAACTGTAGTTAATTAAATAACAATCACAACTATTTTAAGTTGATTTTACAATTAATATATTTTTTTAATGTTTTTTCAAATTAATTTAATTTTATTCTATAATTAAATTAAAACTACTAGAAGTACGTTGTTATTAATAACCTAATTAAAGCTAAAGTTGTAATGACCAATATTAAGTCACTAAAAGTATGTTGCTATTAAGTTGGTTTTCTAATTGATTTAATTTGATTTTATCAAGGTAACTTAATTTGATTCTAAAGGTAAATTAATTTTATTTTCTAATTAATTTAATATTTTCTTTTTTGTTATTAGTTTAATTTATTAAAATAATTTTATTTTATTTTAATATTAACATTAACTTGATTTTAAAACAACTTTAAGTTGATTTTACAATTAATTTATTATTTTTTTAATGTTTTTTTTTAATTAAGCCAAATGTATACAACCAATTTGCATATTCCAATTTCATACAATTAAGCCAAATGTATACATAAATTACAATTAAGCCAATATCATCCAATTAAAGCCAAACATTAAGTCACTAACAAAATTAAGCACTTTGAAACCATATACAATACATTACTAGAAGTAAGTTGCTATTAATAACCTAATTAAGCCAAATGTATACATGCAATTTGAATATTCTAATTTCATACAAATTTATACATCTAAATTTCATTTTAAGGCAATGTGGTATAAACATAAATTACAATCCAACAAATGTATATATTCATGCCAAATTTCATTTTTAAGCCAATGTAATCTAAACATAAATTACAAAACATACACAAAATGCATAATAAAATTCTCACAAATCTGAAAAAACATACAATCTAACAAAATACATACAATCCAACAAAATGCACAACCACTTCATATCTCAAAATACAAACATCATCACTCAACAAAATTGAAAATTACTAACAATTTATAATCTAAATTAACACCAAAACAGAACAATCATAAAAAAGAGGAGGAATTCGACCTTGATTGGGGGCAATTTCGGAATGTAGCTCAAGGTTGCCGGTTTTGGGGCTGTAGCGGTCTTGGGGGAAGGAGGGGCTAGCACCGGTCCCAACAGGCACTTCCTAGTCCACCAAGTCGGAAGAAATAAGTGAGATTGAAGAAAGAAAGGAGAGAAAAATGAGAGAATAAAGAATAGTGCAGAAAAGAAAGTCGCAAAAAGGTAAACTAGAATGGGATATCTGCACGCGCATTAGCGGCGACAGGCAATAGCAGCGACGGGTGTGTATTAGCAGCGACACTAGGGCAATAGTGGCGACTAGTGGAGGGAAAAGTCAGCGTGTCTTTTCTCTTTCCTCTACAGCCGTTGGATTGAAAAGAAATCGGACGGATGGGGTTAGTTTGACGCGGATCGCTATAAATTAGCATTAGCGGCGACACCAGGCAATAGCGGCGACATGTAACGCGTCAATTACATGTCACCGCTATTGCTAACCTTTCTTGTAGTGCATAGGCATCTTGTGGTCACATGAAAATTCAGTATGGAAAAATATGATTGTAGCATAAAAAAGTGTGATAGTTTTATATGGATTTTGGTTGCTGTAATGAAGGATTTTATTGAATACGTGGCAATAATTATTTTTAAGATACAAAAGTTGATTATTTTAATGGTTTTTTTTTACCGTACGTCGACATGAATGCGTTTTTATTGTGACATTTGCTATTATTTTGTGTAACATAAAATTGATAAACATAAATATAAGATACATTTTAGAGACATAGACATATATAAATTATGGCAAACAACAATTTAAACTAACACAAAGTTATTTGTAACCATGGTTAAAATGTTAAATTTTAATGCACAGTCACATATTATCGTAATTAGCATGATTGTTGTTGTAACATCCGGATTCTCAGGTATAATATTTTATTCCTTTATTTTTGGAGGTTGAGAGGGGACTCGACGAGTTGGTGTTTAGACTCGCCAAGTATGGTCACGGATTCTTATATGAGTTCACAGCTGGACTCGGTGAGTTCATGAGTGGACTCGGCGAGTCCACGCTGTTTAATGAAACCCTAATTTCCTGGGTTTGGGACCTATTTAAAGGCCCTTAGGGCCGTCATTTGCGGCTACCAAACCCCAGAGAGAAACCCTAAAAGATCTAGAGCATTTATGAGGAAGGAGAGACCATTTTTGATCATTTTGTTGGTGTAATTGCAAGAAGGAGGTGACCAAGGCAAGAGGAGGCTGAAGGAGGTGCGATTCTGGTGATTTCAGAGCTCATAGACTTCATCTTGAAGTATTTATTCGGACTTTCTTTAGATTTGGTGTTGATTCTTAGAGTTAGGGTTTTCTAACCCCCTTTAGAGGAGGGATATGTGGAGCAATTGGTCCCTTCTCGAGTTTATGCTTTGGATCTGGACTCAAAGAGGTCTAGAGACCTTAACCCTTGGATCTTTTTGTGTTATTTTGGGAGCCATGAACTTAGGATGTTATTTGTGGGGCTAAATCACCAAGTAAGACCATCTAGATGTTATATGAGTGTCAAGGTCTTAAATTTACATGATTATCATGCTTGGGAAGGTCAGATCTATGGATTAAAGGAACAGATCTGACCTCAAGAGGTCTATGGAGTTTGTGCATGGCATGAACTCGCCGAGTCCAAAGATCAGACTCGGCGAGTAGGGTTAGGGTTTCCCGTAAATCACTCAGTGAGTAGACTTGCCGAGTTGGGGAAATAACTCAGTGAGTCAGAGGGGGATTAGAGGACTGGAGTTCAAGGCAGAACTCGTCGAGTTGTTCTTGAGACTCGGTGAGTTGAGTCGGGGTGGCCCCGCAATTCATGCCAGGTGTGACTCGTCGAGCAAGGGGAGGAACTCGACATGCCAAGCGGGACTAAAGAGTTAGTGGACACGTGTAGACTCGTCGAGTCTCCCAAGTGCACTCGACGAGTCGGTTTAAAGTTTCACCATTGACTTTTTGTTGACTTTTAGGGGTTGGTCAACAATGAGGCCTTTAAGCCAAGAGAGGGGTAAAATGGTCTTTTACCCTTCTGAGGGTGCTAAGAGAGGGTTTAGTATAGTTATATTTATGAGAGTATTTACTTTATGTGATTAGGCGGAGGCTAGATCATATTTCTACCGAGTCAGAGATTTACCAAGACATCTGAGGTGAGTCTTCTCACTATACTTTACCTAGTGTGGTAACAGAGTTATGTGACAGAGTATTTTAGAGTTATATGCTAGTTTATTTGCATGTTATTATGAGATGTGATTTATTGTGATATGTGATATGCATGATTCAGAGTTTACAGAGTTAGGACCAGTGGGTCCACAGAGTTATGGGACCAAGAGGGTCCCACATAGATATTCGACCAGAGGGTCAACAGAGTTACAGCCTTGAGTGGCTGATATGTGTTCATGTGGTATTTTGGGGAACTCACTAAGCAATTATACTTACAGTGTTATGTGTGGTGTTTCAGGTACCAGCGATGATCACGGGAAGGCGCCGACATGACTCGTACACACACACACACTGGAGTTCATATGTTTTGATCTTGGGGATTTGTATTGAGATGATGTTGATACAATGTTTTGAAAAAAAAAATGAATGTGAATGATACTTTATGTTTTTTTAAAGTGAAAAATTGTTAAATTTTTACGGTGTTACAAGTTGGTATCAGAGCCTTGGTTTGAGGGATTCGGATGCATCTTTGGGCGTATCTGAACTCAAACTGAGGATTTGAGGAAAATTTTGATAATAAAATTTTTGAAAAGTGTAAAAAGAGTTTTGAGACAAACAGAGCAGAGTCGTGTGTACGATCAACCAACGCCCGAACGGTGATTTTCCCAAAATACCCTTACAATAAGTGCTATCGGATATGTTATGTTATTCTATATGATGAATTATGATACGCATGCTAGAGTAGACTAGGTATTCTTATTAGGACTAGAGTGGCCTGATATATGATGCCTTAGTCTAAGGGTTTTGCTGCTAGAAATGTTTAAGAGTGTTTAGATGGCAGCGAGGTGCTTATGAGATATCTGCTAGTGAGTAGCACATGATTTTAGAGAGTAGAGTGCTTGGAAATTCGGGACTCTGGGAGGAGGACTTGGAATGAGTGATGGGTCGGCGTGGTCGGTAGTATTAGGCCCATACTATCAAAGGCACTGGGTTAGTGCGCAACCCAAGTAAGAATCCTTAGGGTACCAGAAACCAAGTAGGATTGGGGGTATCGAGTATGTGTACGATCGAGCGAGTCTTTGATATCTTGTGTTGTATTTCAGAGAGGTAACATGGTGCGGACGCGCCAAAGACCAGGGACCAGTGGAGGGGGTGTGAGCGACGAGGAGCTCCGCCAGATGATTCATGATGAGGTGGCTGCTGCCATCCGCGCCGAGATTCCAAAGATGTTCGGGTCTATCAAGACCACCCTGATAGAGACATTTGACGAGAGATACGCTGCTCTTTCTTATGCTGCTATTGTTGCGGTCACTGCAGCAGTAGCAGCGGCTAGACCGCAGGGTGGTGATGCGTTGCTATTCCGGGAGTTCAGCAACACAAAACCACCGGAGTTTGATGGGAATCAGGACCCAATTGTAGCGATGAGGTGGATTTCAAACATGGAGGGGTGTTTCTTTACTTGCTCATCTCCTAAGCATTTGAGTGTCCGGTTCGCGCTGAACCAGCTTCGCTTGGGAGCAAAGGACTGGTGGAAGTTTTTGACGGCGCACTACACGCCTGCTGAGCTTGCTGCAGTGACCTGGGAGAGGTTTACTGCTATGTTTCGAGACGAGTACGTGCCCTAGGTGGAGAGGGAGTGATTGGCACAAGAGTTTCTGACCCTCAAGCAGGGTACCGAGTCTGTTACGGCGATTATTCGGATGTTCCATGAGAGGGCAATGTTCCGCCCAGAGCACGTGTCCTCCGAGCAGGCACGTATGAGTCGATATCTGAGCATTTTGAGGAGGGATATACGGGAGTTCGTGGTGAACTCAACGTAACGGGCATTTGCTGAGCTTTAGGAAAATGCCCGGAAGAGGGAGATAGAGCTGGAGACTCAGGCTAGGGAAGAGGCTGAGTCTCAGGGGAGGGATCGACGACCGACACAGTCTCAGCCGGCAGCCAAGCGAGCCAAACCCGCTGATTCGAGATCTGGGAGTCAGAGGGGCCGCACTTATGGCAAGTGCGGCAAGAGCCACGATGGGGTGTGCAGAGTAGGGTATTGCTACAAATGTGGCAAGGAGGGGCATATGGCCAAGCATTGCCCCAAGAGGTTTGCAGTATGTTTTCACTGCAACCAGACCGGACACCGCAAGGCAGAGTGTCCACAGTTGCGAGGGAGAGCCCAGGGAGCACCTAAGGGATTTGCCCCTGCTGCTATCAGAGCTACTGAGAGTCGGCCAGTGAAGGCCGAGGTATCGAAGGCACGAGGGAGAGCCTTTCAGTTGACTGCGGAGGAGGTCTGCGCTGCGCACAACGTCGTGGCTGGTATGTATCCTTTCTTGTATTTATTTTGATGTTGGGATATTGTGTTTATTTTGTGTTATGCGTAGGTACTTTTTGTTGTGAAATCTGTACCTGCCTTGGTGTTATTTGACTCGGGTGCGAGTCGGTCTTTTGTATCTTTGGCTTTTAGTCAGCACATCAGTATTAGCCGAGAGGCGTTGAGTCAACCTCTGAGAGTTTCTATAGCTGACGAGAGGACGGTGTATGCCGCCGAGGTGATCCAAGGATGTGTACTCAAGATTTTCGGCGTTGAGTTCCCGATTGATTTGGTTCCCATTGCAATGGTAGATCTCTGTTCCATCGTGGGCATGGACTGGTTGAGCAAAGTTGGAGTGGTCATCGACTGCGAGAGACAGCTGGTGACTATACGAGACCCCAGTGGGGGAGTTCTTACGATGTACGACAAGGGTACACATGCTGGGTCAACATTTTGTTTGGCTTCCAGAGCGAGATAGAGTCTACAGCAGGGTTATAGGGGATTCGTAGCATATGTAATGGATGCGAGGGTTGATTCAGAGAGACCGAGGTCAGTTGTTGAGGTTCCGATAGTGCACGAGTTTCCGGATGTATTTCCAGAAGAGTTTCCAGGTGTGCCTCCTGAGAGGTAGGTCAAGTTCAGTATCGATTTGGTTCCGGGGGCTGCGCCTATCGCTAAGGCGCCCTATCGCCTTGCGCCCCCAGAGATGCAGGAGTTATCCTTGCAGCTTCAGGAGCTGCTGGGGAAAGGGTTTATTCGGCCGAGCTGCTCACCTTGGGGAGTGCCTATCCTTTTTGTTAAGAAGAAGGATGGTTCACACCGGATATGCATTGACTACCGGGAGTTGAACAAGCTAACGGTCAAGAACCGTTACCCGTTGCCAATGATCGACGATCTGTTCGATCAGTTGCAGGGAGCATCTTGGTTCTCCAAGAATGATTTGAGGTCTGGATATCATCAGGTGAGGGTGCGAGATGAGGACATCCAGAAGACAACATTTAGGACTCATTATGGGCATTATGAGTTCGTGGTGATGCCTTTCGAACTCACCAATGCACCGGCGGTGTTCATGGATCTCATGAACAGAGTGTGCAGACCGTTGGATCGCTCGGTGATCGTGTTCATCGACGACATATTGGTGTATTCGTGAACCAGAGAGCAGCATGAGGAGCATTTGATGGAGATCCTCGGAGTCCTGAGATCGGAGAGGCTTTATGCCAAATTCTCCAAGTGTGATTTTTGGTTGCGAGAGGTCCAGTTCCTAGGGCACCTCGTTAACTAGAAAGGGATATTGGTCGACCCGGCCAAGATTGAGGCAGTGATGAGTTGGGAGGTATCGAGGTCACCTACCGATATCAAGAGTTTTCTAGGGTTGGCTGGTTATTATCGGAGATTTATCAGGGATTTCTCCAAGATCTCCGTGCCACTCACCAAGTTGACCCGGAAGGGTGTTTCTTTTTCATGGGGTCCAGAGCAGCAGGCCTCCTTCGAGACATTTCGCCAGAGATTATGTGAAGCTCCGGTGTTAGCCCTTCCGGAAGGGATGGAGGACTTCGTAGTGTATTGTGACACGTCGATATCTGGGCTGGGAGCGGTGCTTATGCAGAGGGGTCATATGATAGCATACGCATCGAGGCAGCTGAAGCCTCATGAGATGAGGTACCCCACCCACGATCTGGAGTTGGGGGCGGTGGTGTTCGCCATCAAGATCTGGCGTCACTATCTATATGGGGTTCGGTGTACCATATACACGGACCACAAGAGCCTGAAGTATTTAATGGATCAGCCCAACCTAAATATGCGCCAGAGGAGGTTGGATGTGGTGAAGGATTACGATTGTGAGATCCTGTTCCACCCGGGCAAGGCTAATGTTGTAGTCGATGCACTGAGCCGTAGGGCAGAAGGCGCCCCGATGTGAGATGTTTGTTTGATATTGACAGTGATGACTCTGGTGTTGGACACTATTCGTGGGGCCCAGGCTGAGGCCGTGAGGTCAGAAACCTAGAAGAGAGAGCGAGTTGTTGGGCTGGTATCGGAGTTTGTTCCCGATAGTTGGGGGCTTATGACATTTTAGGGTCGGATATGGGTATCGTTTGTGGGCGGGACGCGTACCATTTTGATGGAAGAGGCTCATTGATCGAAGTTCTCGATCCATCCCGGGGCCACTAAGATGTATTTGGACCTGAAGAGGGAGTATTGGTGGCCCTGTATGAAGAGGGATGTCGCATGGTTTGTAGAAAGATGATTGACCTGTCGTAGCGTTAAGGTCGAGCACCAGCGTCCACATGGTAAACTGCAGCCGTTAGAGATTCCCGACTAGAAATGGGAACAAATTACCATAGATTTCATCACCGAATTGCCAAGGACTGCGAGAGGTGTCGATGCAATATGGGTGATTGTGGACAGGTTGACGAAGAGCGCTCATTTCCTTGCTATTAATGAGAGCTCTTCCGCGGAGAGGTTGGTAGAGATGTACGTGAGAGAGGTGGTATCGCGGCATGGAGTGCCGATCTCGATTATCTCAGATCGAGATGTATGTTTCACTTCCAGATTCTGGAAGTTTCATGAGGAATTGGGTACGATACTGCATTTTAGTACCGCATACCACCCACAGATTGACGGGCAGAGTGAGCGGACGATTCAGACACTCGAGGACATGCTTCGAGCATGTGTGTTGGATTTCGGTGGGAGTTGGGACACGTACTTGCCCTTGGCAGAGTTTACCTACAACAACAACCATCATTCGAGCATTGGTATGCCACCCTTTGAGCTGTTGTATGGGAGGAGGTGTCGGACCCCCATTATTTGGAGAGAGGTAGGGCAGCGTGTGATGGGTAGTACTGAGATCGTGCTTCAGACGACAGACCAGATTCAGTAGGTCAAACAGAGGTTGTTGGCCGCTCAGAGTCGTCAGAAGAGTTATGTGGACAGACGCCGGTCCGAGCTCGAGTTTCAGGTCGGCGACTTCGTGCTCCTAAAGGTCTCCCCTTGGAAAGGAGTGATTCGATTCAGGAAGAGGGGCAAGTTGGGGCCCCGATATATTGGTCCTTTCAGGGTGATCGCGAGGGTAGGCAGGGTAGCCTACCGTTTGGAGTTACCTGCAGAGTTGGGTTAGATTTATGACACTTTCCACGTGTTGCAGCTGCGAAAGTGTATAGCCGACGTGTCAGCAGTGGTGTCATTAGAAGATATTCAAGTGGATGCGAGCCTGAACTATATTGAGAAACCGGTGGAGATTAGGGATCGTAAGATCAAGGTTTTAGGGAACAAGGAGGTGCCTCTGGTGCAGGTCCAGTGGCAGCATCGAAAAGGGTCAGAGTTGACTTGGGAGCCGGAGCGTGAGATGCGGGAGCAGCATCTAGAGTTGTTTGCAGAGTAAGACTTCGAGGGCGAAGTCTAATTCTAGTGGGCGAGAATTGTAACATCCGGATTCCCAGGTATAATATTTTATTCTTTTATTTTTGGAGGTTGAGAGGGGACTCGGCGAGTTGGTGTTTAGACTCACCGAGTATGGTCGCGGATTCTTATCCGAGTTCATAGCTGGACTCGACGAGTTCATGAGTGGACTCGGCGAGTCCACGCTGTTTAATGAAACCCTAATTTCTTGGGTTTGGGACCTATTTAAAGGCCCTTAGGTTCGTCATTTGCAGCTACCAAACCCCAGAGAGAAACCCTAAAATATCAAGAGCGTTTGTGAGGAAGGAGAGGCCGTTTTTTATCATTTTGTTGGTGTAATTGCAAGAAGGAGGTGACCAAGGCAAGAGGAGGCTGAAGGAGGTGCGATTCTGGTGATTTCAGAGCTCATAGACTTCATCTTGAAGTATTTATTCGGACTTTCTTTAGATTTGGTGTTGATTCTTAGAGTTAGGGTTTTCTAACCCCCTTTAGAGGAGGGATATGTGGAGCAATTGGTCCCTTCTCGAGTTTATGCTTTGGATCTGGACTCAAAGAGGTCTAGAGACCTTAACCCTTGGATCTTTTTGAGTTATTTTGGGAGCCATGAACTTAGGATGTTATTTGTGGGGCTAAATCACCAAGTAAGACCATCTAGATGTTATATGTGTGTCAAGGTCTTAACTTTACGTGATTATCATGCTTAGGAAGGTCATATATATGGATTAAAGGAACAGATCTGATCTCAGGAGGTCTATGGAGTTTGTGCATGGCATGAACTCGCCGAGTCCAAAGATCAGACTCGGCGAGTATAGTTATATTTATGAGAGTATTTACTTTATGGCATTATGCGGAGGCTAGATCATATTTCTACCGAGTCAGAGATTTACCGAGACATCTGAGGTGAGTCTTCTCACTATACTTTACCTAGTGTGGTAACAGAGTTATGTGACAGAGTATTTTAGAGTTATATGCCAGTCTATTTGCATGTTATTATGTGATTTGATTTATTGTGATATGTGATATGCATGATTCAGAGTTTACAGAGTTAGGACCAGTGGGTCCACAAAGTTATGGGACCAAGAGGGTCCCACAGAGATATTCGACCAGAGGGTCAACATAGTTACAGCCTTGAGTGGCTGATATGTGTTCATGTGGTATTTTGGGGAACTCACTAAGCAATTATGCTTACAGTGTTATGTGTGGTGTTTCAGGTACCAGCGATGATCGCGGGAAGGCGCCGACATGACTCGTACACACGCACACTGGAGTTCATATGTTTTGATCTTGGGGATTTGTATTGAGCTAATGTTGATACAATGTTTTGAAAAAAAAATGAATGTGAATGATACTTTATGTTTTTTTTAAAGTGAAAAATTGTTAAATTTTTACGGTGTTACAGTTGGTATCGGTGTAACGATTTCATATCTTTTTTACACTGAAAATTAATTAAACAATAACTGTAATCATTGACTTTTATGTATATAAATGTGGTAAATATTCATTTTAAGACCAAAAATTGTTTTTCATTGAGACCTACTATAAAATTTAGACATACATAAATAAATAAGTGTGATTGCTTGAAATAAAATCTCGGCTTTTTCTGCCTAAAATGCAGAAAAACTTCAAAATATTATAGGTAAAATTACATCCATATTCAACCTTAAAAATAATATTCATTACAAAAAAGTGTTTAATGCATTAAAGAAGTCAAATACATTTCAAATCTTTAACAAACACATAAAGCTAAGAACTATTCAGCGAATTACCGAGTGGTCTCATCAATTGTCTCAAAATGATGACCGATTTTTCTTTTAGTTATGTTGGTCGCACATCTATTTTGTGTTGTCTTATCTACAATCACGCATCAATTTCAGTTTGTCTTTTTCTTGTAATTGCAAATCAAATTAAGTTCTTCCATTTTATGAGATGGTTCAACCCTAAAGGATCTAAATTTTGTCATGCTTAATACATAACGATTAAGTAATAGAGTTGTTAGAAGAATAAGCCTTTAAAAAGAGTATGTGTAATAATGATATCTAGTAAAAAGTGACATATGTTGGAGTGTTGTTTTTATTTTTTAATGTAAAACATTTCTTACTTCCTCTCTTGGAGAATATATTCCCATCAGCAAGGGCTAATTCAATATGAGATAGCCTTAGAAAAATGTAACAAGCCAACAAGGATCGAATAAAAAGTAGAATAACATACCAAGGATTCACCTGAGGTTAACAAAACTTAATAAGAATGAAATGGTATAAACTACAAAAACTACTTTTAAATATATGTCGATTTATAAATCTTTATGTTGGCTAACTATTACCTAGTTCTTATGTTCGTAAATCTTCATGTTATCTAAATATTACTTTGTTTTTTGCTCTTCTTATCTCATGCCATGTATGCAAATATGCAAGCCACTCCTCCATTAGTGCCTAAGAAGAAACATAAGATAATTTAAGCAATAAAGATTAAAATAAAGGCCAAAGACAGAGAATGATCAAGACATTAGCATAAAAATAACATTAGATATGAATTTAGAAAAAGTATTAACTACAAAAATGTGGTTACCTATAAACATAACCATACACTTCTATTTACAATGAATTGGTGTAATAACATCCAACACAAAACACCAAATCATAAACAAACATATAAACTTATATAAATCAAAAAGAATATTAAAAAGTTGATTCAAACCTTTACTGGCAACAGAACCTTTGGCACTGCATCTTAGTGTTTCATATTATCCGACATCATATGTGAACACACAACCCTTTCCTTCACTATCAACCAAACCTAAAACATTAAACGCATATTAAGGAAAAAAAGACTTTATAGTAAAGGGTATTTGGTAAAAGTTGCACCATTGCAGGGCAACACGTCTGTTTTTCTGTTGATGCTGATAGATTAGTTGAAGATGAAAAACATTAAAACTGTTGTTTCTTCTTCACCTATTGAAACAAAAATTATCCATTCAACACTTTATCCCGACCAAGTACATATAGAGTTTTAAGAGGCCAAGACCCTCAGCAATGTCTTCACATCGGTCTGAAATCTTGAAGAACCCATGATGCTTTTGTCCATTCTAAAAATAAAGAATTAAACAGTGATGATTTTCATTGAGAAAGTTGTTAAATATGTAAATATCTAATAAGTCTAAGCCCTAAAATGGATCAAACTACCACGAACTAACAGTTAATTAAGACATGGATTTGGATACCAAAGAAGTAAAATTGGACATTTAAAAATATAAACATGTGTGGAGAAAAGGGAGATAATTTAGGGGATAATGAGAATACCGTCAATTGTTGTTGTAAGGAGACCATTTTCCTTGTTCCTTCGACATGATTACCAAGATTAGGTAATCAACCTACTGCCGCCACCCTTCCCTTTCATTCTTTTTTTCTTCGGTTCACCCTATCTCTTGGCACCAATCCTTTACTTTCTCTTAAATTTTCATACTCTCGTCGATCTCTCTTCCCTCCATTTTGGGTTCACAATCAAGCACTTACAAAGGCATGTGTTTCCTCCTCCGTCTTTCCCATTAGTCATGATGGTGGTTGTAAGAAGCCAAATGTAGGCATTTAGTGGAGTTCATAAATTGAGAAGGTGTAACTCCATGAAATGAGTAAATATGAGTTTAAGTCACTTTTATAAGATGAAATAAATGATTTCAAGAGAAGAAATGCAAGAGATGGCACAATTAATCCATAAAGGGTAAAATGAGAAATTTATGCTTTTATTGGCCATGTTTGTAACTTAATAGATAAAGACCCACATGTAGTATTAATATATAGATTATTGAAAATGGGTTTAAAACGAAGAATTTATGAGTATTAGAAGACTAGAAGATTGGAAGAAAATTGTCCCCAAATTTGCCACCGCATGATTTGTGAAGCAGTAATATCAAATGGCGTTTTGTCGTAAATCGAGGGAAATGCACGTTACACCGCGACTTGGTATATAGGTAGCGTTACATGGTAACAAAATTAGTATGCTATAAAGGAAATGCATTATGAATTGGTCAGAGGGAGACCACAACCTCATAGGATGCACTACGACCCGTTAGGCATGTTGCCAAGAAGTGGTTTTGTAGATTTGTAACACCTAAAATTTTCAACAAAAATTTCATTTAAAACTCACATACTTTTCATAACATATTGTATAAAAATATAGTTTATTCAATTTACAAAGCACAACTCCATTAATAATTCAGGATCCTCATAACTCTTTCTCTGGTGTGTACAATCAAGCCGGTGTCGTCCCGCGATCCTGAGAAACCTGAAACACATAACACATACACTGTAAGCACAAAGCTTACTGAGTTCCCCAAAATACCACATACAACAAATTCGCCACTCAAGGCTATACTCTATAAGACCCTCTGGTCAATGTGTCTCAGCGGGACCCTCCAGTACCATAGCTCATTGGACCCTCTTGTCCAGTCTAACTCGTTGGACCCTCCGGTCCGGTCTGGTTGAGGACCCTCTGGCCTCATAAATCGTTGGACCCTCGGGTGTGGTCTATAAAGCTCCGCATGGCATAAATCCCAAAGAAATAATGCACAACATAAAACATAAGGCAGGATAACATAATACTTAATGTAAGCACATAAGGCCTTCCGGTCACACATAACTACCACTCAAGGTAAAGCACTAAGTAAAGACCTCGCTCCCGAATCTCGAACTAGCCTCCGCCTAAAACAAGGAATAAATATCTCTAAGTGATACTTTAATCACAAATCTAACGACCGAAGGCTATTCTTTCTCTCGTTAACTTTTTTAAAGTGGATAAAAGACCATTTTACCCCTCCACGATCTCTACTACTCATGTTGACCAAAACCCCAAAGGTAACAAAAGTCAAACTCGAGTCAACAATCCATGTTTGACCCGACTCGCCAAGTGCACCCTTGGGACTCGTCGAGTCCACTTATTTTCGTCAGAAGTCTCGTCACAGTCTAGCTCAGCTCGTCGAGTTGACCCCCAACCCGTCGAGCTATCGCATGATTCAGCTCTTCGGGACAAACCCTAACCATCTCTTTCGAGTCGGCTCATCGACTCGGCGAGTTCATTCAGACCAAATGTTCATTCAAATGATTTCAATTAGATCTATTACTCCAAACACTAGATATATCATCCCAAGGCTCAATAATCACGTATAGCTTCGATCTTTACGTTTATACATGTGGCTATAGCTCCAAAATGCTACTATATGCATTTCATGAAGGATTTAACTCATCAACCCTCATTTGAACAACTAAAACTAGGACACCTAGACTCTAAGGACCTTAGGAGGTCCAGATCTAAGGTTTCCAACCTCAAACCATGTCTCGTTTAGCTCATAGATTCAAATCGATGGAAGCAAAACCCTAAAATTCCCAAAATGAGATCTAGCATAAGGAATGAGCAATATGAGGACTTTGTACCTTCTTTTAGCAGCTGAAACACTCAATACCACAAATCCACTGCACTCCTTTGTTCCTTATCATGAAGCTCTTCATCCTTCTTCATAGAAATGCACCAAGATTGCCCAAAATGATTACACACTCACTTCACCAAGGTTAGAATGGTTTAAGGGTTTCTGTCAGGCTCTCAAGGGAAAGTGTGGCCGCAAATGAAGGCCATAAGGGCCTTTAAATAGGTCACAAACCTAGACAATAGGGTTTCTCTGCCCAGTACCTACTCGGTGAGTCCCTCCTCTGAATCGTCGAGTCCACTCTTTAATATGTGCGATCAACTCGACTCGACTCGGCGATTTGGTGCCTCAACTCGTCCTGTCCCTCCTCCAATCCCAAGATTAACATACACAATAATGTCTCTGAAAATCCGTATGTTACAATTCTCGCCCACTTCAATTAGATTTCGCCCTCGAAATCTCTCCTCAACAACAAATAGATCTAATCCAATAACCGAATAGTACCATCGAAAGGAACTCATAACATACAACTATCTTCCTCTTTGGACACATGAATCCAAACAGGAACTCCTCCCTAGAAAAGGGCAGACCCATCTGCCACTACGCTACCCCTTCTGACTCTCAAGAATCTGGAAACTCTAGTTTCCTTACACACAGCCAGAGCGCCCTCTCAAGATATCACCACGTTATTCGCCCATCGAATAATAAACCCCAATAACTCACTGCCCCTCTGATTCTCTAGTGGGGACCGATGAAAACAAGATCATGCCTAAAACTGGCTACCGATCTCTCGTCCCAGACATGATAAACAATCCAGATCATATACCAAGAAATGAAAGGATCCCATCACACCAGGGACCCACCCACTGCACTGCAATCACAACCCTTCTGAACAGTGAACCCTCAACACCCTGACCTCAGGCACGAAAAATGATCATGGTTGTTCAAAAGCGTCCTCTAACATCTAACAAACATAAACCTCAGCTCCCTTCTCAATATCCCTTTCAAGACTGAGCACCAGGTCATCTCCCGATCCAGCAGATGAACCTCCATGGTTATCCATTGCATTATCCCAACCGTCTTAATGGTTTCCTTTTCACAATAACTACATCGGCCCATTGTGAAACGCAATTCATGAAGTTTGCTTTACCCCAAGAGAATGTTACACCCCCAACTGAAGATCGAGCCCACCCGCACCTCGGTCGTTTTCTGCTCATAGTTCCATGCATCTCACGGTACCTCCCTTAGCCGAGTGCTGACCTACACAGGTCTAAGACATCAAATGATAAACAATACCCTCAACATGGAACCCATCTCAGAATCCAGAATCTCATCTCGCCTATCCAACGCACCACCAAAGCCAAACTAAAACTCGATAGTTTGGTCTGATCTAGAGTTGGCGCCACTCAACCCAAATGAGCACTCAACTCATGACTCATGATCCGCAACCCATGCGTACCCCACTTATCCACTTCCCCTTGGTTGCGAAACCACTACTTAATTCAGAATATAACAACTCCCGACAAATATGGAGACCCCAGTCTCGCCCCTGGTTCGACCACCAGGCTACCACAACTCGAATATTTGGGCTACCCAAGCCTAAAACTCTTTTGCGTCATGCTCTGATCAGAGAGTACTTCATCACAACATTCTCTCGCTGACTAGTGGGTACTACGGCTCCCCACAGTATCACAACAACCACTCACTGAGTAGTGAGTACTACGTCTCCCCACAGTATCACCACGACCTATTACTGAATAGTGAGTACTACGGCTCCCCGTAGCATCACCACAACCTCTTACTTAATAGTGAGCACTACGGCTCCCCGTAGTATCACCACAACCCTCACTGAATAGTGAGTACTAATGATCCCCGTAGTATCACCACAACCCTTTGCACTAACTCATTGAAACTGAAGCTCCACGCAGTCTTACCGCACTTGCTCTTACCACTTCACAATCTTATCCTCAGCTCGACGCCAACCTGCGATCCTTAACTCATGCCCTGCGTACCAATCAAAGATAGGTGTACACACCTACCCAAATTATGCGTTGCTATTTTTGATGACATCCGCCATAACAAAACGCCTTTCCCTATTGCAATCCACATTCTCGAATAATCTCACTTAACACCAATTAGCCGAAGTGCTCCCACCAGAACTATAGATACTTGCTACACCATTTGCCAGATCTCAACTCAGAACCCAAAATAATCTGGAATTAAGGACATTATACTCAGATACCTCAGAACCAACACAGAATCTCATGATGCTTTGCCCAAACCACCGATCCCACTCTCGCACCACTAGAACCTCATAGAATTTCATCCCCCACTTTGAAATATAGAGGCATCGTTAATGGCTCCGAACATGCTGACAAAGACCCGAAGTTCTCCCTCTACTGGTCACTACCCGTACGGAACTACTTATATCGACCCTGAAATTGATCGACAAAACAACTTCTGCCCTTCCAGGGGTATAGGTCATAGTCTATACCTTCACTTACAAATCACAGCTATTGCATCTGCAATCCAGCTTTCCAATCGCACTAGAATTCGACATATGCTAATTCTGAAAATCATAGGTCACAATGATATTTTCCCAATCCACGACCACCTGCCGTGGACCCATTCATCCTTTCTTAAACACAAACTCTTATATCTTCCCGTATGGCACCTCATATTCCCATAACCATTCCTCTAACTGCACATGAATGGATTGTTGATCCCCTAACTGGAGAACCAGTTCTCCCCCACTCAGGGTTCAAACAATCATTAATTGGTACATCTGCGGTCTACTCAGTAGATTGTCTCACCAATCACATCACACTTGACTCTTAAACGTATTTCGCAATCATGCCAGGGGCTTCCCAAAGGACACCAAACAATCCCTAATATCCCGCTCCTGACAAAATCCTGGAATCCTCCACCCATTGCTGCATCTAGCCACCTTGAAGACTCAGACTTACATACCATCGAAAACCCCACTGTTCCGAACCTAATCTATCTCAAATCCGGAAATAGTGCCCTGCCACGCACTTTGACTCCAGCTCATCGATCCTCCTCCCAAAAAGGGAATGATCATAAAAGCACATACCTCATTCTCATTGTCGATACACCATGTAGACCACGAGGTCCACTGCCCCGATATACTCCTTTAACCACCAGAAATTACTAATATAAGTACCTTTACCTCAACAAGGCACTTCTTTGCTCTCATCCGTCTTAGTCCCACTAATGACTCTCTCTCTCTCTCTTGGCATAAGAATACCTCGCAACCAACATACTGCCCCAATATTTTGGTGATAAGGTCACCATGCTTGCTAACCCACGAGGTTTACCTTCAACTCTAACCAGAAGCTCCATATCCCTCCTGCTTCCCATAGAACACTGAAATAGCACCGCTCAGGTCACAGAAAGTGACATCTCCACTATCGGCTGGTTGCTCAGCCCAGACTATATTCTCCCATAATGCACCATCCCTACTATCCCTGAGTCTTGCGACTCCGACTGGCATCTCACCAATAATTCCTCAGAGCTAACTCAATTTCCCTTTCAAGGGATGTTCCACTAAAACTCATTCATCATGGCCCTTTGGGCCCATACTCTTTCACATCTGATCTCAGTTTAGAAAATCACCACAGAGTAACTGGTAAAACCAGAAGCACTAACCGCCACGTGTCTTGGTACTCAAACCATGTGACCACCTCTCGATCTGATATGAATCATGATACCCGAACCATGTTATCTCCTCTTAATCTGCTACGAATCATGGTACTCGAACCATGTTCTCTCTTCTTAATCCGCCTCAAATCATGATACTCGAACCATGACATCACCTCTCGATCTCCTACAAATCATGGTACTCGAACCATGACATCACCTCTCGATCTGCTACAAATCATGGTACTCGAACCATGACATCACCTCTCGATCTGCTACAAATCATGGTACTCGAACCATGACATCACCTCTCGATCTGCTACAAATCATGGTACTCGAGCCATGACATCACCTCTCGATCTGCTACTTATATCCTCCGGAATACTCCTTGCATCGAGTATGTGTCCTCTGCTTTTAGTAGTACGGGCCCATACTACCTGCCACATCTATCCATACTCTCTACATGGACCATCTCAGAGTCCTTAAGTAGCTGCTCAACGTTATCAATCACCAATTCCCGACACACGTGCTCGCTTCCTAGTGAAATGCTCTACTCTGTCAGCGTACTTATATGACTAAGGTCACTTCCTAGGCTCTTCCTAGGTTCTCACACTTCTCCGCCCTCAGCTGGTGAGAAACTCCTTATGGTGCCAGTCATCTACCTCCAGAATATCGTCACATTCACTTGGTAGCTGACTCTCACCATCAGGAGTTCCACAAAGCACGAAGCAAACAACATTCGGGCATCGAATAAACATGCAAAACTCACTCTAGGTGATAACTCCACTTGCTCTACTCATACTCAAAAGATATCACCGAACTCAGCAACTCTACCCCTCGCGGGTAGCTAACTACTCTCTCGGTAGGCTCCACCAATGCTTATCTAGCTATCTCTCCAAGATTACTCCTCTACTCAAATCCCTTTCTAAAAGGATTCCTATTGGATACTCTTACTCAGCACATACTCGAAAGCACATCATAGATAACAGCAACTCCCAGGCTAAGGCATCACAAATCAGGCCACTCTATTCCTAAAATATGAATTACCTAGCCTATCTCGAGCATGCATAATACCTCATAACATATCTCATAATACAAAAGTAAGGGTATTTTTTGAAATCACCGTTCGGGCTCTGGCTGATTGTACACACTGCTCTTCCTCGTTTTCTCTTAGAAACTCGTGTTCGCTCTAGCACATTCATTTCTTTGAAATCTTTTCTAAAACCTCAGTTTGAGTCCAGATTTACCCGAAGGTGCATCCAAATCCCTCAAACCAAGGCTCTGATACCAACTTGTAACACCGTAAATCTTCATCACATTTTTTATTTAAAAATCGCATACTTTTCATAACATATTGTATAAAAATCTCGTTTATTCTATTTACAATGCACAACACCATTAATAATCCAGGATCCTCATAACTCTTTCTCTGGTGTGTATAATCAAGCCGGTGTCGTCCCCCGATTTTGAGAAACCTGAAACACATAACACATACACGGTAAGCACAAAGCTTAAGGAGTTCCCCAAAATACCACATACAACAAATTCGCCACTCAAGGCTATACTCTGTAAGAGCCTCCGGTCAATATGTCTCAGCAGAACCCTCCAGTCCCATAGCTCGTTGGACCCTCTAGTCCGGTCTAACTCATTGGACCCTCCGATTCAGTCTGGTTGAGGACTCTCTGGCCTCATAAATCCTTGGACCCTCGGGTCTTGTCTGTAAAGCTCCGCATGGCAAAAATCACAATGAAATAATACATAGCACAAAACATAAAACATGATAACATAATACATAATGTAAGCACATAAGACCTTCCGATCACACATAATTATCACTCAAGGTAAAGTATAGTGAGAAGACTCACCTGACAAGCACCAAGTAAAGACCTCGCTCCCGAATCTCGAACTAGCCTCCGCCTAACACAAGGAATAAATATCTCTAAGTGATACTCTAATCACTACTCTAACGACTGAAGGCTATTCTTTCTCTCATTAACTCTTTTGAAGTGGATAAAAGACCATTTTACCCCTACTTGGTCTCTACTACTCATGTTGACCAAAACCCCAACGTCAAAAGAAGCCAAAATCGAGTCAACAGTCCATGTTTGACCCGAATCGCTGATAGCACCATTGCGACTCATCAAGTCCACTTATTTTCCTTAGAAGTCTCATGATAGTCCAACTCAGCTTGTCGAGTTGACTGCCAACTCGTCGAGCTATCGCATGATTCAGCTCTTCGGGACAAACCCTAACCACCTCGTCGAGTCGGCTCATCGACTTGGCGAGTTCATTCAAACCAAATATTCATTCAAATGATTTCAATCAGATTTATTACTCCATACACTAGATCTATCATCGTAAGGCTCAATAATCATGTAAAGCTTCGATCTTTACATTCATACATGAGGCTATAGCTCCAAAATACTACTATAAGCATTTCATGAAGGATTTAGCTCATCAACCCTCATTTGAACAACTAAAGCTGGGAGACCTAGACTCTAAGGACCTTAGGAGGTCCAGATCTGAGGTTTCCAACCTCAACCCACGACTCATTCAACTCATAGATTCAAATAGATGGAAGAAAAGCCCTAAAAATCCTAAAATGAGATCTAGCACAAGGAATGAGCAAGATGAGGACTTTGTACCTTCTTTTAGCAGCTGAAACACTCAATACCACAGATCCACTGCCTTCCTTTGTTCCCCATCATGAAGCTCTTCATTCTTCTTCATAGAAATGCACCTACATTGCCTAAAATGATTACACACTCACTTCACAAAGGTTATAATGGTTTAAGGGTTTCTGTCAAGCTCTCAAGGGAAAGTGTGG
Organism: Lactuca serriola; assembly: GCF_051521515.1. NCBI lineage: Eukaryota > Viridiplantae > Streptophyta > Magnoliopsida > Asterales > Asteraceae > Lactuca > Lactuca serriola. Next base: position 334,183,697 of record NC_136411.1, read on the forward strand.
CCGCAAATGAAGGACATAAGGGCCTTTAAATAGGTCACAAACCCGGACAATTAGGGTTTCTCTGCCTAGTACCTACTCAGCGAGTCCCTCCTCTGACTCGTGAAGTCCACTCATTAATCCGCAAAATCAACACGACTCGACTCGGCGAGTTGGTCCCTCAACTAGTCGAGCCCCTCCTCCAATCCCAAGAGTAACATACACAATAATGTCTCTGAAAATCCGGATGTTACAAGATCTGTAAACATATTTAAGTATGTTAAGGGTTTATTCTCGACCCTAAAAACTCTTCTAATCAATTTGGAGATGCAAGATGGTGATTTTAAACACTAAAGCATGCCAAGATGAGCTAGAGATGAAGGATTGAAACATCCTCTTCCGCTTGAGGTAATGATTTCTCCTTTTTATAAAGCTTTGAGCTTTAATAGTGAAATTTTCAGTTTGGTTACATTGTTAAAGTTAGTAGAATTATAGCTCAATTACTATGTTATTGAGAGCTTTTAGAATCTTTGAATAAGCTTTGTATATGATTTTCATTGTGAAATCCATATATGGAAAGTTAGGGTTTGAAACCCTAACTAGTTAGAGGGATGAATTAATGCAATAGAGTATAGAGTGTAATGAATTATCTAGTATAAGATGCATAATTCGTTAGGGTAAAATAGATTTAGAGGTAAAAGATGACCTTGCCTCTTGGAAGATCATTTTTATCGACACATCATTTTCGACGAGTAATTATTTCCGTTCTAATCCATGTCTCCCAATCAGGATCCATCTTTTGAGTTTCTAGACACTTCCGAGTCCAACTCTCTTATCTCTTATGATCTACCTCACTAGTCTTCCTCACAATCCACTCCCCCTCTTGGTTCTCCCAACATCGACCCTACACCCTCTTCCTTGGTCTCATTAGAGACCCCCCCTCTTCTTGTAACACCCGGATAATGATTTATTTTCATTTTATAACCTTGAGTATGAAAGAACATTGCATTTTGGCCATTGGGTTTGAAAAGATTGCAAGAATGGCTCATAGTGGAATTTTGGTAACTTTGGCCAGGAAGTAGTTGCTTGAGCGTATGTTGTGTACTCTAGGCGTGTAACACCCATAAAAATCACAAAATATTTAAACTTTTAAAACTAACCCAATTTCATAAATTGTATAAAAACATTGTTTTCAAAACATTTCAAACATCAGAGTCTCCTAAAATCATAAGTCGTAAACAAGAGGATATGTACGGACATGCCTTTGCCTTCCCACGGTCATCCAAAGTACTTGAAACATAACCAAAAACTGCAAGCCAACCCTTAGTGAGTTCCCCTAAAGCACCAACACATAAACAAATAACATATAAGATAATAGCATGTCGGTCCAATCAACCATTAGGTTGGAATACCCCCAGGCCCAATCAACCATCGGGTTGGAATGCCAATACACTATGGATCAAGTCAACCATCCCAAGGCCCATCAACCATCGGGTTGGAATATCCAAGGCCCATCAACCATCGGGTTGGAATGCCAATTTACAATGGGTCTTGCCATCCTCGAGATGGAATACTCTCAAGCCCAATCAACCATCGGGTTGATATGCCCCCGACTTGTTGGCTTATACACAAAGCAGTAAAGCCTCAACCGCCAACCAAATATGTGCATATATAGCAGATAACATAAAATCAGTCAACAGACAATTAGACAGATCTACATATCACTAAGCATAGCATCATCCTATATACCAAGATACGGATCCAACAGATCACTACAACATGATAACATACTATCACATAACAGGATATCTAATCTAAAGGGTCAGTCTTGGTGCCTTTAACCCGTAAGTACAGTGAGGAAGACTCATCTCACAAACTAAAAAAATTTGATGACGTTTCGACTTTGAATCTTAACTCTCTATCTGACACCTATTCCAACCAAATGACCAATTTCCAATAAAACCCCAAAATACCCAAATACCCATAAGGTCAAACTTGGTTAAAGTCAAGGTCAAACTGGTCAAAACTCCATAAATCAACTGAGTCAACTGATTCAACCCAGCCGAGTCAACCCAACCAAGTCAGCTTAGCTGAGTCAACTCATAGTGAGTACGTAGGGCGTACTCCGAAGGTGCGATGGACGTACTCGCATGTTGACCACCTTCGAGGTGGTTGACCTTGTACGCTGCGCGTACTCCAAGTATGCAGGACGTACTTCTAGAGGCTTCATAACTCATTAAGAGATTAATGGCTTAAGATCTTATGTCTATATTTCAAATCCATGGCTAAAATACACTCGATAGTCATAAAGTTTCCAACTTTATGACTTTTCATGCCTATTCAGTGCTTAACGTAACTTCTTAATCCATTAAGACATTTGACAAGATGCATGGAGCAAACCCAACCATTGGGACTTCATTTTTATGACTTAAGACCCCTCCTAGGCTCTAAAAGGGTAACTTAATTGTCAATAACATTTCGTAATCAATATCTAACATTTTGGGACCAAAAAGTTTCATAAAGACATCCAAACCTAGATCTATATCATAAAGGGGTAAAGTTGCAAGATTTATACCTTAAAGAGGTTGAAAATGATGTAGAAACCCCACATCCAAAGTGCTTTACTCTTCGAAGATGAGTTTGGCTTCCTTCCTTTTTCTTCTAAGAACAAAAACACACACTCTTAGGCTTTAAATAGCTTCTCAAGATGAACTAGGGTTGCAAAACACCTCAATGGGGATGGAGGTTGATGAGGTGAGGGGAAATGAAGCCATAATGGGGTTTAAATATTAGCCAAACCCTAAAAGTTAAGGGTTTGCATGCATGGCACGTATACCCTACATACCTATATACGCCCTGTGTACGAAGGCGCCCCTTAACACACTAAGCTTACACACATGTGCATGGCGTACTCCTAAAATTCCCAAATTACCAAAATCCCACTAGGGCTTCCAATGTATACTTCCTTCTACTTAGGGACCCAAAATGCAACAATTATATTATATGTTTAAAATTAGATGTACCTTATCATCGGGATATTACAATTCTCCCCCACATGATCTAGACTTCATCCTCGAAGTTTGCCGCAACGAATAACTCACGATAATGCTCCCCCATCTATGCCTCCGGCTCCCTGGTCCACTTGGAGCCTCTTCGATGTTGCTATTTTATCTTTACCAAAGGTATCTCCTTGTTGCGCAGGACCTTCAACCTCCTTACTAGCATAGCCACTAGACTCTCGACATAGTTCAGGTGCTCATCGACCTGAATATCATCCAAGGAAACCACTTCCTTATCATCCAATATGCACTTTTCACAACTACGAAACATGGAAAGTGCTGTGAATATGATTGAGCTCCTCAGCTAGATCCAACCTATAACCTACCTTTCCAACCCTGAAAATCACCCAAAAAGGCCCAATATACCAGGGAACGAATTTCCCTGTTCTTGAAATGTCTCACACCCTTGCAGGGTGAGATCTTTAGAAGTAGCATACCGTTGACCTGAAACCCAACTCCAATCAGTTCCAGTTGGCATATCTCTTCTGCCAACTCTAAGCAGTCTGCAATCTCTGCCTGATCTCCTGAATAAGCTCCGTGGTCTGAAGGACTACTTCGGTCCATCCCATAACCCTGTGACAAACCCCTCCCCAACAAACCGGGGTACAACACCTCTGACCATACAAGAGCTCAAAAGGCGGGGCACCAATGTTGGAGTGATAACTATTGTTGTAGGAGAACTCCTCAAGAGGTAGGTAGGAATCCTAACTCCCACCAAAATCAATAACACATACCCGCAGCATATCCTCAAGAGGCTCCAGCGCTGGCTGCTTTGAGGATAACTAATGTGAGCCAGGGTAAGGCAGAGCTACAGAGCGCTCGGGGCCATGGTTTTCAGCTCATTGTCGAGGAGGCCAGGACTATGCCAAACGTTAGGATTGTTATGTTTCTACTTATTGCTCTATCAATTAATTTATGTATGCTAATGTTTATGTATCTAATATGTACATTCTTAGTGAACTCTTTGTCTAATCTTGTGTTATTTGACTCTCGTGCGAGTCGGTCCTTTGTGGCTCGATCTTTTAATAGGGATTTTGGTGTATCAGGATTGTGTACTAGAGATCTTTGAGGTACCTTATCTGATTGATTTGATCCCTCTCCCCATGGGGGATGTCTACGTGATAGTGAGAATGGATTAGCTGAGCAGGTTTGGTGCTACGATCGATTACTAGGGTCAGCGAGTGATAGTTCAAACCCCATGTGGCAGAGAACTTGTTATTGAGAGGGTACTAGGGTTGGATCAAGGTTTTTTTCGGCGGGCAGGGCTCGACAGCATATTCAACATGGGTGTATGGGTTATCTTGCCTATGTGACTAATACTTGGGTAGGGGAGCACGCCTCAGTTTTCAATGTGCCAGTTGTTAGGGAGTTTGTTGTTGGATTTCCGGAGGAGTAACCCAGTATGCCTCCCAAGATGCAGGTTGAGTTTAGGATTGACCTAGTGACAGGTGAGGCTCCGATTGCCAAGGCACCATACCTCTTGGCACCACCTGAGATGTAGGAGTTGTCTCATTTCAGTAGTTGTTAGGAAAGAAGTTCACCATACCGAGCAGTTTTCTGTGGGTAGCATCGGTGCTATTCTTCAAGAAGAAGGATGGTTCACACTGAATGTGCATCGGTTATTGAGAGTTGAATAAGTTGATGGTGAAGAACCGTTATCCAACTCCGTAGATTAACGACCTCTTTGATCAGTTTCATGGGGCATCTTGGTTCTCAAAGATTGATTTGAGGTCCAGGTATCATCAGGTGAGCGTGAGAGAGGGGATGTGGAAAAGACAATATTCTGGACTCATTATCGGAATTACGAGTTCGTGGTGATGCCATTTGGGCTCACCAATGCGCCTGTGGTGTTTATGGACTTGATCAATTGGGTATGCAGGCGGATGCCTGATAGATCAATTATTATTTTTATTGATGACAGGTGTATTCCAAGACCAGAAAGCAGCATCAGGAGCTCCTCAGAGAGCTTTTAGGAGTGTTGACGTGAGAATCGCTATATGCCAAGTTCTCGAAGTGTAAGTTTTGGTTACGCGAGGTCCATTTCCTGGGACATCTCGTTAACCAAAACGGGATTTTAGTATATCCGACCAAGATTGAGGCCACAATGCATGGGAGCACTACTAGAAAAACAGCCTTTTACGACGCTCATTGCACGTCATAAAACGCTCAGACGACGCGCAAATGCGCGTCAAGGAAGGCCCTGTCATAAAGAGAGACGACGCGCATTTACAACGCGCATTTATGACACGCATTTACAACGCGCATTTACGACGTGCAATGCGTATCAAGGAAGGCACTGTCATAAAGGAAGACGACACACATTTGCATGTCGTAACCTTACAACGCGGGTGTTTATGACACGCATTGCGTATCAAGGAAGCCCCTGTCAAGAAAGGCCATGTCATAAATGAAGATGACACACATTTTTGCGTATCGTAATTTTATATGTTTTAAAAAAATATTTTTTCTAGATTTACTAATTTGTGAATTAAATTTTCATATAATGTCTCTTAATAAATAAAATATCATATACAAAAATACAATTCATTGCACAAAATATAATTTCATACAAATAATCGTTCCATGGAAAGATAAAACAAATTAATAAAAGTTATAACGGAAATTTACAAACTAATTAGATACAAGAAATATGAAAAACTTGAAATCTCTAAGATTAATAATTCTAGCAAAAGCTTCACGTGAGATACATACAGTTGGACCAGTAAGCATGGATGTTCCCGAATCCACAATAGCAGCAGAAGAACACGTACGCGATATCTTTTGCAAGAAGGTGCCTGTCCAAAACTACTGTTGAAGGTTGCCATGATAGCTGTTAAGATTTAAGCATAACAAGAAACTAATCAGTGACTATAATAAGCTAGAAAACAAGCAACTAATAAACAAAATAAGCAACTAATTAAGTCAAACTATGACTATGTATTGTTCATACAAGAAAAAGAAGGAAAAAATGTTGATTTATTGTTGTTCATACAACACTCTCCAGACAACACTTAATTGAAGAAAAGAATAAGGCTAAACTTACAAAGAAAAAGAATTCAGGAAGAAGAAAATTTTGAAAGCATACAAAATAACATTTAGCCAAGCAAGTGTGATCTACTAGTAACTTGAAAACGCAAAATTCTGAGTAAATGACCTAAATACCCTCAGAATCGTTAATCATAATGACAAGTAACAGACCTTGTAGGAGGCAATGCAGAGGTCAGGCCAGATGGCATAGCATGATAAGCACCATCCATTGTGATATAAGGTGAAGCAGCCAAAAGCCCCAGCAGCACCAGCCAAAATAGGTAGCCTACAACAAAATTTCACAATTTTAACCATTTAATCACCAAACTATTATTCTCTTAAATATTTATTTACTTATATATATTTAAAGTACCATGTCATTTCTGAATTCCCCATTCCATTGGGCTGAGTAACGTAGCCAGGGAACGCCATGCCAACAGCAGGAACTCCAAGCCCACCAGGATGCTGCCTCGCAAATTGCACAACTACAAATTTAATAACAGATTAGACACCATAAAAATTTAACATTTTTTAATGACCAAATAGCCCTTGGGTTTACCTGGCAAAAAAGTTGGAGCACCAGGGAAATTTTGATCACATGGATCCCAAAACATACATACACGATATGACAGATATGATAATATTGGATTAATAAAATATTTAAGAAAACGGAAGGGCAAATTTGTAAATTGTAATTGAACCTTCTCTGTGGATTTAGCTTTGTTCTTGGCTCCTAAAGTTTCAGTGGCGGTGCCTCTTGTTTGGCGCCATATACAAGCTTCATTTAGCGGCTACACAAGCCCTGTTTGTTTCCATAAAACACACCATGCTTTTACCTAATATTTATTTTACTAAAGAAAAATAGATACAATGGTGAAGTGAAAGAGCATGTAGATAGAGACAGTTAATTAATTACCGGGTAACAAGCTGAAATGTTGAATATGATCCACGGGAAGTCCCAAGACACCAAAACCACTGTCACATTGGTAGAGCACATGATCAAAAGATTCTCCAAGAAAATAAATCGGCTTATTTGGGGACAAATTTTGATCAATCTTTACACTTTCCTCCACAATTTTAATCAACCCTTCATGCAAATATAATGGTAAAATGGTCATTTACTCTCTCATTTGGTTCCTTTAAGTTTTAACATAATATAAATACAAGAGAAGATGATAACCATCAAATGGTGTTCGATCATGAGAAGGAATATGCAAGCATTGAACATGAAAAACCCTGTCATTGTATAAAATTTAAGCAAACATACTCCTATTAAAGATTCTATAAAACAAAATTTTATAAGAAAGAATGTTCAAAGAGAAGATGAAGATCAAATTCAACTCACTTTCCAAGAGGTTTCTCAGGTACAACAAGGCCAATTCCAGTTCCTTCCAACCGTACACAAAGTATCACATCCAATTAGTAAGGAAATATAAGCATATCTTGCAGGGGTAAAATGGTAATTTGTGTAATTTTATAACCAAACACAAATTACCAGGCAAAATGATTGTTTTCTATTCCAGAGACTAAATACCCCTATGGAAATTCCTGATTGTAGACAAAGGCTAGGCAGGAGACAAATCTGCCATTGAATATACATGCATGACAACGTTTGTAAACCATGTCAAACTAATTGAGTAGTCAACTTGCACTTCACATCTTCAGAAAAATCCATTGCCATTAATTTCTCCTTAACATCATCAGGTCTGGTCTCAACACCTGAAACACAAGAAAAATATATAAATCCAATCAGCAAATTAATACTTGCATAATCTTTTTAGAAACAAATATTATTATTAAATCAAAGAGAAAAAATTACCATCATCGAAAACACTGGAATTCTTGTATTGACTAACATGCTTGGCCATCTTTTGCAATCAAACTGTTGTTGTTGGTTTGATTCCCTGAAAATGGAGAATTCAGGAATTCATGAAGCTTCAATTTCCAACTAAATATCTCAACAAAATTTATTAACATAACATACAAACAACATGCAGTCCATTTGTCAGGAAGAAGCTGGTTTCTGTCCATTTTGTCCTTGCTCCCCGAGACTTTCTGATTCAGGTACTTATTTCAGAGTTTCATATCGATTTTGGTTCTCATTTTAAGGTTCCAAGGACAAAAATCGATATGGAACCTTGAAATAAGGACAAAAATTAAAAAAGTTTCAATTTTGGATCAAACACGATGAAAATCAGAAAGCACAGAGACCATTTTCTAATTATTCTTAATCTGATACATTGTAACGCAAATAGCATAAAAAAGTTGGAAATCAGTGCGGATTGCAAATCAAAAGCAAGTAATAGGTAAATAATCAATGATAGACATACCCTAATAAAAGACTTGGAAGCTGCAGTGAAGCTAGAAACGCCGGCATCTTGGCTTGCCAAGCAAATACTCATTGTATTGATTCTGATACCGGAGCTCCGGGATACAGATGTGTTTGTAATCAAGGCTATCAAGGTCAACCATATCTTGATCCAGGCTGTCAAGGTTAAATCTTTCACAATCAAAATATTCTCAATTCTGTTATATATAACTATTTGATTTATACTGATTTTTTATTCGATCATCACAGATATCAATGAATGTGAAGATCCCAACAGTAACCTGTGCGAGGGGATCTGTACCAACACTCCTAGAAGTTACTCGTGTTCTTGCAAAGATGGCTACGTTGTAGATGAATTTAGCAACGGTCGAGGTTGTCTTCCTCAAACTTCGGAGTTCTTAGTTATCAAATTCTCCCTAGGTAATTAATCAGTTGTAATCTTATTGTTTTTGTGTCCTTAAATGGATCATCCAGTACCTTAGCTGAATGATCGAATGAAGTCAAATGATTGGTTGAAATTTGAAAACATGAAATAGTTTATGGTTATTCATCTTGCATTAGTTTATAGGAAAAAATAGGTCCTCAATTTTTTTTAAAGGTAGATGACTAAAATTTTACTAAATTAAAAAAATTAAGTGGGTCATTGGACCCACCTTAGTTAAATGTAGACTCACCAATTATGTGGTATCATGCACGCAGGTATGGGATTTGGTTTCATGGCCATTTTAGTCGGAATAACATGGCTATATTTTGCCTTCAAGAAGAGGAAGCGTATCAAAATCCGACAAAAACTGTTTCAGCAAAACGGTGGTTTACAACTGAAACAACGAATCACAAATTGGTTATCATTGGAAGTGCAAATAAAATTCATAAATTGAGCTCTACAGGAAATATATGCAGAAACCAAAAGAATTTTTTCGTTCAGTTTCCTCTTATCGAGTATAAGACTCACAGGAACACAATAGAGAAGGGACATGGACATGATGATAAAAAAAAAAAAACTTAATCAAAACTATGAGTAAATTAACCTAATCACTACAGATTACCTAAAAAATCATAAACCCTAGAGGTTTCTCTAGATTAATTTGGGGAAGTTGCATATAAATTGAAACATACATAAGCCCTAGAAATCTATTAACATGTAAAGTACTTGACTGATGCCATCGTTGTCAAAAGAAACTCCTGGAAGAGATCAGCGACGCCCAATCATTGCGGTCCAAAGAAGCAGGATCTGCAATACGTGTTTTGATGTTGTAACGTTTTTGGTTGCAGATTTGTAGGTCATTTGGAGATGGAAGACTATCACTAGAACAATACGTGTTCTCAACGACTAATTCTGGGAAGCCATGTGGCACCGATGAGCAACAGAACAACTCCTAGATGAAGATGATGACAAACGTGGTGGGCGGTGGAGGTGCTGCTTAAGGCATCGGGTTAGGGTGTCCATCGGAAGGGTTTTTTACCAGCGGGAAGGGCTTCTAAATGTGAGAAGCTGTTGTGAGCTCTAAGAAGTATGTGAGGTCCGGTTCAAAGCCCTAGTAACTTAATTATTATGTGATGATGGGCCATATGCGAAGATAAAAGATGAAGACAGACCATATTTGAAGAATTTTGGGCAAAGGTATGGTTAGATTGGTTTAAAGCGTATCTATGGATATTAAAGCAGCCATGGAATTTGCAGAAGTTGTACCAGTTTTAGGGATAAATCGTACTAGTTGGTCTTTGTTGTTGATCTTCTTTGTCGTGATTACTGGCTCGTGAATAGAGAGAAAGGTTAGGGTTTCTTGATTGAGAGAAGGAGGGAGAGAAAATGAAGGTCATCAGCAAGTGGAGAGGAATGAATGAGCGGGTCCTCCAAAATTTTGGGAATTTTTGTCGATCGATCATTTCCCACCTAAAAGGCGTGTTTCTTTTAAAAATTATAAAGCGACATACTTACATAACGCACATTTTATAAAAGGCGCCCTCCGCATTTCCTTTTTTTCTTTTCTAACACTAATTTGAGGGCACGCATAAATACGTGTCTTCTATCTGTCAAATTTTGCAAAACTAACACTATTTTTTAGGGCACCCACAAAATGCGCGCCCTCTATCGGCGAGTGTCATTGTTTGCGCGTCATTAAAGGCCAGTTTTCTAGTAGTGGAGGTTCTGAAAATCTCTCTTGGAGAACAAGAGTTTCTTGGGTTTGGCAGGATATTATTGGAGGTTTATCCAATATTTCTCCAAAATTGCTATACCAATCACTTGTCTCACGAGGATGGGAGTGGATTTTCGATGGGACCCAGAGCAGTAGACGACATTTGACACACTACAAAAGAGGTTATGTGAGACCCCGGTATTGACACTTACAGAGGGTGTCGAGGATAATGTGATGCATCCATCACTGGTTTGGGGGTGGTCCTTATGTAGAGGGGACGAGGGATTACTTATGCTTCTCAGCAGCTGAAGCTGTATGAGGCACGATATCCTACTCATGACCTGGAGTTAGGGTCGATGGTATTTTCCATCAAGATTTGGAAACATTATCTATATGGGCCATTTTATTGTTTACATAGATCACAAGATTTTGTGATATCTTATGGACCAGTCAAACCTGAACATGAGGTAGTGTAGGTAGCTTGACAGGGTTAAGGATTATAACTGCGGGATCCTTTACCATCCGAGTAAAGAGAATATAGTCGTGAATGCTTTGATCCGCAAGTCGGCGGGATCCTCAGTCGGAGATATGTGTATGTGTATATCCATTGATTCCCCACTTTTAGATTTGATCAGAGGAGCTCAGGCAAAAAGGGTCAAGAAGGAGAATTAGAAGTAGGAGAGGATATGGAGCGAGATCGCCAGGTTTGCCACCGACATTCGGAGATTGTTGACTCGGTGTGGTCTAGTTTGGGTTCAAGTTTCTGGGGATCTGGTAGATAGTTTTGGAGGAGGCTCATAATTATCGTTTTTAAATACATGCCCAAGCCACAAAGATGTATCGAGATTTGGGCTAAGTTACTGGTGGTCGTGTATGAAGACGGAGATAGCATGGTATGTTGAGAGGTGCTTTGTAACACCCCATGTTCAGAAGCAAGAGTTCAGGGGTGTAAAGTGTTAATAGAAGGATGAATTCGGCGAGTTGGAGCTATGACTCGTCAAGTCGGAGCATGTGAAGAGCACATGATAAGTGGCCAGACTCGCTGAGTCGGCGGCTGGACTCGACAAGTCAGTGCTGGAAGAGGAAAAACCTAATCTTAGGGTTTTCACCCTATTTAAAGGACTTAATGCCCTCCCCTCAGCCCCCTTACTTTCCTTTGATATCCAGAAATCCAAAAATCGTGAGTGAGAGTCCTTGGAAGCAATTTGGAGCTTAGATAAGTGATTTTGTGAAGAGATCTTGAAGATCAAGGAGCTTGGATCACGGAGATTTGTGGAGATTCGGCTTATTCTTCAGTGGGAGGTCATTTTGGAGGTAATGAATTATTTATCCTTGGCTTTCTCCTTCATAGATCCATCTTTCATGGAGTTTTAGGCTTTGTTTGGAGATAATATGATGAAATGTTGTTTCATGAGTTAGATCTGGAGCTGAAACTCCAGATCCGAGTTCTATTTGGATCAAATATGCAGAAAGCCCTTCTAATTGCTATGTAAAAGCCATTCCCCATGAGTTAAGTTCCTTTCTAACTTGGTTTTTGGAATTATGGGGCATGAAGCACGTAAAGGTAGCAACTTTATGTTGCTAATGCACTCTAGGAACCCATAACTATTGTTTGGAGAAAAGGAGTAGATCTATATCTTTTGATTATAGGAATACCCGTATCAACTCGGCGAGTCTGGGATATGACTCGGCGATTTGGGCTAGGGCTTCAGGCTTTGATTCGTGTACTGACTCGGCGAGTCGCATGGGTGAACTCGGCGAGTCATATGATGATGAGCATGGACTCGACGAGTGGAAGAACAACTCGGAGAGTCTGATGAAGATTGTCGTGGACCAGGCGAGTCTGTTCTTGGACTCGGCGAGTCAGAGTGCTAAACCCCCAACCTCTTCTGGTTAGACTCAGAGAGCAGTGAGTTGAGTGGTGACTCAGTGAGTTGGACAGGATAGGACTCGGAGATTGTGGAACTCGACGAGTCATGGGGTGACTCGGCGAGTTGAGTCGTGTTATGAGAGTTTCCTGAGTTTAGGAACTCGGCGAATCAATCGATTGACTCGACGAGTAGGGTCAATCAGGAAGTTGGACTGTGACCAGTTTGACCTTCAAGGGTATTATGGTAATTTTTGGATATTTATGTCATTGGATCATTGATGATTATAGGTGTTGGAGTTGGAGGCAGTGCTTCGGGTTTGTGCTTTCATGATTCGGTTCGGCAGTTGCAAGGTGAGTTATCCTTACTATATCAACAGGGTCTAAGGCATCAAGGTCGGCCCTTTATCGGATAGGAATACGGGGTATTTGTTTGTTATGTTTTTGAGTTGACAGATCTGCATCCTGGTTTTAGGATGGTGTTATGTTAATGACCTGGTTAAGGTCGATATCCTGGTATGTAGGTGTCACACCCCGAAAACCGAAGGCGGAAACATTTACGGGGTTGACTCCACGTTGAGTATCAAATCCAATGCACATAGTAAGTAATGTAAAACAACCATTACATTATATATAGAAAAGTTTACATTTGTTTCAACAGTAAAGTTATACATGTGATACATAGTATATATGAACAAAATGAGACGAGTCTTCTACGCACTCCATCTTCGCCACAAGAGATCGTCGGGTACTTGTCTAATGTGAACCTGAGAATACAAGTGGTTTGAAAATTAGCATAAAGCTGGTGAGTTCATAAGCAGTTTTGTTTTGTGAAAAATGTACGAGTTCCTTTGGTTTCCTGAAAAAGTGGTTGTCCATGAAAAATCCCATATTTTCTTAAATACAAGATCGATTGGATATCACAGAGTATAGTTTAATACACAAAACTATATATTGAGAATCATGGGATTACTATCCCGGACTAGATATAAAATACTTTGATATACGCGAATTGTAGATGAAAAGCAGTTTGAAAACCATGGGACTAACATCTCGTACTAGATACAAGATAGTTTGATATACATGAAAATATAGATTGAATACCATGGGACTACCATCCCGAACTAGATACGAGATAGTTTGATATACATGAAAATATAGATTGAAAACCATGATGGTTCTTGTGAATCGATAAGTTTAGTTATCTAACTTGTTACACTTTTCTGATTATGTACTACTGTTACTCAGGAAAATCCTACATTTTCCTACATGTGTGTGTGTGAACTATTACTGATTCTGTGTGTGCGAACTGTTACCGGTTCCGATTATGTTCAATGTTATCCCTAGGAAAACCCCATGTTTTCCTGAATGTGTGTGTGTGAAGTCTCCTGAAGGTCCAATTATCCTTAAATGTACATTAGTTTGATTACCTACATAAAACTAATAAATAAGTGTAAAATGTTAATAATCTTGATTGCGAGTCCTTAACCATACTCAGGCTAGATATGACTCGGGCCAGGGCCATTATCCTATTTATGACTTTCGTCACCCTTGAACCTTTCGGTTCAGCTGTAGCTAGCAGCCAGGTGCGGGATTGTCAGTCCCGTATAGATCTATACACTCAAGTCACGTTCTCCCTCCTAGAGATTCTGGTTACAGGGTTAGTCCTCCACTCTCTCGTGCCAAGGAAGTGTTACAGAGGACGTGTCTCCAATCTTTAAGATTACTCTTTACTTCTCGTCTAGGGAAGTAGTATCTATGACTAACTAAATTCTAAGGGTGTCTGTCCTTTACACTCGAGCCTAGGTGTTTTATTAAGGACAATACAGATGTTTTGTGTTTTCTAATGATGTCTGCCTTTTTCACTCGAGCCTAGGTCTTTTATTGAGGACAATACAGATGTTTTGTGATCTCTATCAATCTAAGTGTGAACAATCAATTGTGAAGTATAGAACATGACAGTATATATTAAGAATTAAAAATCGGTTTGAGCAAACAACTCTACAAGTTGAAACAGTTTGTTAATAGGTTTTCAATTCTTAAAAATGTACGAATAATGAAACCATGTAAATGAAATAATGTATTTAAGTACAACATATTCTTGTACTCTTGCTTGTATTCCCCCCTGAAAACATTTAAAAAACAATTGAAAAAGGGTAGGAGTATGAACTCACCAAACGAGAAAATGCGACGTTGCGGATGCTAAGTGTTGAATCGAGGCTTGATAACACACGAGGTTCCTATGTAATATGAAATGGTATACAAATATATCTAATTAGATTTATAAACTCTAATTAGATATGATATTACACTCCAATGAGAGAAAACACTTCAAAACGAGTGTTTGGAATGACCCGGGTGACATCTACGGACGTGTAATGATACGAGGGACTTGGGAATTGAGTTTACTCTTCAAGAGTAAACTCCTAATGTAGTTTGCGGCATTATACACCACTCACACATGAGTTCACGGCCATGAACTCATGTTGGCAAGGTTTATGGTGCTTAATGGGTCGATAACACTTCGAAGGAGTTGGTACAATTTTACCTAAGGCATAGGATAGAAATTAAATCACCAATGACATTATTTAAGGGAGTTTACGGCCCTAGCATGGAGCTTACGGCCGTAAAATCCTATACTCTCCTTGAATGAGTGATTTAATGGTCTTAGCTTAATCATATGTGATTCTAACTAATTTTCCAAGCCTTGGTATGAATTTAGGGTATCATTTGACGTGTATAAAGGAGCTTATGGCCCATGAACATGTTCTTGGGGTGCCTTGGCCGTAAACAGCTAATTGGAGGGTGTTTGACATGTTTAAGGTCCCCAAAATATTTTTAGATGATTCTAGGATTTATTCCAAGGCTTTTGGTGTAGTTGTATGGCTTTCTAACATGTTTAAATGAGTTTACTCCCCATGAATGAGGAGTTTACGGCCCAAGCATGCTCCTTGGCCGTAAACTCTTATTTGTCCCTCAAAATCCATGTATAGGGTGTTCTAAGTCCGGTTTTGCAAGCCTTAAGGTCATATCTAAGTCCCAATGATGGTTTGGAAGGGTTAAATTGCTCAAAAATCCATGTTTTTATGTGTTTACGGCCCAAGCATGCTCCTTGGCCGTGAACACATGTTCCAGGTCCAAAATGATAAATTAAACACGAATTTGAAGGCCTAAGAGGTTAAACAACAAGTTGGGGATCTTACCTCAAAGATTTGGAGCCTTAATTCAATGTTTTGGACCTTGAATCTTTGGTTGAGGAGAGAGGTTAGAGAGAGAGTTGTGAAATGAAGCAAAAGCTTCAAATGAAGGCTTGGAACACTTTAAATAGTGTTCGGGATTTGGACACGGTGAAATTCTACCCGATACCGGCTTTAGACGGGGCTTTTGGTCGCACCCGATCAAGTTGTCGTAACTCGATATGGTTGATTCTATAAATGATCTGATAACTAATATGGGGTGTTTGAATGAGTTCTAAAGGTATTAGGATTCCCATTAAGTCATAATATAAATTACACATTTATGACTTAATTATATGGCGGAAATCGGAAACGAAGTTGGAAACGGTGATTGGGTTATCGAAATGAGTTACGAAAAGGGTTACAAACAGTGATACGAATTTCGGGTTGTTACATTATCCCCCCGTTAGAGGGAATTTCGTCCTAAAATTCAAAGATTTGAACACAGATAGCAAAGTGAAAAGAGATATGAGGATGAATCTATTGCTTCGGGTCTTCTTGCTCCCAAGTGGAATCAGGTCCCTGCTTTACATTCCAGTGAACCCTCACTGTCGAGATGCGGCTTTGTTTTGAACGGTCAACCTATCAATCCATGAACTCAATTGATTCATCCATGAAGGTTCGGACTTCCGGTTATTTCGATCTCATCAAGGGATTTCTAGGGTTTCGTCAGGTCAACACTCGTTACGAACAAAGATGTGGAATACCAGATGGTTGCTGCTGAGTTCTGAAGATAGCTCGGAGAGGGCCATGGAATCGATTCCTAACGAGGATCTCGAAGGGTCTAATGTTCCACGAGTTAAGTTTTCCGCACTTTCCAAGGCGTACTATGTCTTTCCAGAGTAAGACTTCCAACAAGTAGGTACATTTTCACGTGGCAGAGTAACTAAAGATCCGATGATCCTAAAGGAAGTTTCTACGTGGGTCTACGATCACAACCGGCGGGGCCCAAGAATTGACGGGTTTCTATGGGTGTCCGTGGTGCCGACTAATTCTTTATCGCCTTTAGTTTTTAGAAAGGTCCACAAGTATGACTGCTTTGCTTCTCTACTTGACCTAGAAAATGGTTCGACCGAAGGGCACCACTACTACCTTGTAGTGATCATATCAAGCCCTGGTTGCTGTCTTGGATACATCGTCCTCACTGAGGTTTCGGTTACGAGGTAACTGCAGGGATTAGGTCGATGCGATACTTGACTACGCGTTCGGAAACAATTCTCAAGAATTCTTCGGAAAAGGCATCGGGGAAAAGAGTTGCATACTTCTCGTTTCTCGATGATCACACGGACGAGGAATACATGGGAAAACTTTTTAAGCTTTGATGCACGAAGATCATGAGGATCGGGTCAGAGGAAGGTTAAGACGAATGGCTTTCTCGAAACCAGGAATAACAGCACGAATGAGGCTCGGTCATTACATGCCAAATATGACATCAAAGCATTTCATGAAAAGGTTGTCATTAGATCGAACGGAAAAGAATGATTGTTCAGATTGAGGATACAATCTACGGATATGACGTTAGCGTTCTCATTCTCACTTGATAACCATCTCGACGGTATACATTTTCTATTACTCACGAACGACAAGGTTTAAAAGATGTTCAAATCGATGGTTAGCGAATTTCTTTCGGTGCTAGAATCGAAAACAATCACAGGCATAAAATTTAACGAGGGGAAATATACCTATGGCAACGGTGGGATCGGTGGCTGTCTCCTCTTGTCCTATCGCTAGAAATCTTCCGGTGTTGCCAGATGTTACTACCTTAGGGCAGTTTCGCTTGTAATGTCCGACTTCTCCACAACCATAGCAGGCCCGACCAATGCCCGCTCCGGAAGCTTGACTGGTTGATTGGGTTGGTGTCTTACAGATTTTCGCCATATGACCCTTTATGCCACAACTGTTGCAAAATACCTCTATACATGGACCGGAAGGAAGGTGATGATAGCTGCACTTGTCACAATTAGGAAGGGTTCCAGCATACCTACTGGCAGGTTTCCGAGTTGAGGATCCAACAACAGATACAGTTGCAGGGGAAGTGACAGCATGAACTGCCACCGTTTGCTGCCTCTTCGAAGACTCTTGCGATGTCTGACTTTTCTCCTTCTTCCTAATCTTTCTTTTCTCACCACTCCTCTCCGTTGGCTCAGGAGTGGTAGCTGTCTCCTCAGGGTCATCACTATGATCTATTAAGATTTGTGTTAAGCGTTTGGCGCTGTCGTATGTATCTGGCCTCGCAGCTATGACGTTTCCTTTTGTTGGCTGGGTCAGCCCCTAGATGAATTTCTCTATCTTCTTACTCTCCAGGGTAACCATTCCCGGGCAGAGTAATGCCAAGTCGTCGAACCTGGAAGTGTAAGTGGTGATATCAAAACCTTTCATCTTCAGGTTCCAAAGTTCGTGTTCTAACTTCTGCATTTCGCCCCGAGGGCAGTACTCAGCCAGCAGAAGTTCCTTCATGGCTTCCCACCCCATGGCGTTGGCTACAGGTAAGGTTAGGGATTTGACTCGGCCGTTCCACCAAGTCAGGGCTTTGTCGATAAAGGTGCAGGCGGCAAACTTCACCTTGTCAGATTCTGAGCATGCGCAAATTTCAAAGATGGATTTGATCTTCTCGAACCATCGGGAGAGGGAAATGACACCTCCAATGCCATCAAAGGACGTGGGTTTCGCGTTCATGAAATCTTTATAAGAACCCTCTTTTCGGTGTCCCTGACTGCTTTCTTGGCTTTGGGTTTAGGTACCACCTCCCAAACCACCGGAACCGCCAGAGTTCCATTGAGACATGGCAGCTGCCACTGCGGCTGTAACAACTTCCTGAAAAACTACAGGGTCAATTTGGGGAGGAGGTGGTGGCGAAGGGTTGTTGGTCTTGGAGCTAGGTCTACTTCTTGGAGGCATCTTGATCTAATAAGATCAAGGAAGAGAGGATGATAAGTCCTCTGAATTCAATCAAGATATATGACGAATATATGTTGAATAAGCGATAAAGCAGGAAAGAGTTATCTAAGCGGGAAAATTATCGCTAAGGGAATGATCAAAGAACAATGCATGAACGAGGATTTCTACCGAGGATTGGCTCGAGAAATACTCCCATAGTATTTCATGATTCGTTACGACGCTGGTTCGATGTTTGTGGTATTAGGGTAAGTTTTAGGCATGCCGCATACCACAGTCACTCCCAAGCACATGTTGGCCGTGTCTTGAATGAATATAGTTGGCCAGGCTATATTGATCCTAGACACGACTACATAACTGCCCAGGTTTAACCGCAGTACACAACACCCATTTACTTATGTTTTGTTCTACTTGTAGTTACGGATCTCGACGGTTCGGTATACTTATATACTTTTGAAAATACTTATATTTTGAAGGATACTTTTAGTTCAGAGCACTTAGGCCCCTTAATGTTTATAGTTTTATACCATGTAAGGTTTGGTATACTTTATTCACTATAAACAAGGGCTCTGATACCAGTCTGTCACACCCCGAAAACCGAAGGCAGAAACATTTCCGGGGTTGACTCCACGTTGAGTATCAAATCCAATGCACATAGTAAGTAAAGTAAAACAACCATTACATTACATATAGAAAATTTTACATTTGTTTCAAAAGTAAAGTTATACATGTGATACATAGTATATATGAACAAAATGAGATGAATCTTCTACACACTCCGTCTTCGCCAAAAGCGATCGTCGGGTACCTGTCTAATGTGAACCTAAGAATACAAGTGGTTTGAAAATCAGCATAAAGCTGGTGAGTTCATAAGCGGTTTTGTTTTGTGAAAAATGTATGAGTTCCTTTGGTTTCCTGAAAAAGTGGTTGTCCAAGAAAAATCCCATATTTTCTTAAATACAAGACCAATTGGATATCACAGAGTATAGTTTAATACACAGAACTATATATTGAGAATCATGGGGTTACTATCCCGAATTAGATATAAAATACTTTGATATACATGAATTGTAGATGAAAAGCAGTTTGAAAACCATGGGACTAACATCCCGTACTAGATACAAGATAGTTTGATATACATGAAAATATAGATTTAATACCATGGGACTACCATCCCGAACTAGATACAAGATAGTTTGATATACATGAAAATATAGATTGAAAACCATGATGGTTCTTGTGAATCGATAAGTTTAGTTATCTAACTTGTTACACTTTTCTGATTATGTACTACTGTTACTCAGGAAAATCCTACATTTTCCTACATGTGTGTGTGAACTATTACTGATTCTGTGTGTGCGAACTGTTACCGGTTCCGATTATGTTCAATGTTATCCCTAGGAAAACCCCATGTTTTCCTGAATGTGTGTGTGTGAAGTCTCCTGAAGGTACAATTATCCTTAAATGTACATTAGTTTTATTACCTACATAAAACTAATAAATAAGTGTAAAATGTTAATAATATTGATTGCGAGTCCTTAACCATACTTAGACTAGATATGACTCGGGCCAGGGCCAGTATCCTTTTTATGACTTTCGTCACCCTTGAACCTTTCGGTTCGGCTGTAGCTAGCAGCCAGGTGCGGGATTGTCAGTCCCGTATAGATCTATACACTCAAGTCACGTTCACCCTCCTGGAGATTCTGGTTACAGGGTTAGTCCTCCTCTCTCTCGTGCCAAGGAAGTGTTACAGAGGACGTGTCTCCAATCTTTAAGATTACTCTTTACTTCTCGTCTAGGGAAGTAGTATCTATGACTAACTAAATTCTAAGGGTGTCTGTCCTTTACACTCGAGCCTAGGTGTTTTATTAAGGACAATACAGATGTTTTGTGTTTTCTAATGATGTCTGCCTTTTTCACTCGAGCCTAGGTCTTTTATTGAGGACAATACAGATGTTTTGTGATCTCTATCAATCTAAGTGTGAACAATCAATTGTGAAGTATAGAACATGAGAGTATATATTAAGAATTAAAAATCGGTTTGAACAAACAACTCTACAAGTTGAAACAGTTTGTTAATAGGTTTTCAATTCTTAAAAATGTATGAATAATGAACCATGTAAATGAAATAATGTATTTAAGTACAAGTTACTCTTGTACTCTTGCTTGTATCCCCCCCCCCCCTGAAAACATCTAAAAACCATTGAAAAAGGGTAGGGGTATGAACTCACCAAACGAGAAAATGCGACGTTCCGGATGCTAAGTGTCAAATCGAGGCTTGATAACACGCAAGGTTCCTATGTAATACGAAATGGTATACAAATATATCTAATTAGATTTATAAACTCTAATTACATATGATATTACACTCCAATGAGCGAAAACACTTCAAAACGAGTGTTTGGAATGACCCGGGTGACATCTACGGACGTGTAATGATACGAGGGACTTGGGAATTGAGTTTACTCTTCAAGAGTAAACTCCTAATGGAGTTTGCGGCCTTATACACCACTCACACATGAGTTCACGGCTGTAAACTCATGTTGGCAAGGTTTATGGTGCTTAATGGGTCAATAACACTTCGAAGTAGTTGGTACAATTTTACCTAAGGCATAGGATGGAAATTAAATCACCAATGACATTATTTAAGGGAGTTTACGGACCTAGCATAGAACTTACGGCCGTAAACTCCTATACTCTCCTTGAATGAGTGATTTAATGGTCTTAGCTTAATCATATGTGATTCTAACTAATTTTCCAAGCCTTGGTATGAATTTAGGGTATCATTTGACGTGTATAAAGGAGCTTACGGCCCATGAACATGTTCTCGGGGTGCCTTGGCCGTAAACAACTAATTGGAGGGTGTTTGACATGTTTAAGGTCCCCAAACTATTTTTAGATGATTCTAGGATTTATTCCAAGGCTTTTGGTGTAGTTGTATGGCTTTCTAACATGTTTAAATGAGTTTACTCCCCATGAATGAGGAGTTTACGGCCCAAGCATGCTCCTTGGCCGTAAACTCTTATTTGTCCCTCAAAATCCATGTATAGGGTGTTCTAAGTCCGGTTTTGCAAGCCTTAAGGTCATATCTAAGTCCCAATGATGGTTTGGAAGGGTTAAATTGCTCAAAAATCCATGTTTTTATGTGTTTACGGCCCAAGCATGCTCCTTGGCCGTGAACACATGTTCCAGGTCCAAAATGATAAATTAAACACGAATTTGAAGGCCTAAGAGGTTAAACAACAAGTTGGGGATCTTACCTCAAAGATTTGGAGCCTTAATTCAATGTTTTGGACCTTGAATCTTTGGTTGAGGAGAGAGGTTAGAGAGAGAGTTGTGAAATAAAGCAAAAGCTTCAAATGAAGGCTTGGAACACTTTAAATAGTGTTCGGGATTTGGACACGGTGAAATTCTACCCGATACCGGCTTTAGACGGGGCTTTTGGTCGCACCCGATCAAGTTGTCGTAACTCGATATGGTTGATTCTAGAAATGATCCGATCACTAATATGGGGTGTTTGAATGAGTTCTAAAGGTATTAGGATTCCCATTAAGTCTAATATAAATTACACATTTATGACTTAATTATATGGCGGAAATCGGAAACGAAGTTGGAAACGGCGATTGGGTTATCGAAATGAGTTACGAAAAGGGTTACAAATAGTGATACGAATTTCGGGTTGTTACAGTAGGGTAATGTTATGTTAGTGACTGGTTAGGTCGGTATCCTGGTCGGGATGTTGTTATGCTGCATGATCTGATAGATTTGTTGTTTGGCTGAGGAATGTTATGTGATTAACTGTTTTATGGGCACATGGTTGTTTAACCTGGGTTTGGTTGAGGCGGGTTCTGCTTTACGTTGTAGGACAACATACCGAAGGCGGACCGGATAGACCGAAAGTCCAGCGAGTAGTCCGGATGGGCTGAAGGCCCCAGTAGGGCGGTCCAGACATGCCGAGGCTTAGAGAGTGGACCAGGGTGACTGAAGGCCCGGTGCGGGCGGACCAGTTATACTGTAGCCTCAGAGAGTGGACCAGGTGAATAAAAGGCCTGGTACGGGCGAACCAATCACACTGTAGACTCGATATGCATGGTTGTTCTGTATTGTGATATGATATGAGTATGGTATATGTGGTTTGTATTTTGGGGATCGTGGCAAGGCGAATTTGTAGTGTTTTGGTTTCAGGTACTTCAGGAGATCGTGGCAAGGCGAAGGGTTGATCATACCCTCCTCATACTTTTTGATTTTGTGATTTGGTTCGGGGGATACTCTGATGTTTAAACTCTTTTGAAAACAAGTTGTAACAACTTAATGGCTTTTGAATGAATTAAAATGTTTTAAATCAGTGCAATTTTTTATGAGTGTTACAATTTGGTATCAGAGCCTTGGTTTGAGTGAATTAGAGGAACATTCGTGTGAATCCAATCTCAAATCAAGGAGGGATTTTCAAAATGGTTTTCAAAACGTTTTCGAAATAAGTAAAGGAGGATGCAGAGGGTACGATTATCCAGAGCCAGTAAGTAGACCCCAAAATACCATACTAGTTAATTGATTATGTGATATGTTAGAACAACATGCTAGTACTAGGCTAGGGATCTTCAGGAATTGCATGGTAGAATTGCCTAATTATCTAATGCCTAGTAGCATAGGGTTTTCCTTATATGAAATATTCAGCTTTCCTCTAGGAGTGAGGATTGAGCGCTCGCCGTGTGTTTGTATATGGTTAGGGTGTTCTGGTGATACTTGAGACAAATATGGGTAGGTGTGGAAGGTAGTATGGGCCCGTACTACTGAAAGCACAAGACCCATACGCATAGCAAGGAAGTCCAACTCTCTAGGGTATCGATTATGAGATAGTTCCCTGGGTGGGTATGTGATGTGTCTAAGGGTCTTGTTGGTGTATTGCAATATGGCAATTACGAGACGTTTTGGGACAGGATCCGGTTCAAGATCGGGATTAGGAGACGGTGGTCAGGATGGGCCAGTACCACCTGAGGTCATTGGTCAGATGAGTACAGATGAGTTGGATGCCAGGTTTTGTGAGATCCTGCATGATGAGGTTGCTGCCATGTTCCGGGCTGAGTTGCCAGAGATTTTTGGGTCGATCAAGACCGCCATGGTTGAGTACTTTGATGAGCGCTATGCTGCTCTTGCAGAGATGGCGGCCACGGCAGCTACAGCTGCTGTAGCAGCGGCAGGGGGAGGAATCGGTCGAGGTTTTCAGTATCGGGACTTTGATAATGCGAAGCCCCTACCTTTGATGGAGTTCAGGATCCTATCATTGCTATGAAGTGGTTGTCAGACGTGGGGGTTGTTTCTTCACGTGTTCATGCCCGACGGATCAGAGGGTGAGGTGTGCTATGAACCTTTTGAGGCTCGGAGCGAAGTATTGGTGGAGGTTGACTAAGAGATCTTATTCTGATGTGCAGCGGGCTGCGGTTACGTGGGATCAGTTCCTAGAAATGTTCAGTACTCGTTATGTCCCGTGGGTTGAGAGAGAGAGAGGTTGGCTCAGGAGTTCTTGGAGCTGAAGCAGGATTCAGAGTCGGTGACAGAAATCACCAGGATGTTCACTAAGAGGGCGATGTTTTGCCCGGAGTTTGCTTCGGAGCAAGCTCAGATGTCCCAATATCTGAGTATGCTCAAGAGGGATATCCAGCTGTTTGTGTCCACGCAGAGATGTGATAACTTGTTAGAATTGCAGGAGGCCGCCAGGCGGCATGAGTTGGAGATTGAGTTGCATTTGTGAGAGCAGAGGCAGGCCCTGGTGTAGTCGCAGCCGGCGCCGAAACGGTCTAAAACCGTTGACTTTAGGACTGGGGGTCAGAGCAGCCACACTTGAGAGAAGTGTGGGAAGGGTCATGCCGGAGTTTGCAGATCTAGTGGTACGTGTCGCAAGTGTGGGAGAGAGGGGCATTATTCGAGGGATTGCCGTCAGTCGGCCCCAGTTCAGGATATGAGGATTTGTTATCATTGCCATCAGGTTGGGCACTTGAGGGCCAACTGTCCACAGCTTGTTGCAAGACCGGTGCAGGCTCCAGCACTGGCCAATTTGAGGATTAAGGGCGGGGGTCAGGGTGGAGCGGAGCCTCCGAGGGCTCAGGGACGCATTTTCCAACTTATAGCAGAAGAAGTCAGGGCAGATCCAAATGCAGCTGCGAGTATGTATCCATTTTGATATCTTGTTATTTATGTGGTATTGTTAATCTGTCTGCCTTTTTCTGCATGATTCGTAGTATGATTGAGGATCTTAGTAGTCAGGAGTGGTAGTCGGTCAGTGTCCAGGAGGATTGATGATAGAAGGATCAGATATATGACCTCATTGCTAGGAATAGCAGCTGCGATGTAAGAAGTGTTCAGTTGAGATTCTAACTTCCTTTGAGTTCATGATGTGCAATGATAGGAGATAGGTTTTGTGGAGGTTTCTCTCTCCAGAGAGAATCGGTTCATGGTGAAGGGGTCGATACCAAGTGGGGTTGATCGAGTCATGCCGGTTTTTCCATCGATAGTTAGTAGTTGGTGCACTAAGTGGGGAGAATTGGAAAATTCTCAGATGAAACAACAAGCATCCAAGGTTGGTTAGTTGTGTGGATTTAGCAGTGTCATTAGCTGAGAGTGTGGTATGGTTAGAGCAGGTGATAAACACATGGGGCAGGGAACAGACCATGGTTCTAGGTAAGGTAGTGGATCGACGTGAGGCCTAGGATTAGGCCGGGGTAAAAAAAATCATAGAACGGATCTTGTGATCGGAACCCCTAGAGGGCTAGAACAGACTGCATGGGAGAGATTTCCGGAAAGAATGGTTCAGGGTGATGTGCAACAGTTTTTGAGCGATCCGGATATACTAAAGGCTGGTGGGCGTACCAGTCAAGCCGAAGGCTCGAAGAACGGTCCAGACATGTTGAAGGTTCTGAGAGTGGTCCAGATAGGATGAAGGCCTGGTAAGGCGGTCCAGTCATGCTGAAGACTCAGTATGTGTTAGTAGACCTGTATGCGGGGAATGAGTGAGTATGTCGCTGTGAAATAGCAATCGATAAGGTCTGGCCCCAAGTATTGATCATGATGATGGAGTTAGCTAAAGGCCATGTATCGGCTACGTTAGCTGTGTGATCGGATTCAGAGTATATGGGAGTCAAGGAGTAGCAGTTGCTCTCCATGGGTGGTGTAAAGTGGAGTTCTAGCACCATGGAACTTGTTGATGTTGTAAAGGTCGTTGAGTAGACTTTCTTGAAGAATAGAAGGGAAAGGTATGTGGCTCCCGGAAGGAGTGTTGGTCATCTGAAGGGAAAGCAGTAGTGTAAATGGATGATCGAAGTATTTCAGTTATTGATAGTGAGCACTGAGATTATACTAGTTGTATGGAAGCACATCCGGGTTAGGTGTCCGTTGAGGTTGTGAAATGATTAGCGTTGATGTCGAATCAGAGGAGTTCTGAAGTGGTGCACGGATAGATCCTTGGGATCCAAGTATGGTTGTAGTCATGAGTTATGTATGTGGTATCTGAGGGATGGTTGTACCTGTCATAGATGTACCTGGAATTCCAGCCTGAGGCTGTTTGGGCCATGTATAAGTGTTTATGTGATTTAGCTGGTTGTCCATGGGAGTTCTTTGGACGCTGAAGGATGTGTTATCTTAAGACATAAAAGGGATTAGTTTCGGGAGGAGAACTGGTTGAGATCCAATATTGCGCGCACCCGGGTTGTCATCATTTTTGACACAAGGATGATAGCTTAGAGTTATGGTAGAGTCTGGTGGTTTAATATGGTATCCGGTTTTCGCAAGCTGCGGAAGTGGGTGCAAGTCGGGAATATGGTAGTATCGTCGGGTGGCACTTAGTTGATGAGTGTTGTCATCAGAGAAAAGAAGTCGGTGTCGGCTTGAAGTAGTTGCCAGGACCCTGCAGGGGAAGAGATGGATTTTATAGGGATTCGATAGTAGTGTTTGAAGGAATCTGTGTCGGTGTCCGATAGTGGATGCATTGTAGGAGTAACATCTGGAATTGTGTGCAGCAGCAGGCTTCGAGGACGAAGCCTAATTTAAGTGGGGGAGAATTGTAACACCCCAAGTTCAGAAGCAAGAGTTCAGTGGTGTAAAGTGTTATCAGAGGAGCTCAGGCACAAAAGGGTCAAGAAGGAGAATTAGAAATAGGAGAGGATATGGGGCGAGATCGCCAGGTTTGCCACCGACAGTCGGAGATTGTTGACTCGGTGTGGTCTGGTTTGGGTTCACGTTTCTGGTGGGATCAGGTAGATAGTTTTGGAGGAGGCTCATAATTCTCGCTTTTAAATACATCCCCAAGCCACGAAGATGTATCGAGATTTGGGCTAAGTTACTAGTGGCTGTGTATGAAGAGGGAGATAGCATGGTATGTTGAGAGGTGCTTTGTAACACCCCAAGTTTAGAAGCAAGAGGTTAGGGGTGTAAAGTGTTATTAGAAGGATGGACTCGGCGAGTTGGAGCTATGACTCGTCAAGTCGGAGCATGCGAAGAGCACGTGATAAGTGGCCTGACTCGCCGATTCGGCGGCTGGACTCGATGAGTCAGTTCTGGAAGAGGAAAACCCTAATCTTAGGGTTTGCACCCTATTTAAAGGACTTAATGTCCTACCCTCAGCCCCCTTACTTTCCTTTGAGATCCAGAAATCCAAAAATCGTGAGTGAGAGTCCTTGGAAGCAATTTGGAGCTTAGATAAGTGATTTTGTGAAGAGATCTTGAAGATCAAGGAGCTTGGATCAAGGAGATTTGGGGAGATTCGGCTTATTCTTTAGTGGGAGGTTGTTTTAAAGGTAATGAATCATTATCCTTGGCTTTCTCCTTTATAAATCCATCTTTCAAGGAGTTTTAGGCTTTGTTTGGAGATAATATGATGAAATGTTGGTGCATGAGTTAGATCTGGAGCTGAAACTCCAGATCTGAGTTCTATTTGGATCAAATATGCAAAAAGCCCTTCTAATTGCTATGTAAAATCCATTCCCCATGAGTTAAGTTCCTTTCTAACTTGGTTTTTGGAATTATGGGACATCAAGCACGTAAAGGTAGCAACTTTATGCTGCTAATGCACTCTAGGGACCCAGATCTATTGTTTGGAGAAAAGGAGTAGATTTATATCTTTTGATTATGGGAATACCCTTATAAAATCGGCGAGTCTGGGAGATGACTCGACGAGTTGGGCTAGGGCTTCAGGCTTTGATTCGTATAGTGACTCGGCGAGTCGCATGGGTGAACTCGGCGAGTCATATGTGATGAGCTTGGACTCAACGACTGGAAGAACAACTCAGAGAGTCTGATGAAGATTGTCGTGGACCCGATGAGTCTGTTTTTGGACTCGGCGAGTCAGAGTGCAAAACCCCCAACCTCTTCTGGTTAGACTCAGAGAAGTGAGTTGAGTGGTGACTCAGTGAGTTGGACAGGATAGGACTCGGAGATTGTGAAACTCGAGGAGTCATGGGGTGACTCGACGAGTTGAGTCATGTTATGAGAGTTTCCTGAATTTAGGAACTCAGCGAGTCAATGGGTTGACTCGGCGAGTAGGGTCAATCAGGAAGGTGGACTTTGACCGGTTTGACCTTCAGGGGTATTATGGTAATTTTTGGATATTTATGTCATTGGATCATTGATGATTATAGGTGTTGGAGTTAAAGGTAGTGCTTCGGGTTTGTGCTTTCGTGATTCGGTTCAGCAGTTGCAAGGTGAGTTATCCTTACTATATCAACAGGGTCTAAGGCACCAAGGTCGGCCCTTAATCGGATGGGAATCTGGGTATTTGTTTGTTAGGTTTTTGAGTTGCCAGATCTGCATCCTAGTTTTAGGATGGTGTTATGTTAGTGACCTGGTTAAGGTCGGTATCCTGGTATATAGGGTAATGTTATGTTGGTGACCGGTTAGGTCGGTATCCTGGTTAGGATGTTGTTATGTTGCATGATCTGATAGATTCATTATTTGGCTAAGGATTGTTATGTGATTAACTGTTTTATATGCACATGGTTGTTTGACTGGGGTTGGGTTGAGGCGGGTCCTGCTTTATGTTGTAGGCCAACATACACAGGGCGGACCGGATAGACCGAAGGCCCAGCGAGCGGTCCGAATAGGCTAAAGACCCTAAGAGGGCGATCCAGATGTGCCGAGGCACGGAGTGTGGACCAGGCTGACTGAAGGTCCAGTGCGGGCGGACCAGTCATACTATAGACTCAGATAGTGGACTAGGTGGATTTAAGGCACGGTACGGGCGGACCAATCACACTATAGACTCGATATGCATGGGTGTTCAGTATTGTGATATGATATGAGTATGGTTATATGTGGTTGGTATTTTGGGGGTAACTCACTAAGCTTTCGAACTTACAGTTGCAGTGTTTTGGTTTCAGGTACTTCAGGAGATCGTGGCAAGGCGAAGGCGTGATCGTACCGCTCCTCATACTTTTTGATTTTGTGATTTGGTTCTGGGGATACTCTGATGTTTAAACTCTTTTGAAAACAAGTTGTAACAACTTAATGGCTTTTGAATGAATTAAAATGTTTTAAATCGGTGCAAATTTTTATGAGTGTTACATGCTTGACTTGTACAATGATCAAGGTTGAGCATTAGAAGCTGTATGGAAAGTTGCAACCCTTGGAGGTTCCCATGTAGAGGTGGGAACAGATCACCATGGTTCCCATGGAAAGTTGATGCTATATGGGTCGTCGTTGATCGATTAACAAAGAGTGGCCACTTTTTTGCCATTCAAGAGAGCTCATCGGCCAAAACGTTGGCCGATGTGGATGTTTGGGACATTGTTGCTCGTCATGAGGTTCCGATCTCCATTGTATCAGACCGAGATGTTCTATTCACTTCTCGATTCTAAAAGAAGTTATGCGAGGAACTGGGTACGAGACAACATATCAGCACTGCTTACATTCCGCATACCGACAGCCAGAGTGAGCAGACCGTTCAGACACTTAAGCATATGTTGCGAGCTTGTGTTATAGATTTTAGTGGGAATTATGATTTCTACCTACCTCTTGTGGAGTTTCCCTACAACAACAACTATGACTCCAGCATTGGTGCCCAACCTTTTAAGCTCCTGTATGGTCAAAGATTACGTACCCTAGTTTGTTGGGGGGGGGGGGGGGGGGTTGGTAACAGAGTCATGGGAAAGATTGAGGTAATCCTTCAGACCATAGAACATATTCAGCAGATCAGGCAAAGACTACAGACTGATCAAAGTCAGCAGAAGAGTTATGCCGACCGGCGCCGATCAGCATTGGAATTTTAGGTCGGCGATATGATTCTATTGAAGGTCTCACCCTGAAAGGTTGTGATACGCTTCAAGAAGAAGGAGAAATTAGGTCCCCAATATATTAAACATTTCTGTGTGATTGCTAGGTTAGGCAGGGTGGCCTACCGATTGGATTTACCGAGTGAGCTCAACCAGATTCACAACACTTTCCACATTTTGTAATTACGCAAATATGTGTTGAACGATGAGGCAGTGGTCCCTTTATATGATATTTAGTTCAATGAGGGCCTGAATTATATTGAGAGGCCGGTAGCGTTACTGGAGAGAAAGATGAAGGTTATGCGCAACAAAGAGATACCTTTGGTGAAGCTTTAGTAGCAACCTCGGAAAGGCTCGGAGTTGACCTGAGAGCCAGAGGCGGATATGCGGGAAGCATTACCCTGCGTTATTTGCGATAGCCGACCTCGAGGATGAAGTCTAGTTCAAGTGGGGGAGAATTGTAACACCCCGATGAGTATAAAAGAACATTGCATTTTGGCCCTTAGGTTTGAAAAGATTGCATGACTGGCCCATAGTGGAATTTCGGTAATTTTGGCTGGGAGGTAGTACGTTGAGTGTATGTTGTGTAAGTTAGGTGTACTGGGGTGGACCCTAGTACGTTGGGCGTACACTGCATATGCAGGGTGTACGTAATGAAACATCAAACCATAATTTTTAGATTTTGGTCCGTATATAAGCATTAGTGTAACCTTATTTGTCATTTCCTCAACAGCCTCGAATTGATAATTCGACCCTCTAGCAAACACTAACTAAGAAGAGTGCTTTTTAGCTCTTTTTGTGTGCCTTGTTGGTGTTCTTGAAGAATAAGAAGTTGGTGCAAGGACCTTGAAGCTTGGAAGCAACTTAGATTTGGGATTCTTCACTTGTTAGCTACCTCCAAAAGGGGAAAAGCTCCTTGCTTGATTACTCTCTCTTTTAGTTCTACTCATTTCATCATTTAGGGCACTTTTGGTCCTAAATATGGTGATTCTTGAATATTCCATGCTCGTGACCAGATAAGTCGTCCTTTCAGACCTTGTTAGGGGTCTTAAGTCATAAAAATATGGTCTTGGTGATTAGTTTTCCTCCATGCATGCTATAGAAAGTTGAAGTCATTAAGATGTTGAGATTTTATGTAATAAGCACTTAATAGACATGAAAAGTCATAAAGTTGGAAACTATATGACTCTTGATGGTATTTTAGCCTTGGATCTACAATTGAGCGTGTTAAGTCGGAGAAATAAGCTATTAATAGGTTAAGAAGGGGACGGTTGCATACGTTGGGTGTACCGAAGGGTACGCTGCGCGTACATAGATCTGGCCTCGATGCCTCGGAGAAGTCATACGCCCCATGTACGAAGCCTGAGTCGAATCGGTTGAGTTGACTCGTATGTGTTGACTCGGCTGGGTTGACTTGTTGATTTTGACACTTTCAACTTAAGGGTATTGTGAGTATTTGAGCTATAGTTAAGCCTTGGTCTCTATCTGTTGATTATGTGACATGTAGAGCAGGTATTTGGGGCAGTATCTTGTTCAGCTATTCTTCAGAATGTGAGGCGATTTTTCCTCACTATTCTTATGGGTCGAAGGCATCAATTTCGGCTCCTATTGGTTATGTATCTTGGTAACTAGGATGTTGCTATACATTAGTAATTTGTGGATCTTCCTGCTAGACTTTCAACTGGTTATATGATTATCAGTTGTTGATTTTATGTTAATTGTTATGTACATGTCGGCATAGTATGTTGAGGTTGAGACTATACTGGGCATTCCAACCTAAAGGTTGTGGGACGGGGTAATCCAACCAGGAGAATATGGAACTGTTATGTATTGGGCATACCAACCGTAGGGTTGTGGGTCAGGGTAATCCAACCATGAGGTTGTCGACCCATTATCTATTTGATTGTATGTTGTGTAGTGGTATTTTAGGGAAACTCACTAAGCTTTGGCTTACAGTTTTTAGTTGTGGTTTCAAGTACTTCTGAGGATCATGGCAAGGCGAAGGCGTGATGGTACATATTCTTGGTTTTATATTGTTAATCTTAGGATACTCTGATTTTGAATAATCTTTTGGAAGCAATGGCTATGTAAACACTTATTTTTAGTAAATTGGTTGTTTTGAAAAGTTTCAATGTGTGTTCATTTTTGAGATGTTACACCTCCCGTTTAAATTCTTACGGATTCCACTTACCCAACGGTCACTAGATCTCTCCTTGGTATCTACAAACTCATTCATCACCTTAATCTTCATGTTACCACTGAATCACCAATGCCCAAATGTTAGTCTATGGCCTTAAAGAGCTAGCGAGGCTTTTTTAAGAAAAATTTTAATAATGTTGGCAATATTGACACATACAAAGCTCGCCTCGCTGCCAATGGGAAGAGCCAACGTCCCAACATCGATTGTGATGAGACGTTTATTCAGATTGTTAAACCGACAACTACCAATCAGACTGCTTTTCTTCACGAGACTTTGTACATGCATTATCCCCTAGGATTTCGATAATCCACTAATCAAGATTATGTCTACAACCTTCAGAAGTCTCTTTATGGTCTTGATCAGGGCTCTCAAGCTTGGTTTCACTGATTCACATAGTACATCTCCAGAATCGGCTTTGCTTATAGCAAAATTGATTCATCCCTTTTCATTTTCAAGATAGAGGATGAAATTGCTTATTTGTTATTGTACATTGATAACATTATATTGACAAACTCCTCATCCGATTTCCATCAGAGCAGCATTTACATGATGCCTACTAAGTTTGCCATGAGTAACTTAAGGCACCTTTCATACTTTCTCTCTATTTGAGCCACCCAAAGAGGATCGGCTGTTTTTCTTTCTCAGCGGAAATATGCATTGAAATTATTATATCATGCTCACATGGCAACGTGCAACCCTATCACGCCCCAGTTAAGTCTCAAACGAAACTATCTCATGATGGTCCTCTTGCTGCTAACACGACTCTTTACCACAACCTTTTGTGCAACCTTCAATACCTCACATTCACTCGCCCGAACATCTCTTTTGTTGTTCAGTAAATCTATCTATACATGCACGACCCCCGAGAGCCACACTTCACGCTCTCAAGCGCATCCCTAGATACACACGAGGCACCATTGACTTCGTCCTACATATTCACTCGTCTTCCACCACTGGTGACATTGCCTACTCAAACGAAGATTAGAGAGATGTCATGTCTCACGTTGTTCAATAGGGGTTATTGTGTATATCTTGGCGACAACATTGTCTCATGGTCCTCCAAAACGCCAAGCCACAGTTTCCATACCAACTGCAGAAGCTGAATACCAAGCTATTACTAATGTTGTTACTGAGACCTTTCGGCTTCAAAACTAGATCCAGTTTGAGTGTTCTTTCGTCTACTACCCCTCAAAATGTAGGGATGTATTAGTGTATCTTGTATTATGTATATTAGCTCATTTTAGTTAGCCCATTACATTTGTGTAGATAGGCTCATTTCTATTATCTTTGTATGTATATATGGATTATGTGAGTGTAGGGATGTTAAAGGGGGCAAACGGGATGGTGGTTGCATCCACCTCCCCCACCTCAAAATTTTCCTATTCCCCCGGCCCCGCCTCCACCCCTAAAATCTCTAGTCTCCCCTCCCCCACCCCAACCTGCCCATGAATTCCTTGATTAACCACAGGTTCGAGATGCCACAAATGGAAGGCATGGGAGATTATTCATCCTAACTAATCCACATGCTACCATGTGGAATTTAAGAGTCAAAGACTTAATTCATTAATTATACCAAAAGAGATATGTAAATACCAAGTCACGAAATAAATAAACACATAATTCAAACTATCAAGTAGATAAAGACATAGAAAAACGATGAACATAAGGACGGAAGGATTCCTTCAACGTGTTATATAATATGTATTTTAGTTATATGTGAAACTAATTATATAGCAACTATGTTCTAGATATAAGAAGACCTGAATATATTCATATATTTTCTGTTATGTTGTTCAAAAGTCAATTGACATAATCAATTGCTTGCGCCTCCCTTTATGAAAGATAATCTTCTTCCTGATCTTTCGGAGAGGTTTATAACGACGCAATAAACTTTTGAAGCAAAAGCAAAAGAATACCTACTCACTCCCGTTTTCCATATATGACTCAAATAGGTGATCGCCCATAAGGCCATAGCGTGTTATTGGCTTACTTTGACCATACATCTAAGCATGGGATTAAAATATGTATATAAATAAATAAATAAATAAATAAAAGCACGTTTTCTGGAAGCGAGTGAGAAGAAATACCATTTATCGAGACACGGAGTTTACATTTGCACATGCCTGGGTTGAATAAACAACCTTAAACAAGTCTTCTAGCTACAATATAAAAACAAAGGAATTTCTTCTCATCCTCAATTGAATTGACAATAAGCAGACTTCTCCTTCATTGAAAGGTAGAAAAATTATCCCATCTCATCACTCTCACTTTAACGAAAATTTTCTTCTATATCATCCGTTTTTAAATTAACTTTTGGATGTATATATTATTGCAGGTTACCTAGAGTTGAACATATTAAGATCGCATGTACTAATGGATTTGTCACCAGTATGGTTATCAGAAATGGTAAGCAAGACATTCAGATTGCTTTGCGTATATTCAACCCTTATCACTAAAAAATATATATATAGTCTACATTAACTTATTTTAATGGAATTTTGGATCTCTATTGCAGGAAACGGAAGAGATAGGATTCATGAATGGTGATGAGATAAGCCAACTTTATGACACTATTATTGATAACTTCAGTGTTGATTCATTTTCCTCAGAATGCAATACAGAAAACATGACAACTATCGACCAATCTTTTCAGAAAAGATGCAGTGTAATTCCGAAACAATCTCCAACCCCACAACCCCTTATTGCTACAACTCTTCCCTCTTCCAACACTTTCACCATATCTTTTGGAGATCTAAAACCTAAAAACGAGATGCTCCAGATTAATGATTCACTTGGATATGATGCTGTTGGCGCCACAAAGGTTCCAATAATGGCAAGGAATCCGATTCAGGCACAAGATCATGTTTTGGCAGAGAGGAAGAGAAGAGAAAAGTTAAATCGACACTTTATTTCCTTATCTTCCCTCATCCCTAAGCTTAAGAAGGTACTTGTTTCTTTTTTACGATAAAACTCTTAAGATGAGTGCTTATTTGTCTTAAGTACTTGTTAACACACTCAAAACATATAAATCATTAAGAAAATAGCGATGAAGTAAGTGTTGTTTCAACTTTTGTAGATGGACAAGGCTTCTGTGCTTGAAGATGCATCTAGTTACATAAAAGAACTTCAAGATCGGGTGAAGGAACTTGAGGGATTATCAGGAACAAAGAGAAAGAATGTTCAAGAATCTGTTATTTCCATAAGGAGGTCTAGGCTTAGTACTAGTGATGATGAATACTACTCATCTGATGAAACGAACTCTGAAGACAATACTCATCTTTCCAAATTGTCACCTGAGATTGAAGTTCGGATGTCAGGAAGCAGTGTGCTTGTAAAGATTCAGTGTCAGAAAAACTTTTCTTCCTTGATGAAAGCATTAACCCAGATGCAAAACCTCGGATTGTCGATCATCAGTAGCAGTGCGATGCCTTTTGCGAAGACCACACTTCTAATCAATATTGTTGCTCAGGTATACATGAATTCTGAAACCCTAATCACGATTAATGATAACAATAGTGAAATTAGTCCCCATATCTAATATTTAATCATTCAAATTAATGTATTGGAGTGTGGTGATTACATGTTGCGGAAGTTTATGTGATGATTTGGGAGGCTAACAAACCATTTGGATGTTATACGACTACAACATGTAAAGAAATATAATATGATATAAAAATTTTGATATATCTCCTATAGAATTAAACCCCAAAAATTCTGAAAGTTATATATTTGACGTTTTGTATATTTCTGTATCATGTTTTTGTACACAATTGATTGGAAAGTAATATTTGTATGCATCTAAAAAGAAGTTCCGTTTTCTTTTATTTGTGCAGATTAAGGATGACTTTTGTATGACAACAGCAGAACTTGTAAAGAACCTACAGCAAGTTATATGAACATTGATGAAACACAATTAGTAGTTCAATATTTCCATGTACTTGAAGATCGTTATATAGTCATTTTTCTGTTTCCATATCATAGTTCAGAAGGAGGAAATTTGAGAACATTCTCATCCCATATTTGGGTTTTTTTCGAGTACTCCAGAAGTAGTAGAGGAGCTTGTAACTCGAACTGTAGGATGCTTTTCGTGGATTATTTCCTCCTCTTTTTGTTAGATGGAATGTTTTCATGAGTGTTCCACAACAGGATTTGTAAGTTTTTTTGCGTGGTTGAACACGTTCATCAATATACCTTTGTGATCATATGCAAATGAAATCGCCAGCTCATTCTCCTTGTTTTACTTGAATTTGATGATGTATGTTTCTTGTGAAAGGCTAATGAATATTGCACATGATTCGTGTTGTTTCTTTCGGTTTTATTCACTTAATTAACAAAGTGTATTTACATGACAAAATGCTAATTAAATTAATGTAATTTTACCTTATGGAAAGAAGAGCCAGAAGTGCCTTCATCTTCATCTTCCACAAAGTGAAATCATTCGAACCAATGAAATGCTCCAAATTCGAATTTGTGAGATGTCATCTTCAATCAACAGAACACCAACCATAACTCGGATACCACATGTTAGGGAAACAGATGATATTTTCAAGAGTCATAACAAATCTGATGTCACTTGCAAAGTTCTAATGACTCTTGTTAGGAAGTAATTTCGATAACACACAAAACCTAAAGCACACAAAGACATAATATTTTCATGGTTCGGTCAAGCTGAACTATGTCCATGGGTAGGAGAGGAGTATTCCTAATTCACATATTTCTTAAATAGAGATTACAAGTACAACCAACATAGATTCGTCCTACTCACTAAGGAGACAAAGAAAAGACACATGACTTAACATGCATCTCTATTTATTCTTGAGAAGTCAGACCTAAGACTCTAATGGTTCAAGACTATTGGCCCATAGGCCAATAAAAGGTGTCAACCAATCACATCCGCCAGCCGGCATCTTCTGGAACATTCATCCATGTCATATAACCCATTAGCATCAACAACACACATAATGGAGCATCATGAGCCATAGTTACACATCATGAACACTAGTGGTGTTTCATCCATCATGTTTGCGCATCAAGGTGTATTCCTTGAACATCTTCAACGTCATGGCACCCTTGGAAAATCTTGAGCATCATAAAGGATGTCATACCATACAGCTCATCAAGGGATACCTTGTCATGTCAAGGAAACAAATGGCACATCCTTGTATCAAGATGGTGCATCAGGCATGTAAATGGTGCATCCTCTCCTAGGTTGGCACATCATCTTCAAGGTTAGCACCCTATCTTCTCAAACGACGCATCTAGACACCAAGTTGGTGCATCCTCTCCATAATTCTACATCCTCCTCATGAATGGTGTATCATCTCACTTGGTATCATATCCTGTCACTCAGTGGCATATCATGTCACTTAGTCGCATATCAAGTCACTTGGTGGCACATCAAGTCACTTGGTGGCATATCATGTCCCTTGGTGGAATATTAACTCACTTGGTGTCTTATCAAGTCAATTGGTGTCATATCATGTCACTTAGTGACATATCAAGTCACTTGATGGCGTCTGATGTCACTTTGGCATATAATATCCTTTATTATGAGATCCATTCATTTGTGAGGAGATCCATTATCTTCTCAAATGATCCATTCATTTATCATATGCTCCATGAATCCCAAGTGCTTCATTAAGTTCCAAGTGCTCCACTGAACTCTATGGGAGGATATGTCATTCTCCTACATGTTGGTTGGATCTAGGGAGAAACAGTTTGCGAGCTTAGAGATTATACTAATTATTGATGATAAAGTAAAGATAGTTTGTGATCGCTTGTGTGTGGCATGTGAAAGGAAAAAATAAGTATTTATCTTAGAAGCACTAAAAATGACCTTTGAGGTGGCCGAGAAAGTAATGCCGAAAGTCTCACCACGGAAAGGAATTATTCCCTTCGGCAAGCGAGGCCAATTAGGACCTCATTACATTGGTCCGCTTGTTCTATTGTAGTGTGTCTGTGATCAAGTGTACAAGTTGGAGTTACCGCTAGAGCTAGAGGGAATCTATATTATTTTCCATATTTGTTACCTATAAAAGCGTTTAGCCGAGGAGCGCAACATACTAACTTTGGATGAGTTGCGGTTTGACGAGTCGAAATGATTAATGGAGGTACCCGAGGCAATCTTGGAACGTGAAACCAATTAGCCACTTATGTAGACGGTGAATCTCGTGAAAGTCTCGTGTAATAACAAACCTAGAGGTTACAAGACTAGGGAGCTTAAGGATAACATGAGGGCATGTTATCTTCGCCTATCCATTCCAATTCTTGATGCTAGGATGGAAACCTCTTAAGGAGGGGATGATTGTAACGACCCGGATTTTTGTTTCCATCATTTAGGGTAGTTTTTGTTATGTTTACATGTTAAAACTACCTTTTAGCTTGGTTAAAGTTAACTTCGGGGGGGGGGGGGGGGGGGGGGGGGGTTGGCAAAGTTCAAGAAAATGATTCTTGATCATGTATACGGGTCATGGGGTCATTTTCTCACTTTAGAGGCCTAGAATGAAAGTTATCATGTATTTAAAGAAGTTAAACCCTAAAATCTAGGAATCACTTCACTTTGAAGCCACTAAACCCTAGTTTTCAGCCTCCAAGACCCTTTAAAGTGTATTCTTAAGTGTCTTTTCCATAATTGTAGATATGGTGATGATCTAAGTAGTGGTGTAGTGATTTTCGGTGCTTCAAAGTATGGATATTTCCTTCTAAAGATGAAGACTTCTTTTATGCTTCATCTCCTGGAAATTCATGATATTTCCATGAGGTATTAATTACTTTCTTATCATCCATCTCTACTTAGATGTATATTGATACATAATGTTGTTGGAAATTTTGACCTTGTTACTGGTCTAAAGTACATCAAAGTTTAAATAAAACTTGATACATTTCATTTCCCTGATTAGTATAGAAGTCTACTAACAAGGTTCGGTTTTACATAGATAAGATTAGTATTAACATATATATCTGAAGTCCTAGATTATATCAAAATTAGAAGTAGTATAAATACTACTTGTGGCGAGTACTACACCGAACACTGGACTCTGCTCCCTGGTGTTCTGTTTCTATTAAACGCCTTTCCAGGGCAATCTGATGCTCCCTTAGTATTCTTAATTCATCTTCGGTAGCATCCACTTGTCCTTGTAGTACTTCGGTGTGAGTTCGGGTTTTGTCATGAACTTCATCTAGACGACGAATATCAGCAATGTTAATATGGGCAGTTGCATTTACTTCAAGGATTCGGTTTATTAAAATCGCGCATGATAAGTTTGGCGAGCAATGCGGTGTGCTATGATAGGGAGAGCCCTGTCGGCTGAACCTCCTTCAAAGAGGTCAAAAAACCCTTTTTCAATCCCATAAGGAGGGCGTTGTCGTTGTTGTCGACTCCAGTGGTGCAAGTATGCGGCCCATGCTGGTGTTGGTCCTTGAAAATCTTGTCCTATTGCGGTGTGTTGAACGGTTGGTGGGGGGTTATAAACTTCAGGTGTTGTGTCACTGCCATCAGAATCTTCTTCTTCTTCTTCCTCTTCTTCCTTCATTGGTTCCTCTTCCTTTTCTACTATTTCTTCTGGATCTTCTTCTATC
This sequence comes from Lactuca serriola, assembly GCF_051521515.1. Taxonomy (NCBI): domain Eukaryota; kingdom Viridiplantae; phylum Streptophyta; class Magnoliopsida; order Asterales; family Asteraceae; genus Lactuca; species Lactuca serriola. The sequence goes on from NC_136411.1 coordinate 334,223,257, forward strand.
CATCCATAATTCCCTTGATCAGGGAAGTAGGGATCTCCAGGTGGAGGATATCCAGCCATAAAGTCTATACGAGAAATTAAAACCTAAGATGCATAGAAATAATGTAGTTCTTATAATATTACAAAATACTCCTATAGTATTTTAAATTTGTGTTCTGTTCTAGAGTTCTTCTGTATGAGTAGAGTTTGGAATGTTTTAGACTTGTCGCAACACTACCATCACTCTCAAACACATGTTGATCATATCTCAAATAAATATAGTTGATCAGGCTATATTTATCCCAGATATGATTACATAACTATCCAGGTTTAACTGCAGTGTCCAAAATCCAAATACGTTTATATAGTTATTACTGTGATACTATTTTTGTATGTGTGAGTGTTAGTATAATACTTATATTTTAAAAGTATACTTGTAGTCAGAGCACTTCGTCCCCATTGTATTTATAGTTGTATATCTTTTATGAATTGATATACTGAGTTCACTATAAACAATGCTATGATACCAATCTGTCACACCCCCAAACCTGAACGACGGAAACATTTGGGGGTGGAGGACGTCATGTATAGTATCACAACAATTGCATAATAGTAATCAATGTAACAACAACCATGCAATTATAAAATATAAATGTTTACATATATATATTCAAAACATTGTGTTTTAACACCAAAATGTATAAACAATAGTTAAAAGACATGAGTCAATAGTACTCCATCTTCAAAAGTTCATGGTTGTACCTGTTTTACCAGTCTCCTAAGAATACAAGTTATTTGAATAAAAAAGTGTCAACATTTAAGTTGGTGAGTTCATAAACATTTATATGAAAATATATGCCATAAAATGAGATTAAATCACAGTTGTTTCCAGAAAATCTAATATTTTCTATAAAACTGAGTTGTAAGCTGTTTATTTGTAGTAATCGTATCTTTTCCCGAAAAATCCTATATTTTCCTTAAAGCTAATTTGTAAACTTGTTTGTGTATACCAATACTGAAAAGTATAAGTATATATGTCATACTTAATTCCATAACATATAGTTTTATTCGAAGATAAAACAATTTGAAGCGCTGAATAATTACATAAAATATATAAATATTAATTTCACGTAAACATAAAGTATTTCCGTTTATCATGTGAGTTTTCATAACCGTGATAACAAATGATTTTCCTGCCACGACGTTCTTCAAGCGTCGTTATGTTTGATATTTGTCACCCATAACCTGTCGGCCGTGCTGTAGTTAACAGCCAGGGTGTGGGGTCATCAATTCCGTATAGATCTATACACAAGTATCATGGTCTTTAGGAGGAGACTCTGGTTATACCTTCGTAGGTATAACGAAGACGATGTCTCACAAATTTCCAACGGTATACGTGTTTTGTTATTCAAAATATTCATACATAAATTGTTGCTCCTTTTGTTACGTTTATAATATAAAAATAATCGTATTTTTATATAATTGTTTCTTTGCCCTGAAAGGGTACAATAATGAGAATGTAACCTAGACTATACCTATTATAATTTACAATGTATGTTTCATTTGAATTGATAATTGTTGTGTCATAAGCTATTCTGTATGAAAATGTTTTCACGTAATAGTTATATAAACTGTAAGAAAACAATGATTTGTAGTTTAACACAAGTTTCCCTGTGTTACTGGTATACCCCCCCCCCCCCTCCGTAAAACGTAGGAAAAGACATGAAAATGTAGGGGTATGAGCTTACTTGATAGGTGGTGATTCGGTCCGCGTTTCGTTTCTGGGAAGGAGTTTACTTGATGAAATTGAGAGCTTTTGATGAAAAGTCGGCTTCACGTGCGCAGAGTTTCAGCTAAAAGATTGAGGACTTTGGGGCTTCGGAGCTTGCTTCAGGTGGTAGGGAGGTTCCCAGGACTTCGTAGGGTTTAGAGAGGCTTAAATGAGTGTTTAAGAAAAGAGAGGTTTTGAAATTTGTAAACAAAACCCAGAGGCCTCACATCCTATTTATAGGAGGGGTCTGATCCTCGGTATGTTGGGCGTATATCTTATCGGGTTCCGAGTTTCGGTCGTGGCGAGGCTTCAAGATACGCGTCGAGGCTAGTGCTATTACGTTGGGCGTAATCTTTTCGTACACGGGGCATAGTGTCTACCTGGTTTCGGACATGTTGATTGTACGAGACACGTGTTGAATGCGAAGAAAGAGGCGGCGTGGTCAATTTGAGGCATAGCTTCCAAGTACACTGGGCGTACTCTTGTATGCGGGGCATACTTCTATTTTCCAAACCTCAAAAATTCATATCTTTCGCATACGAGCTCCGTTTATGACGTTCTTTATATCCACGCGTAGGTGAGACCATGCTCTACAACTTTCATTTAGACTCCATCGACAAATTTTGACTTTATTTTTAAAGTTATATTTTTAACAGGCCGGGACAGGAAAAGTCCATAAAAAATTCATAACCTCTTCATCTGACTTCCGTTATTGTCTGTCTTTTTATCGTTGTACTACTATTGACGAGATCTTTGATTCTCGTTTAGGTTGTGTCAGCTAAAAATTGCTCGATCTTTATTTCATATTTCGGGCTGTGTACTGCTATGTTGAATCTTAGAAAAATCATAACTTCTTCACATGAAGTCAGATTTGGATGTTCTTTTTATTTATTTTCACGGTTTAACGTATTTTATGACTTTTATTTAGATATCTGAGGCTAAAAAGCAAATTATTGCAAACTCACTTTTTATGCTACTCAGCGTTTTGTCGATTTTGTCGCAGAACTGCGATAGGTCATCACTTTTTCGTTATAACTCGGATTTCGGTATTCTTTATATTTTCAGAATCCCTATAACAATCTCTACCACTTTATTCTTCCTAATCAAGTTTATTTTTTGATGATCATTTTTATTAAATCTTTAAAAATAATTAAATGCATATAATATTCAAATAATTTCTCTTTATTACTTAAAAACTAGTTACAATAGTTGACCTAAACTGTTACATTACTTGAAATATCGGGTTGTTACAGGTCGACCCAACTTTCTCTCGTAAGATAGATGGTGACCATCTGTTGATCGTCCAAATCTATGTTAATGATATTATTTTTGGATCAAGCAATCCTAGATTGACTGTTGAATTCTGAAAGTTGATGGAGACTAAATTTGAGATGACCTCAATTGGTCCTATTTATTTTTTTTCCTTGGTTTAAATATTAGACAGAGCTCGGAGGGGATTTTTTGTAACGCCCGTAGATCCGGGCTAGTCAATTTAGAGGCAATAGGGGTCGAAACCGACTTTTCGACAAAAGATTATTTAGAATAAATAATCTTAACCAAGTTGTAGAATATGTCACAAGGTTTTCGTACATATAAAGAACATCGAAAACAGAGGTCGTACGCGAAAGTTACGAATTTTTGAAGATGTAACTCTAAATTGCGAAGTCTGTTGCTAAATCGATGACGTGGCAGCACCACAACCGTCCGATGATGGTCTCATAAGTCGCTTCGGATTGCGACATGCCACCTCTCGCTTACGCCCTGCGTACCTTCGCTCTTATCGCTTCCGAGTCCGAGTGCGAGCCAGCTGGTGCGAGCTGGCAACCATATCCGAGACTACGCCCAGCGTAGCTCCTCGGTACGCCCAGCGTAATGTCCGAGCTTCGAGCCTATAAAAGGGGTCCGAAGGCAGCCCTCATTTTCAGACCAAAACTCACTCTCTCTCTAAATTACTTTCTCTCTCTAGCCCATTTTAACCCCCTAAACCCTAGGTAAAACCCCCTAGCACCCTAAGGAAGCCCCGAGGCTCCCGGAGTCCCGAGAAAAAGGAGTCTTTCGTTTTCGAAACGCTGCTCCAATTAAGTTTCGGTTTTCGATAAAATTCGTTGTAAGTGTGCTACGCTTACGCAATTTTTAATATAGCTTTCAAATAATTATAGGAATGTTATTAGGTCCTTAAAATAATTATTTGGGCTATTATTATGAGTTATATTGAGTGTTATTATAGCTTATATAATAATAATAATAATAATAATAATAATAATAATAATAATAATAATAATAATAATAATAATAATAATAGTCAGACAATTAATTTGTCGTGGTTATCGTTAGACTAAACCCTAGTGGTATCGATACTAGGTTTTATCAAAGGAAAACTGTTTTGGGAGTATCGAAGCGTTGTCCGAGTGCTGAGTCATCACCTTTCAAGTGAGTGCATAGTTACTTTCAGGTTACACATAGATATGATGTATTTTATATAAATTACGTGTTGTGTGTGTATATTATTTGTATACTTGCTATCTATGTTGGATGAACGTTTTATACATGTTTTCAATGATTTAAACTGTATATGTATTTTATATCTACAAAATGTGTTAGGTAAAACATGGGTAGATGTAATAGTTGTTGTGTGACAAAATAAAATAATGAGAGGCCTCGTTATAGCTGTTCTTGATGATCTAGTCATCTAGCGGAGTATAGATGACGACCACGGACTATTCTAGACAGTCCAGTGGAACACTAGCAGGCTCGCAACCTGTAGGTGTTTATTCGAACTGTGTGTTTATTCGAATTGTGTGTTTATTCAAACTGTGTGAACTGTGTGCTCACCAGATGTACTCCATCCTCAGCATGGTTGCCTTTAGGACTTTCATTGCCAAGGAATCCCCTTAGCAGTAGTGTCCATCCCAATGATAGTCCTTAGACTAGGTCCCTTGTGTTAGATGTTTTAGGGACGTAATGTGAGGATAATGGGAATGGGTAATTGGGTTGATTGTTTGATGTTTAAAAATAATAATTATATTATTGTGGGTTGAAAACCCTATGTGCTCACCAGGTTTCCCAACCTGACCCACTCAGTTTTTTTATATCACAGGTGTTGATATGAAGTGACATTACACTGAGAGATTTAAAGAGATGTAGATCACTAGTGTAAATAATTGTAAGTTCTGTTTATGCTTATGTTTCTGTATTGACGATGACATCCCAAACGTTTTAACATAAATAAAATACGTTTCTTCGAAAATGTTTTGATAACGTATTTATTGTGTTTTTCTGGGAACAAATTCCGCAACATTTTTATTAAAAGAAGAACTCTGATTTTTATAAAGCATAAACAAAATCGGTCTTTTCTGGCCGTGAAAATGGGGATGTCACATTTTTATCAACCAGGAAGCCTACACCAAGTCATTACTCCGAAATTCCGAATGGTAGGAGATTCACGAGTCAAGGTACCAACGGCATTCGGAACCAGGCTAACACCGTCCTTGGACAAACCTGCAGCGGATATTACTCTCTATCAGCAAATGATTAGATCATTAATGTATCTAGCACCCAGTCGACCAGACATAAGGTTTGTTGTTTGTTATTGTGTTAGTGTTTCAGGCGAATCCTCGTGAGCCACATATGACTCCTATGAAGAATATTTTGAGATATCTAAAAAGATCATCTTCTCTCGGAATATGGAATCCATCAAACTCCAGATTCATTGTGCAAGCATTTTCGGATGTAGATTTAGGAGGATGCGATCTCAATCATAAAAGCACTTATGGTGGATGTCAGTTTCTAGATGGAAAACTAGTAAGTTGGCAATCAAAGAAACAGCTTGTGTGTCCCTATCAACTTCAGAAGCTGAATACATCGCATCTGCATCATGCACTTCACAAGTCTTCTGGATACAAAGCCAACTTCGAGACTATGACATCAACATGAAAAGGATTCCACTCTACTTTGATTAGGAAAGTGCTATTCGGATTTGTCACAACCCAGTGCAACATTCCATGATGAAACATATAGCACTGAGGTATCAATTTATAAAGGATCATGTAGAAGATGGGAATGTTGAAGTACATTTCGTAAGATCCTTTGATCATCTTGCTGATAACTTCATGAAAGCCTTACCTGAGACAACCTTCAATTGAATTCTACAAGGATTAGGAATGATAGAAGCATAATATATTCCAAACCCATCTTCTTAATCAGAATGCATCTCGTAAGTTCTAAACCGGTCTGAACCGTAGGAGGTACTCACAACTCACTGTTCACACTCCAAACGGGTCCGAACGCTTGGAGCGTTTCGGAGTTTACTATTCATCTGGGACTCGGAACTTCATGTATCCTTTGTATATTATGAATTTTCGGTGTTTTATTTCTTTTTCAAAAACACTTCAAAATACAAAAATATTTTCCTTTTATGTTTTTGTTTTTTTTTCAACAAAATCCTAAATCTAAAAATATATTTACTTTCTTGTTTATGTTTTATCTTTTCAAAAAATCAAAAACTCCAAAAATATTTTTTTTGTTTATTTATGTGTTATTTTTTTTAAAATTTGTTTTATCTTAGGTACTCTATCATCACTACAATTCGGAATGATGGGGCAGGTATATAACTTCGATTTTATGTACTAGCTAAGTGTCCATAGAAGCATGTTGCTACATTTTGACCAAAGTCTCTAAGACTCTATGTTGAAGAAGCCTTTCACTATTTCTCAACAAATAGATGATTGTAATTCAATGGGAAACCATGCAAGCACTTCCGAGTCTCTCTTGACTCTGAAGGAAGAGATCGTTGCCTGGGATCCATCTTCCTTTGTGTTAATTTTATATTAACATCACAGAATCCCAAATATATTTGTTTTATTTCTTTATCCTTGGCACACTCTTGCACGAAAATCCTTGTGATTTCCAACAGTCTAGTTTCACTTATTACGAATGGTTACTTTCAGATTCAGAGAATAGGTATTGGCAAGAAATTACGAATATGCAGAACTGAAACGGCGGTTTTCAAGCGATAAGATTTTGATTTGGGCGCGTGAAATTTTCAAACGGCTCCTGACGTCACGTTTTTCAGTTACGCCACCTGACACACTCTAGCTGTCACGACTTTTTAGACTACTTTTACGGGATTTGGAAGCGCCAAATGTCGGATTTCTCTCATTTGTCACACAGTATAAAAGGTAGATTGGCGCTTCATTATCACTTTCCACTTTCAAAGCTTTCCAATTCTCTAGCAAGAAAAACTCCTTCTCTCTCTCTCTCTCAAACATTGTTCATCTTCTCCTTCTGCATCAATGGCTACTTCATATAAAACTCCATATGTGGCTGACCAAACCGCTTCTTCGGGATTACTGAACATCAACGCCAACCAAAATCTCATCTTGGATCTTGACTCATCGAAATTCGTCGTCTCTCTCCAACCAATGATAAAGTTTCTTTGTCACTCTCATTTGGCTGCAACTCTCACCATGGTGGAGAATATCCCTTTGGTTCATCTATCGACAGCATACTCAAATACAAGTTATCAGGACGGTGAATTTCTTACTACCTTTGAGATCGATTCCCACAAAAAATCAATCTCCAAGTCTCGATTCACCTGATTACTAGGGTTTTCTCAAGTGAGGGATCTGGTTGATTCGGAGTCAATCTCTTCTTCTGCAAATTCTGGAGATGTTTTACCGGATGGGTTACATGGGAAATCTCGCCATTTTATTCAACGTAACCCATCCGGTAAAACATCTCCAGAATTGCATCATCACAGTTATTCTGTTCTTTCACACTTTGAACTTCATCGTGTTTGATCCTACGAAGTTTGCCTTTATTGGATCTCTTCCAGAGGCAATGCTCAATTGTGTTCTAACAGACAATAAGCTCCTCAACAAGTATCGGAAGACACCTGCATCAAGTCCTCGTCCTTTAACACATGAGATGCAAAAGGCTTTGGAGGAAGCGAACAAGCCTAACAAGGGAGGTAAGTGAAAGATGATGGTTGCTCCTTCCGAACCAGCTCAAACTCCAAGAAGAAAGTCAAAAAAGAGTGCTCATAAGCCGCGATTACCCACTCCAATCGTTGAAGAAGATTCAGATTCTCATACCATTTCTGACGTTTGGAGAAAAGAGCAAGTTCAGCGTGAAACTGAAGACACAGCAGTCAGTTCGGAACCAATGGTCTCGGAGCCCATTCCTACTCAGACTTCGATAAAGGACATCTCCAATTCCTACCTCTGTTCCCTCGCCAAATGAAACTTTTCATGTTCCTTCTCCTCCACCTTCTCCTACTATTACATCTACACCCATATCTACACCACTAACCATTTCTCCATGTCCGAATCTATCTGTGGGAGTCTTGCAACCACAAATCTTCATTGCTCAAACCACTCCTCTTTATACCAAATCCACCACCATAACCGCGTGTCACCACCAGTAACTGTCAACGTATCTGATATGGGGGCAGGTACTTCTGGTGTTACGATCGGTCCTAGTTCTACCCAAATCTCACCTTTACGCAATGATGATCCTGATACGATTTTTGGTGACGATCAAGATGATTTCATAGACTTCCACTACAGCCCATTCAATGTTCAACCATCAAGTGATGATGAAGATGCACCTATGACGAAGGGGCAATTCAAAGCCCTCAATGAAAAATTGGATACTCTACTTGAGTCTTCCAAAAATTTGTTAATCACTAAATACTCCTACAATTCTGTCAAAGCTTTAATCGAGACCTTCACAAAGGAGCATTCCAAAAGTCTCGATGCCTCTACCAAAGCTGTGGAAAGCTCAGAAAAGACCATTCATGAGGCGACCGACAAAGTCGAAAAACTAATGAATCATGTTACTGAGTTTATGGTGGATTTTCGACGATCCTCATACAAAAATATTGAAGCTGTGAATAAGGTCATTACGAGAAAGCTGCTATTGCGAAGGTTCGCACTGAAATTCGGGCTGATAATGTTGAGTTGCAAACTTCTATTTCTTCCCGGCCTGATAAGCTTCAAGAGTACCTTGCTATCGAGAATTCGCTTATGGACAAACTTGCAGTGAAAACCGAGAAGATCAAAGTTCTTTATGTGCAACTTTCGTATGCAAAACAGCAGAATAAGGAGCTCAAGTTTGAAAAGGTTTTGATAAAAAGTTGTGTTGGAGAAGTTAATCAATACTTGCTAAATCTCATCGAGACTATTGATTCTTTACTCACGGTCTCCATTCCCCAACATCTGTCCGATATGCTTAAACCCTTCTTCTCAAAGCTCAAACGTATAGAAGGTGTGTTGGAGTCTAGCTCACTTTCGAAACAAGGGGGAGAAGTCAAGAAACCAGTTGTTGATGGTTCTGGTGAATATGAACAGAAACCGACTCCAAATGATTCGAAGGGTAATGAAGCTTCAAGATCGAAAGGCAATGGAAAGTTGATTGATGATGATGAAAAAGAAGAAGAGGATGAAGGTGCAAAGCTCAAATGAAAGTCTCATGATAAAGAGCTTGATGAAAATCTGTGAATTGTGAGAGAAGCTGATGCTCGTGAAAAAGACGTTCGCGATGCATAGGTAACATTAGAAACTCAAAAGACTATTTTCCCTCCCAGGACCATGGAGCGGATAATGAATGAAGCTATCAACAATCCAAGTACTTACTGGTTGGATCCAGTTGCTTCGTTTGATCCGGAGAACACTTTGGATTCATAGCTTGATCTACCAATTACTCCGAATGCATTCCTATTTTGTTGTTTTGATAAGATTGACAAAGCTCCCACTACAAACCACGACGTAAACCATTCACTTTTCTCCATTTATCTCAAGCATGGAAAGCACCAATATCAAACTTGTATTTCGAAGAAGATTACTTCTGTGAAGGTCTTTGGTCCGATTGAAATGGAGAGCTTTATTAATATTCGGTTTAAAGCATCACAAGGGGCAAGAAATTCAATCTTTGAATTCACTCTTGTTGGTCTTTCGTGCCATAATCCTTACGATTGGATTTCCTTGTTCCATCTCTTATTAAAGGATGAACAAAAATTCAAACCCATAGTGCACATCTTAAAAGGATGTTGATCTCCTACATTCACGAAGTTGCAAAAATAAATGTGGAGATAGCGGATGTTTTGCGAAAGAAACCCATTGTGCTACCAAAAGAAGCACTAAATGGTGTCTTCAAAATGAGGCTTGGAAAAATTGAAAAGGACAACTTGAGTGTGGTGTTTCAGCAAAGTGCTAGAGATTGTACCAATGTTCAAAAATGCTTATTTTCTTTGTCGGACAAACATCTCTACTCTTCTTCTTGTTTGAAGTACATTGTAGGGATAACTGGTAAATGCAAGGAAAATGATGCTACAGATAAAAATTGCTTCGCAGATAATATAAAGTGGTACTCAGTTGGCAACACCTTTCTTGGTTTAATGCCAAAACTTTTCAAGGTTCCGAAGCGTGTTCAACAGTGAAGAATCTTCCATCCTTATTGACACAAAGCGGGATACTTTTAGGATATTTATTGTGTTGTGTTAATATTGATTATGCATGTTTTTAGTCTTTATTATTATCAGATTAGGTCTGTCCATCCGTCATTATGGTGCTAGGGTAAGACTATAAATATAACATGCATTATCGTTTTAGGGTGAATGTTTTAAAATCCCTACATATTTTTATAGAAAAGTTCTATTCGAACTCTTCTAAGATATTGATAATAAAGCACTCGGAACACTTTCAATGACATTCAATCTTTGTTCTTATTGTTTGATTTAACTAAACTATTCTGAATCTATCGATCATTATTTTATTGCTTCAACACACCTGACTTGCCTAAACGATTCTATAATATTGACTAGGCACATTACCTAAGTGGAATTAGTTAAGTAAGTAGGTCAGGTTTATAAATTTAAAATTGTTAGTATATAAATTTCACATCATATTTTCGGAGTCGTTGCCAGAGAACGACTTATTTTAGTTATAATTTAATTGTTTTAGGTTAATCTATCCTTTTTGTAGGTTAAAAATGATGGGTTTGAGCCATAAGAACATTCATATGTGCACATGCAAACCCTAATTGTTTGGATCTAGGTTTCTCTAATTGAACATGAATTGTATCCAAGACTTACAATACTAGATCTAATGTAAACAATTGGTTCTAATCATATGAATTAGGATCTAGAACAATACCTTGGATTACATGCTTGATACTTCTTCTTCTTGGAGCTTAGAGTCACAATTGTCACTCCTCTAATGGCTTACAAACACCAACTAGCAAGAGAATGATCTTTAGAGAGAGAGAGAGAGAGAGAGAGGAGAATGAGAAATCGGCTCTAGGGTTCCTTGCCTTGCATGAGTGTCAATTTCCCTCACCCTAGGGATCTATTTATATTATAAGCTACCAGGGTTTCACCTTTAAACCTAATTGAATAACTTAGGCCCAAAGCAATCCAAGATCCTCCTAGATACTAGGCTTGGACGATTTTATGGTCCTCCAACCCTAAAATCCATCCACCCTTATATCCATAAGGATACATAGCCTGAAACACAACTATCACACATTTGACAGTTTATGCCCCTTTATTCAATTAACCTCTTTAAGTCACCAAATTAATTCTCAATTAATATATGACTTCTATTAATCAAATAGCATTATTACTCCTTTAATATATTATTCTCATAATATATTAACAATAATATCTCTTCTCTCTTAACAAATCATCCTATCAAGTTGCTATGGTGAAGACAACCCAAAAGGACCATGCACAACCGGGTCAAGTACTTACCAAATATAGTTATAGCCTTACACACTAATCCAACAGTCTCCCACTTGGATAAGTCTAGTAACTAAATATGCAAACACAATCCGATTAGCAATCGTAGCTCTCAAAGACTCTGTCAAACTCTGATCTTATTAGTATCCTATCCTTTAGATAAGGGATCGTACAGTCCTCTATTTAGATATTATGCGGACAATCCTATGGAACTTATTGTCCAACTATTGGTTTCTCGATCTCATATTAATTTGTCATAGAACTTAATTGAACACATCAATTCAGCCCTGACCGAGCCCAGCACATAAGTCCAAATCAAATCATCGAGGGGCCCTGATATCGCATTTACCCTCTTAGGATAAAAGTAACAAATAAACTTCGACTTATATGCATTTACTATTTACTAATCAATTATACACAACAATGTGTTTTATGACATCAATTTACTGATGCGGTTTCTCATTATCAATGCACAACCAATTAATAAACAATAAACCATATATCATGGTTGTAAGACCATATGATATTATCGTCTTGCGATCACTTGTGTCTCATTCCATAAAGTGATTCAAGCAAGCGCGGGTTTATTCCAATGCTCAAAACTTGTTCATAAGCACTCCTGAACGTTGCAGCAAACCTTTGCTATGTTCAATACCTTTTAGACAATCTACATACCAATTCATGACAATCTTCATTCATACCTACTTCCAACATATGAACGATTATGGACCATTCGAATAATTCGAGTAGTTTTAAGAACTCAATTATTCAGGAAGTCAAAACATGCAAAGTGAAACAATAGTTAAACAATTAACATAAGACAGTAGCTTTACTTATAAATAATACTCCTTTATTTAATCATCAAATGTCAATTACATTTATCTATTATATGTTTCCAAAACTATCTAATCTAAACTAATATCGTCTTTCAGCCCAATGCTCCTCGCGTGCTGCAAATCCTTAACCCTGCTCAGTCCCTTCGTAAGCGGATCTGCTGGGTTATCCTCCGACGATACCCTCTTTACTACGAGGTGTCCTTCTTCTACTCGATGTCTAATAAAGTGATATTTTCTGTCGATATGTCGAGATCTACCATGATCCCTCGGTTCCTTGGTCAAGGCAACCGCTCCCTCATTATCACAGAAAATTTTCGTAGGCTCCTTTATGGTAGGTACAACTCCAAGATCACCAATGAAGTTCTTCAACCACATCGCCTCCTTTGACGCTTCGCTCGCCGCAATGTACTCTGATCCGCGCGTTGAATCACCTACGGTTTCTTGTTTGGAACTTTTCCAAGTCACTGCTCCTCCATTCAGGTTAAAGACCCAGCCCGACTGCGAATGGTAGTTGTCCATGTCGGTCTGCAAGCTTGCGTCACTATACCCTCACACCTTTAACTCATCACTCCCTCCGAGGACTAAGAACCATTCCTTGGTCCTCCGAAGGTACATAAGTATATTCTTGACCGCAATCCAATGTGCTAGACCGGGTTCCCTTTATATCTACTGACCATGCTCAAAGCAAAGGCCACATCAGGGCGAGTACAAGTCATAGCGTAAATGATTGAGGCAACTGCGGAAGCGTAGGGTACTCGGCTCATCTCAGCTATCTCGGCTTTTGTACTCGGACTTTGAGTCTTACTCAATTTGGCATTAGTCTGTATTGGTAGTTCTCCCTTCTTCGAATTTTGCGTACAAAAACGTTTTAGTACTTTATCCAAGTAAGTGTTCTGACTAAGTCCTATTAGTCTCTTACTTCGTTCTCTCACTATCCTTATTCCCAAAATATAGGAAGCCTTTCCGAGGTCCTTCATAGCGAAGCACTTCCCGAGCCAGAACTTAACCTCCTGCAAAGTCGGGACGTCATTTCCTATGAGCAGTATGTCATCGACATACAAAACGAGGAAGCTAACTATACTCCCACTGGCTTTGACATATACACATGATTCATCATCACTTCGTACAAATCCAAACTCTTTGACTTTCTCATCGAAGCAAAGATTGCATCTGCGAGACGCTTGCTTAAGTCCATAAATGGACTTCTCAAGCTTGCACACTCTATTGGGATGCTTCGGATCGACGAAACCCTGTGGTTGAGCCATGTAAACATCCTCAACCAATTCCCATTAAGGAAAGCGGTCTTGACATCCATCTGCCATATCTCATAATCATGAAATGCAGCAATGGCTAGCATCACCCTAATAGATTTTATCTTAGCAACTGTTGAGAAGGTCTCATCATAGTCAACTCCGGGAGTTTGAGTAAAGCCCTTCGCCACCAATCGTGCCTTATACGGGTGCGCATTCCCATCCATGTCGGTCTTCTTCTTCAAGATCCATTTGCACCCAACCGTCTAACGTCCGGGCACATTGTCAACCAAATTCCAAACTTGGTTGTCATACATGGACTGAATCTCGCTGTCCATCGCCTCTTTCCATTTTACAGACTCTGGGCCTGCCATGGCTTTTTTATAGGTATTAGGCTCATCAAGATTTATTAGTGTACCATCACTAATATACGTGTCCCCTTCGGTAGTAATATGAAAACCATAAAACTGGGGTTGAACTCTAACTCTTTTGGAACATTTAAGAGGTAAGGACTCGTCAATCGGTTTAACCGGAGTTTCTTCCTCGGGTTAAGCGCCAGCGTCAGAGGTTCCTTCATCACTCGACTCTTGAATCTCTTCAAGATTGATTTGCCTCCCACTGTCGCCTTGACTTATGAGTTCTCGCTCTTGGAAAACCCCTATCCACACAACGAAGACAACATTGTCACTCGGCCTATAAAAGAGATATCCAAAGGATTTCTGCGGGTAGCCGATGAAAATACACCGCTCACTACGAGGTTCGAGCTTGTCGTGAGTTTCTCGTCTCACGAAAACTTCACATCCCCAAACCTTGATATGTGCCAATGAGGGAGCTTTCCTTGTCCACATCTCGTGAGGTGTTTTGGCAACCTTCTTTGTAGGGACTCGGTTAAGGATATGGGCGGCAGTCTCTAAGGCATACCCCCAGAATGAGATAGGTAGTGAAGCATGACTCATCATAGAACGAACCATGTCTAACAAGGTTCGATTACACCTTTCTGCCACACCATTCAATCCAATACTAAGCACTAAAGAATACGCTCCAATCTTGGAAACAGGCGACGATCTTCTGTTCCCCACGATTAGATTTATTCTTCCAAGCTCCACATCCCTATTTCTTCCTAGTCCTTGCCAATCAGAAGAAATGTGGTAACCACGCCCTGTATCAAGAACCCAAGAAATAGCATGAGATGAATCATTAGATTTAATTGTGTATATACCTGAAAAAGATGGCGTGATCTTTCCATCCTTGATGGCTTGCAGATATTCCAGGCAGCTTCTCTTCCAATGCCCTATTTTTTGGCAATGATGGCACTCTGCCTCTTTTGGGTTAGGATTGGGCTTAGCAGGATCAACCTTGGTCCCACTAGAAGAGGAACCATCTTGGGACTTTCCCTTGTGGTGGTTCTTCGAAGAAGCCTTCCTCTTCTTGCCCCTTCCCTAACCAATAGCCAAAACAGGAGCAGCGGATGGATTGGGAGTTGGTGCAACAGACTTGTCCTTTAGGTTGCTCTCAGCAGTCCTTAGGAGCCCTTGGAGTCTGCTTAGGGTGACCTCTTCCTTGTTCATGTGGTAGGTCATCCTAAATTGATTGTAGCATGAGGGCAAGGAGTGAAGAACAATGTCTATAGCCAAATCTACCACAAAGTTGACATTCAACTTGCGAAGACGATCGACATACCTTTGCATCTTTTGCAAGTGCACGGTTAGAGACTCTCCACTTCCCATTTTAGCAGTGATCATATTCGTTATGATCTCATAGCTCTCTTGCCTCGCGCTTTGGTGATATCTCTCCATCAAGTCTAGATGCATCTCATAAGGATACATGTCCTCATAGGACTTTTAAATTCGGAGTTCATTGTGGCTATCATGATGCAATGGACCTTCGTTGCATCACGTTCATGTGTCTCAAACACAGCCATTTCTTAAGGAGTAGCAGTTTCCGGATTGATCTTCTCGAGCTTCTCATCGAGAACATACTCCTTGTCCTCGAAACGCGCGATCTTGCAAATATATCTTATCCATTCGCCAAAGTTCGATCCATCGAAAGTCACATTTTGACAAAGGCTCATTAGCGTGAATGAGCTAGCAGCAGCGTTGTTTGCGTTAGACATCTACAAATAGAAAGGAACAAAGTTGATTAGAATTAAGTCCCTAATTAACACCGAAAATGAAAATTTAGGGCTAGGACCCAACAACATTATTTACACATTAGAAAAGGGATACCGTGATCCAACATGGAAATAATTTGGAGGTAAGTGAATGACGATTCACTAATTCTTCACCATGAAAAACATATGCTTTAAGTTTTAAAATCATTGACAATTCCTAGATTCTTTGAGATTCATTGAACCTTTCAATGGCATGTTTAAATCTCGATATGCCCCTCTACTTTGTGACTGGGCTACCGAGGATCATAAAGCGGGTGTGAATAACCATGCAAATCTACATGGTGCCTTCATTGTTACAATCACCTATTCGATGTGTCGGTGAACCACACACGCTCCACCGAACTATGACAAACAATAAGTCACCCTTTTCCACCTTTGCTTAGAACCAATTAGTGTGTCGGTTAACCACACACGCTCCACTAACATCTAAACAAGGGTGCAAAGTATAATTTCATGGGATTGCATCAATTCACTTTTCCTAAAGTAACTAAGATTGGGAATTTTATAAAACAATTTAGTTACTTTAAATAGATTCATTACACTTATTAAAGAGAAGAGGTTTGCCTTATCTTACCCGTTCGGCTAATGATCCTCCACCAGTCAAGCAAGCGGTGGGTGTGAGTGTACACCCATTAAGTGCCATTTTATAGGCAGCAACCTTATACCCACCTTATTGACTGGCTTCGTGAATGAGGCCTACTAACGGTAAGACTAGCATTTTAATCATACATATATATATGTATATATATATATATACATATATATATATATATATATATATATATATATATATATATATATTAAGCTTGTAATAATATATTAGTATAGTGTTGAATTTTAAACTTGTAAATTCTAGGGTTCTAAATTTAAATTATTCAAATTAAGCTTTTAATCACAAAACTTAAATTTTAAAACTTGAGGACAAGTTTTAAACTTTTCAAAACATAAGGATCAAATAGCAAATAACATAAATCAACTAATTAGATTATCTCAATTGGATCTTATTCAATATTACTTGCAAGACAATCCACCAATTCAATTCAAATAATCAATTATTATCATATAAGGAAATTATTATTCAACTAATTGGTAATTTTCTTTTGTTTGGTCAAGAATATACTCGTATATTTGATAAAAATTGGATTTTAATGACCCAAAACAGTTAAGGCAAGTATCCTCAAGTAAAACAGCAAGAAATCCCGAAACTACCTCCTTCTGACGCTCGAACTCGCCGAGTTCCCACTATGGACTCGTCGATTTGGAGCTACTCGCCGAGTTCATCAGGCAGAATCACAAAAATCTAATTTTTCAAGAAACAAGCAATCAACCAATGCATCAATACAATAGAAATCAATCAAAGCTCTGATACCACTGATGGGTTTGATCCATAAGAACTTTCCTATGTGCACATGCAAACCCTAATTGCTTGGATCTAGGTTTCTCTAATTGAACATGCATTTTATCACAGACTTACAATACTAGATCTAATGTAAACAATTGATTCTAATCAAATGAATTAGGATCTAGAACAATACCTTGGATTACTTGCGTGATACTTCTACTTCTTGGAGCTTAGAGTCACAACTGTCACTCCTCTAATGGCTTACAAACTCCAACTAGCAAGAGAATGATCTTGAGAGAGAGAGAGGAGGGTGAGAAATCGGCTCTAGGGTTCCTTGCCTTGCATGAGTGTCGATTTCCCTCACCCTAGGGATCTATTTATACTAAAAGCTACTAGGGTTTCACCTTTAACCCAAATTGAATAACTTAGGCCCTAAGCAATCCAAGATCCTCCTAGATACTAGGCTTGGACGATTTTATGGTCCTCCAACCCTAAAATCCGTCCACCCTTATATCCATAAGGATACATAGCCCAAAACACAACTATCACACATTTGATAGTTTATGCCCCTTTATTCAATTAACCTCTTTAAGTCACCAAATTAATTCTCAATTAATATAAGACTTTTATTAATCAAATAACATTATTATTCCTTTAATATATTATTCTCATAATATATTAACAATAATATCTCTTCTCTCTTAACAAATCATCATGTCAAGTTGCTATGGTGAAGGCAACCCAAAAGGACCATCCACAACCGGGTCAAGTACTTACCAAATATAGTTATAGCCTTACACACTAATCCAACAGTCTCCCACTTGGATAAGTCTAGTAACTATATATGCAAACACAATCCGATTAGCAATCATAGCTCTCAAAGACGCTGTCAAATTCTGATCTTATTAGTATCCTGTCCCTTAGATAAGGGATCGTACAGTCCTCTGTTTAGATATTATGCGGACAATCCTATGGAACTTATTGTCCAGCAATTGGTTTCCCGATCTCAGATCCATTTGACATAGAAATTAATTGAACACATCAATTCAGCCCTGACCGGGCCCTGGCACATAAGTCCAAATCAAATCATCGAGGTGCCCTGATATCCCTTTTACCCTCTTAGGATAAAAGTAACGGATAAACTTCGACTTATATGCATTTACTATTTACTAATCAATCATACACAACAATGTGTTTTATAAAATGAATTTACTGATGCGGTTTCGCATTATCAATGCACAACCAATTAATAAACAATAAACCATATATCTTGGTTTTAAAATCATATGATATTATCGTCTTCCGATTACTTGTGTCTCGTTCCATAAAGTGATTCTAGCAAGCGCGGGTTTATTCCAATGCTCAAAACTTGTTCATAAGCACTCATGAACGTTGCAGCAAACCTTTGATATGTCTAATACCTTTTAGACAATCTACGTACCAATTCATGAAAATCTACATACCAATTCATGACAATCTTCATTCATACCTACTTCCAACATAGGAACGATTGTGGACCATTAGAATAATTCGATTATTCTTAATAACTCAATTATTCAGGAAGTCAAAACATGCAAAGTGAAACAATAATTAAACAATTAACATAAGACAGTAGCTTTACTTATAAATAATACTCCTTTATTTAATCATCAGATGTCAATTACATTTATCTATTACATGTTTCCAAAACTATCTAATCTAAACTAATATCGTCTTTCAGCCCAATGCTCCTAGCGTGCTGCAAATCCTTAACCCTGCTCAGTCCCTTCGTAAGCGGATCTGTTGGGTTATCCTCCGACGATAACCTCTTTACTACGAGGTGTCCTTCTTCTACTTGATGTCTAATAAAGTGATATTTTATGTCGATATGTCGAGATCTACCATGATCCCTCGGTTCCTTGGTCAAGGCAACCGCTCCCTCATTCTCACAGAAAATTTCCATAGGCTCCTTTATGGTAGGTACAACTCCAAGATCACCAATGAAGTTCTTCAACCACATCGCCTCCTTTGACACTTCGCTCGCTGCAATGTACTCTGATTCGCGCGTTGAATCACCTACGGTTTCTTGTTTAGAACTTTTCCAAGTCACTGCTCCTCCATTCAGGGTAAAGACCCAGCCCAACTGTGAACGGTAGTTGTCCCTGTCGGTCTGGAAGCTTGCGTCACTATACCCTCACACCTTTAACTCATCACTCCCTCCGAGGACTAAGAACCATTCCTTGGTCCTCCGAAGGTACTTAAGTATATTCTTGACTGTAATCCAATGTGCTTTGCCCGGGTTCCCTTGATATCTACTGACCATGCTCAAAGCAAAGGCCACATCAGGGCGAGTACAAGTCATAGCGTAAATGATTAAGGCAACTGCGGAAGCGTAGGGTACTCGGCTCATCTTAGTTATCTCGACTTCTATACTCGGACTTTGAGTCTTACTCAATTTGGCATTAGTCTGTATTGGTAGTTCTCCCTTCTTCGAGTTTTGCATACAAAAATGTTTTAGTACTTTATCCAAGTAAGTATTCTGACTAAGTCCTTTTAGTCTCTTACTTCGTTCTCTCAGTATCCTTATTCCTAAAATATAGGAAGCCTTTCCGAGGTCCTTCATAGCAAAGCACTTCCCAAGCCAGGACTTAACCTCCTGCAAAGTCGGGACGTCGTTTCCTATGAGCAGTATGTCATCGACATACAAAACGAGGAAGCTAACTATACTCCCACTGGCCTTGACATATACACATGATTCATCTTCACTTCGTACAAATCCAAACTCTTTGACTTTCTCATCGATGCAAAGATTCCATCTGCGAGACGCTTGCTTAAGTCCATAAATGGACTTCTCAAGCTTGCACACTCAATTGGGATGCTTCGGATCAACGAAACCCTCTGGCTGAGCCATGTAAACATCCTCAACCAACTTCCCATTAAGGAAAGCGGTCTTGACATATATATGCCATATCTCATAATCATGAAATGCAGCAATGGCTAGCATCACCCTAATAGATTTTATCTTAGCAACTAGTAAGAAGGTATCATCATAGTCAACTCTGGGAGTTTGAGTAAAGCCCTTCGCAACCAATAATGCCTTATACGTGTGCACATTCCAATCCATGTCAGTCTTCTTCTTGAAGATCCATTTGCACCCAACCGCTCTACGTCCGGTGGTCACATTGTCAACCAAATTCCAAACTTGGTTGTCATATATGCACTGAATCTCGCTGTCCATTGCCTCTTTCCATTTTACAGACTCTGGGCTTGCCATGGCTTCCTTATACCTATTAGGTTCATCTAGATTTATTAGTGTACCATCACTAATATACGTGTCCCCTTCGGTAGTAATATGAAAACCATAAAATTGGGGTTCAACTCTAACTCTTTCAGAACGTCTAAGAGGTAAGGACTCATCAATCGGTTTAACCGGAGTTTACTCCTCAGGTTGAGCGCCAGCGTTAGAGATTCCTTCATCACTCTACTCTTGAATCTCTTCAAGATCGATTTGTCTCCCACTGTCTCCATGGCTTATGAGTTCTCGCTCTCAGAAAACCCCTCTCCTCGCAACGAAGAAAATATTGTCACTCGGCCTATAAAAGAGATAACCAAAGGATTTCTGCGGGTAGCCATTGAAAATACACCGCTCACTACGAAAACTTCACAGCCCCAAACCCTGATATGTGCCAACGACGGAGCTCTCCCTGTCCACATCTCGTGAGGTGTTTTGGCAACCTTCTTTGTAGGGACTCGGTTAAGGATATGGGCGGCAATCTCTAAGGCATACCCCCAGAATGAGATAGGTAGTGAAGCACGACTCATCATAGAATGAACCATGTCTAACAGGGATTGGTTACGCCTTTCTGCCACACCATTCAACTACGGTGTCCTAGGTCGCACCAATTGCGAACCTATTCTGCATTCCGTGAGATAGTCGTGGAATTCAAGACTTAGGTACTTTCCTCCTCGATCGGATCGAAGCATCTTGATTTTCCTGCCCAATTGATTCTCCACTTCATGTTTGAACTCTTTGAACTTTTCAAACGTTTCTGACTTGTGTTTGATTAAGTAAATATACCCATATCTACTATAATCATTAGTGAAAGTCACATAGAAGCGGTTCCCAACCTTTGTGGTGGATCTAAAGGGCCCACGCATGTCGATATGTATGAGATCCAATAAACCCTCACCCCTCTCACAAGTGCCAGTGAAGGGTGACTTGGTCATCTTTCCAAGTAAACAAGATTCGCACGTGTCATCATCCCTAAGATCGAATAACTCCAACACTCCATCCGTTTGGAGTTGGGCTAAGCGCTTCTTTTTGACATGTCCAAGATGACAATGCCACAAGGATGCTCTATCCATACTATTGGAAGAATCCATACATAACACATCATTTCCTAGGTTATCTACAACCATAACAGTTTCAAAAATTCCATTACAAGGCATTGCTTCAAAATATAAAACACAATTTAGATAAGCATAAATCGAACCATTCTAATTATTAAACGAATATCTAAATCCTTGCTTAAACAACCCATGAAAAGAAATGATGTTTCTTGCCATATCTGGCGAGTAGCAACAATTATTTAAATCTAAATTCAATCCATTACTAAGCACTAAACAATACACTCCAATCTTGGTAACAGGCGACGATCTTTTGTTCCCGATGATTAGATTTATTCTTCCAAGATCCACATCCCTATTTCTTCCTAGTCCCTGCAAATCAGAACAAATGTGGTAACCACACCCTGTATCAAGAACCCAAGAAATAGCATGAGATGAATCATTAGATTTAATTGTGTATATACCTGAAAAAGATGGCTTGATCTTTCCAACCTTGATGGCTTGCAGATATTCCGGGCAGCTTCTCTTCCAATGCCCTATTTTGTGGCAATGATGGCACTCTACCTCTTTTGGGTTTGGATTGGGCTTAGCAGGATCAACCTTGGTCCCACTAGAAGAGGAACCATCTTGGGACTTTCCCTTGCGGTGGTTCTTCGAAGAAGCATTCCTCCTCTTGCCCCTTCCCTGCCCAATTGCCAAAATAGGAGCAGCGGATGGATTGGGAGTTGGTGCAACAGACTTGTCCTTTAGGTTGCTCTCAGCAGTCCTTAGGAGCCCTTGGAGTTTGCTTAGGGTGACCTCTTCCTTGTTCATGTGGTAGGTCATCCTAAATTGATTGTAGCATGAGGGCAAGGAGTGAGAACAATTTCTATAGCCAAATCTACCACAAAGTTGACATTCAACTTGCGAAGACGATCGACATACCTTTGCATCTTTTGCAAGTGCACGGTTAGAGACTCTCCACTTCCCATTTTAGCAGTGATCATATTCGTTATGATCTCATAGCGCTCTTGCCTCGCGCTTTGGTGATATCTCTCCATCAAGTCTAGATGCATCTCATAAGGATACATGTCCTCATAGGACTTTTGGAATTCAGAGTTCATTGTGGCTATCATGATGCAATGGACTTTCGTTGCATCACGTTCATGTGTCTCAAACACAACCATTTCTTTAGGAGTAGCAGTTTCCGGATAGATCTTCTCAAGTTTCATCGAGAACATACTCCTTGTCCTCGTAACGTGCAATCGTGCGAATGTATCCATTTGCCAAAGGTCGATCCATCGAAAGTCACATTTTGACAAAGGCTCATTAGTATGAATGAGCTAGCAGCAACGTTGTTTGCGTTAGACATCTACAAATAAAAAGGAACAAAGTTGATTAGAATTAAGTCCCTAATTAACACCGAAAATGAAAATTTAGGGCTAGGACCCAACAACATTATTTACACATTAGAAAAGGGATACCGTGATCCAACATGGAAATAATTTGGAGGTAAGTGAATGACGATTCACTAATTCTTCACCATGAAAAACATAAGCTTTAAGTTTTAAAAGCATTGAGAATTCCTAGATTCTTTGAGATTCATTGGACATTTCAATGGCATGTTTAAATCTCGATACGCCCCTCTACTTTGTGACTGGGGTACCGAGGATCACAAAGCGGGTGTGAATAACCATGCAAATCTACATGGTGCCTTCATTGTTACAATCACCTATTCGATGTGTCAGTGAACCACACACGCTCCACCGAACAATGACAAACAATAAGTCACCCTTTGCCACCTTTGCTTAGAACCAATTAGTGTGTCGGTTAACCACACACGCTCCACTAACATCTAAACAAGGGTGCAAAGTATAATTTCATGGGATTGCATCAATTCACTTTTCCTAAAGTAACTAAGATTGGGAATTTTATAAAACAGTTTAGTTACTTTAAATAGATTCATTATACTTATTAAAGAGAAGAGCTTTGCCCTATCTTACCCGTTCGGCTAATGACCCTCCACCAATCAAGCAAGCGGTGGGTGTGAGTGTACACCCATTAAGCGTCATTTTATAGGCAGCAACCTTATACCCACCTTATTGACTGGCTTCGTGAATGAGGCCTACTAACGGTAAGACTAGCATTTTAATCATACATATATATATATATATATATATATATATATATATATATATATATATATATATATATATTAAGCTTGTAATAATATATTAGTATAGTGTTGAATTTTAAACTTGTAAAATTCTAGGGTTCTAAATTTAAATTATCCAAATTAAGCTTTTACTCACTAAACTTAAATTTCAAAACTTGAGGACAAGTTTTAAACTTTTCAAAACATAAGGATCAAATAGCAAATAACATAAATCAACTAATTAGATTATCTCAATTGGATCTTATTCAATATTACTTGCAAGACAATTCACCAATTCAATTCAAATCATCAATTATTATCATATAAGGAAATTATTATTCAACTAATTGGTAATTTTCTTTTGTTTGGTCAAGAATATACTCATATATTTGATAAAAATTGGATTTTAATGACCCAAAACAGTTAAGGCAAGTATCCTCAAGTAAAACAGCAAGAAATCCCGAAACTACCTCCTTCTGACGCTCGAACTCGCCGAGTTCCCACTATGGACTCGCCGAGTTGGAGCTACTCGCCGAGTCCACAGTGGAACTTGCCAAGTTCATTGGTCAAAATCACAAAAATCTAATTTTTCAAGCAACAAGCAATCAACCAATGCATCAGTTCAATAGAAATCAATCAAAGCTCTGATACCACTAACGGGTTTGAGCCATAAGAACTTTCCTATGTGCACATGCAAACCGTAATTGCTAGGATCTAGGTTTCTCTAATTGAACATGCACTGTATCACAGACTTACAATACTAGATCTAATGTAAACAATTTATTCTAATCAAATGAATTAGGATCTAGAACAATACCTTGGATTACTTGTTTAATACTTCTTCTTCTTGGAGCTTAGAGTCACAATTTTCACTCCTCTAATGGCTTACAAACACCAACTAGAAAGGTAATGATCGTGAGAGAGAGAGAGAGAGGGTGAGAAATCGGCTCTAGGGTTCCTTGCCTTACATGAGTGCCGATTTCCCTCACCCTAGGGATCTATTTATATTATAAGCTACCAGGGTTTCACCTTTAACCCTAATTGAATAACTTAGGCCCTAAGCAATCCAAGATCCTCCTAGATACTAGGGTTGGACGATTTTATAGTCCTCCAACCTTAAAATCCGTCCACCCCTATATCCATAAGGATACATAGCCTGAAACACAACTATCACACATTTGACAGTTTATGCCCCTTTATTCAATTAACCTCTTTAAGTCATCAAATTAATTCTCAATTAATATATGAATTATATTAATCAAATAACGTTATTATTCCTTTAATATATTATTCTCATAATATATTAACAATAATATCTCTTCTCTCTTAACAAATCATCCTGTCAAGTTGCTATGGTGAAGGCAACCCAAAAGGACCATGCACAACCGAGTCAAGTAATTACCAAATATAGTTATAGCCTTAGACACTAATCCAACAGTCTCCCACTTGGATAAGTCTAGTAACTATATATGCAAACACAATCCGATTAGCAATCGTAGCTCTCAAAGACGCTGTCAAACTCAGATCTTATTAGTATCCTGTCCTTTAGATAAGGGATCGTACAGTCCTCTATTTAGATATTATGCGGACAATCCTATGGAACTTATTGTCCAGCAATTGGTTTCTCGATCTCGGATTCATTTGACATAGAACTTAATTGAACACATCAATTCAGCCCTGACCGGGCCCCGCACATAAGTCAAAATCAAATCATCAAGGGGCCCTGATATCGCTTTTACCCTCTTAGGATAAAAGTAATAGATAAACTTCGACTTATATGCATTTACTATTTACTAATCAATCATACACAACAATGTGTTTTATGACATCAATTTACTGATGCGGTTTTGCATTATCGATACACAACCAATTAATAAATAATAAATCATATATCTTGGTTTTAAGACCATATGATATTATCGTCTTGCGATCACTTGCGTCTCATTCCATAAAGTGATTCTAGCAAGCGCGGCTTTATTCCAATGCCCAAAACTTGTTCATAAGCACTCATGAACGTTGCAACAAACCTCTGCTATGTCTAATACCTTTTAGACAATCTACATACCAATTCATGACAATCTTCATTCATACCTACTTCCAACATAGGAACGATTGTGAACCATTCGAATAATTCGATTATTCTTAATAACTCAATTATTCAGGAAGTCAAAACATGCAAAGTGAAACAATAGTTAAACAATTAACATAAGACAGTAGCTTTACTTATAAATAATACTCCTTTATTTAATCATCAAATGTCAATTACATTTATCTATTACATGTTTCCAAAACTATCTAATCTAAACTAATATCGTCTTTCAGCCCAATGCTCCTAGCGTGCTGCAAATGCTTAACCCTGCTCAGTCCCTTCGTAAGCGGATCTGCTGGGTTATCCTCCGACGATACCCTCTTTACTACGAGGTGTCCTTCTTCTACTCGATGTCTAATAAAGTGATATTTTATGTCGATATGTCGAGATCTACCATGATCCCTCAGTTCCTTGGTCAATGAAACCGCTCCCTCATTATCACAGAAAATTTCCATAGGCTCCTTTATGGTAGGTACAATTCCAAGATCACCAATGAAGTTCTTCAACCACATCGCCTCCTTTGACGCTTCGCTCGCCGCAATGTACTCTGATTCGCACGTTGAATCAGCTACGGTTTCTTGTTTGGAACTCTTCTAAGTCACTGCTCCTCCATTCAGGGTAAAGACCCAGCACGACTGCGAACAGTAGTTGTCCCTGTCGGTCTGGAAGCTTGCGTCACTATACCCTCACACCTTTAACTCATCACTCCCTCCTAGGACTAAGAACCATTCTTTTGTCCTCCGAAGGTACTTAAGTACATTCTTGACCACAATCCAATGAGCTTTACCCGGGTTCCCTTGATATCTACTGACCATACTCAAAGTAAAGGCCACATCAGGGCGCGTACAAGTCATAGCATACATGATTGAGGCAACTGCAGAAGCGTAGGGTACTCGGCTCATCTCAGCTATCTCGACTTCTATACTCGGACTTTGAGTCTTACTCAATTTGGCATTAGTTTGTATTGGTAGTTCTCCCTTCTTCGAGTTTTGCTTACAAAAACGTTTTAGTACTTTATCCAAGTAAGTATTCTGACTAAGTCCTATTAGTCTCTTACTTCGTTCTCTCACTATCCTTATTCCCAAAATATAGGAAGCCTCTCTGAGGTCCTTCATAGCGAAGCACTTCCCGAGCCAGGACTTAACCTCCTGCAAAGTCAAGACATCGTTTCCTATGAGCAGTATGTCATCGACATACAAAACGAGGAAGCTAAATATACTCCCACTGACCTTGACATATACACATGATTCATCTTCACTTATTACAAATCCAAACTCTTTGACTTTCTCATCAAAGCAAAGATTCCATTTGCGAGACGCTTGCTTAAGTCCATAAATGGACTTCTCAAGCTTGCACACTCTATTGGGATGCTTCGGATCGACGAAACCCTCTGGCTAAGGCGTGTAAACATCCTCAGCCAACTTCCCATTAAGGAAAGCGGTCTTGACATCCATCTGCCATATCTCATAATCATGAAACGCATAAAATGGCTAGCATCACCCTAATAGATTTTATCTTAGCAACTAGCGAGAAGGTCTCATCATAGTCAACTCCGGGAGCTTGAGTAAAGCCCTTCGCCACCAATCGTGCCTTATACGTGTGCGCATTCCCATCCATGTCGGTCTTCTTCTTGAAGATCCATTTGCACCCAACCGTCTTACGCCCGGGCACATTGCCAACCAAATTCCAAACTTGGTTGTGACACATAAACTGAATCTCGCTGTCCATCGCCTCTTTCCATTTTACAGACTCTGGGCCTGCCATGGCTTTTTTATAGCTATCAGGTTCATCTAGATTTATTAGTGTACCATCACTAATATACGTGTCCCCTTCGGTAGTAATATGAAAACCATAAAACTGTGGTTGAACACTAACTCTTTCGGAACGTCTAAGAGGTAAGGACTCGTCAATCGGTTCAACCGGAGTTTCCTCCTCAGGTTGAGCGCCAGCGTTAGAGGTTCCTTCATCACTCAACTCTTGAATCTCTTCAAGAACGATTTGCCTCCCACTGTCTCCATGGCTTATGAGTTCTCGCTCTCGGAAAACCCCTCTCCTCGCAACAAAGACAATATTGTCACTCGGCCTATAAAAGAGATATCCAAAGGATTTCTGCGGGTAGCCGATGAAAATACACAGCTCACTACGAGGTTCGAGCTTGTCGTGAGTTTCTCGTCTTACGAAAACTTCACAGCCCCAAACCTTGATATGTGCCAACGAGGGAGCTTTCCATGTCCACATCTCGTGAGGTGTTTTGGCAACCTTGTTTGTAGGGACTCGGTTAAGAATATGGGCGGCAGTCTCTAAGGCATACCCCCAGAATGAGATAGGTAGTGAAGCACGACTCATCATAGAACAAACCATGTCTAAATGGGTTCGATTACGCCTTTCTGCAACGCCATTCAACTATGGTGTCCTAGGTTGCCTCAATTGCGAAACTATTCCGCATTCCTTGAGATAGTCATGGAATTCAAGACTTAGGTACTCTCCTCTTCGATCGGATCGAAGCATCTTGATTTTCCTGCCCAATTTATTCTCCACTTCATGTTTGAACTCTTTGAACTTTTCAAATGTTTCTGACTTGTGTTTGATTAAGTAAATATACCCATATCTACTATAATCATTGGTGAAAGTCACGTAGAAGCGGTTCCCAACCTTTGTGGTGGATCTAAAGGGCCCACGCACGTCGGTATGTATGAGATCCAATAAACCCTCACCCCTCTCACAAGTGCCAGTGAAGGGTGACTTGGTCCTCTTTCCAAGTAAACAAGATTCGCACGTGTCATCATCCCTAAGATCGAATAACTCCAACACTCCATCCGTTTGGAGTTGGGCTAAGCGCTTCTTGTTGACATGTCCAAGATGACAATGCCACAAGGATGCTCTATCCATACTATTGGAAGAATCCATACATAACACATCATTTCCTAGGTTATCTACAACCATAACAGTTCCATAAATTCCATTACAAGGCATTGCTTCAAAATATAAAACACAATTTAGATAAGCATAAATCGAACCATTCTAATTATTAAACGAATATCTAAATCCTTGTTTAAACAAACCATGAAAAGAAATGATGTTTCTTGCCATATCTGGCGAGTAGCAACAATTATTTAAATCTAAATTCAATCCATTACTAAGCACTAAACAATACACTCCAATCTTGGTAACAGGCGACGATCTTTTGTTCCCGATGATTAGATTTATTCTTCCAAGATCCACATCCCTATTTCTTCCTAGTCCCTGCAAATCAGAACAAATGTGGTAACCACACCCTGTATCAAGAACCCAAGAAATAGCATGAGATGAATCATTAGATTTAATTGTGTATATACCTGAAAAAGATGGCTTGATCTTTCCATCCTTGATGGCTTGCAGATATTCCGGCAAGCTTCTCTTCCAATGCCCTATTTTGTGGCAATGATGGCACTCTGCCTCTTTTGGGTTTGGATTGGGCTTAGCAGGATCAACCTTGGTCCCACTAGAAGAGGAACCATCTTGGGACTTTCCCTTGCGGTGGTTCTTCGAAGAAGCCTTCCTCTTCTTGCCCCTTCCCTGCCCAATAGCCAAAACAGGAGCAGCAGATGGATTGGGAGTTGGTGCAACAAACTTGTCCTTTAGGTTGCTCTCAGCGGTCCTTAGGAGCCCTTGGAGTTTGCTTAGGGTAACCTCTTCCTTGTACATGTGGTAGGTCATCCTAAATTGATTGTAGCATGAGGTCAAGGAGTGAAGAACAATTTCAATTGCCAAATCTTCCCTAAAGATGACATTCGACTTGTGAAGACGATCGACATACCTTTGCATCTTTTGCAAGTGCAGGGTTAGAGACTCTCCACTTCCCATTTTAGCAGTGATCATATTCGTTATGATCTCATAGCTCTCTTGCCTCGCGCTTTGGTGATATCTATCCATCAAGTCTAGATGCATCTCATAAGGATACATGTCCTCATAGGACTTTTAAATTCGGAGTTCATTGTGGCTATCATGATGCAATGGACTTTCGTTGCATCACATTCATGTGTCTCAAACACAGCCATTTCTTCAGGAGTAGCAGTTTCCGGATTGATCTTCTCGAGCTTCTCATCGAGAACATACTCCTTGTCCTCGTAACGCACAATCTTGCAAAGATATCTTATCCGTTCGCCAAATTTCGATCCATCGAAAGTCACATTTTGACAAAGGCTCATTAGCGTGAATGAGCTAGCAGCAGCGTTGTTTGCGTTAGACATCTACAAATAGAAAGGAACAAAGTTGATTAGAATTAAGTCCCTAATTAACACCCAAAATGAAAATTTAGGGCTAGGACCCAACAACATTATTTACACATTAGAAAAGGGATATCGTGATCCAACATGGAAATAATTTGGAGGTAAGTGAATGACGATTCACTAATTCTTCACCATGAAAAACATAAGCTTTAAGTTTTAAAATCATTGACAATTCCTAGATTCTTTGAGATTCATTGAACCTTTCAATGGCATGTTTAAATCTCGATATGCCCCTCTACTTTGTGACTGGGATACCGAGGATCACAAAGCGGGTGTGAATAACCATGCAAATCTACATGGTGCCTTCATTGTTACAATCACATATTCGATGTGTCGGTGAACCACATACGCTCCACCGAAATATGACAAACAATAAGTCACCCTTTTCCACCTTTGCTTAGAACCAATTAGTGTGTCGGTTAACCACACACGCTCCACTAACATCTAAACAAGGGTGCAAAGTGTAATTTCATGGGAATGCATCAATTCACTTTTCCTAAAGTAACTAAGATTGGGAATTTTATAAAACAGTTTAGTTACTTTAAATAGATTCATTATACTTATTAATGAGAAGAGGTTTGCCCTATCCTACCCGTTCGGCTAACGACCCTCCACCAGTCAAGCAAGCGGTGGGTGTGTGTGTACACCCATTAAGCACCATTTTATAGGCGGCAACCTTATACCCACCTTATAGACTGGCTTCGTGAATGAGGCCTACTAACGGTAAGACTAGCATTTTAATCATATATATATATATATATATATATATATATATATATATATATATATATATATATATTAAGCTTGTAATAATATATTAATATAGTGTTGAGTTTTAAACTTGTAAAATTCTAGGGTTCGAAATTTAAACTATTCAAATTAAGCTTTTAATCACAAAACTTAAATTTCAAAACTTGAGGACAAGTTTTAAACTTTTCAAAACATAAAGATCAAATAGCAAAAATATAAATCAGCTAATTAGATTATCTCAATTTGATCTTATTCAATATTACTTGCAAGACAATCGACCAATTCAAATCAAATAATCAATTATTATCATATAAGGAAATTATTATTCAACTAATTGGTAATTATCTTTTGTTTGGTCAAGAATATACTCATATATTTGATAAAAAAAAATCGGATTTTAATGACCCAAAACAGTTAAGCCAAGTATCCTCAAGTAAAACAGCAAGAAATCCCGAAACTACCTCCTTCTGACGCTCAAACTCGCCGAGTTCCCACTATGGACTCGCCGAGTTGGAGCTACTCGCCAAGTCCACAGTGGAACTTGCCGAGTTCATTAGGCAGAATCACAAAAATCGAATTTTTCAAGCAACAAGCAATCAACCAATGCATCAATTCAATAGAAATCAATCAAAACTCTAATACCACTGATGGGTTTGAGCCATAAGAACTTTCCTATGTGTACATGCAAACCCTAATTTCTTGGATCTAGGTTTCTCTAATTGAACATGCATTGTATCCAAGACTTACAACACTAGATCTAATGTAAACAATTGATTCTAATCATATGAATTAGGATCTAGAACAATACCTTGGATTACTTGCTTGATACTTCTTCTTCTTGGAGCTCAGAGTCACAATTGTCACTCCTCTAATGGCTTACAAACACCAACTAGAAATAGAATGATCTTGAGAGAGAGAGAGAGAGAAGAGGGTGAGAAATCGGCTCTAGGGTTCCTTGCCTTGCATGAGTGTCGATTTCCTTCACCCTAGAGATCTATTTATACTATAAGCTACTAGGGTTTCACCTTTAACCCTAATTGAATAACTTAGGCCCTAAGCAATCCAAGATCCTCCTAGATACTAGGCTTGGACGATTTTATGGTCCTCCAACCCTAAAATCCGTCCACCCTTATATCCATAAGGATACATAGCCCAAAACACAACTATCACACATTTGACAGTCTATGCCCCTTTATTCAATTAACCTCTTTAAGTCATCAAATTAATTCTCAATTAATATATGACTTATATTAATCAAATAACATTATTATTCCTTTAATATATTATTCTCATAATATATTAACAATAATATCTCTTCTCTCTTAACAAATCATCATGTCAAGTTGCTATGGTGAAGGCAACCCAAAAGGACCATGCACAACCGGGTCAAGTACTTACCAAATATAGTTATAGCCTTAGACACTAATCCAACAATGTGGTGGTAGTGGGTTGAGGCGGTCTTGCTTTATGTTGTAGCCAAGATACCCGATGCGGGCTGACTATAAGCCGTAGGCGCAGAGGCTCGGGAAAAGCAGTTGGGTTGAGGTGGTAGGCCAACAAACCCTCGGTATTTCATCCCCATGGCTAATTGAACCCGTTGCATGTTGGCATTCCAGTCTGAGGACTTATTGGGCATGGGCATTCCAATCTGATGATTGTGGGCCGTTATGCATGCTTGTATGTTTATCATATGTAGTATTTTGGGGGAACTCACTAAGCTTTATGTTACCCAGCTGTTTATGTTTATCAGGTTTCATCGATGATCGTGGGAAGGCGAAGGCGGGACTGTAGACACTCATCTACAACATGAAGACTTTGTGTTTCCTGTTTACTCTGATTTTCAATAAATGTATTTTGGAATAAATGGTTTTCTTAATAATGGATTTATAATTGGGAAGTTTTACCTTAACAAAATGAAAAATTTTGGTTGTGAAAATGGGAAGTTACACAAAGTAGGTTCATTTAATGGTGGGCCAGGCGAATAGCCCCAGGGCTTGTAATTCGTGATGGGGAGGCCATCATGTCCAGGGTCATTGTGCCAAGTGTGGGAGAATTCATGAGGGGAGCTGTCGTGAGAAAGGAAGGGTTTGCTTCAGTTACGGATAAATGGGTCATTTTTGTAGGGATTATCCTTGAGGTCCGAATCCAATTTGTTTTCACTGCAACTAGGTGGGCCACAAAAAGGCTAATTGTCTGAGGTTGACGAGTAGAGTAGTGAGGGCACCTGCTCCAGCTACATTATCGATTACTGATGTCCGTGAGGACAGGTTGGAGGCTCTAGTGGTGAGGAGCCGAGCATTTCTGTTGCAAGCTGAGAGGACCCTAGTTCTATCAGATGTTGTTACAGGTATGTGTCGTATTCACTTCCTTCATGATTTTATTATTTATGCTTCTAATCATGTGATTGTGTGTGTGAGACGTTATGTTCAGATTATTTAAGTCTCCACCTAAGGATCATAGTTTCTTTATGATTTTCTGGTTGTTATTAATCGAGGAATTTCCATATGCCATTTTGCATGCCGAGAATCATATTTGAATGGTATCTGGTTGAGCCTGTTGTAGGCGTCAGCATGAAAGGTGCGAACCAGTACTAGTGTAAGCCTTATACGGGAGTGAACTGAGTATTTTGCTCAAAGGATCAGCAGTTGGATTGATTTTGATGGTTTCAACACAATGGGTCTGAGGAAGTTATTGTGAAATTTTACTAATTTTTGGTAGTCGATTTTGTTTAGATCTTTCATGGTTGTGAAGATTAAGTGATTGGTTAGAATGTGAGTGCAGGATGAGTTGCTATCAGATTCATACTTTCAGGGTTGTGCGTGTGGTCCTCATATCAAAAGCTTCTTGTCAAAGGTCTCGTTGTAGCAAGTTGTCCTTTCTGGACTATAAACATAGAGTTACATGGTGTTTGTACCACTCAAGTTGGATGTTAGTTGAGGGGTTGGTTAGCTCATTGAACTGATTGTTATCATTAGTAGGGTAAAAGTTGTTGTTAATCTATCAACTCTAGGGCGTGGTTGACGCATGTTTTCTTGGGTTTATTTGTTCTTTTTCATCGGTTGAGTTTATAAGGATTTAGAGTTGTATCAGGGTAAGGTGCTTCGGATACGACAATCTTTCATCAAGTGTAGCAAGCAAGTAATCTAGTTTTGGGGTGTGTGTGCCCTAGATTGTTTGGTTATGGAATCTTAGCCCTTGTGAGCTCAGGATG
The DNA here is from genome assembly GCF_051521515.1 of Lactuca serriola. Lineage (NCBI taxonomy): Eukaryota > Viridiplantae > Streptophyta > Magnoliopsida > Asterales > Asteraceae > Lactuca > Lactuca serriola. The sequence goes on from NC_136411.1 coordinate 334,257,118, forward strand.
GTGGTGGTTGTGCATTGAGGTTGTGGGATGGCTCGGAAGTCAAATGGATATGAGGTTGGTAGAGAGTAGCTGAATCCTAGTAGGGGAGAATCGTTGGAATTAATGGGAACATTTCCATGAGTGAATCAATGTGGAATTTCATACCCTAGGACAAGTAGACAGCCAAATATGGTAGTGGATTGAGTTAAAGCTTATACAAGGAATAATGTCCGTTGGTTGGTTGTAATTATGGAAGAAAATGTTAAGGATCCAGATTAAATTTTCCTAGGGCATGAAGCATCAACAATAGCGTATTTTGGATTCGTGGCTAGGTTCAGGTTGAGGGTTGTGTTAGGATCTATCTGCATGTTCTTTTCTAATTAAGGCTTCAAGATTTGAAGCACGACCCAAATTCCTAGTAGGGTCTAGTAGGATAAGGGTTGAGCTTATACTGATTCTGGCTAGGTATTCTTGTGGATGGTTGGCAACACCATGGGTTGGGCTCATGGCTATTCTAGAAATGCTATAAGACTATGGGATGGAATGTAGTATTCGCTAGGATGATTTTGGCCGTTGCAAGGATGGTTGTATGACAGTTAGAGGATCATATCATTTTCTTGGCTTGATTCAGATTTGATATTATTATTTAGCCACTCCATGATGAGGCAGGAGGGATGTTATAGCTATAGCATTAGTTGAGCCTGTATAGCTTTCGATTGTGTGTGAGGCCCATTTGGTCATGTAAGCTTGGGTCGTGGGCGAGGCCCGTTTGGGAATGTGATGTTGGTTGGAAGTTCCCTGACCAATGATATAAGGATGGCAAGATTAGTGTGATATGTGATCTTACCAATCTAGTAGATTAAGCGGTGTCACGGTGTATTGTGAACCAATAGTTGTATGACTCATAAGGGTGGAAACCGATAGTTTTTGGCACGGTTGGGGTGTTAGAACATTTTGAGGGTCGGGATTCTCAGTGATCAGTTGGTTAGTGGATAGAAAAAAAAAGTTAATTAATATATCAAAATTCATACTTTTTAGTACTTTTTAAACATAGATTCATATTCATGTAAAAAACGATATTTCAGTTCAAGTTCACATTGTGAACCTGTTCAAATTCATATTGTGAACCTGTTCAAATTCACATTGTGAACCTTCTCAGATTCACAGTGTGCATAATAGTAAGTCAGATTCACAATGTGAATCTGAACTGATCGAGCTTTTTCACATTGTGAAAGTTAAAAATTGAAATATTTACAATTTAGATTCATAATGTGAATATACATTGATCGAGATTTTTTTAGTCGGAGTTGATGTTTATTAAAACAGTACAAAAAATTAATTTTTTTTTTGATAAAAATAAACTTAAAGATTTAAAAAAAAAAAACGAAAAAAATGAAGTGTATTTTTTTCGAAAAAAAAAATATTTTTTATATATCAACATGGATCTCTATGGAAAGATGACGAAAAATCGAGAACAGTATATTCGGTGGATTTTTTAGTAAGGAGGTGGATTTTTTGTTATAATCTGGTGTGCGTGCGTCTAATATACAAGTGTATATCTATTTCGTTGGTCGTTGATCATGATGATTTTCGACGCTCACGATTGATTCCTTGGTTCGTTATTAATTATGGTTCTCTATTAAACCTCACTATATATATATATATATATATATATATATATATATATATATATATATATATATATATATATATCATTATAAAGCTAGCATTTTTTCTTGAATCTCATGCATTTGAAACTCTCATTCATTTTTCCTTTAACCACATTCACTTGAAACTACCATGACTTTTCAATTTCTTTCTAATAATGATTATAAGTTGGTTAATAAGCTTAAATAAATATGAAACTTAAAGTGTAATCATATATAAACTAAATTTCAATATTAAAAGAATATATTTTTTTCTACTTATAAAGTTATGTTTTTAACATTTAACATATTATACTTAATTTATTAGGTTTAATATATTGTTGTATGTAAACCATTATCATTTTAAAGCTACAACTTTTAAACAAATTGTGTAAAACACTTAAATTATTATTTTAAATATAACTTTACAAAGTCAACTTAAATATATAAATTTTAGTTAAACTTAAGTAACCTAAAGAATATTTTGTAAATAGTTAAAAGTGATAAATTGTAGTGTCTTTCTAATAATGATTATAAGTTGGTTAGTATGGTTAAATAAGTATCAAACCTAAAGTGTAATCATAAATAAACTAAATTTCAATATTAAAATAATATTTTTACTTCTGCTTAGAAAGTTTTGTCTTTAACTTTTAACATATTATACTTAATTTATTAGATTTAATATGTTTTTGTATGTAAACCATTCTCAATTTAAAACTACAACTTTTGAACAATTTGGACAAAATACTTAAATTGTTAATTTAAATATAACATTACAAAGTCAACTTCAATATAAATTTCAGTTCTACTTAAAACTCAAAGAATATTTTGTGAATAGTTAAAATTGAAAAATTATAGTACTAAATAATAAAACTAAATTGTAATATCAATTTAACTAAAATATTTCCTAAAGATATTCTTATAATCGTTAAAAGTTTTCAAATAAGTAGCTTAAAATAACTTACAATAACAATAGTTAAAAATAACATTATATAAATGATTATATTGTTACCTTTAAAATAAAATAAAAAAATTGTTTGATGTTTTTATAATTACAATGATAGAATTAAAACGTTAAGCAAATAAATTTTAAAAAAAAAAATTGATTAACAATAACAAAAACTATAAATAACATTAAACCATATATTATATTTAATTTTATTCATGAATAATTTACGGGTAGAGGTCATTCCAAAGATTGAGATTATGCGGTTTTAATAGATATATATATATTATCATATAATTCAAATTAATCAATATATTATATCAACTTAGTATACAAATTATTATATCAAATTTAATAACCATATTATTGTTATATTTAAAAAAAACATATATTGGTAAATATTTCAGCTATATAGATGCTTATGCGCAACGTGCGGACATTCACCTATTATATATATAATTATATATACCATTGATTATGTTCGCTAATCGGAATATTTTGGGGTTCTCTTTGAAATAAATTATTAAATTCTTCTATTAATTGGCATGGTGGTGGCATTTATTCTAGTGGACGTTACAAATTATGAAAGGGGCAAATCCAAACACCACGTCACTTGCATGATTGTTGGAAAGTAAATTCTAGGGGTTTTTTGCTTGTCTTTTTTAGAGGTAAAAGTTTTTTTTGAAAAAGTTCAGAATTTCTTAATTTTTCTAAAAAGTCAGTTTTCTTTTTTTCTAAAATCCAAAAATAGATTTTAAAATGTTTCTACCAAACATCTTTTAATTTTTATCTTTTTCAAAAAAGACTTTTGTCTCTCAAAAAGACAAGTCAAACAACCTCTTACCCCTTGATTGTTTTGTATACCGTTATGTGAGAGTCTAACATTGTTTGTATATCGCATCACGATTTATACGAGTAATAGCATCCTTAATGTTAGAGAGGCAACTTGGTCAACTGAATTTTTAAAATTAACAGGTGAACCATCTTTCTTCAGATCCATTGTTTTTCGTTTTGTATTGTTATTCTTTTATTTTACAAAATTTAATATACGTTAGATAACTTTCTTATTGAGATCTTCAATTGAGTTAGATACAGGGGGGTCAAGATTCTAGACGCATTGAAATTACAAAATCTATCGTCTTGAAGATCACACTACTAAAACGTTGGATACTTGTAATCATTTTATTTATTTATTTTAACGTCTGAATTAATATACAATATACAATGAATTAATTAATATACAATATACAATAACTAAATTGTTTTTATCCTAGTGGTATTGGTTGTTGTGTTTCCTTTTTTAGGTCGTGAGTTTAATTCTCGAAAAATATAATGTTGTAAGAACTTGAATTTGGGCATTTGAAATTGCCACAAAACAACATGATTCGTTTTTCTTGCTATGAGAAGAAATATAAAATTGTCATGTTAGCAGCATTAAGGGTTAGATTTCCTAAAATTTACCATCTTTTGTTTAAAAATAAAATACAACCTGATTCTTCGATTTAAAATATTATTTCATCCGTATAAGATATATATACTTTATTGACATTTATAATAGTAACAAATATGTTGTATCTTGATGAATTAATTTGTCATAATCTATACAATAATGTTAGAAGTTATTAATATGATTTTATAAAGCACCAAAAAGTTTTATTAGAAACTTACAAGCAGCTTGCCGATCATAGGAATCTACCCTAATAAATAAGAATGGTTTTGCCACATGTCATTCTTTCATTCAATTGGCCACATGTCATTTTGTCATAATTTTGAGATATATTTATTTTCCACTCATTTACTTCATTTTTTATTTCCAATATATCATTAATATAACTTCCATAAATTAAACCTACCATAATGACTATTAATTTCAAATTTCAAATTCTAAATTTTAATTTCAATTTCAAATAAATTTACAATTTAAACCTTTGTGTTTAGCATTTTGTTATAATTTACCCGTTTAGCGCATAAATTTGATAACTAAACACATAATTTTAATTTATTTATTTTTTGCATGTTTTTTTCTCATAATTTTCGGTTATCTCAAATTTCAAATTCAAATAAATTTTTTATTTAATCATTTATATTAACATTTTGTTTTAATCAACCCGTATAATATACGGGTCTCACAGCTAGTACCATAAATAAATCAACCTTATCCTTTAAATTTAATACACGGAGACTTAAGCTGAGATATACAAATCGTCATAACAAAATCATAAAAGATACTTCAATTTAGGGTCATAAATCGGAGAGTCGTAATGTTTTAGTTGGCACCATAATGTAAAAATTTCCAAACAAAATCGGCTTAAGAAAAGTGGATCCCAATCACTGAAAACCAACTTAGGTATGCCATGTAAATGTATAAAACCATGCATGAATATCTCAGCTAAAGATCGTGTCATGTAGGCGTGTTTAAGAGGCACAAGGCACAAGGCACAAAATGACAGTATTTTAGATAGTCTATCAACGATTACTAGTATGGCATTGTATCCTTTAGACATTGGCAGCCCGGTGACAAAATCAATCGATATGTCGTCGCAAGTAGCAAAAGGAACCGGAAGAGGTTGGAGAAGACCAGTTGGGGTGAGGGTCAATGATTTATATAACAGACATGTATCGCAAGCATGGATAAGATTTTCACACTCTACAATAAGAGTGGAGATACATACTCAGACTTAATGAACAAGAATATGTGTGTTGTATCATACGATTTTCATCTCTTCATACAAGATTTATCGATTCTCTACATAAATAATTTCACTTGATTTTCTGCGTATGCTAATTGATGAATAAATAATACTTTTTTCATATGGTCTCTGTTTTTTTGTGTGCGTGAATGGAAGAAAAAATAGCAATTAAGCTGATAATTATTGGAGTATGTGGTAATTATCTTTCAATCCATGTTTTTATCAACTTCAGAGCCATTATCTGTATTACAAAAATGGTCCATGTGGTTTACCAAAAGTCACAAAGTTAGTCCCTGCTAATTTTTTTTTGATGTAAATGGTCCTTGTGGTTTGCAAAACTTGCAAAGTTGGCCCTTTTTACTAACACCGTTAGTATATAACCGTTAGGGACTGAATCTGTAAGGGCATTTTCGTCTTTTTAGGTATAAAGAGACTAAATTCGTGACATTTGATAAACCACAGGGACCATTTTTGAAGTTTGTTTGGAAACTGAAGGAAGGGGGAAAGCTCGAACTTGAGACCTACACCCCCTAATATGATAACAGGCCTTAACCATTTGAGCTGGAGGTTCACTTGGTTATAACTTTCTAAAACTAACTTATATAATAACAAAAACGTTAAAACATAAATAATAAATAAATTATTAAAAAAAATTTACATAATTTTTTTTAAATAAAACAAAATTTATTTTAGTCGTATTATAAAAAAATAGTTTTTTACAAATAATTTGTATGTATTTTTTATGTATTTATTGAACATAAAATATATTTTTTATATACTTAAAAAATATGTTTTTGTAGAATATTTTTTTTATGTCTTTGAAATAATAATAATTAAAACTACTCACGACATATAAAAGTGTATAAATTCTTTTGGGTCGATAGTTCTAAAATAAGTATTTCATCTTATTTAAAATATGTATTTCATCTTATTTAAAATACGTATTTCATCTTTTTTAAATACGTATAACTGAAAAATAGTTTTCAAAAAACTGACTGGACTAATCGGTTTTCTGAAAACCATTTTCCGGTTATATGTATTTAAAAAAACTTATTCGATTATATATCTTATTTAAAATACGTATTTCATCTTAATCGTAAGCTCTAAATCGTATGATTGAAATGAAGATGAAAATAAATAGTTATATAGCTTTTTGAAATAACGATAATTAATAGTATACTTGACATTAAAAAAAACCGTATAAATTATTTAAATACATAACAAAATCGTTGTTAAGTTGTTTTTAATACAGATAACTGAAAAAACGGTTTTAGAACTAGCGACCCAAAATAATTTATATATTTTTTTATGTCATGATTAGTGTTAATTATTATTATGTCAAAGACATAAAAAAATATATTTTACGAAAACATATTTTTTATACGAAAACGTATTTTTTAAAAATATAAAAAATATATATTTTACGTTAAATAAATATATAAAAATACATACAAATTGTTTGTAAAAAAAACTATATTTTTATAATACAACTAAAATAATTTTTTTATTTAAAAAAATTATGTAAAAAAATGTTTTTAATAATTTATTTATTATTTATTTATTAACGTTTTCTCGTTATTATATAACTTGGTTTAGGAAGTTATAACCAAGTGAGCTTCCAGCTCAACTGGTTAAGGCCATTGTTATATTAAGTGGGTGGAGGTCTAAAGTTCGAGCCTTTGCACTTCCTTTAGTGAATTAATTTTCTCTTTCCAAACAAGCTTCAAAAATGATCCTTGTGGTTTATCAAATGTCACGAATTTAGTCCCTTTATACTTAAAAAGACAAAAATGCCCTTACAGATTCAGTCTCTGACGGTTATATATACTAATGTAGTTGGTAAAAATGGCCAACTTTGCAAGTTTTGCAAACCACAAGGACCATTTGCATAAAAAAAATTAGCAGGGACTAACTTTGTGACTTTTGGTAAACCACAGGGACTATTTTTGTAATTTTGTCTTTATTTATTATTTTTTTTTCACAGTGCATGAATTTTCAAGGTGATACGGATATCTTATCTCGTTCTATTTTGTGCTCCTTTTAATTTCTTTTTAGATGTTGAAGGGGTTTTTTAGGTTTACTAACCATTTTGCCCATGTTGGGCGTTTTCCAGGGACGAGAGAATAAGACCCGGTTATTTTTAAAAAACGGGTCATATGATAATTACACAATTCGTGCTTTATATTTAGATAGAACCCGGTTGTGTTCTAAAAACCGACTCAAAAAGCCCTACATCTAAATGGCCCAGTTGTTTGAATAGGAGCTGAGTTCTTTAAGAATACTATAGAGCCCGGTTTTTTGCTTCCAGCCGGGTCATATGGTTCTCTCCTGTATCAGACGCGGTTTTTGCATAATATACCCCGGTTTTTTCCGAAACCAAGTCATATTAAACGAGTCTTATTTGCCTTTTTGTAGTAGTGTTTGTCATTCTGAACTAGTAAACATGGGCGACTATGCAACGATATGTTCGGTAGTACCCCGAGTGTCCCCCGCTAGGGCTGTTATGAAATTCTTTTAAGATCTTGGGTGTCCACGAGGAAGAAACTTGAATAACCAGTTTATTTCTGTAAAATAAACGATCATTAGCCAAATGTAAAGTAAGGATGCATGTGTGGATCTGTAGATATGAATCGGTGTCAATCCCTTATGTAAGATAGCTCCCTTCAAGCCATTTCGAATAATAAACCAACTGATGCATATGAATTATATATACTAGTATTTAATTTATAAACCAAACATAACTTAACTAGCTAAAACACAAATAAGCAGTGTACCTAATCGAATTATAGTATAGTAAAATAAGTGGGGTGTCGATCACTGGGAACGATATTTTAATTAATAAACGAAATACTAAAAGTTAAACTAAGAAAAACAACTAAAATTTGGGGATTTATCAGATTTTGCAAGTTTAGATTAACTTAAATTAATCACTAAAAACTCTTGAACTAAGCAAACAAGTAAAGACAATTGTAAATTAGATAATGAATGTACTTTCGTTAAGCTACGAATCACCCTTTTCCCTAATGATTAGTTTCAATACATGGATTGATTTCATTTTGTTACCAATTTAAATGTTATTAGATTTCTTGGTGCGATCTCTTAATGTTTCCACCAATTTATGAACTACTAGGCAGTGGTCTTGCACAAGTGGGACTCTTAATTGATTATAAAGATTTTTGGGCTATGAATGATAAATCTATGATTAATTATCTAATACTGGAAAAATAATCAAAAGCACACATTTAGATCAAACAATGCTCTTTAGCACAATTTAAGCAACCATCTTTATTACCTAATCTATGATTCGGTGAATCACTAGCTCTATCAAGTTTAATGTCATCAATAACTAGGTAAACAAGTTCATGCAATCAAAGTGATCATGTAACTACACAAAACATGAAAGCTAAGCAACAAAGATTGAAACTTTTAACAAATTAGGTATTGATTTATAAAACACAAGCTAAACCAACTTAATAATCCATGAAAATAGAAACTAGCACATAGTATTAGGGTTCATCGTTACTAAACGAAAGTATAAGGTTTTAGCCCACGATTAAAGCAAAAACAAAGTTAAGATCTTATTTAACTAGATTGAGCATAGTAAAAATGATCAAACCTAATGATTTAATGATGGTCTTCCTTTAAAAATCGCCAGAACTTCATCTTCAATCTTCTTCTGACTTCCAAGGGTACTTAGAAGGTATTTTATCGCTTTTCTATCACAACTCTCTGCCAAAAGTCTCTGATTTCAACCTAAATTTTGAAATATATACTTGCCAAAAAAAATAGTCGCCACATCATGGAAAACATGATCCTCCAGTATTCGCCAAGGATTCCGTGTATGTCCGGAGAATATTCTAGACTTGAGACGTGGTCACGTCATGACCTACAAGCGTTCATGTCGTGAGAAAGGTCTTCATGTAAGGATCGAGAAGATTTCAAATGCCATGTCGTAGAATTTAATTTAACATGTTGTGTGAACTTTTATATACCATATTTTCTTCTTTCTTCTTCTCCTAATTTGACCACCAAGCTCCAAAATTTCTACCTTTCTTCAATTTCAATCTTTTTTCCTTAAGAGTGTCTTTTTTGGTTACAAGATAGAATTTAAATATTATAAGTACCAAATATCTTTGCATTTTACCAAAATAACGCTCAAATGATTAAAATAATGCATATATATATATATATATATATATATATATATATATATATATATATATAGAGAGAGAGAGAGAGAGAGAGAGCTAGGTTCTTGGATTGACATCTATTGTGTGGACGTATGGATAATGCTATTCTGTGAGAATAACAAAGAAAATATGTTGTTTGATAATATGAATACATTCAATCTTATATAATTATTGTAATTTTTAAGCATTTTCACTAATTAAATCGTCTATAAGGTTATTATACACTTTTTTTTAATTATTGTCATTCTGTCAGAATGTTATCAAGATGTTTATTGAGTCGTATTCTGTAAGAATTACAATAAATAAAAAACGATGCATGAGAACAAAAATGAATTAGAATTGGTGAGAATCCATTAAAATAACAATAGTTATGTGAGATTGAATGTATTCACATTACTACACAGCATATTCTCTTAGTAATTTTTATAAAATAGCATTATCCACACGCCCACACAATAGTTTTCCATCCACATTATAACCTAGCCCTATATATAACACTATCAAAAAAACCCCACACTTACCATTTGCTTGTCGTCAAGCAAAAATTATTTTCATACATCACATAGAACTTGGAATATCACCATCACACAAAACAATCCAAATTGAACTCACTAATTACGCATCGCCTCAATACATGTATTTTTGTCTAAAATCTAACTACTTCTCAAACCCCAAATACTCACAATCCTCATAAACGTTCCCCACTTATTCTGAACAACATTTATTTTGCATCCCTTCGAATACATCCTCAGAAAGCTTTCTTAACATCAAGGTAATATTTGTTAAGTTCGCAAGCGTTCATATGGTAAAGTAACCTAGAAAGAAAAATTACAACTTTAACTACTAAGCTTTTGGCTTTTAACAATTTAACTTATTCTTCACTGTCTTCAACTTAAAGCCTTCGATGTTTGTAACTTTGAACTTTTCTTTATGATTCTTGATCTTCATACTTTGTAAGGTCTTATTCACTTAACAAACTTCGACAACTTTTTTTTTCTTTTCAATTTTTTTTCATAACTCACTTTTTTCACTCAAACTAAAAACCTAAATGAAAAACACATTCTTAAGCAAAGCAACTTAACCTCAACCCTTTATTGGTTAAATGTATTAGTCTAAAGTGCAATGACAACATCAATTATCCTTGATACATTTGATGTATACAATGCAAAACATATTATGTCCCACAAACTACACAAGTTCGCATTTTTGTCTGATTATTTCACTAGGACCGGGAAGCCACAAATACACTATAACATATTGGCTTAATTAAATCTTAGAGTTCGCATCGAATCTCCCCACATAACACTAGAAAACTAGTCTAAATGTAATAATATCAAATTTTAAAATGTACTAGATTTTCAAAATTAGACTATTTTTGCAAGTCATTATAATTAATTTTTTTAAATCTCTAGCATTTTTAATTTTCATGCTTGAAAATCTTTTTCCGACCTCTACCCCACACTTATTTCATACAATGTCGTCATTGTTTGCATAAAAGAAATAAAGAACATAAAAGAAATAAAATGGAGAAAAATAAACAAACTCTCATGGGTTAATAGCGGCAAGATCAAACCTAATCGCGATGGGAAAGCTTGAACATCTCGATAATTGCTGGAAACTGGACTTTTGTGGCTCGTGAATGTGCCGGCAAAATAAAATCAAGAACTTTGACTTTAAGAATGTGGTGTGAAAAAATTCAAACTGTTCGGGTGCCACGATATGGGAAAGTGTCGACCACATCATGAGATAGAGTTTGAAAATATATGAATTGTGATAAATTGATGTTCACGACATGACAAAATGGTTACCATGTCGTGAGAATGTAAGTGTCAAAACTGGAATCGCAATGGAATAAATTTTCACGACATGACATAATGCTTGTCATGCCATAAAAATTGGTGGCCTCCAAAAACAGTTTCTGTCAAAATTATACGTTACGACATTTCTTTACTTCAAAACTGCATCAACTTGTTTTCAAATCCTTCTAATCTTGCAAAACTCTCAATACACTTGAACACACCGTACACTTATTCAAAGATGTGGTTCTCGATTATAGGCTTCAAATTCTCATGGCTTCTCTTGAAAAAAAATTAATTCTGCGACATGAAAATAACAAGAATCATATAGATGAGACAAGGAAACAAATACAATCACCTGGTCACAAGATTTAAAACAAAACAAATCAAAAATACTCCAAATAAAAGCAAATAATTAAATCAAATAAAAAACAAAACAAAATAAAAAGGATAGTTATCACTCATCGTCCTCCTCTCATGCTCCACTCGACTTGGCTTCAAAATCTTTAGTCGTGAACAACTCTTCCCATGTAGGAATATAGGGCATTTGTTGTGGCATATGCTTTGGGTGCTCAATGTGGAAATATGAGAAATATTTTTCTACAGATTGAGAAAGGTAGTTTACTCCCATATGATGATTATCCAAGTACGTGCCAACCCAGTTTTGAAACGGGTCAATCGGGTCCCTCCTAAAGGTATGTCTTGTGGTGGTAGTTGGCCTTACTCTCTGCTTCTTCATCGTAGTTTCCTTTGTCCTTGCGCCCTTGGCTGCTTCACACCCTCCGTTGGCAATTATGGGTCATCTGGTGGTATTCCATACATACCTCCTATTTTCACCACCACCCATATAGTCACTAAGAAATTCATGGTAAGATCGTGTAACACCCGAATCCTGGTATGTTTTTTAAGCCAAGGTATTCATTTTTGCAAAGGGACTCGACAAGTTAGAGGCCCCAAACTTGTCAAGTAGAAATGACTTTTTGGACACGGGACTTGAAGTCTACTCGACGAGTCGAGAAGCCTCAACTCGATGTGTAGGGCTGCCAGAGTGAAACCCTAATTTTCGGGGTTTGCACCCTATTTAAGGACCTTAAAACTTCATTGTGGTCTCCGTCATCGCCTCCCTCAATCCAGCAAAACCCTAATTTGTGATCTTGAGCCTTTTGAGTGTGTGTGAGTGAAGACATAGTGATTATTTGGTATTTCCTTGAAGGAGTGGAAGCTAGAAGTGCTTGGTTAAAGGAAGAAGCCTTGGATCCAGAGATTTCGTTGTCAAAGCAGCCTTATTGAGGAGTTTGAGAGGAGTTAATCCCAGCACCAAGGATAGTTTAGCTACTTCACGACATGGAGGTGAGTTACCTTCAAGTAGAAGTGGGTCGAAGGCACCAATGTCGGGCCACTAGTCAGAGCTATATTAGAGATTGTTTTCTTTGTGATAATTATCTGGTATGTCTCTATCTGTTACGCTTATATACTAGTATGCTATGATATTATGTGATAGTTGTAGAAGGGGTAGGATAGACCCCAATATCGGTCGATAGGGCCGAAGGGGTATGCCAGCACCCAGATAAGCTAGGTAGTGTATGACTTATATGTTTTATGAATTAGGATGCTATGTGGTAAAAGTAGGGGTGAAATAGTCCCCGGTACCGGTCGAAAGGACCGAAGGGGTAGGCCAGCACCTTGATATGCTAGGCAAGTTACCGGTCGAAAAGACCGAAGGGGTAAACCAGCACCCTGATATGCTAGGCAAGTTATCGGTTGAAAGGGATCGAAGGGGTAACTAGTACCCAAATATGTTAGACAGTATGTGTTATGTATGGTATGTGGTATGATGGGGGAACGCACTAAGCTTTGTGCTTACAGTTTTCAGTTTTGATTTCAGGTACTTCTTACGCAAAGGGAAAGGAACCGACACGGTAGCAGCGCATCGCACACACGATTTTCCGCATATGAGATTCTTAGGATTTGTACTCTGACATTGTTACTATTTTATGACATGCTTTTGAGACATATGATCTATGTTTTTTATGATATGAAATAACTTGATGATGTTTTCTTAACAATTGATTTATGAATCGTTATATCAAAAATGAAACTTTTGGTCTGTATTTTTGGGATGTTACAAGTTGGTATCAGAGGCTTGGTTTGATGGATTCGAACACACCTTTGGGGGTGTCGGGACTCAAATTGAGGGTTTGGAAGATTTTAACAAGAAAATAGTTTTTCTAAAATTTAAAATAAGGAGTTTTGAGAAAGAACAAGGTGTGTGGTGCGTGCAATTGGCTGAGCTCAAGTAAGTTTTCCCTAAGATACCCATACATGTTGTTATGATATATGATATGATTATGAGAATTGCATGCTAGATTAGGGCTGAGGATCTAGGAAGGATGCCTTATAAGCCTGTTATATGTATGAGAAGTGCATTCTAGATTAGGGTCGAGGATCTAGGAAGGATGTCTTATACGCCTGTTATATGTATGAGAACTAAATTCTAGATTAGGGCTAAGGATCTAGGAAGATGCCTTATATGCCTGCTATATGTGCTTATTGAATTTCATGCTAGAACTGATTAGTTAGTGATATGATGGCCTGAATAGGATATGCTTGGTTTTTTACTCAATGCTCGAATGTTGCTTGCTTTGTGCTTTTAGGATTTCTAGTTATCTTTAACTAACTAGTAAATAAATACGTCAAGTTACATATTGCGAGGACTGAATAATTTCAAAAGGTTAGGTCTAGCCCTATTTCGCAGCTCTCGTTTGATTCCAACCATTGTAGGGTAGGACCTCTCATTCGAAGAATTATATAGTCTTAGTGATATGTAATGGTATTCACGAGCTAGTTACGTAAAGGTAGTAGGGATTTCTTATGCAACTGATGGTAGAGAGTAGGTCGGAGAGTTACCCTAGGGTAAGCCTAGAATGAGATTATTGTAGCGAGCAGTAGTAGTAGAAGATACTTGGTGAAGTCAAGGAAATCCTTGAGGAAAGTACGGGTAGATATGGAAGGTAGTATGGGCCCGTACTACTGAAAGCAGAGGATTCATACTCGAGTCAAGGAGTGTTGAGATAGAACAAGGGAACTTGTAGAGTGTGTGAGACCTCTCGAGGTTATGTATGACCCTGATGATTATGTGTTTTGTTTCAGAATGGTGGTGACACGTCACGGAGCAGGAGGTTCAGTGTATGGATCAGGATGAGGTTCAGGCTCTGGTGCAAGTTTCGAGCTGGTTGATGACAGACTACGCGAGTTCATCGCGTCCGAGATTATGAGAGGCATCCTTGAGGCGACCCCGGTGATTTTCGAGTCGATGAAGGAAGGGATCATCGAGCTAATGGAATACTGTCTCATGGCGTTCAGGAGTGACATGGCATCTGGCCACATAGGGACACACACACTCTCCTTCAAGGATTTCAGGAGATGTGGTGCACCAAACTTCCACGGGGTGAAGGACGCCGTTGTGTCCTGGAGATGGATTGCAGACATCGATGTTGGATATAGTGTCTAAGTCCATAACTATATTTGGTATGTACTTGACCGGACCCGGCATGGTCCATTTGGGTTGCACTTCACCCGAACAATTTATGGATAATCTTTTGAGAATAGTATAAGTTATGATTTATTAATATATTATAAGTTCTAATATATTAATATAAAATCATATTATTTAATTAGTACTGATCTATAGTTAATCCAGGATTAATTTACAGATCAAAATTATGACTAAATAAATATGGGCTCTTGTATTTATATAGTGTGGGCTAATGCTTATTTGGAATGGGCTAGGCTTGCATGGAAAGTTCATGGATACTCCATTGAGCTTTAACTCATGGATCTCATGGAAATGAAAAGACATGGGTATTAAGGTTTACATGGATGTAACCCTAATCCACCACACTATATAAAGGAGGCTTTGGTTCTTGAAATCACACTAGTTGTGGTGAGTAAAGTGAGAGGGCTGATTTCAAGAAAGGTGATTACTATTCTCTCAAAGTTCCAAGTTTGTGGTGATTTGTGATTTACATTTGAGGCATCCACACTATTGGTGCTAGGCTCTAAAACTCCAAGCAATCAACTACAACTACAAGGTAAGTAATTCTAGTAGTTTTATTTGATTCAAGTTCCCCATGCCATGCTAGATAGGATATGAACCTTGGAAAAATAATTATTTGTATGTATCATAGTCAAAGATAGATCCAAGGTTTCTAGGGTTACCATAGGAGTGTTAGAATGCTCAAAACCCATCAGTGGTATTAGAGCCTAGGCTTGTTTGTATGATACTTGATGCAAAAGTTGGTTTTTCAAAAAAACTAAAATTGTACAGATTGTTAAACTCGACCAGTTCTGGCCAAAAACTCGCCAAGTTCATGCGTTAACACATGAACTCGACGAGTTCCTTAGGGAACTCGACGAGTTTAGCTTGCAGAATGCAGGTTCTCGTGTTTTGCTGCTGGAAATAGACTAGAAACATTACCCTAAACTGTTTTGGTGTTATAAAACTCGTTTTAGATGGTGTAATGTTTATGCTAATCCATTTACAATGGCTATTATCAAAAATTACAAGTTTTATGAGTAATTTATGATTCTTGAAATGTTCATATTCATGTTCTTGAACTTATGAAGATTAGATGATCATAGGAGTTGTTTGTAACCTACTTGGTAGTTTACATTCATGATCATTATGTGTTTTAATGGAGTCCATAACTTGTCCTCAAGTTATGGAAATCCAAAGGTCACGCTTTAATAAAAACCATTAAAAGAACACAAGGGTTATAAAAATGAAGAGTCTTCATTTTTAATACTCAATTAAATTCATAAGTTATAAGAAATGAAAAGTTTTGAAAGTTTACAAAACTTGCCCTCAAGTTTTGGAACAAGTAAAGTCATGATTAAAACTTTAGTTCCAACCCTTAGAATTTTAAAAGTTAAAATTCAACCCTTATACTTTAAAATATTATAAGTTAGTATATATATATATATATATATATATATATATATATATATAATATATATATATGTGTGTGTGTGTGTGTGTGTGTGTGTGTGTGTATAAGATCAAGTCGTCTTACCGCTACTACGCCTCATTCACGAAGCCGGTCTATAAGGGGGGTATAAGGTTGTTGTCTATAAAATGGCAACTTATTGGGTGTCCACTCTCACCCACCGCTTCCTTGATTGGTGGTGGTCGTTAGCCGAATGGGTAGGTCAAGGGCTTATAAATTCTCATTAAAAGTATAATGATAATACTAAAGTAACTAAACCTTATTAAATTCCCAATCTTAGTTATTTTAGGAAAATGTGAATAAGGTGCTAATCCATGAAATTACACTTTACACTTTGTTTAAGTCGTTAGTGGAGTGGTTGTGGTTAACCGGCACACTAACTTGAACTTAACAAGGTAGGTAAAGGGTGACTTAATGTTTATCATAGTATCAATGGAGCGTGTGTGATTAACCGGCACATCGATTGAGGGGTAATACATTAAGGGTACCAAGTAATTTGCATGGTTACTTCACACCTTGTTTTGTGATCCTTGGCATCCTAGTCACAAAACTTGAAGGGAACACTAAAGATTGAAACATGCCATTGAAGAAAGTTCAATGAATCTCAAAGAATCTAGGAGTTTCTAAACCAATTAAAACCTAATTAAATATTTCGTTTTTCATGGTGGAAATTGGTGAATCGTCATTCACCAACCTTCAAATATCTTATAGCTTAGATTACGACATCCCTCTTCTAAGTTATAAAATATTGTGTTGGGTCTTAGCCTTAATATTAGATTTGGGTGTTTTATTAAGGACTATCTCTATATCTAATCTAATTTATTCCTTCTTCGTTTCAGATGTCTTCCAATAATAATGCTTCAGGCTCAAACCCTACTAGCTCCTTCTCTCTCATGAATCTTTGTGGGAGAGTCATCTTTGATGGGTCCAACTTTTCAGATTGGATCAGAAACATCAGGATGGTCACTCGGTATGAGAACAAAGAATATGTTCTCGAAAAGGAGTTGAAGGTACCTAAGCCAACTGCTACTCCTGAAGAGCTTGCTGAATATGAGGTACATGAGAGAGATGCTACAAAAGTGGCATGCATCATGATGGCCACAATGACAGCCGAGCTCCAAAAGTCCTATGAGGACTATTATCCTTTTGACATGCACCAGGACTTGATGGACCGCTACCATCAAAGTGCTCGTAAAGAGCGATATGAAATAATCTCCTCCATGATAACAACCCGAATGAAGGATGGTGAACCCATCACCGGCCACATGCAGAAAATGCAAAGGTATGTGGACCGTTTACTGAAGCTCAATGTGAACTTCCCTGAGGAGTTAGCAATAGACATCATTTTGCACTCCTTGCCATCGTGTTATGATCAATTCCGCATGACATATCACATGAAAAAGGAAGAAGTCACCCTCAACAAACTTCAAGGACTCTTCAAGACCATCGAAAGTGGTCTAAAGGGTAAGTCAGTTGTTACTACTCCTACTCCTACTCCAACTGCAGCCAACGTCTTGGAAATCAAGCATGGCAAAGGGAAGAAGAGAAAGAACCCTTCTAAGGGTACCAAGGTTAAGACCCTTGAAGGCTCTTCTTCAAGAAAAACCAAGAAAGGTTTTTTCACTCCTTCTGTTAACCCTAATGAGGCTGAATGCTTCTATTCCCATGAAAAGTCGCATTAGAAGCGAAACTGCCCAAAGTACCAGCAAGATTTGAAGGATGGGAAAGTAAAACCCAACCATGCAGGTATATACACTATATTGTCTAATAACTCACCTCATTCTAAGTCTTGGGTCCTTGATAAAGGTTGTGGTATTCACATATGCTGTGATTTGCAGGGACTAAAAAGAAGTGAGAATGTGGAGCATGGAAAGATAAACTTCATCATGAGAAACAGGAAAGCTTCATCTGTCACCAAGATAGGAGTTTATTCCTTAGTGCTAAATAGTGGGTTTACATTAGATTTGAATAAATATTATTATTCGCCAGAAATGGCAAGAAATGTTATTTCCTTTCATGCATTGTATAAACAAGGTTTTACCTTTTATTTTGATAATAATAATGGTAGTATTGATGCTTTCTTTAATAATGTTCTTTATTTTAAAGCATTACCTTGTGATGGCGTGTATGAAATTGTATCTATTATAGATAATCTAGGAAATAATGTATTGTGTATTGACTCTTCCACTAGCTTAGATAAAGCATCTTTATGGCATTGTCTTCTTGGACATGTAAGCAGGAAACGCATAGCCCAACTCCAAAAGGATGGAGTCTTGGAGTCATTTGACCTAAAGTCAAATGATAGTTGTGAATCTTGTTTGCCTGGTAAAATGACAAAGTCACCTTTTACCGGCACTTGTGCTAGGGGTAAAGGTTTGTTGGACCTCATACACACAGATGTGTGTGGACCCTTCAGAACCGCCACAAGAGATGCTAATCGGTTCTGTGTGAGTTTTACTAATGATTTTAGTAGATGTGGATATGGCTACCTAATCAAGCATAAGTCAGAAACCTTTGAGAAATTCAAAAAGTTTAAGCAAGAAGTGGAGAATCAGTTGGGTAGGAACATTAAGATGCTTCGATCCGATCGTGGTGGTGAGTATCTTAGTACTGAGTTCCTTGACTATCTTAAGGAATGTGGGATTATCTCACAATTGACACCTCCTAGGACACCACAGTTGAATGGTGTAGTTGAGAGGCGCAATCGGACCTTGTTGGACATGGTTCATTCCATGATGAGTCGAGCTTCGCTACCAATCTCATTTTAGGGGTATGCCTTAGAGACTGTCGCCCATATCCTAAATCTAGTTCTTACAAAGAAGGTTGCCAAAACACCTCACGAGGTGTGGACTGGAAAAGTTCCCAATCTAGTCCACATCAAGATTTGGGGTTGTGAGGCTTTCATGAGATGCGATACTCACGATAAGCTCGAACCCCGAAGCGAAAGGTGTATTTTCATCAACTACCCACAGAAATCCTTTGGTTACATCTTCTACAGATCCAATGATAATGTGGTCTTTGTAGCAAGAAGAGGATTCTTGAGAGAGAGAGAGAGAGAGAGAGAGAGAATTCATGAGCCAAGGAGACAGTGGGAGGAAAATTGACCTTCAGGAAATTCAAGAGTCAAGTGGTGAAGGTACCTCAAACCCTAGCCCTCAACCTGAGGAGGAAACTCCTATTGATCCGACTGAAGAATCTATACCTCTGAGGCGTTCCACCAGAGTTAGGAATGCACCTGAGCATTATTATGGTTTTCATTTACTGTAGAAGGTGAGACACTTATCAGTGACAACACAATGGTAAATCTGGATGAGCCTAACAGCTACACGGAAGCCATGGCAGGCCCTGAGGCTGCTAAATGGAAAGAGGCTATGGATAGCGAGATACAGTCCATGTATGACAATCAAGTTTGGAACTTGGTTGACAATGTACCTGATCATAAGATAGTTGGGTGCAAATGGATCTTCAAGAAGAAGACAGACATGGATGGTAATGTACACACTTATAAAGCACGACTGGTAGCAAAGGGTTATTCTCAAACTCCGGGAGTTGATTATGATGAGACCTTTTCACCAGTGGCCAAGATTAAGTCTATTAGGGTTCTGTTAGCCATTGCTGCATTTCATGATTATAAAATATGGCAAATGGATGTCAAAACCGCTTTCCTTAATGGAATGTTGGCTGAAGATGTTTACATGGTCCAACTAGAGGGTTTTGTCAATACAGAGTACCCCCAATAGAGTGTGTAAGCTCGAGAAATCCATTTATGGATTGAAATAGGCACCTCGTTGATGGAATCTTTGCTTTGATGAGAAAGTCAAAGAATTTGGCTTTTCAAGGAGTGAAGATGAATCTTGTGTCTATATCAAGGCTAGTGGGAGTATACTCAGCTTTTTGTTACTGTATGTGGATGACATACTACTCATAGGAAATGACATCCCAATCCTGCAGGAAGTAAAGTCTTGGCTTGGGAAGTGTTTCGCTATGATGGACCTTGGAGAAGCTGCCTATATCCTAGGGATAAGGATTTTGAGAAACAGGAGTAAAAGACTAATTGGACTTAGTCAAAGCACCTATATGGACAAAGTATTGAAAAGGTTCAACATGCAGAACTCCAAGAAAGAAGAGTTACCCATCCAGAGTAATGCCAGATTGAGTAAGACACAAAGCCCTAGTATTGAGGCTGAGATAGTAGAAATGAGTCGAATACCTTATGCTTCAGCTGTAGGTTCGATCATGTATGCTACGACGTGTACTCGACCTGATGTAACCTTTGCTTTGAGCATGGTTAATAGGTATCAGGGGAACCCTGGCAAGGCACACTGGACTGCAGTAAAGAATATCCTCAAGTACCTACGGAGGACTAAGGACTGGGTCCTTACCCTCGGTGGCAGTGAGGACTTGAGAGTTGTAGGGCACAGTGATGCTAGCTTTCAGACTAACATGGATAATTTCCGCTCTCAGTCGGGCTGGGTCTTTACCCTAAACGGAGGGGCAATTACTTGGAAAAGTTCCAAGAAGGAGACAGAGGCTGATTCCACTTGTGAATCAGAGTATATAGCAGCAAGCGAGGTAGCAAAGGAGGCTATATGGCTCAAGAACTTCATCGGAGACCTTGGAGCTGTACCAGCTATAAAGGAGCCAATGGAGATTTTATGTGACAGCAATAGTGCTGTTTCCTTAGCCAAGGAACCAAGAGATCATGGGAGATCCAGACACATTGACAGAAAATATCACTTCATCAGACATCGAATAGAAGAAGGAATCCTCGTGGCAAAGAGGGTATCATCAGATGAGATCCCAACAGATCCCCTCACGAAGGGACTGACTCGGGCTAAGCATCTCCAACATGCTCGGAGCATAGGGCTGAAGGATGATATTAGTTTTAGTAGTTAGATGATCTTGAAATTTGTAAAATGTAATTGACATTTGATGATAAATAAAAGTTGTTATTTATGAGTAAAGTGTTGCTATCTCTTGTGACTCGTTTACTATTATTTCTTTTTGCATATTTTGACTTCCTTAATAATTATGTTATGGTTTATATCAGATTATTCAAACTCTCCACAGTCGGTCATATGTTGGAAGTAGATATGAATCAAGACTGTCATGGGTTGGCTTGTAGAGATCTAAGATGTTAGACAAAGCGAGGCGACAACACTCATGAGTGCTCATAAGTTCTGAGTATTGGATTCAATCCACGCTCACTTGTATTACTTCATGGAATTTATCTCGAGTGATCGTGAGACAGTAATATCATATAAGTCTTCAAACCTAGAGATATGATTTGTTGCCTATGAGTTGGTTATGCATTGATTGCACGAAAACGCATTGGTAACTTGATGATATAAACCATGCTTTTGTGTGTAATTCAACAAGTAGTAGAGCAAACATATGAGTCGAAGTTTATCTGTTCCTTCTAGGATTAGAAGAGATATCTAGGCCCCTCGAAGATTTTGTTTTGACCTATGAACCGGGCCCGGTCAGAACTAAATTGATGTGTTTAGTAAAGTTCTATGTCAAACAAATCGGAAATCGGGAAACAAATGTTGGACAATAAGCAAGACCATGTTCCATGTATTTATCCGACTGATATCTAAAACAGAGGATTATATGACCACTTATCTAAAATGGCGCGTTCTAGTTCAACAGAGTTTAAAGAGCTACGATTGCTGATCGGTTCCTGAAGTCATACTTACAACTATAGTTATTAGACATATCCAAGTGGGAGACTGTTGGATATAGTGTCTAAGTCCATAACTATATTTGGTATGTACTTGACCCGACCTGGCATGGTCCATTTGGGTTGCACTTCACCCGAACAATTTATGGATAATCTTTTGAGAATAGTATAAGTTATGATTTATTAATATATTATAAGTTCTAATATATTAATATAAAATCATATTATTTAATTAGTACTGATCTATAGTAAATCCAGGATTAATTTAGAGATCAAGAGTATGACTAAATAAATATGGGCTCTTGTATTTATATAGTGTGGGCTAATGCTTATTTGGAATGGGCTAGGCTTGCATGGAAAGTTCATGGATACTCCATTGAGCTTTAACCCATGGATCTCATGGAAATGAAAAGACATGGGTATTAAGGTTTACATGGATGTAACCCTAATCCACCACACTATATAAAGGAGGCTTTGGTTCTTGAAATCACACTAGTTGTGGTGAGTAAAGTGAGAGGGCCGATTTCAAGAAAGGTGATTACTATTCTCTCAAAGTTCCAAGTTTGTGGTGATTTGTGATTTTCATTTTAGGCATCCACACTATTGGTGCTAGGCTCTAAAACTCCAAGCAATCAACTACAACTACAAGGTTGCGCAGGGTTGCGCACGGTATGTCGCCTACGTTATGGATACCCGGGAGGCGGGTAAGGCGACTGTGAGTGATGTACCAGTGGTGCGAGAGTACACAAACGTATTTCTAGAGGAGCTGCCTGGGATACCTCTGGAGAGGCAGGTGGAGTTCAGGATCGACTTAGTCCCTGGTGCAGCTCCGATAGCCAAGGCACCGTATCGGATGGCTCCTCCCCAGATGTAGGAGTTCTCTACACAGCTATAGGAGCTGTTAGATAAGGGATTCATTAGGTCGAGCATCTCGCCTTAGGGAGCCCCGATCCTATTTTTGAAGATGAAGGCCGAGTCACATCGGATCTGTATAGATTACCGGGAGCATAACAAGGTAACGATGAAGAACCGCTACCTACACCCGAGGATTGATGATCTCTTCGACCAGCTACAAGGAACATCTTGGTTTTCCAAGATAGATTTGCATTCAGGCTATCACCAGATGCGATTCAGAGATGAGGATGTACAGAAGACTGCTTTCCGGACTCGCTATGGCCACTACGAGTTCGTGCTGATTCCCTTTGGGCTCACCAATGCTCCTACCGCGTTCATGGACCTCATGAACCACATATGCAGACTGATGTTGGATCAGTCTGTGATCGTCTTTATTAATGACATCTTGGTTTACTCCAAGACACAGGAGCAACATGAGGAGCACTTGCGATAGGTGTTGGATACCCTGAGGAGGGAGAGCTTGTACGCCAAGTTCTCCAAGTGTGAGTTCTGGTTGCATGAGGTGCAGTTTCTTGGGCACCATGTCAACCAGAACGGTATTTTGGTAGACCCGGACAAAGTGGAGGCCGTGATTATATGGGGGGTTCTGAAGTCTCCATCTGAGATTTAGAGTTTCCTCGGGTTAGCAGGCTATTACCAGAGATTCATACAGGACTTCTCCAAGATAGCGGTACCCTTGACACGGCTGACGAAGAAGGCTATTGTATTTCGTTGGGGGCCTGAGCAGGAGGCAACGTTCAATACATCGAGGCAGAGGTTGTGCGAGGAGCCGATCTTAGCCCTGCCATAGGGCGTGGAGGATTTTGTAGTGTACTGTGATGCGTCTATCTCGGGTTTGGGCGTGGTATTGATACAGATGGGGCACGTCATCGCTTACGCCTCGAGGCAGCTGAAGCCTCATGAGGCGAACAACCCGATGCACGATCTGGAGTTGAGGGCAATTGTATAATGGTTTCACATAAACTTGACCTTATATATATATATATATATATATATATATATATATATATATATATATATATATATATATATATATATATATATATATATATATATATATATGGTCAAAATGAATGGCTAAAATTATGTGTCCCCAATTCACAAAATATAATGGTTTCACATAAACTTGACCTTATATATATATATATATATATATACACACACACACACATATTGTCCGGTTCCTGTGAGGACTCGTGAGGACACATTAAAAAATCTAAAAAAGATACAAATTATAAAATCGAGTATAGATATATGTCCACGAGAAAAAAAAATTGGAAATTATTTTTTGCATCATTAAAATTGATTCATGATTCAATTTTAATTTTTTACTTTACATCATTATGATCAATGAATCAATTTTAATGACCCAATTTTTTTTTTCAATGCTTTTTTTTCTTCCGGACATAAATCTATTCTCGATTTTATGCTTCGTATTTTTTTTTTAGATTTTTTTTTCAATTTTTTAAAAGTATCTTCAACGTTCCTATTTTACTGATAGTTACAGAACAAAGCCTAAAGGTGTGTTTATTTTTCTATTTCACCAAAAGTCTTACACATCTTACGCATCCGTACTAACTACTAAGTGTCTCTACACAAAAAACTCTCCCTAAGCATATCCATCATATATTAAATTAAATTAGAATTATTGATAAATACTTTTAAATTTTTTTAACTTGTAAATTAAAGTAGTCCAACACCATGAACGCTTACGTATAAAATTTCCATTTATCCATTTCCAAAAAATCTATTACATAGAATAAGAAATAAAGAAACTTTTGATGTATCCTCATCATTGATGTGATAGGAAACCTCGTTAAAATTAAGCTGATCCAAATCCTCTACTATCAACGAGTTGTCGGTTTTCTCCATAAACACACGTTCATGAAACGTCGATGGAATAAGCTTTAGCTCACTTTTCTTGTCTAAAAACTAACCGAATCTTAATCCATTTACTACACAAAACTCTAGCTGCCCAAAGTTCGAACCCCTAAAAAGAAAATCACAAACATTTGTGTACGATTAATTTAACATTAGGTATATGAAAGTTGTGAACTATATATAATAATGCTCTTAGTTCGGTCTCTAGATGATGTACTACGTTTCAGAATTTACTAGAACTTGCTTTTGCATTAATCTGACTACTAAATCTGTTGTTCTCATGCTGCATTAAAAAAATGTTTAATCCACTATAAATCTACTTGCAAAATTAGGTTTTTTGCAAGTAGAACCGGGATTTTTGCATGTGATACGTATGAAAATTCGAGATATACCTTCGAAAAACCTACAAAAAATCTGACAAAAAATCCAGTTTTCACATCTGAAAGTCGGTGTTTCATAGGTAAATTTGTGATTTTAATAGATGCCACAACTAAAATCTATGAACTTCTTGTGAAACCTAGTAGGTTTCTATGAAGTTATATAACGAAAAATAAGCAAAATGTTAAAACGTATAAATTGTTATATGAAGGAAAAGAAAAATACTCACTATAAGGGTAAATGGCTATCGTTTGCATCTTTTCTCGTGCCAAAAAAATACCAATGAGGTGCTAAATCCTAATGTAAAAGTAAGGAAGCAATTATTTATTTATTTATTTATTTTGTTTAGTTTAAATAATGTGGATTGGGGACCACTGATCGGCCCATTTTGCAGCCCGTTTTTCATATTTTCTTAGCCCATTTGAAGAATTTTACACTCAGATGCATATTTTCACACCCCATTGCTTGAATTTATGGGTTTCTTTTCAGAATTTCCTAACTGATAACTAAAGCTTGAAAAAACTTTAATGGATTTTTCTCTAATAATAATAACAAATACCACAAAACAAATCAATATCTACCTACTTGTAATTTTATTGTCTTGATTGTTGATTCCGCCAATATTACTATTATAAATGTATAATGGAACTGAGCTCGGCCCCACTCTTTCGTTACACGAAACTGCAATGTCATGGACTGTTATTTATTTACTCGAAATTGACATATCAATGTCATTGCTTTTAGTTTTATATTGTTTGGATTCAACTATACAAGAATATATAGATATAAAATATATATATCAAAAACATCATAAACTAACCAAATTTTTCTAGAAGGTATAATATAACTGTTAAGAAACTAAATATTGAATAATCGGTATGATTGTATGAAGAGTTAAAAAAAAATATGCATCCATTGATTGTGTAAACATAAAAAAATTAAATGGACCTTATATGAATGTGTTGTTGGTTGGGTAGGTGGGTGTTTGGTTGGGTTAGTAACTCAATTTAAAATCTATTGATCATTTTTTAATATTTGAATAAATTAAAGAATATATATATATATATATATATATATATATATATATATATATATATATATATATATATATATATATATATATATATATATCAAGGTTGTAAAAATCGCTTGACGTTAGCTAGTCGCTGGACTGGAGTCAAGGGATTAATCGGCTAGGCGCAGATTCATCGGGGACCATTAATTGTTAATTTTTTAGATTTTAAAAAATTAAATATGACTAATATCATATAAAAGTTCATAAATACCACTAATATCATAGCAAAATTGGTTAATATGATAAATTGGTTAATATGATAAATACAACACTAATCATACCTCAAATAGTTTATATTGAGATATAATTTCTTCAAAGTGTTAAAATCTCATCGGGTTCTACTGTTTCAGTCATTTTGTATGCAATGATTAATCGTTAGGCGCTCTCTAATCGGTCAAGTAGCGCCTAGGGATTAATAGGAGATTAATCGGGACCTAATCGTGATTTTTACAACATTGATATATATATATATATATATATATATATATATATATATATATATATATATATATATATATATATATATATATTTCATGAACTAATATTTATAAGAAAAGATTATGATCAAGAAATAAATAATTGGGTTTGATACTTGGATTATACATCAAACTAGATTTTATATAATAATATAGTTTTTAAATATCGGTCAAACATATTTGGTGTTGGATTGACTAAAAAATTATTTGTTTTTATTTTGGACAACAAAAGTTTTATCTACTAGTAAGGTGTTTGATTAAAAAGAATCTTTACAAAGAAAGTATAACACTATTTAGCTTAGTACTTTTATCTTAAAAAAACCTAGAAAAATATAAATTGAGAAACAACCTTGTCTAACAATGTAGTATCTTTTAGCTTTACTGCCTCAAAAATAATTGAGTTCGGAAAGTTCCAAATCACAAAATAAGCCGTGAGAACCATTGCATCCAGGAACTTGTTTAGTAAACGACAAAAAAGGGAGGTCAAAATCCCACCCTCAACTGATTTAATGATTTTAATCCCAAAATGGACAATGCCACATGACAACATAATAAAATATGGTCAATGATCTCTAAGTTTGCATCACAAAAGAGCATAATAATGTCTCCATATTATTCATGCATTTGGCAAAGTTTACTCTAATGGGCTTTGTTGTGTTTCACCGTATTCTCCAATCCAAAACAATGAACATGATAGATACCAAATTGTTCCATTTAGTTATTCGAGTCAAATGACTAAATTCTAGGAAATCAAGTTTTCAAAGGAAAACTTGATTTTCAACCAAATATCATCGACTATCACTCGTATTTTCAAGCAAAAAGGATTAACATCAAGACATTTTCTCTGAATTTAATTGAAGTTTCCTTGATTCAAATAAGGTTATGTTTGATGTATTAGCTGAAAAGTAGTTGTTAGCTGAAAATATAGCTGATAGTTGAAAAACTAGTTGATAAAAAATAATATTTTGTAAAACTAGCTGAAATATATAAAATTACATAAAATGATATTTAAGAGAATGTGTTTTTATAATTAATTAAAAGGTATTTTTGGAAAACTTTTAAAAAGCTCTTAAAAACTAGTCTAAATAGCTTTTTAAAAAGATAGCTTAAAAACTATTTTTTAGTTTAAAAACTCAAAAGAATAAGCTAGCTTATCAGCTAGTTGTGGCATGTCTAACACAGCCTAAATAAATTCAAAAGAAATCAATTTTTCAAAAAAAACATTTCCAACCACATATCATCCAAAGTTGATTTCTTGATTTTAAGATGTGAATCCAAAGTGTGTTTGCATGACTACGAACAAGGTTGCGCCAAAATGATCATCAACTTAATAAATAGTCTTAATAACTTAATCCCATAAAACTTGAGATTCTCAAGAAAGCATCTTTTCTATTTAAGCAGAAGAAACCTATTAAAAGCGTTCAAGCTTCCAACTCCAAGACCATGTTCCTTTTTGCTATCCATAATCTTATTCCAATTCACATATGACAACCTTTATTCTCCTAATTCACGACTAACAAAAAACAATTTCTTTGAGATAACCCAAAATAATAATGAGCGTTTACTAGGACTTGAAAATTGACTTCAAAGTAAATTGTAATATTGTCCAAAACATATTTGATTAGAATAAGTAAACCGTCTAGTAACAAATTTTTAGCTTTCAAATTTGACAATTTAAGTGTGTGAAATTATCAATGACTACTTCCAACATTCGGTTCGAGAAGTATTGGTATCCACGGTAAGAAGAAGGTATGTAAAAGACATATTTAAAGGAGAACAACCAATAATCATTACAACATCTTCAACTTCATTAAAAGTAACCTCAACCGCATTAACTTACTTTTTTTTTAAAGTTAACTTTGAGACCAGAAAACACCAAATAATAATAATGCATGATATGTGCATATTTAGTCATACAATATCTTAATACTTTTTGTTGTTTATGTCTCTATTTATGAACAAAAGGTGCTTAATTAGATTAAAATTTCATTTTTAGCCTTAAAGACATGCTTGGATAAAAAAAAAAAGGAAGCGGATTGGGTAATTGGAAGCTTGGAATTTGGAGATTGAAGAAAGAATGCAAGAATGAAGAAAAAATTGTTGAGTTTGTTTCAACTAGACGAGTTCCCAAGAAGTTTCCCGACGAATTCATGACTTGTCAGACACGTGTGTAAAAAGAAAAACTCGTCGAGTTGGGTGATAAAACTCGACGAGTTGGAGTTGATTTTTGGAATCTATATATAGATCGTTTCTCATTCGAACCCTAACTTTTGCTGGAGGCTTTTGGAGAGTTTTGGAGACCAAAGACATTACCAAGAGGCTTTGGGAACCATAATTCAACTAGAAGGCAATTTTGAAGAGATCAAAGGCAAACAACATTACTTTTCTATTAATCTTTTTCATGAATCATGTTGGAACCATTAGATTTTGATTTTAGTGATTTATTTGATGTAGTTATGAGCTAAAAACTTCATACTTCTGTTTAGACTAGATGATCTTATGAATATGGTTTGATTGAGGGGCATGGATTATATAGATTTGGTTATTTATCTTGTTAAGCTTGTTAAAATATCATTGCATGTTAACGATAATTATTTTCTATTAATAACTAAGTAATTGAGTTGCATGAACATTTTCTTTATTGCTTGAATCTAATATATTTGTGAAAACAAGATTGTATGCCTAGTATTAGTGAACATGAACCTAAGGTTAACTAGAAAATAAGTAAGCTAATGTGTGAGCATATTTGATGACCAACCTCATATGAGTTAATAAACCAACCAATTTGATTAACTAATGTTACAAGTCTTACTTGATTCGAACTGAACACTAGGAAACCTGTTAGTTTAATCAACTGACCATTTTTTTAGTTAACTTGTTTGCTAAAGGATTAATAATAGTGAACATGAACCTAATCACATTCGAAATCGGTAACCAATGACATATTAATCCATTGCACTCGCCACGAAATCAACCATAGAAATAAGTGAATCGAATCTAAACGGAAGTCTCTTTAATTTGATTGAATCTAGTTGTCATTTGTTCCTCTTTTGGTTGTTAATTGCCTCTTTGCTAAAGTGTTTAGGAAGTTACTTAAATTTCTAGTCTTGTAAAACTAGAGAACCCCCCCCCCCCCCCATTTTAATTAATTGCTTTATTTATATAATATTAGTATTAATTTTAATTGTTTACCGTTTCCTGTGTTCGATACCCTACTTGCTTAAACTATACTGCTATCGATGGGTACACTGCCTACGTGTGTTTGTTTTTATTTTAGTTTGTTAGGATTAAAACTGGTATACTTTACACACATCAAGTTTTTGGCGTCGTTGCCGGGGAACGGTGTTAATAGTTATTTTTATCTGCTAGTTTATCGATCCTTTGTGTGAGATTTATCTTGCATAAAGTTACAAGTTTTCAGTTTTACTTTTCGTTTTTATTTTTATGATTTTTGTGTTGAACTCGTCGAGTGCATTACAGAACTTGACGAGTTAGTCGCATTTTCAGTTTCATTTTTTTTCTTTTTGTTTGTTTTACGCTTGTTTTTCTGTTTTGTTTCAGGAAGTTTATGACCAAGAGTTCCAGCTTTATAGTAGTGCCACCCGTGGAAGATTCGGAATCGATTATTCGCAAAAAGAAGGACAAAGCAATAGGAGAATCAAGCGGTTTTGACAAGAAGATAGAAGATTTCAAGCCGAACACACCTAAATTTGAAGAAGAGAGTGAGACGGAACCAGAAGAAGAGATGGACAACATTGTAGACATACCCATAGGCGAATAAAAAAGGAGGATGTGTAACGATACTGGACCAGGACTCATGCAACCCGTGATTCCAGCAACAACAAACTTTGAACTAAAAGGTCACATACTCGCCCAACTGAAGGACATCCCGTTCCATGGAAAAGATCACGAAGACGTATACAAGCATATCGACGAGGTCAACGACATAGCCGACTACTTCAACATTCCGAATGTGCCTCGCGAGACTGTTCTACTTAGGATGCTACCAATCACATTCAAGGGAGCCGCGAAAGATTGGATAAAATCACTACCTCCAAGATCCATCACAACATGGGTTAAGATGCGTGAAGAGTTCTTTGATGAATTATTCCCTCCCTCAAAAGTTTCCAATATGAAGAAGGTAATTTCAAATTTTGAGCAAATAGGAGGAGAGTCGCTTTATGAAGCGTGGGACAGGTACACGAGTTTGCTAAGAAACTGCTCCCAAAATGACCTAAACATTCAACAAGAAGTTGCAATTTTCTATGATGGAGTGAATGTGACAACCAGGCAGCTCCTTGACTCACAAGGACCACTCATGAAGAAGGCACCCACGGTTATAAAAGAATTGATTGAAGAATTCTCTAAACACTCAAGAGAATATCATAACCCGAGACACGAATCAAATCGAGGGGCAGTGAAGTTAGTTTCTGATGACATGGCGGAAATGATGGCTAAGTTAGACAGCATGGATCGTAGGATGACAAAGATGGACCAATCCATCCACGCCATCTGAGTGGGTTGTGACAATTTTAGCGGGCCTCACCTTACCAAAGACTGTGACTTGGACGAGAATGGAAATCGAAAATCTCAAGTGTGTTACTCGAGTGGTGATAGGTATGATGATGATTGGAGGAAACCTAAAAAGGAATGGCTAGCATATGAAGAATACAAGAAGGCAAAGGAGGAAAAGTATAGGAAAAAGGCGAGAGGTTTCTATCAAAAGGAGGAGCCGGTGCAAGAGAAGAAAATGGAGTTTGAAGACATGCTCACATTATTTTCATCCGCATTTGAGAAAAGACACAACGAAGCCGATGCGGTGATATGAGAGCAACAAGCAATGATGAAGGAGCAGCAAACGTTAATGAGAAATCAACAAGCCTTGATACTCAACATCGAGAAGCAACTAGGGCAACTTACAAGGAAAATCAATGAGCGTTCATCGAGCGGACTTCCAAGCAACACCGAGCAAAACCCGAGAGTGGCGCATGTAAATGCAATAAATACAAGGTTTGAGAAGATTTTCACTCCTATGATGCCAATCTAGAATGAATACCCACATGTGGTGCGGGAAAAAGGAAATGAAATTCCAGAATCGTAAACTGATAACTCAACTCGGCGAGTTTTGGAAAAGAACTCGACGAGTTTTCCGCATGAAGAAAAAAATAAAACTCCAATAAAATTGTACCAGCCTCCATTGCCATTCCCAGACCGGACCATACAAGATAGACAAATTAAAGAGTATAAGAAGTTTTAGAGCACATCAAGGCCCTTCAAATCAACATGTCATTCATCGAGGCCATAGCACAAATGCCCAAGTACAAAAGTTTCCTAAAAGAACTCCTCACCAACAAAAGGAAGATGAATGAAGTATCGGAAGTCATTCTAAATGAAAATTGTTCAGCTGCTATGATGAACAAACTACCAATGAAGATGGGTGACCCGAGGAGTTTGACTTTGCCATGTCAATTCGGGAATTTGGATACATGTTACACATTGGCTGATTTAGGGGCTAGTGTAAACATTATGCCATATTCATTCTTCAAGAAGTTAAACCTTCCAGAACCGAAGCCAATCCATATGGCAATTCATCTAGCTAACAAGACGGTAACATATCCAAGAGGGATCTGCGAGGATCTTCTAGTCAAGCTGGATAAGTTAGTATTTCCTGTTGATTTCATAATATTAGATATGGAGGAGGATCATAAAGTTTCAATTATTCTTGGGAGACCATTTCTTAACACCACTTGTGCTATAGTAGATGTGCAAGAATCCAAACCCACTCTTCGAGTGGGAGATGATTCGGTCACTTTTGGAGTCAATCAAGTGGAAAAGCATTCAAAATCTAGTGATGATGCGATCTCCCTGGTGGATACTATTGATGAATTCTGAAAAAAAAACTAGCGCTTTGGCAATAAAACAATTCAAGGGAATTCACAATGTATTTAGAAGAGAACTTTGATGCTCAAAGAGACTTACAAGAATTAGAGAAACTAATTAAGGGAGGTGAAGGTGATGAAGATACAGGAAAGAGAGTTTGGAGAAACTAGAGAATACCATGGATTGGAATGACAAGAAGAATAATAACTCTTCTATTGGGTTGCACATGATTAATCAAAAAGTGGAAGAAATTAAGCCAACAAAGGTAAAGAGAACCAAGCCTCGTGCCTTAGTTTCTACCACCTTTGAAGTTTTCACTTTTAAACCACCCAATTCCTAAGTATATGAAGAAGGTGAGACAGAATCCGTGATCTCAAGTGATGATGAGGGGATGAGTTAAAAGGCAATTGAGATTGACAAAATGGAAGTGCAAAAGGTGGGACAACTGAAAGAAGAAGAGAAGACCAGGCTTATTAAGAGGGGTAAAGGAACAAAGCGTAAGTATGAAGAAAATGTCACTAAAAAGAATAAGGAGGACTTAAAAAGGCATACATAAGGTATGTACAAGCTTATAAAAGAAGATGGAAAGTGAAAAAGGTGAAGAAGGAATTTCTGTCGGAGGAAGCCACTGCAACGTAGAGTGGGAAGTAGTCCAGTTCAAGACTCCTCAAAAAGAAGCGCTTATAGGAGGCAACCCGTTGTTTGAGTTTGCTTTCTTTGTCCTTTTCTTTTCTTTTCATTTTTAGTCTTTTATTTCATTTATTTTTAGTATTTTGTTAGGATTTTTACTCTTAGTCTTCTCATAATTTCTAAAATGTTGCTTGAGGACAAACAAGGTTTCAGTGTGGGGTGTGGCAGAATTTTTGTGAGAAAAACTTAATTTTTTTATCACAGCCTTAAATTCGGAGAGTTCCATAAGTGTACTCGACGAATTCACTTGATTTTTTGTGACTTTACTTCAGAACCCGTCTCTACTCGACGAGTTAGGTCCCCCAACTCGACGAGTAGACTTTTATTACCAAAAATAAAAAAAATGTTTTTAAACTCGATCAACTAGGGTTTTTACCCTAAAAGGAAAAAGTTCATCAGATTCACCCACCGCACCCTAGCTCGTCGAGTTTTTCCTCTCAAGCAACAATCTTTCAACTTTTCTTGGTTTTCACTCGATTTCTTCACAAAGGTAAGATCTTTTGCATTCAATTCAGTTAAAGTTCCGATTTTTATAAGCATTGTGTTTGATTTAGTGAAGAACCCCTGATTTTGAACTTGGCATAAACTTTAGCGTTTCATTTTGAAGCAAATTAGGTTGTTTTAATTGATTTTTCTTGCAATTTTATACATGTTAAGCAAACCCTATAAGTAATTTTGAGTTAAAAAGGCCGAATCGGTTCAATTCAGAAAGAAAAAAAAATCGGAATATTCAAAGAACTCGTTGATTTGCTCATACAACTCGACGAGTTGGTTTTTCAGAAAGTCCATAATTGTTTTAAATTTTATTTTTAACTTTATTTTGGTAATTTTTTGTCTCTTTTGTTGTTTGTTTTCCAAATAATGAGAAAGGGGGGGGGGGGGGTAGAAATCAACAACTGCCAAGAGACCAAGATGACTTTCCTTTGTTTCACTTCCCACAAGTGGTTCAACAAACGAATTTAATTGAATGGAGAAATAAGTTGGAAACTTTGAAGACGAAGGAATTTTATATTGCTATTGAAGTGAATTGGAATTGTTTGGAAGAAGTGAGTTTGGCAGAAGCGATGAACCCTTATCTTATGAATGTGTTTACAAATGATGGGGTTAGGGTTATTTGCATGACATGGAGAAGGATGTTTCAATTGCAGGAACCAGTCTATAGGGAATTGTGTTTAGATTTTTATACCACAGTGAGATTTCATGGAGGTGATGATTACTTTGACACACATGCTCTCACTTTTTGTTTTGGAGGAGAATATCGGAAATGCAGCATGGCTGAGCTGGCAAGGAGAATGGGTTTATATAATCAATCTAAGGCCATGACAGGAGGATTCAGGCTATTTCTTGATCACTACCATAGGCAATTTCCACAAGGAGTGAATGGAGCAAACTGGTGGAGTACAATTGCTCAAGGTGTTTATATTCCATCTGCAACCCAAGAGGGTGATATTAGATCACCAGTTCATAGGCTTATCTCGAGCTCTATTAACATGATAAAAGAGGATGATAAAGTCCCAAGCCTTGATCTCTTCTACCTATGGAGCATTCTTACACCCAACGTCTTCTACAAAATTCATTACTCCTTAGAGAAATATTTGGTAGAAAGGGGAGTCAATGAAAGGAATACGTCAAGGATTTGTGGAGGGATGTTTGTATCACACCCCGAAAACCGAAGGCGGAAACATTTCCGGGGTTGACTCCACGTTGAGTATCAAATCCAATGCACATAGTAAGTAAAGTAAAACAACCATTACATTACATATAGAAAATTTTACATTTGTTTCAAAATTAAGTTGTACAGTTGTGATACATAGTATATATAAACAAAACGAGACAAGTCTTCTGAGCACACCGTCTTCGAACAAAAGGATCTTCGGGTACCTGTCTAACGCTGACCTGAGAATACAAGCGGTTTGAAAATCAGCATAACGCTGGTGAGTTCATAAGCAATTTTGTTTTATGAAAACTGTACAAGCTTCCTTTCCATTTTCTGAAAATGTTACACACACCAAGAAAATCCCATATTTTCTAAAAAAGGTTAGTTATTGATTTCCGAAAATGTAATGTAAAACTGTCCACTGAAAACATGTTTACCCTTATTAATGTAAGTTATCTGGTTTGTTACTCCTTTCTGGTTATGTATGAATGTTCCCCAGGAAAATCCCATATTTTCCTGAATGTTGGTTACCAAATGTGAAAGATGTATACTGAAAACCTGGTTGTTTTGTGCAATGTATTAGTTTTAACACGTATACAAAATTAATATTTAAGAAAGTAAATTAATTACTTTATTCATTATTACTATTAAGTAAATTTATGTTATCCTAATTGTGAGTTCCATAACCGTACAATAGACTAGATATGGCAATAAGTAGTCCACATCACCTTATGACTTTCGTCACCCTTGAACCATTTCGGTTCGGCTGTAGCTAGCAGCCAGGTGTGGGGTAGTCAGCCCCGTATAGATCTATACACTCAAGTCACACTCCCTATCTAAGAGATTCTGGTTACGGTTGCGGTCCTCCACTCGCGTATCTCTGTGGAGTGTTCGCTGAGGACGTGTCTCCAATTATATAGGACTAATAAATTTACTAGTAATAATACGATTATCCTCCACTCGCGTATCTCTGTGGAGTGTTACCGAGGACAAGACAGTGTACAAAAGCTTATGTTAAAGGTTCAAATTTTATGCTTTTAACTGATAAAATGTAGAAGACCATTTGTGAAATAAATAAAACATAACAATTTACAACTAATTTCACAAATAACGTATATGATTACCCTGCAAGTTTCAAACGGTTATCAGTTGTGATTATCAGTGTCAAAAGCATATAAGTTTTGAAACACACACATGTAAAACAAGTTTTAAGTACAAGCAATCCCTTGTACTTTGCTTGTATTCCCCCCCCCCCCCTGAAAACATTGAAAAACCAATGACAAAGGGTAGGGGTATGAACTCACCAGACGAGGAGGCGCAACTGTTTCAGACACTAATCGTTGGTTCGGGGCTTGATTACACGCGAGGTTCCTATGTAATATGAAATAATATCCAAATGTATCTAATTAGATTTAAAAATACTAATTAGATGGGATACTACACTCCAATGAACTAAAACACTTCAAAACAAGTGTTTGGAGTGACCCGGGTGACATCTACGGACATGTAATGATGCGGGGGACTTGGGAATTGAGTTTACTCTTCAAGAGTAAACTCCTTATGGATTTTTTGGCCACATACCCCATACACACATGATTTCACGGCCGTGAACTCATGTTTGTAGGTTTTAAGGTGCTAAATGGCTTGATTACTCATGGGAATTGATGGAATGGATTTTTCTAAGGCCTTGGAATGCATTGTACTAGCATATATATCATTTATGGGAGTTCACGGCTGTAAACATGGATTTTACGGCCGTAAACTCCCCCCAAGCTCAATCCATAATTATTTTGTGAGGCTAGGACAATCACATGTGATTCTAACTAATTTTCCAAGCCTTGGTATGAGTTTTGGGCATCATTTAACATGTTAAAAGGAGTTTACGGCCCTGGAACATGTTCTTGGGATGTCATGGCCGTAAACACCTAATTGGAGGGTGTTTGACATGTTTAAGGTCCCCAAACTATTTTTAGATGATTCTAGGATTTATTCCAAGGCTATTGGTGGAGTTATATGGCTTTTAAACATGTTTAAATGAGTTTACTCCCCATGTTTGAGGGGTTTACGGCCCAAGCATATTCCTTGTCCGTAAACTCTTATTTTCTCCTCAAAATTCATGTTTAGGGTGTTCTAAGTCTGGATTTGTAAGCCATAAGGTCGTATCTAAGTCCTAATGTTGGTTTGGAGGGATTACATTGCTTAAAACCCAAGTTTTTAGGTGTTTACGGCCCAAGCATGCTCCTTGGCCGTAAACACATGTTCCAGGTCCAAATTGATAGATTAAACACGAATTTGAAGGCCTAAGAGGTTAAACAACAAGTTGGGGATGTTACCTCAAAGATTTGGAGCCTTAATTCAATGTTTTGGACCTTGAATCTTTGGTTGAGGAGAGAGGTTAGAGAGAGAGTAGTGAGATGGAAAAAAAGCTTCAAATGAAAGTTTAGAACACTTTAAATAGTGTTCGGAATTTGGACACGGTGGAATTCTACCCGATACCGGCGTTAGACGGGGCTTTTGGTCGCACCCGACCAAGTTGCCGTAACCCGACATGGTCGATTCTAGAAATGTTCCGATTACTAATATGGGGTGTTAGAATGAGTTCTAAATGTACTAGGACACCCATTAAGTCATATTAGATAATCTCTAATTAACGACTTAATTTAATGACGAAATTGGAAATAAATTTGGAAACGACGATTGGTTAATTGAAATGGATTACGAAAAGGGTTACAAGCAATGGTACGAAATTTCGGGTTGTTACAGTTTGTTACCTGATTGGCAATGTCATATGGTATTTTCAATGGTGGGACACGAAACTTCCTTACCATGTTGAAAACAAATCGATTTAGCTTTCTTTTATATATGAGGGCTAAAATAGTAGAGGATATTGGTGATCCCGGTTGAAGACGAGTTACCCATGGACCCGTACAACATAGAATTGAGAGCATATCAAGATGATATAGGTCGTGGTTTGAATCACACCAACATGAACTTAGAATATATGATGAGTCACATGAACATACCATGCAATGAATCTTTTTGCGACTACCCTTACATTCGAAATTGGGAGGACCGTTGGAGGGCAAGAAAAGGTGGTGCGGGAGGAAGTGGAATCGGAGGAGGAGAGCAGGATGACGAGTGACTATCGTTTTATTTATGTTTGGAGTTTGTTTAGGACAATTTTATTTTTATTTGTTTGGTTGTTTTTATTTGTTTGGTGTGTTTATGTTTGAAAACTTGTAGTAATTAGGGAGAATGTAGGAATTTTAAGTTAATGTTTGTTTTCCTTATTATTATGTGGTTTTATGTCTTTGATTTTGCAGAAAATTAGG
Source organism: Lactuca serriola (assembly GCF_051521515.1). NCBI lineage: Eukaryota > Viridiplantae > Streptophyta > Magnoliopsida > Asterales > Asteraceae > Lactuca > Lactuca serriola. The sequence goes on from NC_136411.1 coordinate 334,295,338, forward strand.
GTGAGAGTGATCTATTAATTAAAGTGTGGGGGAATTAATGTGAGCGGTCGATTTGTTTACAAGAAGATTAAAAGATTTGAGTGATTCGTTGAGTCCGATGTCTTAAAATGGTTAAAAATGAGTCTTATCACTGAAGAAAATAAGGATATGTATTACCCTAATACCATCCTTGAACACAAAATCAGAACTGGAGAAGAAAGGAGAAATTGCCCAAACAGAGCCAAAAAATCGTCGAGTGCATATTTGAAACTCGACGAGTTACAGAGGAATTTTTTGTTTTCTGTTGAGTCACGATCCAACTCAACGAGTCTCCACATAAAACTCGGCGAGTTGCTCAGTCTTTTATTTTCGAGTCTTCGATTTGATTCCACTTGAGGCAGACACTATACACATTTATGAGGCCCATTTCTAGGCGATTCCAAGAAGCCCTTTCCTGAATATTTAGAGGTGTCAACCACACGAGATTTTGAAACCCAAGGTGTGGATGAGTTGTTCCCATGCCGAAGTTAGATAAAGATGGAGCTTAAAAAGAAGAAGATCAACCTCGCCATTTCTATCCCAAGGGAGTCTGTTCCAATTCTCTCTTTACTTTTATGTTCTTTAATTGTTGTAACATGCAATTGGGAACATTGCATGAATTAAGTGTGGGGTAGGGGGTTGGCTACATTAGTTAAATTAGAATCCTAGTCATAAAATTAAAAAATTTTGTATAAAAAATTACTAGGATTAATTCAGAAAAAATTGGTAAAGCAATTAGGATTCCAGGCTAGTATTATGTTTGATGATTATATGAGGACCTAAATGTTTATTTGAGCCTATATACGTTACAGTGCATTTGTGGCCCCCTTTATTCTAGTGAAATCATGGAACATAAACACAACCTTGCTTAGTTTGTGGGACACAATATGTTTAGCAACGTGTACTAGAAATGCATCCAGGAAAGCTAAATCTCCTTGCATAAGCATATGTTTTTCTAGGTTTTTAGTTTGACTGAAAAAAGTGAGTTTGAAAAAAAAAAGATTGTTGAAATGTTTGAAAGAATCTACAAAGCTATGATGAACGAAGACATATCTACAAATTATTGAAGATTCAAGGCAAAAAGTTATCAACTCTTTTATTTTATAGTAATTTTATTTTTTCGGTTATTTTTCCATATGTATGCTTGGGGGTTTAACCAAATATTCCTTGAGGTTAAGAAATTTTTTTGCAGATGGATTCGGAGGGATACATAAAATAAGTGTTGTTAGGAAAAAAATTGGCGAGTGTTTATGAAGATTGTGAGTATTTAGGGTTAAGGGGGGTCCTTATGAAAAAATTTAGACACAAATGCATTCGTTGCGGTCTTGGCATAATGGTTGGGTTCGATAGGGATTGTATTATGTGATATTAGTGTGCTAAAATTCAGTCTTGCTTTGGGGCAAGCAAAAGTCAAGTGTGAGGTATTTTGATATCTGCATATTTAGTCATATAATTCATACAATATCTTAGTACTTTTTGTTGTTTTTGTCTTTATTTATGAACAAAAGGTGCTTAATTGGATTAAAATTTCATATTTAGCCTTAAAGAAATGCTTGGATGAAAAAGGAAGCGGATTGAGTAATTGGAAGCTTGGAATTTGGAGATTGAAGAAAGAATGCTAAAATGAAGAAAAAATCTTCGAGTTTCTTTCAACTAGACGAGTTCCCAAGAAGTTTCCCGACGAATACGTGACTTGTCGGACACATGTGTTTAAAGAAAAACTCGACGAGTTGGAGTTGATTTTTGGAATCTATATATAGATCGTTTCTCATTCGAACCCTAACTTTTGTTGGAGGCTTTTGGAGAGTTTTGGAGACCAAAGACATTACCAAGAGGCTTTGGGAACCATAATTCAACTAGAAGGCAATTTTGAAGAGATCAAAGGCAAACAACATTACTTTTCTATTAATCTTTTATGTGAATCATGTTTGAACCATTAGATTTCGATTTTTGTGATTTATTTGATGTGCTTATGAGCTAAAAACTTCATATTTCTGTTATGATCTTATGAATATGGTTTGATTGAGTAGCTTGGATTATATAGATTGTGTTATTTATCTTGTTAAGCTTGTTAAAATATCATTGCATGTTAATGATAATTATTTTCTATTAATAACTAAGTAATTGAGTTGCATGAACATTTTCTTGATTGCTTGAATCTTATAGATTTGTGAAAACAAGATTGTATGCCTAGTATTAGTGAACATGAACCTAGGGTTAACTATAAAATAAGTAATCTAATGTGTGAGCATATTTGATGACCAACCTCATATGAGTTAATAAACCAACCAATTTGATTAACTAATGTTACAAGTGTTACTTCATTCGAACTGAACACTAGGAAACCTGTTAGTTTAATCAACTGGCCGTTGTTTAAATTAACTTATTTACTAAAGGATTAGTAATAGTGAACATGAACCTAATCGCATTATAAATCAGTAACCAATGACATATTAATCCATTGCACTCGCCACGAAATCAACCACAGGAATAAGTGAATCGAATCTAAACGGAAGTCTCTTTAATTTGATTGAATCTAGTTGTCTTTTGTTCCTCTTTTGGTTGTTAATTACCTCTTTGCTAAAGTGTTTGGGAAGTTACTTAAGTTTCTAGTCTTGCAAAACTACAGAAATCCCTCATTTTAATTAACTGCTTTCTTTAGATAATATTAGTATTAATTTTAATTGTTTACCGTTTCCTGTGTTCGATACCCTACTTGCTTAAACTAAACTGTTATCGATAGGTACACTGCCTACGTGTGTTTGTTTAATTTGAGTTGGTTAGGATTAAGACTGGTATACTTTACATGCATCAATGCATCTCCCATTAACATGAACACAATGTTTTAAAAATTGGTTATGAACTGGTTGGACCAGAAACCAGAGATGAGCGGTTCAACGACGACCGACTTTATGCTAAGTTTTTTATCAGATCGATTCGATGGTTTATTAGACTTAAATAGTTTCATTTCACTTAGTTCGTTAAAAAACATCCAATTTTCAAAACAAGTTGAATAGCTTCATCGATCAGGTTATTTGGAGCGTACACAACCCGAAATGCACACCACTACCATAACTAAAAGAATTCTAGGTTATATATATATATATATATATATATATATATATATATATATATATATATATATAGAAACAGGATCACGTGAGGATTCTTTTTTTTGATGAGGATCCCTCTTGTGCCTTCACCATCGTTTGATTCCTCATCGGAATCGTCCCCCTCGTAGTCCATCTCTAGGTACTCCTCAGGACCCACTACTAGGTTTTTCTTCATGAGCCTCTCCTGGTTCTTCCTTGGTCCGTTCGTTGGCCACTACGGCAGGATAGTAAGGGTCTTCTTGGTAAGATCCAGCCATGTTGCCTGTCCGAGAACAGAGGAAGGAGACACATGTAGAAGGTTTAAGTGTGGATGTCATATGGTATTCTAAAGTACTACTATAGCATTACATGTTTGATCCTAGGGTTTCCTGGTGTACAAAATCGTTTCAAGACTACCCTCACTCCCAAATACATGTTGTTTGTATCTCAAATAAATATAGTTGATCAGGCTATATTTATCCCAGATATGATTACATAACTGTGCAGGATTGACTGTAGTGTTCAACATCTAAATACTTTGGTTTTGTTCTTGTTATGATACGGTTCTAGCAAGTATGTATACTTTTAGAAGATACTTATATTCTTAAGGTGTACTTTTAGTCAGGGTGTTTTAGTCCCATTGTATTTATAGTTGCATATCTTGTATGGTTAGATATACTAGTTCACTATAAATAATGGTTTGACACCAATTTGTCATACCCCCGAACCAAGACGACAGAAACGTCCGGGGGCGGATGACTTCATGTACAATATCATAACAATTGAATATTAATGAAGCATAGCAACCAAACATCATACATTACAATATACCAACATCCATTGTCTTACAAATTGTACTTTTTTATCAATTACACAAAAATAAAATAAAGTATGGTCGCTCAAAAGGTAGTAAAACAATCCTGATCCAAGGCTCGAGTACCTGGTCACTAAGTCCCTGAGAATACAAGTCGTTTTAAAAAGCATCAACATAGAATGTTGGTGAGCTCATAAGCATATTTGTATGAAAAACTTTGTAATATCTTTTCTTATAATAAGTGTAAATCTCCAGAAAATCCAACATTTTCTATAAAAAAAAAGTAGATTGTGAGTTTCGTTCCAAAACCGTGTATAATTGCATGCATGTCCTTTATTATCCTTTGTTTGTATTTGAAAAGAGTGTATCCCCAGAAAATCCCATATTTTTTCTATATATAGGTGTTGTGGTGTTAAAACCCTAAGACTCGAGTGGTGAAATCAGTTTTCAAAGTATACGAAGCATAGCTTGGTATTTTGTGAAAACTAGTTGAGTGTAAATTCTTCGTAAATTCCAATAATGTGGTTATTCTCTATGTATCTCTTCCTTGTAGAGTAATGATGAATAAATCCATAATATCCTATATTTCTGATATATAACGGTGTTGTGGTCTTAAAACCCTAAGACCCGAGTGGTAAAATGTCACACCCCAAAACCTTGACGGCAAAAACGTTCGGGGGCGGAGGACGTCATGTACATTATCATATCAATGCATAATAGTAAAAAAGCAACAACATAATCCATTGCATTAATAGAATAATTTAATACAAGTGTGTTTTTTGTATAGTTTGTAAGACACCAAAATATGAATAAAAATAAAAGATGAGTCTTGTATATGCTCCGTCTTATCAAAACCTGGTCCAGTGTACCTGTCTACTGGTGACATGAGAATACAAGTTATTTTGAAAGAGTATATCAGCCTTTAAGCTGGTGAGTTCGTAAGTGTTTAGTGTCAGTTGTTGTAATAATTTAATGAAAGTGTTTGCAAATGTTTGTATCTCCTAGAAAATCCTATATTTTCTACTTTAACTGAAATGTAGTCTTCTACCAAGACATGAATGTTCTGTATGTTTTCTACTTGTGTAAAAGTGAGTGTTTTCCCAAAGACTGACTATCATTTACCAAAAATATACTTTACATTGTCGTTTATGTGAGAAGATCACAATTTGAATGTAATGGGAAAATAATAAAGATGTACTTGTAGTATTTGTATATAGCAACTACCGTTAAACTAACTACCCTAAAACAATTGTTTTAATTAAGGTAAAATGTGATGAGGTTGTAACCATACTTGATTGACTAGAAAGACACGACGATCAAAGACGTCGAAATGGTATGACATTCATCACCCGTAGACGTGTAGGTCTCACTGTAGCTAGCAACAAGGTGTAGGATGGTCAATCTCGTATAGATCTATACAAAAATTCACGCTCTTCCTCCAGGAGACTCTTGTTACAAAACGTGACACAACAATATATTGCCATGCCATGAAGTAGTGGCTCACATTAATGTTATAGTGTTCTTGTATTAGTATAGTGTTCTCTCTGCTCTAGTGTATTGTATGTTCTCTTTGTATAGTGTAGTGTATGTTCTCTTTGTTTCTCAACATAGTATTTTCTTTCTATATCTCATTATAGTAAGTTTAAACTGACTCATGTATGAACTGAGTCTTGTATGTTTCATTGTACTAGAAATAGTGAGTAGTAATCCTTTAAACTATACCTATTATAGTTTATTAGTAATGTTGTTTGAATGACTGAGTATGTTTGTACACCTTTGCTACTCAAAGGTGTTGAACTGATGTAAGAACTTTTATATCTATACATGTATACATAATATATAACTAAGATTCAAACGATACCCGGACAAACAACCGGATACCCTAAGTCCACAACCAAACAAGGAACATGAAATAAAGTGAGTTATCAATCCTAAGCCCTGTTAACCTTATTTATATAGCAATATCTATATAGACATGATTTTGACAATATATTAGTTTAAAAGAGTTTAATAAAAACTTTAACAAATAAAAGAGTTTTAACCATTTGAATGGCTATTTATGACTTGATATCCGCTATAAAAATGTTTTGAAATAGATTGCTTGATAAAACCGTTTAAAGTATACGAAATCCACTTGTTTGATAGTTATTAATCATATGTGATTGATATAATAAGTATAATGTTTCTACTTGTATTCCCCCCCCCCCCCCCCCCGCCATAAAAGCATTTAAAAGATAAGTTAAGGGGTATGAACTCACCTATAGTGAGTGATACGAATGTAAGTTCGATATAGGATGCTAAGTGTCAAGTGAAGCCTCGAGCACAAACGGATCCTATTAAGCATATATTGACACATGTATGTATATAATTAGTGTATATACAACTAATCATGCAAGGAAGCCACCTTAGGGACTAGGAAACACTTAGACTAAAGTGTTACAATCACATATGATTGCATCAAAGAGGGTTTACGACCACACTAGGGTGTGTACGGCCAAGATGTGTACGGTCCTTGTGGTGTACGTCCATTGAGTGTACGGTCATGGAGTGTACGACCGTACACTCATGGAAGAACATGCAAAGGAGTTGTTTTTCGGTCCTATCTAGCATCCATTAAGTGTTCAAGATCCTATGTTGAGACATTAGATGAGTTTGAGGCCAAGACATGCATCAAACAGGGGTTTACGGCCATATGGGGTGTGTACGGTCGTACACCCTTGGTGTTCTTGCATTAGATGGTGATCCAAGGCTAGGAATCAAGTGTTTCTCAAGCTTAACTAGAAGGTAGAAGAGATACTCACACTTTTGAGGGTTCCTATGGAGTTTATGGCCCAAGAACTAGTAGGTGTTCTTGGTGAAAGTGATGAAGACTTGAAAATATAACCAAAAGAGATAATTTCATGGATGAAATCATGGATCTTCGCTAGATAAAGCAATGAATCAAGTAATCAATAGAATGAATACTTACATATTTGAAGATCAATGTGAAAAGCTTGATGATAGTTAAGAGAGAATTGACTTTCTTGACTTGGAAGTGTGAAAAGTGAAGGAAAAAGAAGGAATGACTCATATATGGGCATGAGTTCACGGCCACATTGAGTGTGTGGCCGTACATCATGTGTACGACCGTACACTCCTCTTGAAGAAGTGTTTGGCTTGAATGCAACTCGATGAACTTAAGATAACTCATCCCTAAACCCAAACCTTGACTGTATTAGGCTTAGAACACTCAAATAGACCCTAAACAATGCTAAAAGATAGCAAAAATGAGTCTGACTTTGATTGAATTGAATGGATGTACAAGATAGAAATTGGAGGTTGTTACATCATCCCCCCGTTAGAGATAATTTCTTCCCGATATTAGAGTTTAAGCAATTACAAATAATTAATCGAAAAGATGAGGATAGTTCAGTTTCATTTGATCCTCATGCTCCCAAGTGAATTCAGGTCCTTGCTTGGCATTCCAACGAACCTTCACTATTGGGATACGACTTTGCTTCGTTTGCTTGACCTATCGGTCCATGATCTCTACTGGTTCTCCCACGAATTTGAGGCTCTCGTTAATCTCGATCTCGTCGAGTGGGATTACAAGAGTCTCGTCGGACAGACACTTTTTCAAGTTCGAGACGTGGAAAGTAGGGTGTATGTTACTAAGTTCGTGAGGTAGTTTGAGTTTGTAAGCTACAGGGCCGATTCTAGCGATAATCTTGAAAGGCCGTAAGTATCTTGGATTTAGCTTTCCACGCTTTCCGAAGCGTATCAAGATCTTTAAGGGTGAGACCTTCAATAGAACGCGGTAGCCCACCTGGAGTTCCAAAGGTTTCCTTCTCTTGTCTGCGTAGCTTTTCTGTTGGTCTCTAGAGGCTTTCAATCATTCACGAATCTGAATGATCTTCTCTATCGTTTCCCGAATGATTTCAGGACCTATGAGAGTGTTGTCAGGAACACGTCCTTTAGCTAACTGAGTGTCGCCCACCTCAGCCCAGCACAAAGGGGATCTGCACTTACAGCCATAGAGGGCTTCAAATGGAGCAGCCTTTATGCTCGTATGATAACTATAATTGTAGGAAAACTCGACAAGGGGTAAATGAATATCCCATTCCTTTCCAAATTCAATTACATAGGCTTGGAACATATCTTTCAAAGTTTGAATAGTCCTCTCTCTTTCTCTGTCGGTTTATGGATGGTAGGCTGTACTCATGTCCAGCCTAGTTCCTAGGGAACCTTGCAGCGACTGCCAAAACCTTGAAGTGAATCTACTATCTCTATCAGAGATAAAGGATATGGGAACACCATGCAGTCGTACGATCTCCTTAATGTAAGTTATAGTTAGTTTCTCCATCTTGTTAGTTTCTTTGATAGGCAGGAAGTGCACGGACTTGGTTAACCTGTCTACGATCACCCATATGGTATCGAGACCACCCATTGTCTTGGGAACTTGGTTATGAAGTCTATTATGATCTGCTCCCACTTCCATTCCGGTATCTCCGGTTGTTGAAGTAAACCTGATGGTTTCCGGTATTCGACCTTAACCTTGGCGCAAGTAAGACACTTACTCACGAAGGTAGCAATCTCTGCTTTCATGTTAGGCCACCAGTATAGCTTTTTAAGATCCAGGTACATCTTATCTGAACCTAGGTGGACGGAATATCGAGTGTGGTGCGCTTCGGTCATGACCAAGTCTCTGAAACCACCGTGCTTTGGTGTCCAGATCCAATCCATGAGATATAAGGCTCCGACACCCTTGACTTCCAAGTTTTTATCCATCCCTCTTAGGGATTCTCCTGCCACATGTTCAAGTTTCAAGGCTTCATGTTGAGCCTCCTTAATTTGTGTGGACAAGCGTGAATGGATAGTCATAGTCAATGATTTGACTCTATGACCAGAGTATTCTTTCCGACTTAGGGCGTCAGCTACTACGTTGGTTTTATTGGGATGATAATGAATTTCTCATTTGTGGTCATTGAGTAGCTCGACCCACCATCGTTGTCTCATATTTAGCTCCTTCTGGTCGAATATATGTTGAAGGCTCTTGTGGTCTATAAAGACAGTGCTTTTTGTACCATACAAGTAGTGTCTCCAGATCTTCAGAGCAAATACGACTGCTCCTAACTCAAGATTGTGTGTGGTGTAGTTGACTTCATGTGTCTTCAATTGTCTTGAGGCATAGGCGATGACCTTACCTCATTGCATCAGAACACAACCAAGCCCTTAGTTGGATGCATCACAATAAACCACGATGTCTTCTATCCCTTTTGGGAGGGATAGTATCAGTGCGCTGCATAAGGATCGCTTTAGCGTTTGGAACGCCTTCTCTTGTTTCTCTTCCCAGTCAAAGGCCACGCCTTTGTGGGTCAATGCAGTAAGCGGTTTCGCGATCCTAGAGAAGTTCTGAATGAACCTACGATAGTAGCCAGTGAGGACTAGAAATTGAAGAATTTTTGTAGGCGTCTTCGGTGCTGACCCATTCTCAATGGCCTTTATTTTGGAAGGGTCCACATGAATTCCCTCTTCACTAACAACGTGACCCAAGACTTTGACTCTTCGAATCCAAAAATCGCACTTTAAGAACTTCACATAGAGTTTCTCTGATCGTAATGTTTCTAATACTTGACGTAGATGCTTGCTATGCTATTTTACTACGATAGTAGATAAGTATGTCATCAATGAACACAATGACGAAGTGATCCAAGTAAGGACGACATACCCTATTTATTAAGTTAATGAATACTGCGGGCGCATTAGTCAATCCAAATGGCATCACTACAAACTCGTAGTGTCCATAACGAGTTCGGAAGTCTGTCTTGGGAACATCCTCCTCTAGCACTCGTAATTGGTGATACCTGAATCTCAGATCTATCTTTGAAAAGTAATTCGCCCCTTGCAGTTGGTCAAACAAATTGCTTAGTAGTCTTGAGTACGACCCATGACACGATGCCTAACCTTCCCCCCATCAAATCGGGGACATGCACCTCCTCCCATACAACATTTCAAATGGTGGTCGGTCAATGCTAGCATGATAACTGTTGTTGTAGGAGAAATCGACCAGTGGAAGGTAAGTATCCCAACTCCCTCCAAAATTTAACACACATGCCCGAAGCATATCTTCGAGCGTCTAAATCATTCTCTCACTCTGTCCATCAGTATAGGGGTGGTATGATGTGTTGAAATGCAACTGAGTACCCAATTCCTCATGAAACTTCCTCCAGAACCTGAATCTGAAACGAACATCCAAGTCCGAAACCACCGAAACTGGCACTCTGTGCCGAACCACCACCTCCCGAATGTAAATGTCAGCTAACTTCTCAGTGGATATACTCTCAGCAATCGGTATAAAATGTGCACTCTTGGTCAATAGATCAACAATGACCCAAATAGCATCAACTCCACATGTCGCATATTCAGATTCGGATGATCCTTCAAGTACCTCAAACTCTTGTAGTTAGTGTAGATACCACACCTAACCCCATAAAGATAATGTCTCCAAATCTTATGGGCAAAAATCACGGCCTCCAACTCCAAATCATGCATATGATAATTCGCCTCATGAGGCTTCAGCTGCCTCGTAGTGTAAGCAATCACATGCCCCCTCTGCATAATAAGAGCTCCCAAACCCAATATTGAGGCATCACAATAAATCACAAAATCATCCATACCCTCGGGAAGCGCAAGAATCGGGGCCTCACAAAATCTTTACTTCATCATCTCAAAATCCAACTGTTGATCAGCCCCCCCCCCCCCACCGAAAAAGCACATTCTTCTTCGTCAAGTGATTCAAAGGAACTGCAATCTTGGAGAAGTCTTGGATAAATCTCTGATAATACCCTGCGAGGCCTAGAAAGCTTCGAATCTTAGATGGAGTCTTCGGGACCTGCCATAGCATCACGGCCTCGGTCTTGGCCGTATCGACCGATATACCCTCCTGGTTAATGATGTGCCCCAAGAACTACACCCCGCGCAACCAAAAAACACATTTGGAGAATTAAGCATACAATCTCTCCCTCCTCATGGTCTCCAACACCTCACGCAAATGCTCCTCATGCTGCTTCTTGGTCTTGGAGTAGAACAAAATATCATCAATAAACACTATCACCGACTGATCCAACATCCCCCTACAAAACCGATTCATGAGATTCATGAACGTTGTTGGTGGATTGGTGAGCCTGAATAACATCACCACAAACTCGTAATGACCATAACGAGTCCTGAAGGACGTCTTCTGCACATCGTCATCGCTTACCCTCATCTAATGGTAACCTGATCGTAGATCAATCTTGGAAGAACAAGATGCACCTTGTAACTTGTCAAATAAGTCATCGATCCTCGAAAGTGGGTGACGGTTCTTCATCGTTAGCTTATTCAACTCCCGGTAGTCAATGCACATCTTGTGTGAACCATCCTTCTTTTTCACGAGAAAAATCATGCTCCCCAAGGTGAGCTGCTTGGTCGAATAAACCCTTTGTCTAGCTGTTCCTAAAGCTGCATAGACAACTCCTGCATCTCGGTGGTGCCAAGCGATTTGGCGCTTTAGTTATTGGAGCAACACAAGAAACCAAATCAATCTGAAACTCGACCTGCCTCTCGGGAGGCACTCCTGGAAAATCCTCAGGAAATACATCAGGAAAATCCTGAACAATGGGCACCCCACTCAACTCCTTCGTGCCATCAACTCGAGTGTCTGAAACATAGGCTAGGAACCCCGAACAACCCTATAGAAGATATCTATTGGCCCTCGAAACTAAACAGAGATTCGACCCATACAAAGCTCCCTCGCCAGGAATTACCAGTTCTCCGCACTTAGGGTTCGAAATCTCACTAGCAGATGCTCGCAATCAATCATGGCCCCATTGGAGCCCAACCAATCCATCCCGATGATAACCTTGAAACCTCTCAATGGAATCGACACCAAATCAATAAATTATTTCTCACTAAACAGGTCCAGGACACACCCACGATGAACCCTCAGAGCACTCACGGTACGGTTATCCATAATCTCAACCTCCAATGGAAAATCCAGAGTCTAGGGAGTATCACAAACCTTCTTGCTAAGTGAAAGAGATACAAATGATCGGCTAGCTTCCGAATCAGAAAATACATGAGCAGTCATACCATTGACCACAGAGGTCCCTATATAAGATCGGATATAATCATAAGCATAAATAAATAAATAAAGGAAGAAATAAAAATATGAATAAGACACGTACCAGTAACCACATCTGGTATTGCACAGGCCTCATCAGTGGTCAGCCGCAATGCCTTGCTTTTCACCATAGGTGCCTCCGCCTTGCCTGTATGGCCTTCAATATACCTTAAAGTGGATGGCGTAGGCGCCGCCACTGCTCCTCCTGCTAGTCTCAGACAATCGTCCTTTTTATTGTCTGTCTGGTTGTAGTGAAAACAATTCAATGCACTCCGAGGGCAATCCTTACTCATGTGCCCCGTTGTCTGACCACCCCTAAAACATCTCAAACCTACCAACCTACATACCCCACTGTGCGAGTTGCCGCACTTGCTACAACGTCCCCAGCCCTGTTGGCTCCTAGCATGTGGCTCCGAAGGCCTTTTTGCCTGGCCCACAACTGTCTGCACTTTCTATGGCTTGCACAATGTCCAAAGCTCCAGCTCAATCTCCTACTCATGGGCCTTTTTGATCATATCATTCAAGGTCTTGCACCCTGAAAAGCTCACAAACTCCTTGAAGGCATCCCTTAGCATGCCATGATACCTCGTCTTCTTCATTTCCTCATCTGCAACATATTGTGGGACCAATAAAGCCTTCTCCCTGAATTTGGCGGTAATCTCCGCCACAGTCTCTGTAGTCTGGAGATGGTCCTGGAACTCCCTCGCAAATCGCTACACCTCAATAACTGGTGTAAACTCCCTCTAGAACCTCCTAACAAAATCCTCCCAAATCATGACTGCCACTTCCTCCGACCCTACAACTCGGCTAACCTCCTCCCACCAATCTCGTGCTCAAGCCCTCAGCAGGTAGGATGCAAATCCTACCTTTTCCCCTTCTTGGGAAAAGCTCGTCCACCGAGCATTCTCCATGTCAGTGATCCAACGTTGTCTACCGATGGGGTCCTTAGCCCCAAAGAATTTAGGAGCTCCACAGGCCTTGAACTCTTGAAATGAGGGAGTTCAAGCTCTTATCTGACCCACAACAATCTCAACTCAAAAAAGCCTGAGCCTCTCATCCATCAGCTCCATAATCCCCTCCTTGATGGTACCAAACATCAAAGGAGTATCATCCAATATATCGTGAGTAACCTCAGCTGAAATGAATTCGCGCAACATCTCCTCAATTGGTTCCGTGCTTGAGCCAGAACCTGAACTGGAACCAGAACCTGAACCTGAACCTGAACCTCCTCGAGTAGTCATCACCATAATCAATCTGAAAAAAATATAAATAATCAATATATGAATCGAGGAAACTCTCACTGTACCGACCTTCTTTGAGTTTCCAGATCTACTCTTATCTTAGGTATAGATCATGTGCTTCCAGTAATACAGCCCAATACTAGCTTTCATACCAACGTGTACCTTCCTCAAGAGTAGTTATGGGTCCTCTAAGTCACCACACTGAAACCATATACCAACCATATGCTAGCAGCATACATATCCTAGGTACTCCTAGGAAGTCTCAACTCCTAACGCCCGCAATACTAAGAACCTCAATCAATACCGACGGTTGCCCTACGCATGCAAGTTATACAAAAACTAGGATCACATAGACTGTCAAATGATGATTCTAACCTAAGTCCATAACCAAACAAGCAACATGAAATGAGGCTAAATCAATAATTCTAGGGCTATATAATCCTAATCATGTACAAAGTTGAAAGCATACACTTAGAAATTAACTAAGCTAATATCGATCCTAAGTAATACATAGAATCTAACCCTCCTAGGCTATAAGGCATCACACAAATATGGTAATTCTATCATGTGATTCCTGAAGGTACCCTTAACCCTAATCTAGCATGTGATTCAAATATCAAGCATACTAATCATAACACATAAGTATGAGTATTTTGGGAATTACTTACTCGAGCTCGGCTGATTACACACATCGCACCCTTTTTACGTAGTAAAAATCTTTCTAAAAATTCAATTTTATTTTCTTTTAAAAGATTATCATTTCCTCAATTTGAGTTCTAACGCACTCGAAAGTGTGCCTGAATCCCACAAACCAAGGCTATGATATCAACTTCTAATGTCCCCAAAATCATGGAAAACAATTTCATTTTTAATTTAATCAAAAACCATCAAGTATTCATAACAAACCCAAACTTAGTATATCAAATGCGTATAATCATCAGAGTACAAAGCTAAATCATAAAGAAAATGCAGAACATTGGTGGATGCCCTGCGATCATGTCGGGGCCTTCCCTTTTGTACAATGAACATATACATATAACAGCACATGGCTATGTCAGGTCCGTATCTACCCCATATGATAGCATGTAGTTGTGTCGGATCTGTATCAACCCATATAACAACATGTAGTTGTGTTGGGTCCATATCAACCCCCGAGTCCGTAGTGACTCCGAGCTCGGTATGGCTCTCCCTCTCTCTCTCTCTCTCTCTATATATATATATATATATATATATATATATATATATATATATATATATATCATTCAATCATATCAACATAATCACATGCTCACATACATCTAACATATATCAATCATCGCGCCGACATTGGTGCTTTTGACCAACTGGTGTGATAAGAAGACTCACCTCTCAGACACACGAAAAATATCTAAAAGGGACTGCTCCAAAAATCAGCTCAACTGGACACCTATTCAATGATCTGACTAAGCTTAATTATAATTCAAAATACCCAAAATACCCCGAGGTTAAGCATAGCCAAACAAGTTCAAAAGTCAAAGTCAACGGCCAAAGTTGACTTGCCACGTCATAGTGTTCATTCATCACGTTGTGTTCCATAAGGACAAAACAAATGATCTGACCCCCAGTCCCCACGACGTGGTGACCTGACACCACGTCGTGGTAACATGGTTCCAAACAGCTTAATTGATTAAGCTATTTCCTTCAACCTCTCAAGCTAAAAAGCTTAGATCTCACTCAAAACATGATCTAGATGGATAAACTTTCTCACTTCTCCCCTAAGGACCATCCGAAAAAGTTCAAAGCTTAAACCTTAGGTTCTGTAAGGCATTAACTTAACCATTAAGCATTTATTCCTTTAAATCTAAGTCCATCTTCTCTAATAGGTTTCTAACACCGAAATCAGCATCAAAGTTGGTGCTTTATAGACATGCATGTCCAGTGCATCTCTTGAACCCATATTAGGCCAAAATAAGATTTTATAACCTAAATCTCATGCATGATTACAATATGCAACTAAACCTCAGATCCAAGCCACCAATTTCACCAAATGCCCTAAAGATTCATAAAGTTGCAAACTTTTTGAAATCCCACCATTCTAACTAGCTAGAATAAGAAGATTATGGGACAAAGCTCAAGATCTAGAATCCTATCATCATAAAGTTCGAGTTTGGGACCCTTACAAAGTTCCAGAAGAATGCCAAGATAAAGAATGGTGGCATGATTGTTGGATCCTAGTTGAAACAAAAAGTGACCCTCTTTAGCTAAGGAGTCGCAATCCTAGATTGCTACTGATATCGTAGAAGAAAATGACCACCAAAGACTGATCTTATCTTTTGTGAACTGCAGACCTAGAGAACTATCGCAGAGTTGAACGATTGCATGAAGACTTCTATGTTACTTTTCTGACTTAGCGTGTTTACTTTTTTTGTCCAGTGAAAAACATCCAAAGATGAAAGTTGCTTATGAAATAGCTTGTAAATTCCTCAAGTCATTGATATGCGACTTTCGAAAGATTGATGCAGAAATTCATCCAGTCTTTGCCAAGAAGTTCGATTTTACTGAATTCGAGTGTGTGCCAACCTACACTGAAGGAATCCAAGAAATGGTACATGGTGCAAAAAACTTCCTTGATCTAGGGGTCATATACAAAAGAGCTCAAGGTGGTCCCAAATATTTCATTCCGATGACCGCAATCCATCGACTCACCAAGAAACAACTAGACATCACTTTGGCTTCAATGCAAAAATCTAAGCACACTGCCGATGAAGTTACGTTTCAAATCTCAATAAAAATCCAGTGGTTGTTTGAAGTAAGAAAGTCGTGGTGGATTATCATCCGGTTCCTCAAGTTGAACAAGTGGAGAAAGATAGCTAAGAGGTCACTTTGGAGGAAATTGTTGAAATAAAAGTGACCCTCTTTAGCTAAGGAACTGCGGTCCTGGATTGCTGCTGATACGTAGAAGAAAATGACTACCAAAGACTTATCTTATCTTTTGTGAACCACAGACCTGGAGAACTACCGTAGGTTTGAACGATTGCATGAAGAATTCTATGTTACCTTTCTGACTTAGCGTGTTTACACTGTTTTTTCCACTAAACCTTGCATGGTCACTAAAGTCAGTAGTTTAGTATTTGTTTATTTCAAACGTAACTTTTCGAGACTCTATTAATAGAGACTCCTTCATGTAACACGTACCCACTTCCAGAACTATTATCGATATACAAAGATCGTTCATCTCTATTCTATCTTAACTGATATTTCGAGCCCGTCTTCACTTTAAGTTGATCACATTTACTAACTTGTGTTTGAATGCAAACCTTGTTATCAATCAACTTGGTGTCTACTTGATATAATTTGTTGTTATTTATATTTCCACAATCTAACACTTCTAACTTATTATTGTTGAGCTAACAAGATCCTTTGAGATTAACTTATTATTCCGCAACATTATCTTGTACTAACGTTTGTTCAATTTTTTTTCTCAACAATTGGTATCAGAGCCATAGTGGTTGCTTTCAAAACAAAACTCTGATTTTAGAAAGCCTTCTAAAAAACAAACAAAAAACAAGGAAATATGGCACAAGCTTTATCACTGAACGTTTCCAACAGTGTTGGAGGTTTGAATCGAGCTCCAATACTTGTTGCAAATGAATACCATCATTGGTCTCAAAGAATGGAATTGATAGAGATGTATGGAAATTTTTTGAAGAAGGATCCTATGTCCCTGTTTTCACTCCCGTTCAAGCAGGTGGTACTCAAGCACGACTAGGTGTAGGTCAGAAAACCATGAATCGGCCAGCAAATGATGATCTTGAAAAGATGGAAAAAGATGTCTTAGTCTTCTATGAAATCTCATGTGGTGTTCTCCAGACAACTTCCACATCATCATCAATTGCAAATCTGCCAAAGGGATCCGGGATGTACTCAAGAATCATTAAAAGGGGTCTGAACAAGCTCAAGACAAGAAACTGACCACTGCTCTCAATGAGTTCAACAACTTTACAGCTCTGCCCGGTGAAAGTCTTGAAGATTGATTCAAAAGGTTCAACCTTATCATCACAAATCTATCACATGTTGGTACAATTCGAAGCAATCACGAGATAAATCTACAATTCCTAAATGGTTTGGGTAGACATTGGACTACGGAGAAGATGATAGTCCAAGGAGACAAAAAGATCCACACTCTCTCATTGTTCAAACTTTATGGTGAACTCCTTGCACAAGAATCAACCGTGCTAAAGGATTGTGTAGACATGGGAGGACCACTTGCATTGATGGCTCAAACTCCACAGTTCAAAACTCCTCAATACCTATATACTATAGAATCATCATACCAACACTCATATGACAACCCACCACAGTCATATGAAGATGATGCAGAACTACATGATGAAGAAGAGTTTCAAATTGCCATTGATCTAGTTAGCCAACAGTTCAATATACATCCACCACCATCCTTTCATAAAAACCAACAATCCACCCAACCACCTTTCAGTCGTAACTTCAGCCTGCAGAGTAACCATCCAAGATATCCCAGAAACCCTCATCGTCCTTCACAACCGCAGAATACTTCTTCTAAGGAGCTACCATGTAACTACAAACCTTTAAACACCGATACCACTATCAAAGACAATGATGGAGTCGTTATTTGCCATAAGTGTCACAAGGAAAACCACTTTGCCAAAGACTGCAAAGCAAACGTGGTGAAAGACAAGGATTTTTTATCCTATAATGGCTCAAGAAATGGAGGAAAAAGAAAAGGCAAGAGCCTATGTTGCTCAAGCCAAAAGGAATCATCAAGTTTGCTCTTTGGTTGATGAAGATGAAGAAATGGACAACAAAAGGAAAAGAAAATTTTGCATGGTGGAAACTAGTGAAGAAGATGGATCAACAAACTTGAAGAATAAGTACTTTTACATGGAAAAAGATGGGACTCTCAGCATCATTTAACAGGTAAAAATTATGATTCAGTCTAATAATTACAACATGCATGATTGTGAACCGTACATAGAAAGACTTAATGAAAGTTGTGTTGCCATCCTTTTAGACCACAACAAAGCCTTAGATGAAAAGAACATAGCTTCCCAAGATATGTAACATGTGATAGGTAGACTAAAAGACAAAAAGATTAAGGTCATTATGCTAGAGAAAGACTTGTTGTTAGAAAAAGATGCTAAGATGTTAAGTGAAACTCAGTTAGATATTGCTTTAAGTCAACATGATCTTGCCCGAAAAGAGATTGTACGTTTAAATATTATAATTGAAAAACTATTTATTGAAAGTGAAGCTATTGAGAATCTAGTTAACAATGGGACTGTAGACAACACTTACAATTGGGGATGGTCTAATGGGTACTCAACCGATGAGACCACTTCTTCCCGGTTCAACGTTAAACGTCCCTATGTCCCACCAGATAGAACTTTTCATTATCCAGTCAATGACAAGACGTATCCTGAAAATATTCAATGTCACTTCGGTAGACTTCTTCATCTTAGCAACAATTATGTCATTGAGGAAATTCTTCTTGGATCCTCGGGTAATTCAAACGAGTTCATACCCACTATTGGCACAATTAGTCCTGGATCTCAATCAAGTTCAGATGTGGATGGAGAAATTGTTTTGGAAGGACCTGAATTAGTTGAAAACAGTCCATCATTTTCCTCAAAAACATGTCCCAATCAAAAGTCATCTTTGAATTACTCTGTAGTTGTCTAATCTTCTCTACCACAGACCCTAGTCCAATGCACAACCTCACTTCAGCCCATCATGCATGACTTGCCGATTAATAATTTTGAATTTTCCCAATGTTCACAAAATCATGAAATTTCTAGTTCTGATGTCTCAAGTCCTAGATTCTCATCTCAATCAAATAATTTCAAAAAAACCACAGTTGAATGTCTCAGATGTGGTCTCACCAACGGTTCAAGCAAAACTGGCTTTACAAAAGGAGATCAGATCCTAATGTGAAAAGCGGGAAACTGATTTCAAGAATAAAACTTTCAAAAATCAAGTAAAAATTTCTAAAAGGGATTTCGAAAAATCTGTCACTACAAAAACTTTCAAAAACACACTGTAGTCGAGGGATCAAACAAAAAGGAAACTACCGTGACAAAATCTTTTCAAAGTAATTTTGCAAAATGTCAAAAACAAGTCATGTCACTTTCATAAAATACCTTAACAAATCCAAATTTCAAGGGTATTTTGCCAACTCCAATGCTTTCAAAATCACCTCAGTCACAAAGTCAAAGCCTAAGACTAGACCACCTGACAAGCCTGTTTCAAGTCCCAAGTACACTCCCATAAGACACACCGTAAGGACCGGTCAGAAGGAAAAAAAATCACATCCTTCAGACCATTGACCATATATGGTTTCTAGTTAAACGAGAAAAACCTTGCATTTGGTTTCTACCCGCTCGAAGAGTCAATTCCAATCCATCCATGTAATTTCTCAAAAGATGTAAAACATCAGAGACAAAACCGGCCACAAGTCTTCCGAGCATGCATTAGTTAAGAAAGTTTCCTACGTTACCCAGGGCTCCAAACTAGTTTGGCTGCCCAAACTAACCCTCTGATTTTGTAGGAAATGTGCAAGGAGGAACAATAAGAAGAATGGTTAACCGACAGTGCATGCTCCTTGCACATGATGGGAAGGTTAGAATACCTTTGCGATTTCAGACCAATCTGTAATGGTGGACACGTCACCTTTGGAAACAATGCAAATGGAATCATCAGGGGTTATGGAGTATTGACTATGGGAAGCTTCTCAATTCAAAGAGTTGCTTATGTAGAGGGACTAAAGCATAACTTGATCAATGTAGGTCAATTATGCAAATCTAGTCATCATGTTGAATTTGATAATGAATATTGCTACATCATGACGAATGACAGAAACAATTGCTTAATCAAGTCCAAAGCTGAAGGGAAAATGTACCCATTAGACGTCTCCTTGATCATTGGCAAACCGCAGTTGTGTTTTCTGTCCAAAGTAATGTCAGAAGTGAGTTAGTTATGGCACCGCAAACTTGTTCACCTCAACTTCAGATACATCAACAATATGGTAACTGAAGAGTTAGTCTGTGGACTACCAATCCTGAAGTACAACAATGATACATTATGTCCAGCCTGTGAATGTGGAAAACAACCCAAGGTTAGCCATCCTCTGATACTTGATTCTCCAATCGGTTAACCATTAGAGCTACTTCACATTAATCTATGCGTTCCATCTACCATAGCCAGACACAATAAATATATGTTGGTTATAGTTGATGACTTTACTCGTTTCACTTGGGTCTTCTTTTGACTCAAATCTAACACACCACAGATCATGATCAACTTCATCAAGGAAATATAGCTCCAAATAGAACTACCATTCAGACGTATAAGAAGTGATAACGAAACAAAATTTACTAATCAGCTCTTAAATAGTTTTTTGGTTTGAAAGGGCATCAGTCACAACTTCTCGGCACCTTACATACCATAACAAAACAGAGTAGTAGAGAGAAGAAATCAGACATTGGTCGAAGCAGCTAGATCAATGCTGTACTTTTCCAACCATCCTCTCTACTTATGGGCGGAAGTAATGGCAACTTCATGATTTGTTCAAAATAGAAGCATCATTTGCAAATGCCTCAACAAAGACTCCCTATGAAGGTCTAAACAACCGCAAACCCAACGCCTGCTTCTTTCATATTTTTGGTTGCAGGTGTTTTGTGATCAACAAGGATCATCCTAAAAATTTGCACCGAAGTCTGATGAAGTCATATTACTGGGTTACTCCACCAACAAGGTTGCATACAGGGTTCTCATACGGCGTACCAGACTGATAGTCGAAAGCTTTGACATTAATTTCGATAACTATTACGTTGCTCCTTCCACTGAAACAACGTACATTATGGAAAGTGATATCCCCACATCCTTGGGTCCTTTTAACATAGTTGAAGTTAACTATGATGACCTTTTCGTTCCCACAGAGACAACGCTCCTTTCATAAATTTTGGTGTCTCGGGTAGCACAACAACAAGATGCAGTAGTATCTGGACCTATCTTGTCTGAAGGAACATCATTCAATACTTCCACCTCGTTGGTTAAGGGGGAAAGACCAATTCCTTTGGAAGTAACAACCATAGAGGTTCCAGTACTTGAAGATAATGCGCCAGTTTCCAACTGCAGACCAATCCATCAATCAACCGTTTCTGAAGATTCTGAAGAATAAATTGAAAACATTGATATAAGAAGTGATCCAAGGATTGTTCATAACTCATCAGTTCAGGGGGAACCAACGTCACTTATCCAGTGGGAACCATCCACGGTTCAGGGGGATCACCCTTCATCAATCTAGGGGGAACTTCCATTACCTACCGCAGACCCCATTCCAACAAACCAATACTCATCTGCTGGTTGTTCTCAAACTGAGGGGGAATTAGCTTCTCCTACCATAGACCATCAAAAATCACGACTACATGTTTGGATAAGAGATCACCCACCGGGTCAAATCATCAGTAATCCATCCTCGGGTATTCGAACTCGTTCCTCTACTGATTTAAATAACCAATGTCATTATGCAGCATTCATGTCTTTGGTCGAGCCCAGAACAACAAAAGAAACGCTTATGGAGCCCGATTTGATCATTGCAATGCAAGAGGAGCTGGCTGAGTTTGAACGTAATAAAGTTTGGAAATGACTACCGAAGCCAAAAGTTCACACAATCGTTGGTACAATATGGGTGTATAAGAGCAAGTTAGATGAATCTGGTGCGGCGGTAAGAAACAAAGCTCGATTAGTCGCTAAGGGGTATAGTTAACTTGAAGGCGTTGACTACGTTGAAAGATATACCGCTGTACGAAGAATGGAAGCCATACGCATCTTCTTAGCATATGCTGCTCACAAGAATATCAAAGTTCATCAAATGGATGTAAAAAGTGCCTTTCTGAATAGAGAACTGAAAAAGGAAGTATACCTACAACAATATCTAGGCTTTGAAAGTTTAGAATTTCCAAATCACTGCTACAAGCAGGAGAAAGTAGTATACAGTCTTAAGCATGCACCTAAAGTGTGGTATGAGACTCTCTCTACGTTTCTTGTCACCTCAGGATACAAAAGAAGTGTAATTGATCCTCTGTTATTTAGACGAGCAAATGACAATCACTTGATACTTTTTCAAATATATGTGGATGATATTATATTTGGATTAACGGATCAGTGTAAGGTGGATGATTTTGCAAGACTCAGGAAAATCAAGTTTCAAATGAGAATGAATACAAAGATCAACTTCTTTCTAGGACTTCAGGTTAAACAGGTCCCTTAAGGGATATTCTTTCATCAAGAAAAGTATACCACTGACTTGTTGAAGAAATTTTCGATGGAAAATTTCTCCTCAGCTAAGGTCTCGATGGCCTTTGGATATAAAATCTCAGTTGACCCTACCGGAGAGTCAGTTGATCACAAAACATACCGAGGAATGATTGGATCGTTGATGTACCTCACTGCCATCCGACCGGATATTGTATTTGCAATGGGTTTATGCGCTCAGTACCAAGATGGCCCTAAAGTATCTCACTTGACCGCAGTCAAGCAAATCCTCAGATATCTAAAGGGAAGTAAAGCAATGGGCCTCTGGTACCCTACGGGTAATGACTTCAGTCTACAAGCGTTCATAGATGCAGATCATGCTGGATGTAGACTTGATCGTAAGAGTATTTCAGGTGGATGTCAGTTCTTAGGAGGAAGATTAGTTAGCTGGTCTACAAGGAAAAAAATTTGTGTTTCTTTTTCTACCACAGAGGCGGAATATGTGGTCGCAGCCAGCTATCGTTCCCAAGTCCTTTGGATGAAGACTCAACTTATGGACTATTGTTACAGGATGTTGTAGGTGCCCATCTACTGTGATTCAGAGAGTGCAATAGTGATTTCTCATAATCCTATTCATTACTCGAAGATGAAACACATTGAACTACGGTACCACTTCATCAAATACCACATCCTCAAAGGTAACATCAGACTCATTTGTGTGCCAACTCACGAAGATATAGTTAATGTCTTTACCAAGACACTCGACGCTACAAAGTTAAATGGATTTTTGGAAATGCTAAGAATGATGAACCCAAACCTGTAGTTCTTCCTAAAAGGATAAGTACCACAGACCACTTCAGGTCTCCCGGGGTGAATGAACTGCTTCTTTTCTTTCCAAAACAAAATTCTTGAAGCACTTCCTTCAGTGCGGTTCTTCTCAACTTATTAATATATTCTTCATATCCACTTTTCAGTATACCTTGTATACTGAAATCACATATGATCCATATATTCTTCAGGTCTTTTATTTCTTTTATTTCTAACCTTCATGATCAAGTTTGTTTTTAGCTACTACTACCGCAGTCGCACTGAATGGTACCGTAGTTCTATTGAATGAACCTGTAGTCAATATTTCACAAGTGTTTTAAATGATGTTGTATTCTAATAAATGAACTTTAAAACAAAAAAAAACATTCTTCATACATTCATTTTGTCGCACATGAAATTTCAGTCTTTTTCAAATGATTTTCCTAAGTCAGGTCCATTTTCAGATAAAAAACAAATAACGTGATTTTCCATAAACACAATCTTTTGAAGAAATCTGTTTTCTCAACCAGTCATGTCACGCAACCATTTGGGGTCTATTCCGTTCCACTTCCCTAATTTTCACAATAGATAAAACAACTTCTCACCCCATGATCTATCGATGTGTCATCATGGTTCTGCAATGCAATAAATGTTCCTTTTTTTCCTTAAAATAATTTAATTTTGATTTATTTTAATTCTAACTGATAAAGGTGAAAACCCAAGGGTTTTTAACTTTAACAGTTTTCATTAAAGTAATTACAATACTTTTTTAAATCTGGAGGTATAAGAAACCCTAATTCTTCCCAAAATAGCTTTTACGCTATCTAAACTCTCTACGATGAACTCTCATCTTCTTCACCTTCTTGCTAAAAAGCTTTCTGCAAGTTCTTCAAACTCTTTTTTCTTACAAAAGTGATGAAGTATGGAATCTCAAAGAAGCAATCAAAAGCTTCCGCCTCAGTTGGTCCAACAAGGTCTGAATCCACAATCAAGGACCTCTCTCCTTCCCACTCACCCCTTGTTTGGGGCATTCGACTCTTTTACTAAAGCAGTTCCAATGGCGGTTCTTTTCAAATGTGCCTTCTTAGTTTTCCGACCTAGCAACAGCCTTCAAGAAGTTCATATGAACCTCATTGATGATTCTTTGGTGGTTCTCACCAAGGAAAAGTTCCTTTCTACAATTAACCTCAGAATGCTACCTTCAACGAAATTTTACTCTCCAAGCACAATCAATACGTTTTGTGCCCTCTATAAAATGGGGTGTTAGGCAAAGCTAAAAGGTGTAGGCAAATTCAAGAAGAAAAAGTTACTGGCTGTTTAACAATTCGTTTTCCACTTCATGATCAGATGTCTCTCAGGAAGAACTGGAGGGACAAACAACATGGGAATCAAGCTACTGGAAATCATATGGAGAATCTTCACTGGAAATGCAGTCAATTTTGGTCAAATCATCTGGGATGATTTCTTGCAATACATCTCCAAGGAAGCACCAAATGAAAACATGAGAGAGCTTACATTTTCAAGGTTCTGGTCGTTGTGCAAACATGATCTACATAAGGATGCTCAACTCAGCATGGGCAACGACACCAACCTGTTCTTAGCCCGTGATCTCAAAAGGTATATTGCTTCCAAAGATCAAACTATTTGGTCCTATTCATAGATTTTCCATGTATATATTGGAGTCCATTGAACTCACTACCAAAGAGGTGGCTGACCATATCATGGCTACGAATGATATTACCCCATATCACTCTTCCCCACCAAGACCCAATCAGCCCACCGCAACACAAGACCCGGAGACTACTGTAGATCAAGATCCTCAACCAAAACCCAAAAGAGTCAAATCTCTTGTTGTCAAAACGAAAAATCCCAAGAACATTGTGAAAAAGGGAGTTGCTCCATCAAAGAAAAGGAAAGCTAAAACCACAAAGCCTACCCTACAACTTCGGTTCATGACATACCTGTCAATGTTCTTGATTAAAACCAAGATGAAAATTCAGAATCCCAGGATGTTTTTAAGCGGAAGAAACTGAATATAAACCCAAGTCATAGCCAAATGCATACCATGGCACATATCAGAGTCTCTCAACAGACTCCTATAGTCGTTCGAGTCACCGCAGACTAACCCTCAAAAACCCAAACTCACCACTCAGATACATAAAGTTTATATGATTCATCACATAATGGATACATACCTCTAATTGGAACCCAATTGGATCCAATTGTTAAGAGTCACCCTAAGGTCTCCAGGTCATCCAAGTTGCACGTCCGAGGAGTTGAACTCCATTTTGTTTTGATTCAAAATAATTGATACAAAAGTTGCACCGCAGGGCACTTCTTTCTCTGCCCTTATCAGAACAGAGCAGAGGCCACACTTGATTCTAGCTCAAGGAGACCGTGGAAGCTTTGTAAATCCTATTCTACCACCATTACTTACAAGTGGTCTAGGCATGGGGAGCAAAAATGTGCAAGGAACCATGAACCTTAGGGACACCTCGGCGAATAAAGGATTTGACGGCTATGCATCAGATGACTCTTGGACTCACTACCATCCAAATCCAGATTCTGGAATGAGAAAATTTGAAGCATTCAAAAGGGCAGTGCAAGCATGAAAGGTGCAACAGGTGCAACAATAGAAACAGAAGGAGGAAGCCATTCAACTTGTGGCTAAATATTGGGCTTCCATGATCAACAATGCCAAAATTGTTCACATCATCATGGCACTCCAAAAATGGATGACCACAATAGAAGACACTGTTCAACAAGTTCACAACATGGCGGATGGTGTTGGTCCTTCAAAACCTCCTCCAAATGAAGAATCTTATGACTCAAACGAAGATGGTACCGCAATTAAAATAATCTCAGCTCCTATGTTCGGTCTTGACGATGACAACTATGATGATGTTCAACAACCCCTTCAGACGATTTCATAATGGTACTTGATGATGAAGAATTGAGTGGATCTCAACACTCCACCTCCAAGCCAAAACAAAAGAAGAAGAAGAAGAAGAAGAAGAAGAAGAAGAAGAAGAAAATTGCAGTGTCTAGGAAAGAATTTCTCAGTCTGCAGACTTAGGTTGATCAAATTCTTATTGTTGTAACTACCCAAGCACCGCAGAACACCGAGACTCTAACCACCTCAGTTACTTGTTTATCGTGTTGAAATTTTAGAGACAAGATAAAGGTTGAATGCTCAAAGAATCCTTCTTAGAATTAAAATGGTTATTTGGGATCTTGAAAATCGACGAACCACAGAATACAAAGAGTTCATAGCCCAACTTGAACACTTCATCAAAGAAGTCAAGGAGTTGAAAACAGAGTTCAAACAAACACTCCACAATCAATCCATCCACTCAAAGTAACTAGTTGACGAGACCCACACCGCACACGAATCAGGCCTTGCAGTCCTCCAAAACACCATCAATGGGTTAAGGCGATCACTCACTGGAAATTCAAGTGTTGATAAAATCCTACGCCTTACAAAGGAGATTTATCAACTACTCTTCAACAAGGAAAACACTAACAATCAACAAATTTGTAAACAAATGAAGACCCGGTTCAATGAGACATTTCATAAAACTGACGGGTAGAAGCATTGGTTTAAGGAGCAACAAGATATTGCTTTCTCAAAAGGGGGAAGTGAAAGTAATCCAAGAAGAGAACATGAATAATATCCTTCACAATATAAGACTCCTTTAGTTCATCAACAACAAAATCCTCAACGGGATCAACCTCCTCCTACCGCAGATCTTAACAAACAACCAATTCCAAGATCATCACCAAAGTCTCCACAAAAGTCAATCTCTCAAGACTCTCTACAACAAACTCCTACTCATTTCAAAAACCTAGCACCTAAAATGTCATCTTAACATTTTGATGACTCTCCGGCCATTGCTCAAAGAAAACATGAATGGAGGGCCGTAAAGTTTGCAGAACAAATTTGGAGAGCTCACGAGTTTGACACAATGATGGATGAGTCGTTAGTCAATTCTTGGGTAAATCCTACTTGAAGACTACTAGATGATGATTATCATCCCATCCCCACTTATGTTGAAACTCCATCAGATGGATACTAGGACATAACCATCTCCCCAAACTCCAAGTTTTTTCTAGTATTCCAATCATTTGATCCAAGCCTACCGGATGATAAAAGACTCCCCATGGAGTTTGAGCGCCTAAACCTCTTTCATCCTAAGCACGGTTCTGAGTTTGAGAAAATTTGTTCTAATGATAGACCAGACGGGGTAAAGAACTACAAAGTGAGAAAATTCATGATGGATGAACTCTATCAATACACCCAGACCAGAATAGGCGATTAATACCTCCGAAACCAAGCAGATTTGTGAACATGAACCCTGAAGAAATATTCTTGATAGCTCGGGTATTTCAGTTCAAAGCTGAAAAACATCCAAAGATGAAAGTTGCTTATGAAAGAGCTTGTGAATTCTCAAGGCAAATATGCGACTTTGGAAAGATTGTTACCAAGAAGTTTGATTTTCCTGACTTCGAGCTTGTTACTATGTAACATACACGTTCAGTTATCGTGTATTGTAAATTATAAAAGTGAATAATATTATGAAATATTATGTGAATTTGAATGTTGAGTTCTAACAGATAGTTTTTACTAGAATTGAAGTAAAACTATGCTTAGAATCATTCAGAAAGTATTGGAAGTCTTATGAGATTCCAATCAAATGTCAAATAGTGAAATTTAACGAAAATATAAAATTTGGAATAAGTGAAATTTTATTATTGAAAGTTGTAGATAATCTCTTTAGAAACATTTAGGCGAAAACCTCATCGAAATCCGAGTTATAACGAAGAAGTTATGGCCAATCGAAGATCCGTGACAAAACCGACACGGCACCGAATGACGTAAAAATTGAGTTTTTGATAAAATACTTTTTAGCCTTAGTAATCTAAATTAAAGTCGTAGTATTTATTAAACCGAGAAGATCGATAAAAACAACGCCGAAATCTGAGTTCGTATGAGGAAGTTATGATTTTTCTAAATTTCAGCTTAGAAGTAGACAGCTAAAAACTCAAATTCTAGATCGAATGATTTTTAGCCGACACAACCTAAATGAGAATTGAAGGTCTCATCATTAGTAGTACAACGGTAAAAAGTCTGACGAACACGGATGTCGGATGAAGAAGTTATGAATTTTTAACGGATTTTCATGTCCCGATCTGTTAAAAATAATAATATTAAAAATAAAGTCAAAATTAGTCGATGAAGTTTAAACGAAAGTTGTAGAGAATAATTTTACCTACGCGTGAATATAAAGAACGTCAAAAATGGAGCCCGTATGTGAAAGTTATGGATTTTAGAAGGTTTGGGCACAATTTTCGAGAATTTTCGCATGGATAAGGTCCATCTCGGTGAGTCACCCGCTGAGTCCGATGCGTGCCACTTGCTGATTTAACCAAGGGTGCGGTCCAATGGCTTTCTGATGCGCCTAGCTTATGACTTCGCTCCATGTCCGAAGTGTTGGACCAATCCAAAGCCGGCACACACACATCTCATATCTAAAGCTCGCTCCAGTTGTCGCGTGTACCAAGCCTCGCAGCCACCTGCCCTCTCCCCCTCGCTTCGGATCCGAACCTCGGCCCTATATAAGGGGTGCGAGACCTCCCGGGTAAATGTTGGAAATTTGTCACTTTTCACCCCTAAACTCATATTTCTACTACTTCCACTTCCCCCGAAGCCCCGGAAACATTTTTCAACACCTGAAACACACCGCGAAGTTCCCGAGAAGCCTGAAAATTTTATCTTTTCGTTTTTGAAGCTCTACCTTCGCAGAGCCTGGTTATCAAGAAAACTCCTGGTTTCAACGAAGAAAGTCATATTTAGAGCCAAAGTGTTGCCCAAATTAATATTTTAGCCCCTGTTTATTTCACGGTGAGTTGAATATATAAGAACAATTGTATGTTATGTGTTATATGTGCTATGTGCTTTTCAGTGTTATTATTCCGAGTTATTTTCCTGTGTTATTTTTATTCGCTATTTTTAATAGCAAAGAAATACCATTGACCATGTGATCAGTGAAAAGACTTAGATTCACGTTGGTACTAGTATGTAGCCTCTGGCCATGTAAAGCATGTCTCCGTAAGAGAATGATTTCTATTCTATGGTATTGGCAGAAGGTTAGACAGGGCTATAAGCCTAAAATCTACCAAATATTAATCCGAAGTTGTATGTCTTCTGTGCCATTTGGGCTAAAGCTTTATTGATGTATATCAAGTATGGAAATTGTTATGTCTCATTGATTGTATATCTTTGAATCAAATCAATGATTGATATGGAATGTTTGTCACATGATTCACATATGCCTTTGTTGTTCCTTGTTCCTATTTGCTTTTGCCATATTGAAGTGTGTGTGTGTATATATATATATATATATATATATATATATATATATATATATACATATATATATATATATATATATATATATATTTATATATATATATATCAATGTTCTAAAAATCGTTTGACGGTAGCTTGACGGTTGACTGGTGTTAAAGGATTAACTGTTTTTGGCGGGGATTAATCAAGGATTAATCGGGGAGCATAGATTATTAATAACATATTAAAATTAATTAAATGATAATATATCTTAAGAAAAACAAGTACTTCAAAATTAGAAAATAAGAAAATTTGTAATTTGGAAATTTGAAAATAAGAAAATATGAACATTTTGGTATAATATTTGAAAATTTGAAAATTTTGGAGTAAAAAAAAAGTTGGTTTTTTGAATTTTTTTTAAATTTTTTTTGACTTTTTGACTTCTGTTGACCGATTAATCCCGCCAAGGTCCGATTAATCCTAAATTTCCGATTAATGCCCTAATCCTTGACGGTTGGAGAACGTCAAGCGATTAATCCATGATTAATCGCCGATTAATCCCGATTTCTCCAACCATGATATATATATATATATATATATATATATATATATATATATATATATATATATATATATGGCATAACGTTATATTGTATCTATTATTGAACTCACTTAGCGTCACCGCTTACCCTCTCAATGTTTAACAAATTGCAGGAGATAAGCATCCAGTATAGTTATATACTGATAGAAGATTTTTGAATAGTTTGAAACTATTGTATTGATAGAAGATTATGAATAGTTTGAAACTATTGTATTTTGCACTCCCATATGTATAAAACTATAGAATCCTGGGAAGTTATGTAATATATAACACTTTGAAATAGTGAGTTTGTATCCAGTAGTTTGTAACCTCGTTATCAATGTAAAGTATTGTTTTTTTATGAATATGCAAGTAGCATGTTTTGGAGTAACTATATTGTCAAGTATGAAAGTTTGGGTCTTTCAGAAATACGAAAGTGACGGTCTTTCATCCAACCTACACTGAAGGAATCCAAGAAATGGTACTTATGTTGGATTAGGTGTCTAAGCCCATAACTATAACTGGTATGTACTTGACCCGATAGTAGCATGGTCCTTTGGGTTGCCTTCACTAGAGCAATTTGATAGGATTGACTTTTGAGGAAGAGGTTATTTGTGATTTATCAATATATTATAAGTATAATATATTAGTTGAGAAATCATATTATTTGATTAGTATTGATCAAGAATTGATTTGGAATTAAATTAGTGATCAAAAGATATTTATTAAATTTAACGGGACTGATTGAGTAAATCAGCAATACTTATAGTATGGGCTAATGATCCATGGTTGATTAGGATGGGCTACACCTATATGATAGTCCATGAAGGTTTAAACCCAAAGGGCCTAAGAAATATGAAGGGTCATGGTGAATTAGGGTTTGCATGGATGTAACCCTAGTCTTTGCAACACTATAAAAGCATCCCCTTAACCTTTAAAATCGGCCCATGCATGCTTGAGAAGAACTATAACCGATTTTAGTGCTATCTAGCCTCTCCTCATAAGCCTCCTCTTGCATTTGGTGTTTGTGACACATTAGAGGCATCACATTTGAGGTGTTAAAGCTTTTAAAGGCCAAGAACTACTAGCTACATCAAGAGGTATTCATCTTACTTGGTTTTATGTTGTATATCTTCAATTGCATGCTAGTTAGTATGTATGCTTTGGAAAATTGAAATTGCTTGTATAATTAGAGAAAACTTAGATCCAAATCATCTAGGGTTGCATGTGCACCATAGGAGTGTTATAGTGCTCAAAACCCAACAACTTGGTGCAACAAACTTCCCTGATCTAGGGGTCGTATACAAAAGAGCTCAAGGTGATCCCAAATATTTCATTTCGGTGACCGCAATCCATCGAATCACCAAGAAACAACTAGACATCACTTTGGATTCAGTCCAAAAATCGAAACACACTATTGATGAAGTTAAGTTTGAAATCTCAAGAAGAATCCAGTGGTTGTTTGAAGTAAGAAAGTTTTGGTGGATTATCATCCAATTCCTCAAGTTGAACACGTGAAGAAAGATAACTAAGGGATCACTTTGGGGGATATTGTTGAAAAAAAGTGGCCCTCTTTAGCTAAGGAACTGTAGTCTTGGAGAACTACTGCAGAGTTGTTGTTGATATTATAGAAGAAAATGACTATCGAAGACTTATCTTATCTTTTGTGAATCGCAGAACTGGAGAACTACTGCAGAGTTGAACGATTGCATAAAGACTTTTATGTTACTTTTCTAACTTAGCGTGTTTACTTTGTTTTGTCCAGTGAACCTTTCATGGTCACTGAAGTCATTAGTTTAGTATTCGTTTTTTTCCATTGTAAATTTTTGGGACTCTATAAATAGAGACTCCTTCTTCATGTAACACTTACCCACTTCCAGAACTATTACCGAAATACAAAGATTGTTTATCTCTATTCTATCATAACTGATAATTCGATTCCCTCTTCACTTTAAGTTGATCACATTTACTAACTTGTGTTTGAATGCAAACCTTGTTATGAATCAACTTGGTTTCGACTTGATATAACTTGTTGTCATTTATATTTATGCAATCTAACACTTCTAACTTATTATTGTTGAGCTAACAAGATCCTTTGAGATTAACTTATTATTCCGTAACATTATCTTGTACTAACGTTTGTTCAAGTTTTTATCTTAACAATCCTAACTCAAACTATCATTCTTCTCCCATCAAGAACCTCCAAGACTACCAAAAATGAGGACAAGAGCACCAAAGAGGTTTAGGGTTAGAGTTTTTGGGTTTGAGAGTGATGTAGGTTGAAGGTGGGCAACCCCAGCCTCCCCATTTTCCTTTAAATACCCGATAATTAGGGTTTTTGCCATCAGGCCGCCACTATGTCATGGTAACATGCTACCACGTCGTGGTGACTAAATGAAACACGTGATATCATCCCGAATCACCAAGTCGTGATGGTCCTTCACCACACCATGGCAACCCTAAGCATAAAAGAAAAATAATTGTCAAGTACATCAATAATTTGGATGTTACAGTTAAACTCCTTTGAGGATTTGTTGGCGGTCCTCCATTTCAAGTAAAGTTGATCAGGATTGTGGTACTGCTTTTCCATTCAGTGACAAAAATTATGCCAAACTCTAGCTTTGAAGGTTGTCGAATCTTGGTCATCGTCCGTCACCGGATCCTCTGACACATCTAGCCATACTTGCACTAGTTCCCTATCTTTATCATCCATCCACCCTTTGCATAGAGCCTTTGTTTTTCCTTTGTTTTTTCTTGTTGGTTTAACTTCGGGCTCTTGAAATGACTCTTGAATGGGCTCTTCAATGGGTCCTTCATCGGAAGAATCGGTTGACTCGTCAAGTTATATGTCACACCCCCAAACCAGACGATGGAAACGTCCGGGGGTGGAGGACTTCATTTGTATTATCACAACACATGCATCATAGTAATCAAAGTACAAACAACCATTGTATTTAAAAGTATAAGTATTTACATGTGTTCAATCATTGTATATTGAAACCAAAATAGTTATACAAAAGAAGAAGATATGACTCATAATAGCTCCATCTTCTCAAAAAGCTCGGGGAGTACCTGTTATTATTTCCCTGACATTACAATAATTTGAAAAGAGAGTATCAACAAAAAGTTGAGTGAGTACATAAGTCTTTATGTTTGAAAGGGTGTCTTTGTATCTTGAATATGAAAATTGTTCCAGAAAATCCCATATTTTCTGTTGTATATGAAAACTAGTTTTATTCCCATAAAACCGTTCTATTTTGTAAACCAATGTTCTGTATTTGTAAAACTTGTAACTAAGAGTGTGTCTGGCTTCACCAGCTGTTATTGAAAACTGTAATATTTCATTGTACTTTGTATTTTGTAAACTGGTACTTTGAAGATGTACTTAAGTTTAGTTGTTTATACACTAACATGTTGTTAATATCTTTTTATGAGTTATTATAACCATACTAAGACATGATCGCCTGAAACAAACGCTTTGTGGGCGTTTAAACTGTTGATATGCCACTCATTGGCGTGTATGCCTGACTGTAGCTAGCAGCCTGAGTGCGGGGTTGTCAATCCCGATATAGATCTACACACAACTTGTTTCGATCCCTGGGCTGGAGATTCTGGTTATAATGTCAGGGCTTTACCTTGGTTGTCTAAAATGAATTAGACAACCTGAATTGAATGTCTCATACAAAGCATATAAACGTTACATGTATATTAGTTATAAAAACCCAATCATTATGAAATAAATGATTGACTGTATCTTCTTGAATTAGTATTCCGAACATGTATTTGACAAGTGTAAACCCTTGATTTGTTCTGAATCAAAACCCTTGTTTCTTGTGAAATAGTGTATTCTAGTATACTTGAATCATGAATTATTGTTCTATGTATCATAAATTATACCTATTATAATTTATATGTACTTTATTAATTGGTAATTAACTATTTTTGCATGTAATCATTTGCTCAACATGTTACAAAGGATAATTAAACTGATGAAATAACTTTTATATTTATATACATATACAATTTTATATATAAGTAAAATTTAAACGACCTTCGGACAAATAACCGGTACTATAAGTCCACATCCAAATAAGGAAAAGGACCTAGAATGAGTTATTAGTCCTAAGCCTTTTAAATCTTATATATATATATATATATATATATATATATATATATATATATATATATATATATATATATATATATATATATGGTAAAAATACAATTCTATAAAGAGTTCAATATTTGGAGTATTTTTGATACTTTAAAATCGTTTTATCGTGATTTGAAATCATTTATTTATAACACAAAGTTCTTGTGTTATACTTGTCTTCCCCCTTAAAACAGTAGAAATTATGAAAATACGGGGGTATGAACTCACTTGATGAGTGGTGATTTGGACAACATTTTGTTTCCCGGAAAGGAGTTTATTTGACGAAAAACCGGCTCAAATCGGGCAGAGTTTCGACTGGAGAGAGGTTAACTTCTCGGGAATCTCGGGACTTCGAGGCTTGCGTAGAGTTTGAAATAAGATATTGGGGCTTTAGGGGTTGTAAATATGCTTGTGGGGGTAGAAGATGTGAAAACGGATGAATTTTGGGGTAAAAGGTGTGAATTTCTCGGAAGACCTCGCATGCCTTATATAGGCCGAAGCCTCGAATCCGAGGCTATGCAAGGCTGTGCGAGGTTGCCGCGTGTCTGACAGGTTGCGAGGGAAGGAGCTTCGGTTCGGAGGTGGTAGCTTCGGAATGGACCGAACTTCGGTCGAATGGGAAGAAGGCTCGTGTCAAGGGGCGCCCGAGGGTGTGGTCCTGCGAGGGTGTCAGCTGCTTACTGGACCTCGGCTGCGGTCCAATCGGAATGTGACACGGCGAACTGCGGTCCAATCGGAAGGTGACACGGCGAACTTCGGTCCTATCAGAAGGTGAAATGTGGAGGCTCGCATGCGAGGGTGACATGACCGAGTATTGTTCATGCGAAATTGCCCGGTTTGCAACATTTTCTCAATTTTTGAGCCAAAAACTTGTAAAATTCATAACTTTTGCATACGAACTCCGTTTTTGACGTTCTTTATATGCACGCGTAGGTAAAACTATACTTTACGACTTTTGTTTAGACTTCGTCGGCTAATTTTGATTTATTTTTAATATTATTATTTTTAACAGACCGGGACAAGAAAATCCGTTAAAAATTCGTAACTTCTTCATCCGATATCTGTTTTTGTCTGTATTTTTACCGTTGTACTACTAATAACGAGATCTTCAATTCTCATTTAGGTTGTGTCGGCTAAAAATCACTCGATCTTTATTTCGAGTTTTTAGTTGTACACTATTATACTGAAACTTAGAAAAATCATAACTTCCTCATACGAAGTCAGATTTTGGCGTTCTTTTCGTGAAAGTTCTCGGTTTAACATAAACTACAACTTTCATTTAGATTGTTAAGGCTAAAAATCCTTTTATTGAAAATTCAGTTTTTACACTTAACAGTGTTTTGCCGGTTTTGTCGTGGATCTTCGATTGGTCATAACTTCTTCGTTATAACTCGGATTTTAGTGTTCTTTATATTTTTGGAAACCTTGTTACAATCTCTACCACTTGGTTCATCACAATCGAGATTATTTAATAATTTATTTTTGAGGGTCAATTATGTAAATATACATAGTATGCTAAAATTTCTCTTTATTATTTTAAAAAGAAGTACAAATTGACCTACACTATTACATAGGTTTGAAATAACAGTTTGTTACATTGGCGGCGTGGTTTGAATTGAAAATTACTTTGGGGTTTACGTTGTGAAAGGAATTTAGTTTCTTGAACCGTCACAAACGGATCAAGATCCAAATTTGGACGAGGTATTGGTTGAGATTGGTTGTGGTTAAAATGCATGAGTTGAGAGGAGTAAAAATTCAATGGAACATTTGTGGAGCCATAGAGGGAAAGAATAAGCTAGCGGGTGAGTGAATGGGTTGATCATATGAAGGTCAATAACATGGTGGTGATGGACAGTTTGGTGATTGAGTGTTTGGAGATGGAAGGTTTAGTGATGGAAGGTTTGAAGATTTCTTTTTGTTGGTTCTTTGGGTTTTTTTTTAGATGAAGACATTTTTCTTTAGTGAATTGAGAGGGTATGTGAGGGAGATAATGATATTGTGTGTGTGTGAAATGTTGAGTGTGTGGTTTGATTTATAGTATTTGAATTATAGTTGAATATTTTGAATTTTATTAATTAAAAACGTTTTTCAATTTAAGTTGGTGGAAAAGTTGTTTGAAATTAAATTGAGGAAATTAAATTCGGTCAAGGAATATGGTAGCAATTTGGTCAAACTCACAAGCACCAATCAGATTCCACCCTTACCCTCTCTTTCATCTCACCAAAACTGTAACGAGAGAATGGTAGTGACCTTCCTAGCGAGTGCTAGGGGTGGTGTTAGTGTGTTCCTAACGAGCATAGTGAGTGGTTTAACACCCCCACTCTGTTTAGTCTTAGAGGGTGAAAATCGTCAAAATAATTAACCACATACAAAACTCAAGCACTTCAGACTAGGGCTGCTCGCATCACCCTCTCAAATTACGTCGCCACCTATGTGTGACAACCCGAAATTTATTCCATCGCTGTAACCCATTTCCGTTAATAGAATATTCTTTCATTTATTTTTATTATTGTTATTATGATTTCGGTTTACATTTGGGTTAGACAAATCAATTAATGTTTTATTTTATTTTAGTGTCGAGATGAAATAAATAAAAACACGAGTAATACCCTCAAAAGTAATTGAGAAAAATTTTAGTTTACGACTAAGCCGGATTACGACCATTTAATCGGGTAAAATTTTAAATTCCGTTTAACGTCGATATGGGGTGGATCCCCACCTGGCCGCCAACTCAAGCCCTATATAAGGGTTGAGTGGTTTTCACTTGAACCTTTTCTCACTCCTAGAAGCTTTCTCTCTCTACTCTCTCTCTCTACAAGTGGGTTTAGCTAAGAAACACCTCATTCAAGCTCCAAATCCGTAAGTAATCATTCCTAGCTTGTTGCTTTGCTTTGTGTTCATGCAAATTCAGGATTTAACCACCTAAAATACCTTAAAAACTAGAGTTTATGGTTGGGGAATACCTCCCAAAACCGTAAACTCCTATAAGGGGGTTTTGAAGCCCCAAAATCCCTCCAAAACCTTTCTAATGCTTATCTATGACTTAGAAATTTGCATGCATGAAATTAGAAACCCAAAATCGTGCCTTTAAGGGAGTAAACATGAGCTTACGGTCCATGAACATTCATGAACCGTAAACACCAAAAAGGGTGTTTTGGTGTCCCTAACTCCTTCCTTAGCTTGTTTAAGGGACTAGAAACTTGTATGGATGAGCCTAGGACCACAAAATACAAAGGAAAGGTTGTGCCCAAGGGTTTACAGCCGTAAACCCTAGTGTTTACGACCGTAAACTCCCAAGGAGTGGTCCAAGGACCGCAAACTCCAAGGGAGTACCCCTTTTGAACCCTAATCACTTCACAAGCCTTGGATTTGATCTTAGAACCCTTCTTAATGATACAAGAGACCTTAAAGCACACAAATACACCCCTCCCATGAGTTTACGGCGGTGAACTCATGGGGGAATTGGTCCCTCAACCATAAACTCACCTAAGGTGGGTATTTGAGGAGTAAACTCCATAGTGAGGCCATACACACTTTAGAAGCAACCCCTAGCATTCCTTGCACTTGTAACAAAGTGTTTTCATACACTAAAGGGCTTTTACTTACTAAATTAGTTATAAATGACTAATTAGACCCATCATGTGCCACTATATGTTACATAGGATCCATGGGCGTGTTCAAGTCCTCACTTGACACCTAGCATCCTACCCGACATTCCATCCACTCCACTCGCTGCAGGTGAGTTCATACCCCTTAACCTTTCAAATGCTTTTATAGGGGGAATACAAGTTGAATCCAAAAATTTATAGTATCAATCACATGTGATTTGTAGCTTACAATCATAAAGGATTTCTATACTTTTAACCGGTTTGCCATCAAAACTGATTTCAATGTTTTCAAACTCATTTTCATGTTAATTTGTTATAAAAACTATTTTCAAACTCTTTTAAAACTTCTTATGTTTCTAAAATATATCCACACCAATACATTTATATAAGTAAGACTTGAAGGACTTAGGACTGATAGCTTGCTTTATTACCTATTCTTGTTTGATTGGGGTCTTAGGGTATATTGTTATCTGTCCGACTGTCATTGAATTCTTAGTTATATATTGTATATATTTGTGTTGGATATGAATACCTTCAATCAGTTTAATACTTACGAGTATCCAAGAATGACTGCAAAATACCAGTTAACTATAATAGGTATAGTTAAGGTTTACCACTTCCCACTATCATTACTATGATACTTACCACGGTTAGTACTATTATGAGGCTCTACATGTTAAGTACTACACAAGAAGAATACTATAAACTATACAAAGAACATTACGTACATTGTACCTGGAAGCACACTATACACTAATACAAGAGAACATACTAAAACAGAATGTGGTAAACTATTTCTCCATACGGCACTTTACTGCGCCTTCACCGTGTAACCTTAGTCTCCTGGAGGGAGAGCGGGCTCTACGTGTATAGATCTATACCGGGCGGATACTCATACATCCCGACTGCTAGCTACAGTCCGAGCCGACTAGGCCCAGGGATGATAACATGCTACCACACTACATATGACCTGGAGGGTCATGATACATTCAATCACCTATCCGCATGGTTACATACATATTCACATTCGGAACCCTAATCTAACAAATTACTAATTAAAGGTAAAGTAGACTCCCCGAGGTGTATTAAATACATATCGCTATCTAGAGTCTGCGGTTAATTACCATCCAGTCGGCAGTAACACTGCTAGAATAATACATTATTTTCCCATTTACTTTGTTCAGATGAAGTTCAAATTATATGTTTATAATTACGAGCCTAATTGGGGAAAACTTTTACACACTCAGAGGATCAAACTTACAAGTAACCAAGTCTTGGCAAAAGACTACTTTTATTAGAAAATATAGGATTTTCTAGAGATTCACACTATTTTCAAACTTAATAACAACTTTCATGTTATACGATTGTAAACATTTTTATACAAGCAATGACACTAAATTCTTATGAACTCACCAGCTTTATGCTGATACTCGTTTTCAAAATAACTTGTATTTTCAGGTCGGCAATAGACAGGTATAGAAGCAGTTTTGAGAAGACGGAGCGCATACAAGACTCCTCTTTATTTTTTATCATACTTTTTGGTGTCTACAAACTATACATAACACTCTTGTATTACAATTACTATATTAATGCAATGGATGTTGTTGCTTGTTTTTACTATTATGCATTGTTATGATACTGTACATGACGTCCTCCACCCCAGAACGTATTCCACCGTGCTAGGTTTTGGGGTGTGACACTACGTGTGGATATAAAGAACGTCAAAAACGAAGCTCGTATGCGAAAGTTACGGATTTTAGAAGATAATTAGTTTTTGGAGTAATTTGTGAGTGACACGTAGAACAATCCTGACCACTGCTTCTTCCCCACGCCTTACCACCAGATGGTGACACTTGGCACTCAACTCGACGAGTTGGAGGCTAAGAACTTGCCTAGTTGTGTTATTTCCCAGCCTATAAATAGAGGCGCAAATCTTCAATTTCCTTCACACATCTCCCATTCTTTCTCTATCAAACTTCTCTCTAAACCCCTCCCAATCCTTAGAAACTCCCAAGTGCGATAGAAGAGTCCCGGAGCGCCAAAAGGCTCTGAGAAGAAGAGTTTTCGGATCGGAAGTTTTGCCTCCGCAGAGCCCGGTTCCTAGTCAAACCCTTTTATAAGTAAGTTATGCTTACTCTACTTTAAGTATAACTTATGTTTAAGTTCAATATCGTTATTATGAACTTATAAACAATATATGTATTATATAATATAATATACAAAGTGTTATTATAATATCTTTTAACTACTCGCGGTACGGGGAATCTGGTTTGAAGGGCCGCATAGGGTTGTTGGATTTCAAAAGTATTATAATGTCAAAATGGCCATGTCCTACGGTGTTTCATGTATGGCCCCTGTCTGTACATAGTGGTTGAAAAATATTGTTTAACACTTATAAAACAATATCGCTCATAAATAGTCGCAATAAATATTAGACTAAAATCTAGCGGTAATGATACTAGGTTTTGCCAAAGGAAAATAGAATTATTAGAAGTGAAGCGTTGTCCGAGTTTGGAATCATCACTTTAACAAGTGAGTGCATAGTTACTTTCATCTTACACATAGATATGAAGTATTTAATATAAATTACGTGCTATGTGTGTTCTGTATATCTATGATGGATGAACAAAATATACATGTTTTATTTGATTTAAATTGTATGTGTATTTTATACCTATGAAAATGTTGGGTGAAGATGATTGGATGAATGATGAGAGATGAAAGACGATATAGATGAACATTGGCAGCTATCGACTTAGTGTCTGATAGATAAACCCTGGCAGCTATGGACTTAGTGTCACATAGATAAATCCCGACATCTATGGACTTAGTGTCTTACAAATGAACGTTGGCGGCTATGGATTTAGTGCCCTATGAATGAATATTGGCAACTATGAACTTAGTGTCTTACAAATGCACATTGACGGCTATGGATTTAGTGTCTTATAAGTGTATGCTAGAAACTATGGACTTATCGGTTTTTTTATATTTTAAATCTAACCATAAAAAAACCAAATAAGGTTCGGTTTAATCGGTTTCGATATATTCGGCTACGATTTATTCAGGTTGGTTTACTAGTTAAACCGAATAAAATTTCCCACATAAATATAAATATTATACCAAAAGAAAATAAATACTTACTAAAAATTTTAACAAATAAATAAAATACACTAATAAATAACAAGTTATATTTAATTTTTCACGATGTATTTTTTTGAAGAGTTGATGTAGACACATAAGTTATAAATATAAATTAATATACATTTAGTCGATATAAAGATGAAAGTTAATTGACATTTTAATAATTTGTTTATTTTTTTAATACAATATATAAAACAATTATAAATTTATAATGATTAATTATTAAATAATAAGTTATTAAAATTTTACTAACTAATCTATAAATTTATAAATAAAATGTCGATACATAGATATAAACAATATATATATATATATATATATATATATATATATATATATATATATATATATATATATATATATATATAAAAAGTAGTTTATTCAGTTTTTTCGGTTTAACCAAAACAATAAAAATTTAACCAACACCAAACCAAATAAGGCATCCTTATTCGGCTAACCAAACTGAATTAACCGAAAACCAAATAACCCGAACTAAATAAACTAAATATCATTTGGTTCAGTTCAGTTTTGGATTTTTATCACACACCTAGCTATGGACTTAGTAACTAACAAATAAAATCGGCAGCTATGGACTTAGTGTCTGTTAAATAAACATTGGCAGCGATGAACTTCGTGCATATTCCTTAGGACAATCGTTAGGAATGAATGAGTGAATCATAGATGATTCTTAGGGTAGATCCCTAAGAAATAAAGAAGATAATGTGGATGGGCAATTGGGTTAATTGTTTGCTGATGAAACATAATAACTTATTTATTGTGGGTTGAAAACCATATGTACTTACCAGGTTTCTCAACCTGACCCACTGAGTTTATTTGTATCACAAGTGTAGATACAAAACTACATTACACTGAGAGATTAAAGGATATGTAGATCACTATTGTAAATGAATGTAATGTATGTTTATAATTATGAGTCTGTATTGACGGTGACTTCCCAAAGTTTTAATATAAACAAAATACATTTCTTCGTAAATGCTTTATAACATATTTATCATGTTTTACTGGTAACAAATCCCGCAATATTATTCTTTAAAAAGGATACTCTGATTTTCAAATAAGCATAAAATAAAA
This sequence comes from Lactuca serriola, assembly GCF_051521515.1. NCBI lineage: Eukaryota > Viridiplantae > Streptophyta > Magnoliopsida > Asterales > Asteraceae > Lactuca > Lactuca serriola. Next base: position 334,337,640 of record NC_136411.1, read on the forward strand.
TTTCTAAAATGACCGTGAATTTGGGGATGTCACAGTATTAGGTTCCATGAACGTGCGTCGTGTGCGAACGCGTCACGATTAAGTAAATGAGTTTGATGTATGTGTCATTGACAAATGATTGGTGGAGAATAGTCATCGCAGTTCCTACCAATTTTGTGGGTTCCTACTGGATCTGGACCTTATATATATATATATATATATATATATATATATATATATATATATATATATATATATATATAAGAGAGAGAGAGAGAGAGAGAGAGAGAGAAAAGCGAATATGTGGCTGTCATGTATGTAATATTAGATATAGAACCATTTAAATTGATTTCATTTTGATTAAAAAACACAATTTTCTTTCACTAATAACTTCTTCCTATTGCTTTTGAACTCATATTATTTTTCGTTTTGTATTCATATCCGACATCTATGTATTTCAAATATGTTTTTTTTAGACCTCTAGTAGAAGCTTCATAACTTCCTCCGATACCTACCTTATGTATACTTGCATTTTTTTTATGGATTATTGGAAGAGTTTTATCGAGTTTTTAATAAACAATTTCAATCTTTCAATATAATTTCCTGTAATAAATTTCAATATACTGAACTACATGTAGTTGGTAAATTATTATTATATATGGTTTGTGGTACAAAATTAAACTTATAAAACTCAATAAAAAATATATACAAACCCTAACATAAACTCTAATCGAGGATATAAGAAATATGATAGAGATATTTGATTGAATTATGTCAAAATTACGTTCAATTTTTATCTTCTTAATTTGATTCATATATTCGTGTGTGGGAATTCCCAAATTTATTTGCAATGATTGTTTGTCAATAATAGCTCTTTACTATAGAAGTCTAAGAGCTAAATGAAAAATTCGTAAATTTAAAAAGCAAACTAAAATATAGGAGAGCGGATTTAATCTATTTTAAAACTAAAATGTAGGAGAACGGATTTAATCTATTTTAAATCAAAACGAAATGTTATATACATAACACTTATATATATATATATATATATATATATATATATATATATATATATATATATATATATATATATATATATATAGAGAGAGAGAGAGAGAGAGAGAGAGAGAGTGGATGGTTCAATTGAGAAAAAAAAAGGTTGAGAATTGGGGAATCATTATCATTCATTCATTTATTTTTGCCGCAAAAGCCTCCGTGGTATCAGCAGAAATGGGAAAGTAATAGGCATGTGTTTTCCAACAAAATATATTTCCTTAAAGTATGTTAATCATTACCTTAATATATATAAAAACATAGTTTTTTCGTTTTTTTTTAATTTTTAAGAAACTATTTTTATCGAAAAATGATTTTAAATATATCAAAATTCATGATTTTTTATTCTCTACAAATAGACATCCATATAGATATAGTTTTGAGATAAAATAAATTTTTTTTTATATTTTCAGCTATCGTTATTCATAAGTGAATAAAAATGAATCAGGTTTTTTACTACAGTACATTCGTTATTCAGTTATGAATAAAAACTATGATTAATTTTTTTTTTTTACAATTTAAGTATCATTCATATATGAATATAACATATAATAAACATAGTATATTCATATTTAAATATTATACGATGCATTCACTTATGAATATTACATAGTATATTCACTTGTGAATATTAGATGGTATATTCACTTATGAATATTAGATAATATTTTCATATCTAAATATTACATAGTATTACATGGTATATCACATGTGAATATTACATAGTATATTCATTTGTGAATATTAGATGATATATTCATTTATGAATATTTCACAGTATATATACATATGAATATTACAAGATATTTTCACAAATATGTATAATTTTTATATGTTATTCACATATGAATAACATACAGACTTGCATATTTGTTTTTTTTATTTTAATAATCATATACTGAGAAAACATATTCATATATGAATATAATGTGGTAATTTAGTTTATGAATTTCATCAAACAATTGGAGTGCATACAATTTAACTTTTTTTTTTAAATGTTAAAAACATGATATTTTGACTATTTAAATCTTATAAAAGAGTAGATTGATAGAGATTATATGAAATTTTTCAAAAAAAAAAAAAGGGGTTTAGGTCATTTTTGGTCACTTAACTTTTGGTTTTGTACTCATTTGGTCACTTAACTTTTTTTAAGTTTTAAAAGGTCATCAAACCTTTGCCTTTATGCTCATTTAGTCACTTAACTTTTGGTTTGGTCACATTTAGTCACCTAACTTTTAAAATTGTGCTCATTTGGTCACTAAACTTTTAAATTTTTGTAAAAGTTTGGTGACTAAATGAGCAAAATTTTAAAAGTTAGGTGACCAAATGAGCACAAATCTAAAAGTTAAGTGACTAAATGTGACCAAACCAAAAGTTAAGTGACTAAATGAGTACAAAGTCAAAAGTTTGATGACCTTTTAAAACTTAAAAATAGTTAAGTGACCAAATGAGCACAAAACCAAAAGTTAAGTGACCAAAAATGACCTAAACCCAAAAAAAAACGATTTGATCTTTTTCTAACCTCAATTTTGAAGTTTTATTTGATAATCGATGTTGAATGAATGATATGAAGTGGATTTTTGTTGATTATCGATGATGTTGATCTAATAACGCTGGGAGTATAATTAATCATAGATGTTGAAGATCTGATCGTATTCATGCCCAATTGAAGGTTGAATTAAAAGAACCAAAAACGAATTTTTGTTGTTAACTGTTGAATCGTGTTGATTATTGACGAAGATCGATGATTGATTAGCACTAGATGATGTTGATGATGGTTTAATTGAAAAAATCTGGATGATTGTTGAAAGTTGGAGAAAAATTTGGATGATGAACGATGAATGAGTTTGAACTGTAATCTAATTCTCTACAGATACGTATTTGAGATTGAAAGTTGTTATTATATTTATAAGTTTGTCACCGAATCTTTTTATGCTTAGATAAAATGAGTGGCTGAGAATGATTCCCCATTCTCAACCTTTTTTATTTTCTCAATTGAACCCATATATATATATATATATATATATATATATATATATATATATATATATATATATATATATATATATATATATATATATATATATATATATATATTTTCCGAGAACGGAAAACTTTTTGCATAATATTTTATTTTAGAAAAAATATTATAAAATATTTAATCGTTGTTTTTACAAGGTTTTTTGCTAAAAAAAAGTCAAAAAGATAAAAATAAATAAAAATTCTTGGGTATTTCAACGACCCTTACAAAACAATGATTAACCCATTCGTATACTTTTTTTTAGAAAAAAAAGAGTATCGGACAAAAATTATTGGAAAAAACTATTAGTTCTCACTTTATATTATTAGATCTAATGGAACTGAATTTAAAATAACTTTTTTCCCAGTAATATTTTTTCTAATAAAAAAAAAAGTATCAATACAAATACACCAGACACTGTCTCAAGTTCCAAAACTGGCTCTCTTAATAAACGTTTTTGTCGCAATCGGTATTTGGTGGAGCTCAGAACGACAGAACCACTTCGTTTAAACGAGCCCATTATCCACCTCCGCTTGTGCTGAACAGCTAAAGAGCCATTGATCAAATTTGGTCCGATAGTATTTGTTTGTTGTGTACTTGTGTAAGTAAGACTAACACCATTCAACGCAAAAGCAACATGTTCATATTGCATAAAACAAATTTGGGAGTTGGGACCATTCGTTGTAAAATTATTTAATTATCTACTTCGTTACACCTTAAGAAATTGGAACTTTATTTTTGTAGAAATAATTTTTGTAAATTCTTTTGTTTACAGATGAACTAGTTCAACAAGGATAATGGTTGATGAATGAATTTTTTGGTTCAATCTAAGTTGAAATCTCTTTATTCTAATAAATGAATAAGTTATTCTCCCATTGACAAATGTAATACTATTAGACATCCTCGTTAATATTATATGTCATCTATTATGCCACTTGTCAATATATTAATTTTAAATTTTTCACTCTAATTACATTATATTAATAATTGATTCCCCATTTTAAATTTTAAATTTTAAATTTTTTTTCTCTCTAATTATATTAAATTAATAACATTAGATTAAAAAATAAAACAAAATAATACAAATTATAAGACCTTCACGTATGGTTGTTGCGAGCGAGGTCATGATCTAGGTGGCCACAAATCACGACCGTGCACACCATCTCGATGGGTCGTGGTTCGGACAACGAATTGAAACGATGAATGAGGTTGGTTGTTGACTAACAACTATATTTTAGTATTTAAAATGTATTTTTTTTATTTTACATTTCAAACACCATTAAACATCTTCTATAAATATCACACTTATTCTCTCATTTTACTCACACAATTCTTTTCTCTTCTTCTCACAATCGCACACTTGTTTTGTTTGCTAAATTCAAAACCAATTACTCCTAAAATGATGAACTGTTCAGAAAATGAAGAAGAGAACTTAGCACTAGCATGTATAGCGGCTTCAGAAGACCCAGATGTTATAATGCTTCCTAATATTTGGGTAAAAGTTAGAAACGTTTTCCATGATTTAATGGGTTGCCGAAGTCATAGTCTTGATGAAATATGTTCGAAGTTTCGTGATGTGAGGGTTAAATGTCTTGAATTCAATGAAATTTATAAATTTGTTATAAACAACGTAGATGAAGGCGACTCGTTTGTTGTGACCATACACCAATACGAAGACACGAAACTAACATTGTTTAAACACATCAAAGTTTGGCGAAAATTAATGGAGTACCCAAAATTTAGTCATTAATAATAAGGTATAAAAACTAGTTTAAGTTGTTTGTAGTTGCATTTTTATGTTTTTATTTTATTTTATTTTATGTTGTGTGTTTTAAATTAATGTGTTCCTTGTTTCATTGAATAAAAAACTAACTAAAAAAATATGTTTTATTGTGTTTTTCAATTAAATTTAATTAAAAAAATGAGGTGGAGTGGTGTGCTTAATGGTAAGTATCTCATGGTTAGTGGTAGAGAATGTGGTGATGATGTGGCACCCACCACTATAGTGGTTATTGGTGGGTACAACAGATGACCTAAGGTGATATAACTTCACATATTTATTTAAATCAACAATTAGAATTTTATATAACTAAAAAAATATCTCTTAAGTAATAATTTATTTAAAATAATTGATTAATAGTTTTGATTTTTTAATATGAAAGTTTAATTAATTTTATAACTGTGAAGCTCACGATTTATAAACTAGTTTATTAATATAGTATTTGAGTATGAATTTATTTGAAAATCAAAAACACCAAATATAAAAAGTAAATATGACTGGTATTTGTGTACTTGTATGAGTATATTTATGTACTCGTGCATTTAGTATGTAAAGCTTATGCATAGTATTGGTGATTTTTTTGTATGTTCTTTTTTCAATTTAAACAAAAAGATACAATAGAATAAAAGAGCACATCTTTTCTATACTTCTCTCTCCCGAACACCAATGCATTCATATACGTCCAAAGCACCCAAATTAAAGTTAGGCAAACCGTTTAGATGAATAATCTATGATAATAAGCAACACCTGGAGCATCTATCCAATCGTAAAAATCAACCACATCAATGAACTACTCAGACACCTTTTCGCCTAACCAAACTGCAACTTTTGCCAAAGCTGAACCGCCATAGAGAACTAAAGGAACAAATGCTCCACAACCTCCTGTTTATCATTGCAACACATACACAACATCGACTCCACATCGATCCCCCTCCTAACCAAATTGCATCTAGTCGGTAACTGATTAAGCATCATTCTCCAAATAAATACATTAACTTTAATTGGAATATATTTATTCCATCTAGTAAAACCACCACATATAGGCAAGGAATGAAAATCCAAATGAGCTCTAAGAGCTTTGACCACGAATTCATTATCTACCCCAATCTCCCATTTCCACGAGTCCACCCGACCCCTGAGCTACACTGTATTAAGAATATCCATCAATTGTTGAAACTGAGACTGAAGTACACCTACTACAAGCAGTCTGCGCTAGACAATCTCCCACATATGGTTCACCCAATAATCACTAACAACATTCTCTCTATTGATAGCCAATGCAACAAGTCTAGGAAAATGAGCCTTCAATATCTCCTCACTACACCACACATCTAACCAAAAAGTTGGAAAATTTTATTAGAAAGAAATAATACATAAGTGTTATGTAACTAATCAACCCACTTTATCTTGTAGTTTTTATGTCTATTACAAATAAAAGAAAAATAGTCTCAAATCACTATTCCAATCAAATTCATTTGATTGCAAATTTTCACATCACCCAAAATTGGTAATAACCACCTCATCAAAACAATTACTTTGTACTGAATGGAAAACCATATGATTATTAGGGTCAAGCTGAATGATTCGATGAGTCAATGTTCGTTATCACTCAGCTACCTAATATGAGATTTTTATACTAAGAATACTTATGTTTTAAATTTATAAAACTTTTATCTAACACATCTTAGCCAACACTCACATATGCAATGAACCCAGTCAGATATAATATAGTTAATGTAAATAAGGGCGTCGAACTCTTGGGGAACATGTATGATTAATAACAGATTAATTAATTGAAACAAGAAAAATTTAATAAGGGGTTTTGTTTAATTGAAATCTTAAAATAAGCAATTTGAACTATCAAATAGAATATAGTAAAGACAATGAATTTTGTAGCACTTCCACTTAAACTTCGAATCCCTATTTCCTATAGTGAATTTATGATAGTACGATCAAGTATAAAAAATTTACCAATTATACTTGCAATTATAAGCTAATTACTTGTTTTTATAATTAATAAGTGACTTTAGTATTTATAAAACTAGAAACCTATAAACCAAATTGTTTAAAACTACTTATGATTTAATCACGAGTTTCATCTTAAAGGTCATAAAATTAAATCTAGCATAGTTTGTTAAACTAATGATCTCTTACATGCTAAAATTACCAATAAATATTACTTAACCAGATGATTGATCAAATCACTAGTCCTAACATTTTATGATTAAAAGCTATTAAGAAACAATTCATAACAATAAGATTTGTAGTCTAGACTCTAAACTATATGCAACTCAAATATAAGTAATAAAAGTCGAACCTTAACAAGAAAGGAAGAAGATTTAATCAAAAAGCATTTTTTTATATCATCTTTAAAACTTCAAAATCAATATTAAACCATAGTACTCTAGTTCATATACATTTAATTTGAAGAGAAGGTTTTTAGCCTCTAATGTTTTACAGAATAATAGAAAGAACAAATAAAAAGCATGCTAAACATTGCAAACCTAATACTTTACTTCAATATTTCTTCCATTATTCTTCAAAAGATCACCTCTACATCTCGTCTGCCTTCTAGGACGAAACAAGGGTTATTTTTTGCACCAAAGAAGGTTCTTTTTTCTGCACACTTTTCTGAAATGTGAAAATCTTGTATTTATAGGAAAATTAACTTGGCGGTACAAAGCCTTTGTCTTTATGTATCTAACCATTATCTTAATCGATTCTTCCACAAGTAAAAGCTACTTTTGCATCGCTAATCCTCTTATTTGTGGTGCTAAACCTATATTTTATGGTATCTTCGAAATTCTTCATTGTCTGATCCATAGTTAGCTCAATTCTTCTTCTTTTATAACTATCTATGGATTTTGATCACAATTATCAAATATGAACGTCTTTATAACATATTTATCATTATTTCACAATTATTTATTAAAAATACTAATATAATTAAATATACTTTATGGCTAATTTTAGCAATATTAAAATTCCTCACACTTATGCTTTGTTCTCCCCGAAGAAAATATCAAATCATAGAACAATTTTGTGATCAATTCCAAGCAAGTAGACTCAAAAAGAAAATAGAATAGAAACATAAAATCCTAAAATACTCAAAATTTTGATTTTTTTTTTACTATATAACTAATGTGAAACCCATGACTTTCGATTAAGTCTATGTAACAAAATTATTCCTAATCAATCCTATTGGTGTGTGGTCGCTAGATGTAAAACATCATTAGGAGGATATTGGTCGAATTTCAATGGTCATATATTGGTTTCACGCCTAACTCTAACTATATCCTAAACTTGGAAATTTAAAACTTCAAAAAAAATAAAATGTTTACAAAATTTTGACTCTACCTATTTAAGTATAGCATCGATCTCCATACCCCACACTTAATTTGTACAATTCCCTCATTATATAGGCTTACAATCTATAGGTATGTAGTGGGTAGATCAGAAGTGGGTGTTGCTATTTTATGTAAATTGGAGATTCATACTTTATTGTAGATCGAAATTCCTTTTTCTTCCAAATGAGGTCTTTTGGATCGCAACACAAAAATGAGAGTATCACTAAGCGAATGGTCATTCTTTTAATTACCCAATTGTGATTCAAGATAAGTGTCATGGCGCTAAAAGGTATTTTTTTGCGACATGAAAAACAAACATTACATTTTTTTCTTCACGAGTTTGAATTGGCTTTTTACTTCATCGGTTGTATGATTCTTAATATCTTTATGCAATCTTTTTCCTGAAAATAATCATTATACAAGAATACACGAACCCCACACTTAAAATATGACATCCTTAGAACATAAAAACTAACTTTATAGGTGCTAATCATGAATAAGGCATAAAACCACAAAGGAAAAATATCTCACAGTTAAAAAGCAAAAATCTTTTTAAAAGAAATAGAGTGTTAAATGGAAATATAAAAATTGTTTAATAACTACTTAATAAAAAGAAAAACTTTGAACAAAGGTTGGTTTGCCTCCCACCAAGCGCTTTCTTTTGTTTTGAGTCTTAAGTCTGACTCCTCCTTCATCTAGCTCTTTTTTTGATGTTGATTGTCCCTTCCTCCATTATTCCCTTGTCTTCTTGTATCCATTTACTGTTTTCTTATATGTTTGCCTTTTACTTTCCTTGCTTGACATCGATCCTTCTTCGGTTGTATTCTTCCTCTTTCTTTTTCTTCTCCCATGCGTCTTTCTCCTCTTTCAATTCTTTAGCATTTTCAACTTTTGAAATTTGAATGTAATCTTCATTCCATTGTTTAAGTGGTATATCAATTCCCTATGCAAAGAGTAAATTAGACGTATAGTCTTCTATATCTTCTTCATGTTCTTAATTAGCATCTTTGTCAAGAAATTTTAAGATTCTCTTTTTCAAACAATGAGAAAAGATTCTCATTCTTTTTCAATGTCATCACCATCTATATTATTTTGAGAAAGATAAAAATCATTCCAGATGTTTGTCATGGTCTATTCGAAATTCTTCCTTATTTACTCCATATTTAGCTCAATTCTTCTTCTTTTATCATTGTCTCTGGATTGTGAACCCATTTATCAAATATGAACGTTTTTATATCATATTTATCCTTTTTTAAATTTATTTATTAAAAATATTAATATGATTAACTATATTTTATGACTAATTTTAGCAATATCACTGCCCAGAAAGTGAAGTTGATTTTGTTTGTCGAAGTTGATGACTGTCATCTTGGATTTTATGAAGATTGATAGTGTGGTTATAGAAATGTATCCTCCAAGTATCAAATCCCTAAAGCTTCTTGTCAAGATAAGTGTCCATACTTACAAAATACTCGTGAGTTTTAGAGATTGCATTCATGGATGGACCTTGTATTTAGGTAATGCTAAATTTCTTCTCTTTAGTCTTCAGTAAGCATTTAGTGTAGTTTTCTTTGTGAGGGTTATGATTTTGAGAGTTTGTTCTTGATCATAATTACTATTCTTTAAGAAATTGTTCCACAATCAAGTTTAGTTTTGGCCTGTTGATTTTTTGTTCTTTACATTTATATTTGTTTTATTGTGTCATTATGGACCAACAATTATCCACCCACTTTAACTAATATGCTCCCAAAGTATAATTTGAGGTGTTCAACACCCACCATAAACCAATAAATTTCCAAATGTCCATAATCATATGGCAAGTGATAAAAAGATGTTTGACCTGCACCATGACATATAGACAAAGGGAAGAATCCAAGTTAATAACTGTATCCACAAGATTAACGTCTGTAGTAATATGATTGAAAAATTGTTCCATCTGATGAACTATGTAGTGTTGAAAGTACCACTATCTAGAAAAAACCTTACAGGGGAAATAAAGTAAGCATCCCAATTATCAAGAGAAGAAATGAATCATGTGCTTTTTATTACACTAATGATTTAATCAATATTAATATGATAAATATTTTTTATGATGCAAAATAACTTTGAATATGACATGTAGATTGTTTTCATATTTTTGTACTACGATTTTCTCATGATTTTTTATTGTAATGTTCACTCTAACTATTATCCCTTTGTTTCTCCATTCCATGTCTTAGTGCGTGATGTCAGAGGTCATATATGTGACTCGAACGCTCTTAGAGAAATGATTGTTTGCATTTACTTTCCTCTAAAATATTCTAATGAGATTCAATTGTTTGTTCCTATTGTTGTTAGTTTTGTATTAGATGTAAATTTTGACTTCTTACATGTAACATCCATAAAATTTCATAAAATTTAAACTTTTCAAAACAACCCTTTTTCCATAGAAGTGTTTACAAAAACTGTTGTTCCCAAAACATTATTTAAAAATCAGAATATTTTCCAACATAGTTTTCAAAACATTCGCATAATCAGAGTTTCCTAGAAATCATAAGTCCAAAACGCAAGGATGTGTACGATCATGTCTTGACCTTGCCACGATCCACTGAAGTACCTGAAACCATAAACCAAAACTGTAAGCACGAAGCTTAGTGAGTTCCCCCAAAGTACCAACACCCAAACAGATAACATATACAAATAACAGCATGCTCAAATACTCATGTATGGCCCAATCAGCCTCGGGCTGGAATACCATGCATGTCTACGATGCGCCCAATCATGCTTGGGATGGAATACCCTTGTATCATAAGTAGTTTAGTCCTATCAACCATCAGGTTGGAATACCAAACATGTCGGGTCCATTCAACCATCAGGTTGTAATACCCCAGGCCTGTTGATTGACGCACAAAGCAGTCCAGTCTCTCTATAATCCATACTATCATATCGGGTCCAATCAACCATCGGGTTGGAATACCCCGGGCCCTCAACCATCGGGTTGAAATGCCAATACACTATGGGTCCAGTCATCCTTAGGATTGAATACCCTCGGGCCCATTCAACCATCGGGTTGGGATGCCCTGACCTGTTGGCTTAGACACAAAGTAGTGAAGCCCCAGTCACTAACTAAACATGCGCACATTGTCACACCCCCAAACCAGAATGGCGGAAACATTCGAGGGTGGATGACTTCACGTAGTATCACAACAATTGAATATTGTAAAGAAAGTAACACAACCATCACATATATAATGAAAACGTATATTGTTGCGTTATACATATTAGCAAAAGAATATTACAATATGATGATATAAATGTTTAATAGTAATGTCCTTAGCGTTCCTTCTTCAAAAGCTGGTAGTTACCTATATTACTGATTCCCTGAGAAATACAAGCGGTTTCGAAAAAGTGTCAACAATTAAGTTGGTGAGTTCATAAGTGTTTTGCATTGAAAAGTATGTCCTTTTGGTAGTAAATCGATGAACGAGGTTTTCAGAAAATCCAATATTTTCTATAAATGGTTTGAAAAGTTCCCAGAATTGGAGTGCATTAGTGTGTTTCATACTTGAATAATAATGATAAACTTTGCGCTAAAGATAATGTGGAAAAACTGAATGCATATATGAATCTCGTAAATGAAACTTGTTTTTATACTTTTTATGTGAGTTTTATAACCATACTATTGACACTGACTGCCTGTAACAACATTCTTCAGGTGTTGTAGTGTTATGACATTTGTCACCCCAGACCTGCCAATCTAACTATAGCTAATAGTTTAGGTGCGGGGTTGTCAATCCCGTATAGATTTATACACAAGTATCACGCTCTCCCTCCAAGAGATTTTGGTATATAATACAGGACTTGAAATGCATACATAAGAGTACGTTGAAGTTTGAATATCTCACATTGCTGGGTATAAATAGATTTATGATAAGAAAGACTTTACTTCATTTGAAAGTATTTTGTTTTTCAAGATGTATATGTAAAAATGTATGTTATACTTGCTAACTATACTCATTATAGTTTCTCAGAAAGTATGTTTCCATTTAGTAAAAATAACTTAGTGATATAATAGCCCTTTAACATAAAGGTGTTTGTATCGATACTCTATAAGATAGATATTACATTTACGTTTATAAAATGATACTTTGACTTGTAATGTACTTGTATTTCCCCCCTAAAACATGAAAAGAATTGAAAAGTAGGGGTATGAACTCACTCGTTTGGTTTGAAGAGAGAGAGGCTAGAGTTGAGCAGAACTTCGACCGCAGAAAGTTGCGCCTTCGGGCTCTTCGGGGATCTCGGTAGCGTAGATCTTTCTTCGGGGGCTCGGGTACGGAAACCGAGGGCATCGAGATGGTCTCTGAAGCTTGAAAGTATGAGAGAGTGACTGGAAGTTTGAGAAAGTGTGCAAAAACCCGTGGCTCAAACCTTCTATTTATAGGCTGGAGGATCCGCGTACGCGGGGCGTACCGGAGTACGTAGGGCGTACTCGGTACGCGGGGCGTACTTCGGTTACACGGGGCGTAAAAATGCGTCACGGCTTACGACTCCGGTCTAGCTAAGCGTAGAGTTGCAGCCGATGGGACTCGACTCTGGGTCTAGTACGCTGGGCGTAATTTTGGATTACGCAGGGCGTAATCCAGTCTTCCATCTTCTAAATTCCGTAACTTTCGCATACGGGCTCCGTTTTTCGCGTTCTTTATATCCACGCGTATGTGAGATTATGCTCTACAACTTTCATTTAGACTCTGTCGGCTAGTTTTGACTTTATTTTTAGTGATATATTTTTAATAGGCCGGGACTACTAAAATCCGTTAAAAATTCATAGTTTCTTTATTCGACGTCGGTTTTCGTTTGTCTTTTTATCATTTTATTACTATTGTGGAGATCGTCAACTTCCGTTTAGGTGGCAATAGCTAAATAACACTCAATCTTTAATTCGAGTTTTTAGCCCTTTACTACTGTTACGAAACTTAGGAAATCCGTAACTTCTTCATACGAGGTCCAATTTGGGCGATCTTTTTATGTATGTTTACAGATTAACGAACTCCACATCTTTTGTTTAGATACTTAAGGCAAAAATGCATTTTATTGAAATTTCACTTTTTACGTTAAATAGCGTTTTAACGGTGTGTCGTAAATATACGATTGGTTATAATTTCTTCAATATAACCCGGTTTTGAACGTTCTTTACGTTTTTGGAAACCTTGGCACGATGTCTAATATTTGATGCATCTCAACTTAGATATTTGAACACTTTATTTTTGAGGTTAATTTAGTTGATTCCAAATAGTTTTCGTTGTTTTTGACTTTTGAGCGTTACACTGCTTTTGGAAAAATATAGGGTTGTCACATAATCCCCCTGTTATAACATCATGTTACTGATGCATTTACACATTATCAATTCACAACTGACATGTAAAGCACAACTCGTATATCTCCGTTTAAATATTTTAAGATATTAATATCTCAGAATTACTCGTGCTAAATTCCATGAGTAATTATCTGAGCATGGGTTAATCCAATACTTAAATATCCATTTCTAAGTACTCCCGAACATTGTAGCAATACCATTGCTATGTCTAAAACTCTTTAGACAATCTACAATTCAATTCATGACAACCTTAATTCGCTACTTACTTCCAAAAGTACAAACGACTGTGGAATTTGACTAATGAAATTATTCGGGAAGTTAAACATGAAAAATGAAACACAATAATAAACAATTGACAAAAGGTAGTAAACAAAATCATAAATAATTCTCTATTATTTAATCACCAAAATCAATTACTTTTACTTTGTTAAAAGTTTCAAACTAACTATCTAACTACTAAAACTAATATCATTTCTCAGACCAATGCTCCTAGCATGTTGAACGTGTTTAATCATACTCAGACCCTTTGTGAGTGGATTAGCAGGATTATCTTCAGATGATACCCTCTTCACTACGAGGTAACCTTCTTCTATATATCAAAAGTAAAATCTTCATCTGATATGTAATTATCAAATTCATTTTCAGAAGTAGAATCTTGATTATTATTATTAGAAATATAAAAATTTTGTTGAAAACGTCGTATATAGTTTAAATTTAAATTTAAATTCAAGAATGAGGTTTTTCCGGGTTATACTACGAGACTTTTACCGAGCATTCCAACTCCAACCTATTTTGGATAGGTAACTTCACTATAGTTCCTTCAACAATACTCAGCACAACCTAGTTTCGTTTCCTACGTTAGGTGTATGGACAATGAGTATGGGTTTTTGTGGGATTTTTCTTCTATAATGGAAAATACATAACTTCACTGTAGTTGCTTCAGCAATACTCAGCACACCCATACTCGTTATCCATACACCTAACGTAGGAAACAAAATTAGGTTGTGCTGAGTATTGCTCAAGGAACTACAGTGAAATTACATATCAAAAATAGGTTGCAACTCGAATGCTCGGTAAAAGTCTGGTAGTATAACCCGACAATATTCCGGTCAAAGCGGAAAACAAAGTACGGAAGCATGTTGGACCCTTTTCTTTTTATAATGTGAAAGTATTATTGTTCTATTATTTAGCTCTTGGTAATTATAAGGAAACTTGTTAAAAAATACTTTGCTGTTAAAATAAATTAAAAAATTTATATTAAAGAATGATATTACTCTTATATCCGTTAACCAATTTAAATTTAGTATTTCAAATGTTGGAAAATGATAATAATAATAATAATAATAATAATAATAATAATAATAATAATAATAATAATAATAATAATAATAATAATAATAATAATAATAATAATAATAATAATAATAGAAGTCAAGCAATCATATTGTATCTTCAACATCTTTTGCAGATCCGCAGCACCTCCAACACCTCATACTCACTCACTCCTAAATGATAATTAATTTGAAATGTTGAACAATACTCTTGTGAACAATGGAGGATTCATACACATTACACTCTTATAGTAGTTGGATCATTAATTCACAACCTAATGTTTCATGGTGATTAATTACACGAAAGGAATAGAATATGATACTGGGGAGTAGTAGTTGGTAGTGTACATTGTAGCTAAGCTACTATACTTTTTTTAATTGACTCTTTTTTTAGAAACATATTAATCTGGTTGTTAAAGAGTTAAAGACACATTTATATCAGAAGAAAACTCAGGTTTCATTATTTTGGACCTTCAAATAATCAATCAGAAAATCAGTTTAATTGGACACACGAGCACCACCCATTGGCTCTTTAAGCATATATAAAGTTATTTAAAATCCAATGATAACGAAATAGTATAAAATTAGGTGGATCATTTTATCATTTTTAGTTAATTGCTAGCATGCAAACACGTGGTAGAAAATATATAATTACTAACAGAAAAGAAACAGAATAATTATACCAAAAATATGTTCTCCAAGGCGGCCGCCCAACATGTATTCGAACACCAGCAACCTTTCATCTTCATGTTGACAGTAGCCCACCAACGACACCAAATTGGGATGTCGGAGATGTCCCAGCATAACAATCTCCGTGTCAAATTATTTGATTCCTCGTCCTGCTTCTCTTCTCCGTTCAGGACCAGCCGTTTTACAGCAACTTCCTGTTGAATAATCTAAGAATTTTTTTAAACGAATATCATTTATTTACTAACAATTAAGATTTATGTACTTACTTTTCTTTGATTGATTTCAACCCATAGATCGTTCATAATATTTCTGGTGATGTCATCCTAACAAAACAATTCTCTATTTATTTATGTCTATCATAACTACTTCTCATATTCAAATCAAAAAATCAGCCACCAATGACGGGAACTTAACTAACCATCAACATTATCCAAATTTTAAAATTTAAAAAGTAATCCTAAAATGTTCTACATTATCTATCCTACCAAGAGTTAAATAATAGAACAATAATACTTTCACATTATAAAAAGAAAAGGGTCCAACATGCTTCCGTACCTTGTTTTCCGCTTTGGCCGGAATATTGCCGGGTTATACTACAAAACTTTTACCGAGCATTCCAGCTCCAACCTATTTTGGATAGGTAACTTCACTGTAGTTGCTTCAGCAATACTCAGCAAACCCATACTCATTATCGATACACCTAACGTAGGAAACAAAATTAGGTTGTGCTGAGTATTGCTCAAGGAACTACAGTGAAATTACCTTTCCAAAATAGGTTGCAACTGGAATGCTCGGTAAAAGTCTAGTAGTATAACCCGACAATATTCCGGTCAAAGCGGAAAACAAAGTACGAAAGCATGTTGGACCCTTTTCTTTTTATAATGTGAAAGTATTATTGTTCTATTATTTAGCTCTTGGTAATTATAAGGAAACTTGTTAAAAAAACACTTTACTGCTAAAATAAATTAAAAAATTTATATTAAAGAATGATATTAATCTTATATCCGTTAACCAATTTAAATTTAGTATTTCGAATGTTGGAAAATGTTAAGAATAATAATAATAATAATAATAATAATAATAATAATAATAATAATAATAATAATAATAATAATAGTAATAATAATAATAATAATAATAATAATAATAATAATAATAATAATAGAAGTCAACCAATCATATTGTATCTTCAACATCTTTTGCATATCCACAACACCTCATACTCACTCACTCTTGAATGATAATTAATTTGAAATGTTGAACAATACTCTTGTGAACAATGGAGGACTCATACACATTATACTCTTATAGTAGTTGGATCATTAATTCACAACCTAATGTTTCATGGTGATTAATTACACGAAAGGAATAGAATATGATACTGGGGACTAGTAGTTGGTAGAGTACATTGTATCTAAGCTACTATACTTTTTTTAATTGACTCTTTTTTTAGAAACAGATTAATCTGGTTGTTAAAGACTTAAGGTCACATTTATATCAGAAGAAAATTTAGGTTTCATTATTTTGGACCTTCAAATAATCAATCAGCAAATCAGTTTAATTGGACACACGAGCACCACCCATTGGCTCTTTAAGCATATATAAAGTTATTTAAAATCCAATGATAACGAAATAGTATAAAATTAGGGGAATCATTTTGTCATTTTTAGTTAAATGCTAGCATGCAAACATGTGGTAGAAAATATATAATTACTAACAGAAAAAAAAAAAGAAATAGAATAATTATACCAAAAATATGTTCTCCAAGGCGGCCGCCCGACATGTATTCGTACACCAGCAACCTTTCATCTTCATGTTGGCAGTAGCCCACCAACGACACCAAATTGGGATGTCGGAAACGTCCCAACATAACAATCTCTGTGTCAAATTCTTTGATTCCTTGTCCTGCTTCTCCACTCCGTTTAGGAACAACCATTTTACAGCAACTTCCTATTGAATAATCCAAGAATTTTTTAAAAGGAAAATCATTTACTTACTAACAATTAAGATTTTTGTACTTACTTGCCCACATTCCAAAAATCCCTTGTAGACACGCCCAAAACCTCCTTGACCTAAAAAACTGCGACATAGAAGAATACTCTCCCGCTCATTCCTCCGGCTCCGTAGCGACATTCTTTCCCTTATCTAGAGCTGCAAATGCCAAAAACAAAGATAAGTTCAATCAATTGTTATTCTCGTTGCACAATAATATTAATAACAATAAGAATAATAATAATAATAATAATAATAATAATTTTCAAATCCATAGACACATAATATTCAAAACGCCATCCCAACAATAATTACCAAGAGCTAAATAATAGAACAATAATACTTTCACATTATAAAAAGAAAAGGGTCCAACATGCTTCCGTACCTTGTTTTCCGCTTTGACCGGAATATTGTCAGGTTATACTACGAGACTTTTACCGAGCATTCTAGCTCCAACCTATTTTGGATAGGTAACTTCACTGTAGTTGCTTCAGCAATACTCAACAAACTCATACTCGTTATCCATACACCTAACGTAGGAAACAAAATTAGGTTGTGCTGAGTATTGCTCAAGGAACTACAGTGAAATTACCTATCCAAAATAGGTTGCAACCGGAATGCTCGGTAAAAGTCTTGTAGTATAACCAGACAATATTCCAGTCAAAGCGGAAAACAAAGTAGGGAAGCATGTTGGACCCTTTACTTTTTATAATGTGAAAGTATTATTGTTTTATTATTTAGCTTTTGCAAATTATAAGGAAACTTGTTAAAAAATACTTTGCTGTTAAAATAAATTAAAAAATTTATATTAAAGAATGATATTAATCTTATATCCGTTAACCAATTTAAATTTAGTATTTCAAATGTCGGTAAATAATAATAATAATAATAATAATAATAATAATAATAATAATAATAATAGAAGTCAAGCAATCATATGGTATCTTCAACATCTTTTGCAGATCCGCAGCACCTCCAACACCTCATACTCACTCACTCTTAAATGATAATTAATATGAAATGTTGAACAATACTCTTGTGAACAATGGAGGATTCATACACATTACACTCTTATAGTAGTTGGATCATTAATTCACAACCTAATGTTTCATGTTGATTAATTACACGAAAGGAATAGAATATGATACTGGGGAGTAGTAGTTGGTAGAGTACATTGTATCTAAGCTAATATACTTTTTTTAATTGACTCTTTTGTTAGAAACAGATTAATCTGGTTGTTAAAGAGTTAAAGTCACATTTATATTTGAAGAAAATTCAGGTTTCATTATTTTGGACCTTCAAATAATCAATCAGAAAATCAGTTTAATTGGACACACGAGCACCACCCATTGGCTCTTTAAGCATACATAAAGCTATTTAAAATCCAATGATAACGAAATAGTATAAAATTAGGGGGATCATTTTGTCATTTTTAGTTAAATGCTAGCATGCAAACACGTGGTAGAAAATGTATAATTACTAACAGAAAAGAAACAGAATAATTATACCAAAAATATGTTCTCCAAGGCGGCCGCCCGACATGTATTCGTACACCAGCAGCCTTTCATCTTCATGTTGGCAGTAGCCCAGCAACGACACCAAATTGGGATGTCTGAGACGTCCCGGCATAACAATCTCCGTGTCAAATTCTTTGATTCCTTGTCCTGCTTCTCCTCTTCGTTCAGGAACTGCCGTAAGGCAGAAAAAAGAATTTATGAAATTTGATGATTAATTTGAAATGTTGAACAATACTCTTGTGAACAATGGAGGATTCATATACATTACACTCTTATAGTAGTTGGATCATTAATTCACAACCTAATGTTTCATGGTGATTAATTACACGAAAGGAATAGAATATGATACTGGGGAGTAGTAGTTGGTAGAGCTACAAATTGTATCTAAGCTACTATACTTTTTTTAATTGACTATTTTTTTAGAAACAGATTAATTTGGTTGTTAAAGAGTTAAAGTGACATTTATATCAGAAGAAAATTCAGGTTTCATTATTTTGGACCTTCAAATAATTAATCAGAAAATCAGTTTAATTGGACACACGAGCACCACCCATTGGCTCTTTAAGCATACATAAAGTTATTTAAAATCCAATGATAACGAAATAGTATAAAATTAGGGGGATCATTATGTCATTTTTAGTTAAATGCTAGCATGCAAAAACGTGGTAGAAAATATATAATTACTAACAGAAAAGAAACAGAATAATTATACCAAAAATATGTTCTCCAAGGCGGCCGCCCGACATGTATTCGTACACCCGCATCCTTTCATCTTCATGTTGGCAGTAGCCCACCAACGACACCAAATTGGGACGTCGGAGACGTCCCAGCATAACAATCTCCGTGTCAAATTCTTTGATTCCTTGTCCTGCTTCTCCACTTCGTTCAGGAACAACCATTTTACAGCAACTTCCTATTGAATAATCCAAGAATTTTTTAAAAGGAATATCATTTATTTACTAACAATTAAGATTTATGTACTTACTTGCCCACATTCCAAAAATCCCTTGTAGACACGCCCAAAACCTCCTTGACCTAAAAAATTGCGACAATTGAATTCCTTTGTTGCTGCCTTAAGTTCGGCATAGAAGAATACTCTCCCGCTCATTGCTCCGGCTCCGACTCCGGCTCCGGCTCCGTATCGACATTCTTTCCCTTATCTATAGCTGCAAATGCCAAAAACAAAGATAAGTTGAATCAATTGTTATTCTCATTGCACAATAATAATAATAATAATAATAATAATAATAATAATAATAATAATAATAATAATATTTTTCAAATCCATAGACATATAATATTCAAAACGCCATCCCAACAATAATTACCAAGAGCTAAATAATAGAACAATAATACTTTCACATTATAACAAGAAAAGGGTCCAACATGCTTCCGTACCTTGTTTTCCGCTTTGACCGGAATATTGTCGGGTTATACTATGAGACTTTTACCGAGCATTCCAACTCCAACCTATTTTGGACAGGTAACTTCACCGTAGTTCCTTAAGCAATACTCAGCAAACCCATACTCGTTATCCATACACCTAACGTAGGAAACGAAATTAGGTTGTGTTGAGTATTGCTGGAGGAACTACAGCGAAATTACCTATCCAAAATAGGTTGTAGCTGGAATGCTCGGTGAAAGTCTGGTAGTATAACCCAACAATATTCCGGTCAAAGCCGGAAACAAAGTACGGAAGCATGTTCGACCCTTTTCTTTTTATAATGTGAAAGGATTATTGTTCTATTATTTAGCTCTTGGTAATTATAAGGAAACTTGTTAAAAAATACTTTGCTGTTACAATAAATGAAAAAAACTATATTAAAGAATGATATTAATCTTATATCCTTTAACCAATTTAAATTTAGTATTTGTAATGTTGGAAAATAATAATGACAATAATAATAATAATAATAATAATAATAATAATAATAATAATAACAATAACAACAATAACAATAACAATAATAATAATAACAATAACAATAATAATAATAATAATAATAACAATAATAATATTAATAATAATAATAATAATAATAATAATAATAATAATATAATAATAATAGTAATAATAATAATAATAATAATAATAATAATAATAATAATAATAATAATAATAATAGAAGTCAAGCAATCATACGGTACCTTCAACATCTTTTGCAGATCCGCAGCACCTACAACACCTCATACTCAATCACTCTTGAATGATAATTAATTTGAAATGTTGAACAATACTCTTGTGAACAATGGAGGATTCATACACATTATACTCTTATAGTAGTTGGATCATTAATTCACAACCTAATGTTTCATGGTGATTAATTATACGAAAGGAATAGAATATGATACTGGGGAGTAGTAGTTGGTAGAGTACATTGTATCTAAACTACTATACTTTTTTTAATTGACTCTTTTGTTAGAAACAGATTAATCTGGTTGTTAAAGAGTTAAAGTCACATTTATATCAGAAGAAAATTCAAGTTTTATTATTTTGGACCTAAAAATAATCAATCAGAAAATCAGTGTAATTGGACACACAAGCACCACCCATTGGCTCTTTAAGCATATATAAAGTTATTTAAAATCCAATGATAACAAAATAGTATAAAATTAGGGGGATCATTTTGTCATTTTTAGTTAAATGCTAGCATGCAAACACGTGGTAGAAAATATATAATTACTAACAGAAAAGAAAAAGAATAATTATACCAAAAATATGTTCTCCTAGGTGGCCGCCCGACATGTATTCGTACACCAGCAGCCTTTCATCTTCATGTTGGCAGTAGCCCACCAACGACACCAAATTGGGATGTCGGAGACGTCCCAGCATAACAATCTCCGTGTCAAATTTTTTGATTCCTTGTCTTACTTCTCCTCTCCGTTCAGGACCTGCCGTTTTACAGCAACTTCCTATTGAATAATCCAAGAATTTTTTTAAACGAATATCATTTATTTACTAACAATTAAGATTTATGTACTTACTTGCCCACATTCCAAAAATCCCTTGTAGACACGCCCATACCCTCCTTGACCTAAAAAATTGCGATAATTGAATTCCTTTGTTGTTGCCTTAAGTTCGGCATAGAAGAATACTCTCCCGCTCATTGCTCCGGCTTTGGCTCCGGCTCCGTAGCGACATTCTTTCCCTTATCTATAGCTGCAAATGCCAAAAACAAACATCAGTTCAATCAATTGTTATTCTCATTGCACATTAATAATAATAATAATAATAATAATAATAATAATAATAATAATAATATTTTTCAAATCCATAGACACATAATATTCAAAATGCCATCCCAACAATAATTACCAAGAGCTAAATAATAGAACAATAATACTTTCACATTATAAAAAGAAAAGAGTCCAACATGCTTCCGTACCTTGTTTTCCGCTTTGACCGGAATATTGCCGGGTTATACTACGAGACTTTTACCGAGCATTCCAGCTCCAACCTATTTTTGATAGGTAACTTCACTGTAGTTGCTTTAGCAATACTTAGCAAACTCATACTCGTTATCCATACACCTAACGTAGGAAACAAAATTAGGTTGTGCTGAGTATTGCTCAAGGAACTACAGTGAAATTACCTATCCAAAATAGGTTGCAACTGGAATGCTCGGTAAAAGTCTTGTAGTATAACCCGACAATATTTCGGTCAAAGCGGAAAACAAAGTACGGAAGCATGTTGGTCCCTTTTCTTTTTATAATGTGAAAGTATTATTGTTCTATTATTTAGCTTTTGCAAATTATAAGGAAACTTGTTAAAAAATACTTTGCTGTTAAAATAAATTAAAAAATTTATATTAAAGAATGATATTAATCTTATATCCGTTAACCAATTTAAATTTAGTATTTCAAATGTTGGTAAATGATGATGATAATAATAATAATAATAATAATAATAATAATAATAATAATAATAATAATCATAAAAGTAATAATAATAATAATAATAATAATAATAATAATAATAATAATAATAATAATAATAACAACAATAATATAATAATAATAATAATAAAAATAATAATAATAATAGAAGTCAGGCAATCATATGGTATCTTCAACAACTTTTGCAGATCCGCAGCACCTCCAACACCTCATACTCACTCACTCTTAAATGATAATTAATTTGAAATGTTGAACAATACTCTTGTGAACAATGGAGGATTCATACACATTACACTCTTATAGTAGTTGGATCATTAATTCACAACCTAATGTTTCATGGTGATTAATTACACGAAAGGAATAGAATATGATACTGACGAGTAGTAGTTGGTAGAGTACATTGTATCTGAGCTACTATACTTTTTTTTAATTGACTCTTTTGTTAGAAACTGATTAATCTGGTTGTTAAAGAGTTAAAGTCACATTTATATCAGAAGAAAATTCAGGTTTTATTATTTTGAACCTTCAAATAATCAATAAGAAAATCAGTTTAATTGGACACACGAGCACCACCCATTGGCTCTTTAAGCATATATAAAGTTATTTAAAATCCAATGATAACGAAATAGTATAAAATTAGGGGGATCATTTTGTGATTTTTAGTTAAATGCTAGCATGCAAACATGTGGTAGAAAATATATAATTACTAACAGAAAAAAAAGAAACAGAATAATTATACCAAAAATATGTTTTCGAAGGTGGCCGCCCGACATGTATTCATACACCAGCAGCCTTTCATCTTCATGTTGGCAGTAGCCCACCAACGACACCAAATTGGGATGTCGGAGACGTCCCAGCATAACAATCTCCGTGTCAAATTTTTTGATTCCTTGTCCTACTTCTCCTCTCCGTTCAGGACTAGCCGTTTTACAACAACTTCCTATTGAATAATCCAAGAATTTTTTTAAACGAATATCATTTATTTACTAACAATTAAGATTTATGTACTTACTTGCCCACATTCCAAAAATCCCTTGTAGACACGCCCATAACCTCCTTGACCTAAAAAATTGCGACAATTGAATTTCTTTGTTGCTGCCTTAAGTTCGGCATAGAAGAATACTCTCCCGCTCATTGCTCCGGCTCCGACTCCGGCTCCGTAGCGGCATTCTTTCCCTTATCTATAGTTGCAAATGCCAAAAACAAAGATAAGTTCAATCAATTGTTATTCTCATTGCACAATAATAATAATAATAATAATAATAATAATAATAATAATATTTTTCAAATCCATAGACATATAATATTCAAAACGCCATCCCAACAATAATTACCAAGAGCTAAATAATAGAACAATAATACTTTCACATTATAAAAAGAAAAGGGTCCAACACGCTTCAGTACCTTGTTTTCCGCTTTGACCGGAATATTGTCGGGTTATACTATGAGACTTTTACCGAGCATTCCACCTCCAACCTATTTTGGACAGGTAACTTCACCGTAGTTCCTTAAGCAATACTCAGCAAACCCATACTCGTTATCCATACACCTAATGTAGGAAACGAAATTAGGTTGTGTTGAGTATTGCTGAAGGAACTACAGCGAAATTACCTATCCAAAATATGTTGTAGCTGGAATGCTCGGTGAAAGTCTGGTAGTATAACCCAACAATATTCCAGTCAAAGCCGGAAACAAAGTACGGAAGCATGTTCGACCCTTTTCTTTTTATAACGTGAAAAGATTATTGTTCTATTATTTAGCTCTTGGTAATTATAAGGAAACTTGTTAAAAAATACTTTGCTGTTAAAATAAATGAAAAAATTTATATTAAAGACTAATATTAATCTTATATCCTTTAACCAATTTAAATTTAGTATTTGTAATGTTGGAAAATAATAATGACAATAATAATAATAATAATAATAATAACAATAACAATAATAATAATAATAATCACAATAACAATAATAATAATAATAATAATAATAATAATAATAAAATAATAATAATAATAATAATAATAATAATAATAATAATAATAATAATAATAATAGAAGTCAAGCAATCATACGGTACCTTCAACAACTTTTGCAGATCCGCAGCACCTCCAACACCTCATACTCACTCACTCTTGAATGATAATTAATTTGAAATGTTGAACAATACTCTTGTAAACAATGGAGGATTCATACACATTATACTCTTATAGTAGTTGGATCATTAATTCACAACCTAATGTTTCATGTTGATTAATTACACGAAAGGAATAGAAAATGATACTGGAGAGTAGTAGTTGGTAGAGTACATTGTATCTAAGCTACTATACTTTTTTTAATTGACTCGTTTGTTAGAAACAGATTAATCTGGTTGTTAAAGAGTTAAAGTCACATTTATATAAGAAGAAAATTCAGGTTTTATTATTTTGGACCTTCAAATAATCAATCAGAAAATCAATTTAATTGGACACACGAGCACCACCCATTGGCTCTTTAAGCATATATAAAGTTATTTAAAATCCAATGATAACGAAATAGTATAAAATTAGGGGGATCATTTTGTCATTTTTAGTTAAATGCTAGCATGAAAACATGTGGAAGAAAATATATAATTACTAACAGAAAAAAAAAACAAAATAATTATACCAAAAATATGTTCTCCCAGGTGGCCGCCCGACATGTATTCGTACACCAGCAGCCTTTCATCTTCATGTTGGCAGTAACCCACCAACGACACCAAATTGGGATGTCGGAGACATCCCAGCATAAAAATCTCCGTGTCAAATTTTTTGATTCCTTGTCCTACTTCTCCTCTCCGTTCAGGACCAGCCGTTTTACAGCAACTTCCTATTGAATAATCCAAGAATTTTTTTAAACGAACATCATTTATTTACTAACAATTAAGATTTATGTATTTACTTGCCCACATTCCAAAAATCCCTTGTAGACACGCCCATACCCCCCTTGACCTAAAAAATTGCGACAATTGAATTCCTTTGTTGTTGCCTTAAGTTCGGCATAGAAGAATACTCTCCCGCTCATTGCTCCGGCTTTGGCTCCGGCTCCGTAGCGACATTCTTTCCCTTATCTATAGCTGCAAATGCCAAAAACAAACATCAGTTCAATCAATTGTTATTCTCATTGCACCTTAATAATAATAATAATAATAATAATAATAATAATAATAATAATAATAATAATAATAATATTTTTCAAATCCATAGACACATAATATTCAAAATGCCATCCCAACAATAATTACCAAGAGCTAAATAATAGAACAATAATACTTTCACATTATAAAAAGAAAAGAGTCCAACATGCTTCCGTACCTTGTTTTCCGCTTTGACCGGAATATTGCCGGGTTATACTACGAGACTTTTACCGAGCATTCCAGCTCCAACCTATTTTTGATAGGTAACTTCACTGTAGTTGCTTTAGCAATACTTAGCAAACTCATACTCGTTATCCATACACCTAACGTAGGAAACAAAATTAGGTTGTGCTGAGTATTGCTCAAGGAACTACAGTGAAATTACCTATCCAAAATAGGTTGCAACTGGAATGCTCGGTAAAAGTCTTGTAGTATAACCCGACAATATTTCGGTCAAAGCGGAAAACAAAGTACGGAAGCATGTTGGTCCCTTTTCTTTTTATAATGTGAAAGTATTATTGTTCTATTATTTAGCTTTTGCAAATTATAAGGAAACTTGTTAAAAAATACTTTGCTGTTAAAATAAATTAAAAAATTTATATTAAAGAATGATATTAATCTTATATCCGTTAACCAATTTAAATTTAGTATTTCAAATGTTGGTAAATGATGATGATGATAATAATAATAATAATAATAATAATAATAATAATAATAATAATAATCATAAAAGTAATAATAATAATAATAATAATAATAATAATAATAATAATAACAACAACAATAATATAATAATAATAATAATAAAAATAATAATAATAATAGAAGTCAGGCAATCATATGGTATCTTCAACAACTTTTGCAGATCCGCAGCACCTCCAACACCTCATACTCACTCACTCTTAAATGATAATTAATTTGAAATGTTGAACAATACTCTTGTGAACAATGGAGGATTCATACACATTACACTCTTATAGTAGTTGGATCATTAATTCACAACCTAATGTTTCATGGTGATTAATTACACGAAAGGAATAGAATATGATACTGACGAGTAGTAGTTGGTAGAGTACATTGTATCTGAGCTACTATACTTTTTTTTAATTGACTCTTTTGTTAGAAACTGATTAATCTGGTTGTTAAAGAGTTAAAGTCACATTTATATCAGAAGAAAATTCAGGTTTTATTATTTTGAACCTTCAAATAATCAATCAGAAAATCAGTTTAATTGGACACACGAGCACCACCCATTGGCTCTTTAAGCATATATAAAGTTATTTAAAATCCAATGATAACGAAATAGTATAAAATTAGGGGGATCATTTTGTCATTTTTAGTTAAATGCTAGCATGCAAACATGTGGTAGAAAATATATAATTACTAACAGAAAAAAAAGAAACAGAATAATTATACCAAAAATATGTTTTCGAAGGTGGCCGCCCGACATGTATTCATACACCAGCAGCCTTTCATCTTCATGTTGGCAGTAGCCCACCAACGACACCAAATTGGGATGTCGGAGACGTCCCAGCATAACAATCTCCGTGTCAAATTTTTTGATTCCTTGTCCTACTTCTCCTCTCCGTTCAGGACTAGCCGTTTTACAACAACTTCCTATTGAATAATCCAAGAATTTTTTTAAACGAATATCATTTATTTACTAACAATTAAGATTTATGTACTTACTTGCCCACATTCCAAAAATCCCTTGTAGACACGCCCATAACCTCCTTGACCTAAAAAATTGCGACAATTGAATTTCTTTGTTGCTGCCTTAAGTTCGGCATAGAAGAATACTCTCCCGCTCATTGCTCCGGCTCCGACTCCGGCTCCGTAGCGGCATTCTTTCCCTTATCTATAGTTGCAAATGCCAAAAACAAAGATAAGTTCAATCAATTGTTATTCTCATTGCACAATAATAATAATAATAATAATAATAATAATAATAATATTTTTCAAATCCATAGACATATAATATTCAAAACGCCATCCCAACAATAATTACCAAGAGCTAAATAATAGAACAATAATACTTTCACATTATAAAAAGAAAAGGGTCCAACACGCTTCAGTACCTTGTTTTCCGCTTTGACCGGAATATTGTCGGGTTATACTATGAGACTTTTACCGAGCATTCCACCTCCAACCTATTTTGGACAGGTAACTTCACCGTAGTTCCTTAAGCAATACTCAGCAAACCCATACTCGTTATCCATACACCTAATGTAGGAAACGAAATTAGGTTGTGTTGAGTATTGCTGAAGGAACTACAGCGAAATTACCTATCCAAAATATGTTGTAGCTGGAATGCTCGGTGAAAGTCTGGTAGTATAACCCAACAATATTCCAGTCAAAGCCGGAAACAAAGTACGGAAGCATGTTCGACCCTTTTCTTTTTATAACGTGAAAAGATTATTGTTCTATTATTTAGCTCTTGGTAATTATAAGGAAACTTGTTAAAAAATACTTTGCTGTTAAAATAAATGAAAAAATTTATATTAAAGACTAATATTAATCTTATATCCTTTAACCAATTTAAATTTAGTATTTGTAATGTTGGAAAATAATAATGACAATAATAATAATAATAATAATAATAACAATAACAATAATAATAATAATAATCACAATAACAATAATAATAATAATAATAATAATAATAATAATAAAATAATAATAATAATAATAATAATAATAATAATAATAATAATAATAATAATAATAGAAGTCAAGCAATCATACGGTACCTTCAACAACTTTTGCAGATCCGCAGCACCTCCAACACCTCATACTCACTCACTCTTGAATGATAATTAATTTGAAATGTTGAACAATACTCTTGTAAACAATGGAGGATTCATACACATTATACTCTTATAGTAGTTGGATCATTAATTCACAACCTAATGTTTCATGTTGATTAATTACACGAAAGGAATAGAAAATGATACTGGAGAGTAGTAGTTGGTAGAGTACATTGTATCTAAGCTACTATACTTTTTTTAATTGACTCGTTTGTTAGAAACAGATTAATCTGGTTGTTAAAGAGTTAAAGTCACATTTATATAAGAAGAAAATTCAGGTTTTATTATTTTGGACCTTCAAATAATCAATCAGAAAATCAATTTAATTGGACACACGAGCACCACCCATTGGCTCTTTAAGCATATATAAAGTTATTTAAAATCCAATGATAACGAAATAGTATAAAATTAGGGGGATCATTTTGTCATTTTTAGTTAAATGCTAGCATGAAAACATGTGGAAGAAAATATATAATTACTAACAGAAAAAAAAAACAAAATAATTATACCAAAAATATGTTCTCCCAGGTGGCCGCCCGACATGTATTCGTACACCAGCAGCCTTTCATCTTCATGTTGGCAGTAACCCACCAACGACACCAAATTGGGATGTCGGAGACATCCCAGCATAAAAATCTCCGTGTCAAATTTTTTGATTCCTTGTCCTACTTCTCCTCTCCGTTCAGGACCAGCCGTTTTACAGCAACTTCCTATTGAATAATCCAAGAATTTTTTTAAACGAACATCATTTATTTACTAACAATTAAGATTTATGTATTTACTTGCCCACATTCCAAAAATCCCTTGTAGACACGCCCATACCCCCCTTGACCTAAAAAATTGCGACAATTGAATTCCTTTGTTGTTGCCTTAAGTTCGGCATAGAAGAATACTCTCCCGCTCATTGCTCCGGCTTTGGCTCCGGCTCCGTAGCGACATTCTTTCCCTTATCTATAGCTGCAAATGCCAAAAACAAACATCAGTTCAATCAATTGTTATTCTCATTGCACCTTAATAATAATAATAATAATAATAATAATAATAATAATAATAATAATAATAATAATATTTTTCAAATCCATAGACACATAATATTCAAAATGCCATCCCAACAATAATTACCAAGAGCTAAATAATAGAACAATAATACTTTCACATTATAAAAAGAAAAGAGTCCAACATGCTTCCGTACCTTGTTTTCCGCTTTGACCGGAATATTGCCGGGTTATACTACGAGACTTTTACCGAGCATTCCAGCTCCAACCTATTTTTGATAGGTAACTTCACTGTAGTTGCTTTAGCAATACTTAGCAAACTCATACTCGTTATCCATACACCTAACGTAGGAAACAAAATTAGGTTGTGCTGAGTATTGCTCAAGGAACTACAGTGAAATTACCTATCCAAAATAGGTTGCAACTGGAATGCTCGGTAAAAGTCTTGTAGTATAACCCGACAATATTTCGGTCAAAGCGGAAAACAAAGTACGGAAGCATGTTGGTCCCTTTTCTTTTTATAATGTGAAAGTATTATTGTTCTATTATTTAGCTTTTGCAAATTATAAGGAAACTTGTTAAAAAATACTTTGCTGTTAAAATAAATTAAAAAATTTATATTAAAGAATGATATTAATCTTATATCCGTTAACCAATTTAAATTTAGTATTTCAAATGTTGGTAAATGATGATGATAATAATAATAATAATAATAATAATAATAATAATAATAATAATAATAATAATCATAAAAGTAATAATAATAATAATAATAATAATAATAATAATAATAATAATAATAATAATAATAACAACAATAATATAATAATAATAATAATAAAAATAATAATAATAATAGAAGTCAGGCAATCATATGGTATCTTCAACAACTTTTGCAGATCCGCAGCACCTCCAACACCTCATACTCACTCACTCTTAAATGATAATTAATTTGAAATGTTGAACAATACTCTTGTGAACAATGGAGGATTCATACACATTACACTCTTATAGTAGTTGGATCATTAATTCACAACCTAATGTTTCATGGTGATTAATTACACGAAAGGAATAGAATATGATACTGACGAGTAGTAGTTGGTAGAGTACATTGTATCTGAGCTACTATACTTTTTTTTAATTGACTCTTTTGTTAGAAACTGATTAATCTGGTTGTTAAAGAGTTAAAGTCACATTTATATCAGAAGAAAATTCAGGTTTTATTATTTTGAACCTTCAAATAATCAATAAGAAAATCAGTTTAATTGGACACACGAGCACCACCCATTGGCTCTTTAAGCATATATAAAGTTATTTAAAATCCAATGATAACGAAATAGTATAAAATTAGGGGGATCATTTTGTCATTTTTAGTTAAATGCTAGCATGCAAACATGTGGTAGAAAATATATAATTACTAACAGAAAAAAAAGAAACAGAATAATTATACCAAAAATATGTTTTCGAAGGTGGCCGCCCGACATGTATTCATACACCAGCAGCCTTTCATCTTCATGTTGGCAGTAGCCCACCAACGACACCAAATTGGGATGTCGGAGACGTCCCAGCATAACAATCTCCGTGTCAAATTTTTTGATTCCTTGTCCTACTTCTCCTCTCCGTTCAGGACTAGCCGTTTTACAACAACTTCCTATTGAATAATCCAAGAATTTTTTTAAACGAATATCATTTATTTACTAACAATTAAGATTTATGTACTTACTTGCCCACATTCCAAAAATCCCTTGTAGACACGCCCATAACCTCCTTGACCTAAAAAATTGCGACAATTGAATTTCTTTGTTGCTGCCTTAAGTTCGGCATAGAAGAATACTCTCCCGCTCATTGCTCCGGCTCCGACTCCGGCTCCGTAGCGGCATTCTTTCCCTTATCTATAGTTGCAAATGCCAAAAACAAAGATAAGTTCAATCAATTGTTATTCTCATTGCACAATAATAATAATAATAATAATAATAATAATAATAATATTTTTCAAATCCATAGACATATAATATTCAAAACGCCATCCCAACAATAATTACCAAGAGCTAAATAATAGAACAATAATACTTTCACATTATAAAAAGAAAAGGGTCCAACACGCTTCAGTACCTTGTTTTCCGCTTTGACCGGAATATTGTCGGGTTATACTATGAGACTTTTACCGAGCATTCCACCTCCAACCTATTTTGGACAGGTAACTTCACCGTAGTTCCTTAAGCAATACTCAGCAAACCCATACTCGTTATCCATACACCTAATGTAGGAAACGAAATTAGGTTGTGTTGAGTATTGCTGAAGGAACTACAGCGAAATTACCTATCCAAAATATGTTGTAGCTGGAATGCTCGGTGAAAGTCTGGTAGTATAACCCAACAATATTCCAGTCAAAGCCGGAAACAAAGTACGGAAGCATGTTCGACCCTTTTCTTTTTATAACGTGAAAAGATTATTGTTCTATTATTTAGCTCTTGGTAATTATAAGGAAACTTGTTAAAAAATACTTTGCTGTTAAAATAAATGAAAAAATTTATATTAAAGACTAATATTAATCTTATATCCTTTAACCAATTTAAATTTAGTATTTGTAATGTTGGAAAATAATAATGACAATAATAATAATAATAATAATAATAACAATAACAATAATAATAATAATAATCACAATAACAATAATAATAATAATAATAATAATAATAATAAAATAATAATAATAATAATAATAATAATAATAATAATAATAATAATAATAATAATAGAAGTCAAGCAATCATACGGTACCTTCAACAACTTTTGCAGATCCGCAGCACCTCCAACACCTCATACTCACTCACTCTTGAATGATAATTAATTTGAAATGTTGAACAATACTCTTGTAAACAATGGAGGATTCATACACATTATACTCTTATAGTAGTTGGATCATTAATTCACAACCTAATGTTTCATGTTGATTAATTACACGAAAGGAATAGAAAATGATACTGGAGAGTAGTAGTTGGTAGAGTACATTGTATCTAAGCTACTATACTTTTTTTAATTGACTCGTTTGTTAGAAACAGATTAATCTGGTTGTTAAAGAGTTAAAGTCACATTTATATAAGAAGAAAATTCAGGTTTTATTATTTTGGACCTTCAAATAATCAATCAGAAAATCAATTTAATTGGACACACGAGCACCACCCATTGGCTCTTTAAGCATATATAAAGTTATTTAAAATCCAATGATAACGAAATAGTATAAAATTAGGGGGATCATTTTGTCATTTTTAGTTAAATGCTAGCATGAAAACATGTGGTAGAAAATATATAATTACTAACAGAAAAAAAAAACAAAATAATTATACCAAAAATATGTTCTCCCAGGTGGCCGCCCGACATGTATTCGTACACCAGCAGCCTTTCATCTTCATGTTGGCAGTAACCCACCAACGACACCAAATTGGGATGTCGGAGACATCCCAGCATAAAAATCTCCGTGTCAAATTTTTTGATTCCTTGTCCTACTTCTCCTCTCCGTTCAGGACCAGCCGTTTTACAGCAACTTCCTATTGAATAATCCAAGAATTTTTTTAAACGAACATCATTTATTTACTAACAATTAAGATTTATGTATTTACTTGCCCACATTCCAAAAATCCCTTGTAGACACGCCCATACCCCCCTTGACCTAAAAAATTGCGACAATTGAATTCCTTTGTTGTTGCCTTAAGTTCGGCATAGAAGAATACTCTCCCGCTCATTGCTCCGGCTTTGGCTCCGGCTCCGTAGCGACATTCTTTCCCTTATCTATAGCTGCAAATGCCAAAAACAAACATCAGTTCAATCAATTGTTATTCTCATTGCACCTTAATAATAATAATAATAATAATAATAATAATAATAATAATAATAATAATAATAATAATAATATTTTTCAAATCCATAGACACATAATATTCAAAATGTCATCCCAACAATAATTACCAAGAGCTAAATAATAGAACAATAATACTTTCACATTATAAAAAGAAAAGGGTCCAACATGCTTCCGTACCTTGTTTTCCGCTTTGACCGAAATATTGCCGGGTTATACTACGAGACTTTTACCGAGCATTCCAGCTCCAACCTATTTTGGATAGGTAACTTCACTGTAGTTGCTTTAGCAATACTTAGTAAACTCATACTCGTTATCCATACACCTAACATAGGAAACAAAATTAGGTTGTGCTGAGTATTGCTCAAGGAACTACAGTGAAATTACCTATCCAAAATAGGTTGCAACTGGAATGCTCGGTAAAAGTCTTGTAGTATAACCCGACAATATTCCGGTCAAAGAGGAAAACAAAGTACGGAAGCATGTTGGACCCTTTTCTTTTTATAATGAGAAAGTATTATTGTTCTATTATTTAGCTTTTGCAAATTATAAGGAAACTTGTTAAAAAATACTTTGCTGTTAAAATAAATTAAAAAATTTATATTAAAGAATGATATTAATCTTATATCCGTTAACCAATTTAAATTTGGTATTTCAAATGTTGGTAAATAATAATAATAATAATAATAATAATAATAATAATAATAATAATAATAATAATAATAATAATAATAATAATATAATAATAATAATAATAATAATAATATTAATAATAATAATAATAACAATAATATAATAATAATAATAATAATAATAATAATAATAATAATAATAATAATAATAGAAGTCTAGCAATCATATCGTATCTTCAACATCTTTTGCAGATCCGCAGCACCTCCAACACCTAATACTCACTCACTCTTAAATGATAATTAATTTGAAATGTTTAACAATACTCTTGTGAACAATGGAGGATTCATACACATTACACTCTTATAGTAGTTGGATCATTAATTCACAACCTAATGTTTCATGGTGATTAATTACACGAAAGGAATAGAATATGATACTGGGGAGTAGTAGTTGGTAGAGTACATTGTATCTGAGCTACTATACTTTTTTTAATTGACTCTTTTGTTAGAAACAGATTAATATGGTTGTTAAAGAGTTAAAGTCACATTTATATCAGAAGAAAATTCAGGTTTCATTATTTTGGACCTTCAAATAATTAATCAGAAAATCAGTTTAATTGGACACACGAGCACCGCCCATTGGCTCTTTAAGCATACATAAAGTTATTTAAAATCCAATGATAACGAAATATTATAAAATTAGGGGGATCATTTTGTCATTTTTAGTTAAATGCTAGCATGCAAACACGTGGTAGAAAATATATAATTACTAACAGAAAAGAAAAAGAATAATTATACCAAAATTATGTTCTCCAAGGCGGCCGCCCGACATGTATTCGTACACCAGCAGCCTTTCATCTTTATGTTGTAGTAGCCCACCAATGACACCAAATTGGGATGTCTGAGACGTCCCAGCATAACAATCTCCGTGTCAAATTCTTTGATTCCTTGTCCTGCTTCTCCTCTCCGTTTAGGAACTGTCGTAAGGCAGAAAAAAGAATTTATAAAATTTGATGATTAATTTGAAATGTTGAACGATACTCTTGTGAACAATGGAGGATTCATACACGTTACACTCTTATAGTAGTTGGATCATTAATTCACAACCTAATGTTTCATGGTTATTAATTAGACGAAAGGAGTAGAATATGATACTAGGGAGTAGTAGTTGGTAGTGTACATTGTATCTAAGCTACTATACTTTTTTTTAATTGACTCTTTTGTTAGAAACAGATTAATCTGGTTGTTAAAGAGTTAAAGTCACACTTATATATCAGAAGAAAATTCAGGTTTCATTATTTTGGACCTTCAAATAATCAATCAGAAAATTAGTTTAATTGGACACTATGAACACGATCACGAATTTATCCAGGAAGGGACGACATATTCGGTTCATCAAGTCCATGAACACCGCTGGAGCATTTGTCAATCCGAAGGGCATTACTACAAACTCGTAGTGACCGTAACGTGTTCGGAAAGCCGTTTTGGGGATGTCTCCTTACAGCACTCGCAGTTGGTGATAACCTGATCTTAGATCGATCTTTGAGAAGAAGCTTGCTCCCTGTAGTTGGTCAAACAGATCGTCTATGCGCGGTAAGGGATATCGGTTCTTGATCGTGAGTTTGTTCAGCTCCCGATAATCGATGCACATGCGAAAGGATCCGTCCTTCTTTTTCACGAATAGGACTGGTGCTCCCCATGGTGAGAAGCTCGGTCTGATGAATCCCTTGCTCAACAGCTCGTTTAATTGACTGGACAGTTCCTGCATCTCGGCTGGGGCTAAACGGTAAGGCGAATTTGCTACTGGGGTAGCTCCGGGGATTAAGTCGATTCTGAACTCAACTTGGCACTCTGGTGGAATTCCTGGAAGATCTTCTGGGAAAATATCTGGGAAGTTGCAGACTTCCGGAATGTCTTTAATGTTCTTTGGTTCTTGTTTCTGGTCTACTACGTGGGCTAGAAAGGCATGGTATTCCTTACGAAGATATTTTTTGTGCCTTAACACAGGAGATGATTTGTAAACTTGAACTAGGTTTGTCACCATAAATGACAAGGTTTTCGCCGTTTGGCAGATTGAGGCGAGCAGCCTTTTTGTGACAAAGTATATCGGCATGGTGAAGGCTCAACCAGTCCATACCGATGATGACAT
Organism: Lactuca serriola; assembly: GCF_051521515.1. Lineage (NCBI taxonomy): Eukaryota > Viridiplantae > Streptophyta > Magnoliopsida > Asterales > Asteraceae > Lactuca > Lactuca serriola. The sequence goes on from NC_136411.1 coordinate 334,374,191, forward strand.
CGAAACTTCTTATCGAAATGGGCATTAGGTCGATTTGAAATAAGTGTTCTTTTAAATTTAATGTGCACCCTACGTACGTATCGCTTGTGCTTTCCGTTTTACCGTTAGCCATTTCTACAGTGAATATTTTATTGAGTGGTTGGGGTCTTTGATTAAGTAAGTGTTTGAATTTATGATTCACAAAACTTCTCTCCGCACCGCAGTCAAAGAGTATGCATGTATAAATGTTGTTGAGGAGAAACGTACCCGTAACCACCGTTAGGTCAGCTATTGCTTCATTTTGGCCTATTGCCAGCACTCTCCCAACACCGCCAACGTTCCTTGTCTTGGGGCAGTCCCTTTTGAAGTGCCCAGTTTCTCCACACCCATAACATGTCTGGCTTATCCCAGTACCAGGAACTTGAGTGACCGGTCGCGCTGGTGCCTTACAGAAATGGGCTGTGTGCCCTTTCTTGTCGCAGTTCTTACAGTGCATCTCGCGGCAATTACCGTGGTGATGGTAGTTGCATTTGCTGCACTTGGGCAGGTTCCCCGCATATGGTTTTGTTGGCGCAGTGGTAGCAGGAGTTGTGGTGGGAGCAGTAGCAGCATGAACCGCAACCATTTGTTTCTTTGAAGGTTCTTGCGAAGTTTGCCCCTTTCTCTTGTTCCAGAATTTCTTCTTCTTCTTGTTGTTGTTGGCATTGATCTCGTTGTTGCTGTTCCCTTTGGTTGGTTCAACCATGATAGCCGTGACTCCTTGACAGACACCATGATCAATGAGAGATTGCGCCAGTTCCTTGGCGCTGTCGAAGGTCATGGGTTTGGAAGCTAACACACTTCCTTGAAGTTGGGGTGATAGTCCCCAGATGTATCTCTCGACCTTTTGGCTTTCCAGGATCAATATTCCTGGGCAAAGTGTTATTAAATCACTGAACCTGTTGGTGTAACCTGCGATGTCCGAGCCTACCATCGAAAGGCTCCACAGTTCCTGTTCAAGCTTATGAATCTCACCCCTTGGGCAGTATTCTCGAAGGAGCATTCGTTTCAAGTTTTCCCAACCCATGGAGTTCGCCACCACTAGGGTTAGTGTCTTGACGTGGCCGTTCCACCATGTCAGGGCGCGTTCAGAGAAAGTAAAAACAGCAAACTTTACTTTGCTTTCTTCAGGGCATGCGCAAATTTCGAATACAACTTCCGTTTTCTCTATCCATTGAGATAGAGCCAATACTCCCCCAGTCCCATAAAAGGGAATAGGTTTTCCTTTTGTGAAGTCTTTGTAAGTGCATACCCCTGAACGGCCTTGACCTTGGCCATTTGTAAAGCTGTTTGTTCCTCCTCCCGACCCATTGTTGCTCATTTGAGCCATCGCTGCGGTTACAGCAGTTTGGAACATAACGGCATCCATAATTGGAGGAGGTGGTGGAGGTGGTGTTGAAGTTGAGTTTCTACGTGTTGATCTACGAGGAGGCATGTTCTGGTAGAGAAAAATAAGAATGAATACTATAAGTTTCTAATGTTTTGACAATCGTGTGTTCGTTGTATCTTGTAATTTGTTTTGACTTTAGTTTATGGTTTCAAGGTAGGCATAGTAATTTTAGTTAAAACCCATAAGTTCCGAGAGGTATACAAAGAAGTACTTCATATTCATATATATAGGTCACACCTGAGGTGTGTTACATTACGCTTCTGGTTTGGAAAATTTGACCTACCTAGAGGTCTCCGATTACAGATACAAAAGGAAATAAGGGAAAAACTTTTATCCGAAGTCCTATTTTATAACAAAATTGTTGGGGTTTGAACAAGCTCTACTTGCGGCGTGTTGCACGTTTGGAGCTAGATTCGGCATCCGACTGTTTGACTCCCATCAGGCGCCTCTCGAGATCTTCTTGTTGTTCCTTCATCTCTCTTATTTCTGCTAGTGCCGTTATCATTTGATTCTGAACCGTCCCTGTGTAGATTTGGGTATTCTCATGTAGTCCTTCCAAACGGCGGATGTCTGCGGCTTTACCTTGAGTAGCAGCATTGACCTCGCGAACTCTGGCTGCTTGCTTGTCCGCCTGGTAGTTCTGGGTAGCTATAGCGCCCACAATAACAGGAAGTGCTCGATCAGCTGAGCCTCCTCCACTGACATTGTAAAAATCTCGACACATGCCGAAGGGAGGGCGTACACCTTGCTGGCGGCTCCAATAGTAGAGGTGGCTTCCCCACATGGGAATGGGTCCCGGTTGATATGGTCTGATTTCGGGAGGATGAGGGATGGGAGGGTCAATTACTTCCGGCTCGGAGTCTGTTCCACTAGAAATTTCCTCAACCTCTTCGTCGACTTCGAATTCCTCTCCGACTTCGACTTCGAATTCTTCTTCGACTTCCCCTTCGAGTTCTTCCTCGACCTCCTCTTCGATTTCCTCTGGGTCTTCCTCCGGGTCTTCTTCTATCTAGCCGCCGTTGCCTTGGTTTGGGTAGTAGGGATCTCCCGGTAAATGGAATCCGGCCATTTGTCTGTACTAGGATAGAGGTATGAGAATTTTATAAGAAAAGAAATTTCTATTTAACGACTTCCTACGTTTAACTATATCTTTACGGAGCGCAAATATTTCATTGTACAATTATTTTTTATCAATACTCCTATAGTATTTCAAGTTGGCGAATCTAAAATAATTTGTATTTGGTAAGTTTTTGGTTTGTTGTCCACTATGACCATTCCTCGACGTACGTTGGTCAAATCTAGGATAAATATAGTTGATCAGGTTATATTTATTCTCGACCTGATTACATACCCCGAGGCCCAATCGTAGCGTCGCAACTTGCCTTAATACTTTTTAGAAAACTTGTCATGATACAAGACTAATACATGCGAGTAAAGATGTATATTTTTAAAAGAAAATATATTGTTCATGAAAACGTTTTGTCAGAGGGTTTTTGGTCCCCTTTGCATTTATAGTTTGTATATCTTATGTGGTTCGATATACTTAGTTCACTATAAACAATGCTCTGATACCAATCTGTCACACCCCCAAACCAGAATGGCGGAAACATTCGAGGGTGGATGACTTCACGTAGTCTCACAACAATTGAATATTGTAAAGAAAGTAACACAACCATCACATATATAATGAAAACGTATATTGTTGCGTTATACATATTAGCAAAAGAATATTACAATATGATGATATAAATGTTTAATAGTAATGTCCTTAGCGTTCCTTCTTCAAAAGCTGGTAGTTACCTGTATTACTGATTTCCTGAGAAATACAAGCGGTTTCGAAAAAGTATCAACAATTAATTTGGTGAGTTCATAAGTGTTTTGCATTGAAAAGTATGTCCTTTTGGTAGTAAATCGATGAACGAGGTTTTCAAAAAATCCAATATTTTCTATAAATGGTTTGAAAAGTTCCCAGAATTGGAGTGCGTTAGTGTGTTTCATACTTGAATAATAATGATAAACTTTGTGCTAAAGATAATGTGGAAAAACTGAATGCATATATGAATCTCGTAAATGAAACTTGTTTTTATACTTTTTATGTGAGTTTTATAACCATACTATTGACACTGACTTCCTGTAACAACATTCTTCAGGTGTTGTAGTGTTATGACATTTGTCACCCCAGACCTGCCGGTCTAACTATAGCTAATAGTTTAGGTGCGGGGTTGTCAATCCCGTATAGATTTATACACAAGTATCACGCTCTCCCTCCAAGAGATTTTGGTATATAATACAGGACTTGAAATGCATACATAAGAGTACGTTGAAGTTTGAATATCTCACATTGCTGGGTATAAATAGATTTACGATAAGAAAGACTTTACTTCATTTGAAAGTATTTTGTTTTTCAAGATGTATATGTAAAAATGTATGTTATACTTGCTAACTATACTCATTATAGTTTATCAGAAAGTATGTTTCCATTTAGTAAAAATAACTTAGTGATATAATATCCCTTTAACATAAAGGTGTTTGTATCGATACTCTATAAGATAGATATTACATTTACGTTTATAAAATGATACTTTGACTTGTAATGTACTTGTACTTCCCCCCTAGAACATGAAAAGAATTGAAAAGTAGGGGTATGAACTCACTCGTTTGGTTTGAAGAGAGAGAGAGACTAGAGTTGAGCAGAACTTCGACCGCGGAAAGTTGCGCCTTCGGGCTCTTCGGGGATCTCGGTAGCGTAGATCTTTCGTCGGGGGATCAGGTACGGAAACCGAGGGCGTCGAGATGGTCTCTGAAGCTTGAAAGTATGAGAGAGTGACTGGAAGTTTGAGAAAGTGTGCAAAAACCCATGGCTCAAACCTTCTATTTATAGGCTGGAGGATCCGCGTACGTGGGGCGTACTACCGGAGTACGTAGGGCGTACTCGGTACGCGGGGCGTACTTCGGTTATGCAGGGCGTAAAAATGCGTCACGGCTTACGACTCCGGTCTAGCTAAGCGTAGAGTTGCAGCCGATGGGACTCGACTCTGGGTCTAGTACGCTGGGCGTAATTTTGGATTACGCAGGGCGTAATCCAGTCTTCCATCTTCTAAATTCCGTAACTTGTTTTTCGCGTTCTTTATATCCACGCGTAGGTGAGATTATGCTCTACAACTTTCATTTAGACTCTGTCGGCTAGTTTTGACTTTATTTTTAGTGATATATTTTTAATAGGCCGGGACTACTAAAATCCGTTAAAAATTCATAGTTTCTTTATTCGACGTCGGTTTTCGTTTGTCTTTTTATCATTTTATTACTATTGTGGAGATCGTCAACTTCCGTTTAGGTGGCGATAGCTAAATAACACTCAATCTTTAATTCGAGTTTTTAGCCCTCTACTACTGTTACGAAACTTAGGAAATCCGTAACTTCTTCATACGAGGTCAAATTTGGGCGATCTTTTTATGTATGTTTACAGATTAACGAACTCCACATCTTTTGTTTAGATACTTAAGGCAAAAATGCATTTTATTGAAATTTCACTTTTTACGTTAAATAGCGTTTTAACGGTGTGTCGTAAATATACGATTGGTTATAATTTCTTCAATATAACCCGGTTTTGAACGTTCTTTATGTTTTTGGAACCTTGGCACGATGTCTAATATTTGATGCATCCCAACTTAGATATTTGAACACTTTATTTTTGAGGTTAATTTAGTTGATTCCAAATAGTTTTCGTTGTTTTTGACTTTTGAGCGTTACACTGCTTTTGGAAAAATATAGGGTTGTCACACACATATAACAGATACTCATATAACAGCCTACATCCAGTTCCACAGATCTACAGATCACTAAGCATAGTAACATTCCATTTACCAGGATACCGATCTAACAGATCATAACATCATAGGAACAGGTGAGATAGTCACCCGGTCAGATGATCCCACTCTAGAACTACAACCAAATGAGGAACAGGTAAGAGAGCTTGGATCAAGATTTCTTAGTCTATCCTACATGACTATATACAGCCCCTAAGGCATCCCTCTACTAACAGATAACCAAAACTAGTGGTCTAGCATTGGTGCCTTCGACCCACAAGTACAGTGAGGCGAAACTCACCTCGAATGAAAAAGTTTCCCGAAAGAAATCCCTAGTTGCTGCCCTGCCAGCTTCCCGAGCTATTAATACCAACAACACACCCAATTAGCAATTGGGTTCCATGCTATAATCCATAATCCTTACTTGGGGTAAAGTGACTATTTTACCCTTAACCCAACATGGACCAAAACTGAGGCCCAAAACCAAAAGATCCACAAAGGCCCAATAATGGCCCAATTTTCCAGATTAGGCCCAACACCTTGTCATAAGCCCATAATTTTCCTTATTACAATTCATATTACTTCAAGCGCCCCTTGGGACAAACTTGGTCAAAGACATAAATTGAAAGTCAAAGTTGTTAGGTTTTGTATACTACAACATCCTATGGTGCACATACAACCCTAAATGCTTTGAATCTATGTTTTCTCTAACTATACATGTAATATTGTTTCCAAAACATTAAGCCTACAACTAGCATACAATTTATATAAACAAAATAAAATACTAGTTAATAGTTTACCTATTTATGTAGCTTGTAGAACTTGTTGTATGTGGACTTTATGAACTTAGCACCCCATGTGTGATGCCTCAAACGGTTGACAACACTCCTAGGACAAATGAGAACTTGATAAAGATGTTACTAGCTCCAAAATCGGCTCTAATGAACTCCAAGAACCCTAGTGTCCGATTTTGGATGCTAAGGGAGTCCTTTTATAGCGTGGCAAATTCTAGGGTTACATCCATGCAAACCCTAATGCCCATGACCTTTCATATTACTTAGGCTCCATGGGTTAACCTCCATGGACTATCCATGGACTACCATATTGGTTTAGCCCATCCTAAATAACAATTGGCCCACACTATAAGAATCATTGATTTACCAAATCAATCCCCATATATTTAATTAATCTCTTTTGATCACATAATTTATTCCAAATTAATTCTTGATCAATACTAGTTAAATAATATGATTTTATATTAATATATTAGAACTTACAATATATTAATAAATCATAAGTAACCTCTTACTCAAGTATCCATCCTATCAAATTGTCCTGGTGATATGCAACCCAAAATGGACCATGCTACTCTCGGGTCAAGTACATACCAATTATAGTTATGGGCTTACACACCTAATCCAACAGTATCCCACTTGGATAAGTCTAATAACTATTATTGCAACTACGAATCTAAAATCCCGACTAGCAATCGTAGCTCTCAAAAGTCGGTGTCGAACTTTGACCTAGTCAAATGACGCGTCCATTAGATAAGGGATCGTGTATTCCTCGATTCTGGATATTATATGAACATGAGACATGGATTATAATCATTCTCTATGTCTATCTGTTGTTTCCCGATTTTTGATTTATGACGACGACTAATTGAACGAATCAAATTAGTCCAGGCTAGGCCAAGCACTTAGGGTTGTCATCACTAAATCATTGAGGGGCCCACAGATATCAGTTTTATCCCTCTAAGGTAAAAGGAATGGATAAACTTTGACTCAAATGCTTGATTGTACTTACTCATCAAATCACACACAACAATATGTTTTATAACACCAAGTTACTTGTGTGTTTACATATGTCAATGTGCAACCGACTTGTAAACTACAACTCACATGTCTTGGTTTCAAGAATATAAGATATTATCGTCTCACAATCACTCGTGATAAAATCCATGAAGTGATTAGATGAGCGTGTGTTTAATCTAATACTCGAATCTTATTCCAGGAGTACTCATGAACACTGCAGCAAACTTGTGGTATGTCTAAAACACCTAGACAATCTACAGTCAGATTCATGACAGTCTTGTCTTAATACCTACTTCTAAAGTATGATCGAATGTGGATGGTTTGAATAACCTAGTTATTCGGGAAGTCAAAACATATCAAGTGAAACAAAAGAATAATCGAATCAAATATGGTCTCAGAACTTATGAATATAACTAAAACACATTTTATTTAATCACCATATTGATTACACATTATTCATTGTATAATGTTTCGATTATTCAACTTAATACTTGAAATAGAACAATAGTTATCCCATGCTCCAAGCATGCACACTAGCGACGACAAGGCGCTACCTTCATCAGGGTTGCGCAGGTTATGTCGCCTATGTGATGGATACCCGGGAAAGGGTAAGATGACAGTAGATGATGTACTAATCGTATGGGAGTACCCAGACGTGTTCCCAAAGGATTTGCCTGGGATACATCCGGAGAGACAGGTTGAGTTCCGGATTGACCAAGTCCCTGGTGCGGCTCCGATAGCCAAGGAACCATATCGGTTGGCTCCTCCCAAGATGTAGGAGTTGTCTACATAGCTACAAGAGCTGCTAGACAAGGGATTTATCAGGCCGAGTAGTTCATCATGGGGAGCCCCGATCCTGTTTGTGAAGAAGGACAATTCACATCGGATGTGCATAGACTACCGGGAGCTGAATAAGGTAACGGTTAAGAACTGTTACCCTCTCTCGATGATTGATGATTTGTTTGACCAGCTACAGGGCACATCTTGGTTCTCCAAGCCTAATCTACGATTGGGTTATTACCAGATGCAAGTCAGAGACGAGGATGCGCAGAAGACAACATTCAAGACTCGCTATGGTCACTATGAGTTTGTGGTGATGTCGTTTGGGCTCACCAATGCTCTAGCCACGTTCATGGACCTCATAAACCACATGTGCAGACCGATGCTGGACCGATATGTGATAGTCTTCATTGATGACATCTGGGTTTACTCCATGACTCAGGAGCAATATGAGGTGTTATGACAGCAGTATACAATCAACAAAACCAATAGAAAGAAAACAAACGAAATTCAAATATATGTAATATACAAGAATTAGATTACATAAAACATACTTGAATGTTGACTACAAAGAAAATAAAATCATGAAATTATACAGATTGAGGCCTGCTTTTGCAGTGTCCTAAGACAGAAATTTCCTTGGAATGAGTCTGTCTTGAGGGTACAGCAACCAATTCAAGAACAGATCTTGAATCTGTCGAAATTCACCATGACCCCTTTTGGATACCAAGGACGATTTTTGAGAGAAAGTGTATGTGGTTCATTAGCCTTCAAATTATGTCTGAATTCCTCCATTTATAGGCTTGCAATAGTGGTTGTAAACCACCAACCGAAATTAACTGCTAAAAACTGACTGCAATTAATCCTTTATTTGATAGAATATGTTTTGTAATAATTAATTAATTAATTAATTAATGACTAATTAGTTTTGGATTATATATCAAAAATATTATTTAGTCAAGAAGAGCCCAAACCCCCAAGGCCCAAGGCCCTATCTTTGATCATTAATACTTAATAATCCAAGCCTACTACTAACCCAATTTGACTAGTTCAACACCACAACCCAAACCCAATTTGCTTACTCCATTACTTGGTCCATTTAAATAAATGAGTTGGACAAGCCTTATAAGGTGGGAAAAAGTTTTCTCTTCCACCAATGTGGGATAAGTCCCACATTGTAATTTTATATAGCAAAGTTCCAACATGAAGAGCACCTGAGGGAGGTACTAGAGACACTGAGGATGGAGAGACTTTTTGCAAAGTTCTCTAAGTGTGAGTTCTGGTTGCACGAGGTGCAGTTTCTAGGGCACCTTGTCAACCAGAAGGGTATTCTAGTCGATCCGGCCAAGAAAGAGGTTGTGATGCAGTGGGAGGTTCTGAAGTCTCCAACTAAGATTCGGAGCTTTATTGGTCTAGCGGTTTATTGACAGAGATTCATCCAGGATTTCTCCAAGATCGTTGTTGCTTTAACCCAACTAACCAAGAAGTCGGTGATATTCCGCTGGGGGCCTGAGCAGCAGGCAGCCTCCGAGACTCTCAGACAGTGGTTATGCGAGGCACCAATTTTGACTTTGTCGGATGGAGTCGATGACTTCGTGGCTTACTGTTACACTTTGATCACATGCATGGGTGCGGTATTGATGCAGCGGGGTCACATGATAGCTTACGCTTCGAGGCGCTTGAAGCCTCACGAGGCAAACTATCCGGCGCATGATTTAGAGCTGGGGGATGTGGTTTCGCCCTCAAGATTTGGCGGGATTACCTCTATGGGGTCCGTTATACCATTTACACGAACCACAAGAGTTTGAGTTACCTCAAAGATCAGCCGAATCTGAACATGAGGCAGCGTCGATGGCTAGATGTCCTTTACAACCTGATCAAGGCCAATGTGGTTGCCGATGCTCTTAGCTGCAAGACGGTGGGGGATTCGATTTGAGACATATGTCTGAGGATGACGGTGATTAATCCATTTCCAGAGCAAATGCGGGAGGTGCGGGTCGAGGGCCTGAAGGAGGAGCGCCGGAAGTGCGAGCGGATCATATGCTAGGTGGCCTTCTTTGATTATGACAATTGTGGTTTGTTGACCATGCATGGAGGGTTTGGGTTCCATACTGGGGCGGAGTACGACAGGTTCTGATGGATAAGGCTCATAATTCGAGGTTATCTATCCATCTCAGGGTGACGAAGATGTATCGGGATCTTCGCCCTGATTACTGGTGTCCCTGCATGAAGCGGGACGTAGCATGGTATGTGGAGCGGTGCTTGACCTGCAGGAAGGTCAAGGCCGAGCACCAGTGACCCCACGACAAGATGTAGCCATTAGATATTCCCAAGTGGAAATGGGAGGATACAACCATGATTTCATCACCAAGCTTTCCCAGGACCGCACATGGAGTAGATTAGATATGGGTCATCATGGATCGGTTGACCAGGAGTGCTCATTTTATCCCGATCCAGGAGATTATATCGGCTGAGAAGCTACCGATATCTACGTTCGAGAGGTGGTGTCATGTCATGGAGTGCCCGTTTCGGTGGTGTTAGATCGAGATGTCCGTCTCACTTCCAGGTCTTGGAAGCGCTTTCACGACGAGATGGGTACTCGTCTCCACTTCAGCACCGCTTTCCACCCTCAGATCGGTGGACAGAGTGAGAGTACGATACAGACTCTCGAGGACATGCTATGTGCATGTTTCTTGGATTTCGGTGGCAGTTGGGATACGTATCTTCCGTTAGCGGAATTTTCGTATAACAATAGTTACCATACCAACATAGACCGACCTCCCTTCGAGATGCTCTACGGGAGGAAATGTAGGACCCCAATATGTTGGGGAGAGGTCAGTTAGAGGGTCATGAGGAGTACTGAGCTAGTACTCAAGACCACTGAGAGGATCCAACAGGTTCGAAGCAGGCCCCAGACTGCTCATAGTCGGCAGAAAAGCTATGCCGACAAGAGGCGTTCAGACTTTGAGTTTCAGGTGGGCGACATGGTTCTCCTGAAGGTGTCACCTTGGAAAGGTGTCATTCGGTTTAGGAAGCACAGAAAGCTGGGCTCCAGATACATCGGTCCGTTTAGGGTGTTGGCTCGGGTAGGCCGAGTTGCTTACCGTTTGGATCTTCCAGCAGAGCTCAGCTTTAACCACAACACTTTCCATGTTTCTCACCTGTGGAAGTGCTTAGTGGATGACTTAGCGGTTGTGTTTCTAAAGGATATTCAGGTTGATGATAGTCTGAATTACATCGATAGACCAGTAGTTATTCTCGACAAGAAGAAGAAGGAGTCGAGGAACAAGAGGGTTGAGCTGGTGAAGGTGCAGTGGCAGCACCACAAGGGTTCAGAGATGACTTGGGAGCCCGAGGAGGAGATGAGAGAGCACTACCCGAAGTTGTTTCCCAACGCAACAGACTTCGAGGATGAAGTGTAAGACAAGTGGGGGAGAATTGTAACGTCTGGTTCTTGGTATGCATTTAATTATAATTTATTCACTTTTGTAGAGCTACTCGATGAGTTGGGAGCCCCAAACTCGTCGAGTAGAAACAAGAATGAACGTGGGATTTTAAGTCACCTACTCGACGAGTAGAGAGCCTTGACTCGACGAGTAGAGCTACCAGGATGAAACCCTAATTTCGGGGTTTTGCACCCTATTTAAGCATCCTAATCCCCACTTGTTGTCCTCATTTCCCACTTCCAAGTCCCAAACCCTAGCTTCAGAAACCCTAATGCTTTGTGAGCTTGTGACCCATTTTTGAGTGATCTTTGTGTATTTTGAAGCTTGTAAAGAAGAGGAGAAGCTTGAGGATTCAAGTAGAAGATAGTAGATCCGGAGACTTCCTTTCATCCTCATCATTTTCTGGTAATCAAGTCTCTAACATGCTTAGTAGTTTCTTAGATCTACTTATTTTCTCTTTATTGGATTTTTGTTCCAAGAAGCTTGAACCTTGGGATATGGACGTCCCAAGTGAGTGAACCATCAGATCTGGAATCATTACGAGTTGTTAGGGCATAAAGGTGCAAACTTTATGCCATTAGAGCCCCCATGCAAGCTCTAAGATGTCATCTTGGCCTTTTAAGTCCCAAAAGTCCATGCATGGAGGAAAATGCAGAAGCTTTACATTTTCAAATGATGTCTAAGGCCTAGATCTCTGTTTATATGCTTTAGTTTGGAGTATGGATGACTTGTGGACCAAGATCTAAGTTCTAGAGAGTTAGGGTTTGAGCCAAACCCGTCAAATGAGGGTATTAACGGGTAAAGTTGGAAACTTTACCCTTAAAAGGACGTTTTCAGTGTGTATGAGAGACAAGAAGCTTAGATCTGAAGAGTTAGGGCTTAATCTATTAAGATGGCCCAAACAGATTAAGGAACTCGGCGAGCTCAGAGAGGGACTTGACGGGTTGAGTCAATTTTTCCCGATTCTATACAAGAAAGAACTCGATGAGTTTCTAAAGGTACTCGACGAGTTGGCTTGTGTTATCACGACTATGAGTAAGAAGAGAACTCGACGAGTCAGGGGGATGACTTGACGAGTTGAGTTAAGTCGGATTGTTGACTTTGACTTTGACTTGGACATTGAATTTGACCAAGGTTGACCCATGAAGGGGTCTTGAAGTGAGGAATAATATCTAAGGGGTTGTTTTGTATAGGGAGTGAGTAGAGTCGTTGCGAGAGTAGAGACATTTAGCTACTTCACTCGACATTTGAGGTGAGTTTTCCGCTAGTAGGAACAGGTCGAAGGCAGCCCGTTTATGTATGTTAGTATGTTCCGAATTAAGGTTCCATGTCGGGCGGGGCCCGATGTAGGTTTATATGTTTTTCTGGATTTCGCTCTGATGTCAGGGCGGTACCCGAAGAATGTTAGTATGCTTGATGTCTCTGTGATTCTTGCATGTGTTTGTTATTTTGTATGTTTCCGGACTATGGTCCAATGCTGGGGTGGTTCCCGAGGAATTCTTGTATGCTTTCGGATTTAGGTATGATGTCGGGCGGGGACTGAGGAATGTTTATATGTCTATGATTAGGTGGTTATGCTCATGTTATGTGGATTAGTAGTTATGCTCATATGTATTCCGAGTTTTGCTCGATGCCCGGAGGGCACCCAATGTTGGACAAGGCCGATGTCAGGCAGTGCCTGATGTAGCAGGGTGAGGCCTAATGTATGTTATATGCGATTATGAGACTATGTGTATGGTATGTGGTAGTTTGGGGAGAATCACTAAGCTTCGTGCTTATCGTTTTCAGTTTTGGTTTCAGGTATTTCCGCTAGTAAGGGGAAGATCTCGGGATGACTGCATTGCACAAACTACAACTTTTAGGCTGGGAGGATTCATTATGATGTTTTGACATATGATTTTGATATATTGATAGATGTTATGATATTTTTGAGATACATGATTGTTGATTTTTATATGATGAATGATACTTATGGTTTTTATTAATGAGTTAAAATGAAAATTTTGGACCGTATTTTTGGGATGTTTAAAGAAGTTTGGAGGAGGGGGGTGAAACAAAATGGTGTGAAAAGTGCAAAAATAAGCACTTTGGAAAATGTGGCGAGGAGGTGACTTGTTTCAAGTGTGGAAAGTCTGTGAATTACGCCAATGAGTGCACATTCAAGAAGAAGGTGTGTTTCGGATGTAATGAAGAAAGGCATATATCTAAGGAGTGACCGAAGAAGAAGAAGAAGAAGGCGGCAAGGCCTAATGTTTTGCCAATGCCAAAAGCAAGAGCATTCCAAATGACCCTGGAAGCAGCAAGGGATGAAGCAAATGTCGCTTCAGGTACCTTTCTTGTAAATGGATTGTCTGCCAGTATATTGTTTGACTCTCGAGCAAAGTACTCCTTTAAATCGCATAAATTTGGTGGAAGACTAGCATTGCCTGTGGATAAACTTGATAATGCTTTGGTTGTAGAAGTTGCTAGTGGAAAATTCACACCAGTTAGCGATTGCATTAAAAACATCGCCATCGACTTGAACGGGAATAAATTCCACGAGGAGTTGTTGCCCATTGAGTTGAACGATTTCAACATCGTATTTGGAATGGATTAGATTAGCGAGAACGATGCTGAAATACTATGCAGGAAGAAGATGGTGAGAGTAAACCCACCTGGAAATGAGTCGTTTATGGTGTACGGGGAAAAACATATAGTAAATTCTGGAATCATTTCCCTGATGAAAGCCAGAAAATCTTTGTCCAAAGGATGCACATCATACTTGGTATTTGTGATCTATGCAAAGAAGGAAAAGAAAGAGATGCAAATAATACCAATGGTGTGTGACTATCCGGAAGTCTTTATCGAAGATCTTCCTGGATTTCCCCTAATAGACAAGTAGAGTTTTGAATAGACCAGTTTTGAGGATCTACGCCAATAGCTAAACCACCATACCGATTAGCACCAACATAGATGAAAGAGCTTATGATACAACTTCAGGAGTTGTTAGGCAACGATTTCATTAGACCTAGTTCATCACCTTATGGAGCTTCGGTGTTATTCATAAAGAAGAAGAATGAGAGCATGAGGATGTGCATAGACTATATAGAGTTGAACAAGGCAACGGTAAAGAACAAGTATACATTGCCAAGGATTGACGACCTATTCGATCAGCTACAAGGTTCGAACTATTTCTCAAAGATCTATCTTAGGTCAAGATATGATCAGCTGAAGGTGAGAGAGCAAGATATCGAGAAGACCGCATTCAGAACAAGATACGGACACTATGAGTTCTTGGTCATGTCATTTAGACTAACCAATGATCCAACTGCATTTATGGATTTGATGAACATGGTTTGTAAACCATTCCTCGATAAATCTTTAATAGTGTTCATAGATGACATTCTGGTTTACTTAAAGAGATATCATGAGCATGGTAAGCACCTGCGAAAAGTATTAGAAGTTTTGAAGAAGGAGAGGTTGTACACAAGGTTCTCCAAATGTGATTTTTGGATTTGAGAAGTCCAATTATTGGGTCATGTGGTTAAACAGAAGGAATAATGGTTGATTCAACAAAGATTGAAGCTGTGATGAAATGGGAACGACCAAAAATCCCACTGAGATTCGAAGATTTTTGGGATTCGTTGGATATAATTGAAGGTTATCCAAGGTTTTTCTTAGATAGCTGCTCCATTGACAGCTTTGACCCATAAAGGAGCTACATATACATGGAGTGACAAAACATGAAGAAGAATTCGAGAAATTAAAGAAGAAGTTGTGTGAAGAACCGATTCTTTCTTTAACTGTCGGAGTTGAAGACTTCGCCGTCTATAGCAATGCATCTGGAGTTGGTTTAGGTTGTGTTCTGACCCAGAGAGATAAAGTAATAGCATATTCATCCTGACAATTGAAAGAGCACAAGAAGAATTACCCCACTCATGATCTGGAGTTGGCAGCGGTAGTATTGACATTAAAGATATGGAGGCATTATCTTTATGGCACAAAGTGCAAACTTTTCACTGATCATAAAAGTCTCTGGTATCTCTTAGATAAAAAAGAATTAATTATGAGGCAACGAAATTGACTAGAATTACTCAAGGATTACGACTGTGGGATTCTTTACCACCCTGGTAAAGCAAATGTCATAGCTGATGCTCTAAGTCGAAAAGTAAACTTGGAAAGAAAAGGTCCACGAGCGTTAAGAATAGAAGTTGTCTCTACACTTTTGGAAAACATTAAGAAAGCTCAGGAAGAAGCGTTAGAGCAAAATGACCGAAAGGAAGAAAGTTTAGGCAAAACGTTGGTATTCAATACAAATAGTCAAGGATTGAATGTATTCCAAGATAGGATTTGGGTGCCTAAGATGGGAGGAATAAGGGGATATTCTGATGGAAGAAGCTCACAGGACCATGTACTCGATTCATCCAGGCAGCACTAAGATGTATAGGGATTTGAAACCTTACTACTGGTGGCCAATGATGAAGCTCGATGTCGCAAAGTATGTGGCAGAATGTGTAACATGTGCGAGAGTAAAAGCGCAATACCATAAAACGTATGGGAGTTTAGAACCTTTACCTGTACTGATGGGTAAATGGGAAGACATCACCATGGATTTTGTGACTAAACTACACAGGACGAAGAATGGTCACGATATGATTAGCACCTTTACCTGTACTGATGGGTAAATAGGAAGACATGTGCGAGAGTAAAAGCGCAACACCATAAACCATATGGGAGTTTAGAACCTTTACCTGTACTGACAGGTAAATGGGAAGACATCACCATGGATTTTGTGACTAAACTACACAGGACGAAGAATGGTCACGATATGATTTGGGTAGTTGTGGATCGTTTTACAAAAACTGCACACTTCATAACAGCCAATGAGAGGTGGTCTATAGATAAGCTTGCAATTGCTTACGTGAAGGAGATAGTAAGACTTCACAGTATACCTTTAACGATTGTATCGGATCGTGACAGTCATTTCATATCAAGATTTTGGAATAGTCTATAAGAGGAAAAGAGTACAAAGTTGTGTTTAAGTACAACCTACCATCCATAGACTGATGGTAAGAGCGAAAAAAACAATTCAAACACTAGAAGATATGTTAAGAGCATGTACCCTAGAATTTCAAGGTAACTGGGATGAGCATTTAACCTTGGTAGAGTTTTCCTACGATAATAGTTACCATTTGAGCATTAAGATGGAACCTTATCAAACCTTGTATGGACAGAAGTGTCGTACGCCCTCTTGTTGGATTGAGGTCAGAGAAAAGCAGTTTATGGGTCCCGAAATAGTCCATCAGACTGCTAAAAAGTTAAAAGTGATTAGAGAAAGGATGTTAGCAGATCAAGATCGCCAAAAGAACTATGCTGACAAGAAGCGAAGACCAATAACATTTGAAGTTGGAGATCCGGTATTGCTCAATGTCTCACCGTGGAATGGACTTATAAGATTTGGAAAGAGAGGAAAGTTAAGTCCAAGATTTATTGGGCCATTCAAGGTTCTTCAGAGGATTGGGAATCAAGCTTACAAGTTGGAATTTCCAGAAGAACTAGATGGTATTCATAACATTTTCCATGTGTTTTATTTGAGGAAGTTCGAAGTTACCGATATAATTCCACTTTCAAAAATAAGGATTGATGAAGAAAAGAGGTTAGTCGAAGAGCCGGAAGCAATTGTTGACCGTAAGACAAAGAAGTTGCGACGCAATATGGTCGAACTATAGCTTGTGCGATGGAAACATTTGAATGGGCTGAACCTCACATGGGAAATAGAGAGTGACATGATGAGTCTCTATCCACATTTGTTTGTTGATGCATGATTCCGGGACGGAATCATCCTAAGGTGTAACGACGTAAATTGCATACCAAAATTTTTCATTTTCAAACACAAATAAACACATGTCATATTTCTCGAAAATCTCAAATATCAAATATCAATGCACTTTTTCAAAAATTGTTTATCACAGATCCATAATCCTCCACAAACATATCTCCAATGCGAGTGTGTGTACAATCAAGTCGGGGCCATCCCACGATCCTCGGAAATACCTAAAACACATAACACGGTAAGCACGAAGCTTAATGAGTTCCCCAAAATACCACACACATTGCGTTAGCCACTCGAGGCTAGCTCAATACGACCCTCCGGTCGATGTGTTCCAGTGGAGACCCTCCGGTCCCACAACTCGGGTGGACCCTCCGGTCTGAACTCAATAAGCTTAAAATAATAATACTCAGCAAAAGTCACAAAGACATAATGCAAAATATCGCAATACACACATAAGCACATAAGACATATCAGTCATACAAAGATACCACTCATGGTAAGTATAGTGAAAAGACTCACCTCGTAAGCTAGTGAATAAAAGTCTCGTACTTAGAAATCTCGAACTAGCCTCCGCCTAACACATTGGATAGTCATCTCTAATTAATACTCTACTCATACTCAAATTTACCAAAGGTTGTTCTATTTTTCTCTCTAACTCTTGGAATGGGTAAAAGACCATTTTACCCGTCCATGGTCTCCATTACTCATGTTGACCAAACCCTAAAGTCAACAAAAGTCAAACTCGAGTCAATAGTCCAGGTTTGACCTGACTCGCCAAGTGCACTCATGTGACTCGTTGAGTCCACTCGTTCCTCATAAGTCTCACGAAGCTCTATCTAGTCGAGTTAACCCCTAAGTCGCTGAGCTAACGCATGGTCCAACTCATCGGGACAAACCCTAACTGAATCGTTGAGTCAGCTCATGGACTTAGCGAGTGTCTTCGAAATGATTTCTCATTCAAACGTTTTAAGGCAGATCTATCACTACAAACACTAGATCTACCATCCTAAGGCTCGATTGTCATGTAAATCTTCGATTTTTACACTCATGCATGGTGGTTTTGGCTCCTATTTACCAATACATGTTCGCACAAGGTGTTAAACACCATACTCCTCATATGGACGAATAAAGTTGGGACCTTTAGGTTCTAGGGACCTCACAAGGTCCAGATCTGAGGTTTAAACCTCTAATAACTCAGTATGCTCTAAGTCCCAAAATAAAATGTGATGAAAACCTTAATTTCTTAACTCATGAGATCTAACCAAATAATGGGGAAATATTCAAGCGTTTTACCTTCCTCTTGAAGCTCTAGACGAAATGGCCTGAACCCCAACAACTCCTTCTTGTTCCTTGTTGAACAAACTCCACTTCCTCCTCAAAGATGCACTAAAAATCCTTCAAGGTTAGCTTGGAGACTCTCTTAGCTCACTACACTCGTTTAGGGTGTCATGCAGAAAGGTTAAGCAACTGATGAGCCGAAAATGAGGCTATAAGTGCTCTTATATAGGCCCTAAACCTGGGGATTTAGGGTTTCACTTCACAGCGTCTACTCGGCGAGTCGAGTCTCTGACTTGTCGAGTAGATTATTAATCCTATGTGGCACAACGCAACTCTACTCGACAAGTTGTAGCACCAACTCGTCGAGTTGCTCCATAGTCCTCAAAAATAAATAAATAAACAATACACCTGGAAGTCTAGATGTTACAATTCTCCCCCACTAGAATCAGACTTCTCCCTCGAAGTCATGCTCTGGGTACTGCTCTCGCATCTCGGATTCCGGCTCCCAAGTCAACTCGGACCCTCTCCGATGTTGCCACTGGACCTGAACCAGGGGCACCTCTTTGTTTCTCAGAATCTTGACCTTTTGATCCAAGATCACAATTGGCCTCTCAATATAATCCAGGCTCACATCCACCTAAATTTCCTCTAAGGGCACCACTATCGTCTCATCGGCTACACACTTTCTCAACTGAGACACGTGGAAAGTGTTATGAATCTGACTCAACTTTGTAGGTAGCTCTAACCGGTATGCTACCTTACCCACTCTGGCGGCCACTCTGAAAGGACTGATGTATCGGGGCCCCAACTTGCCTCGTTTCCTGAATCGGATTACCCCTTTCCAAGGGGATACCTTCAGGAGTACAAAATCTCCGACCAGAAACTCCAGCTCGGATCGTAACCTGTCTGCATAACTCATCTGGCGACTATGGGCTGTTAGTAACCTCTGTCTGAATTGTTGAACCTGCTCAGTCATCTTCAGCACTATCTCAGTGCCACCCATAACTTGTTGCCCAACCTCTCCCTAACAAATAGGAGTCAGACACCTTCTCCCATAAAGAAGCTCAAAGGGAGGCATAGCAATACTTGAATGATGGATGTTGTTGTAAGAAAACTCATCCAATGTCAAATAAGTGCCCTAACTTCCTCTGAAATCCATAAAACATGCACGCAACATGTTCTCAAGCGTCTGAATCGTCCGCTCTCTCTACCCGTCTGTCTGCGGATGGTATGTGGTACTGAAATGTAACCGGGTACCCAACTCCTCATGAAATTTCTTCCAGAACCTGGAAGTAAGCGCACGGCTCGATATGACACTATAGAGGTCGGTACTCCATGCCGAGCTACCACCTATCTCACATAAATCTCGACCAGTCTCTCTGCAGAAGAACTATCACTGGTAGCGAGAAAGTGAGCGCTCTTCGTCAGCCGGTCCACAATCACCCAAATTGCATCAACTCCACCCGCAGTCCTCGGTAACTTGGTGATAAAGTCCATAGAAATATGTTCCCACTTCCACTGGGGAACTCCAAAGGCTGTAATGGACCGTGTGGACGCTGGTGCTCTACCTTGACCCGACGATACGTCAATCACCTCTCAACTACCCAAGCAACATCCCTCTTCATACAGGGCCACCAATAATCTGTCTTCAGGTCCAAATACATCTTTGTGGCCCCGGGATGGATCGATAATCTCAATCTATGCGCCTCTTCCATCAGTATACGTCGATCTCTGCTTGTATAGCGCACCCAAATCCACCCTCGGAAAGTCATAAGCCCATGACTGTCCGTCACAAACTCAGACACCAGCCCAATCACCCACTCCCTCTTGCAGTTCTCCGGTCTCACGTCCTCCACCTGGGCCTCTCGAATGGTATCTAAGACTGAATTCATCACTGTCATCCTCATACACACATCTCGGATCAGAGCACTCTCGACTCTACAGCTCAGGGCGTCGGCTACAACATTAGCCTTTCCCGGATGATACAGGATATCGAAGTCGTAGTCTTTCACCACATCCAACCATCTCCTATGTCTCATGTTTAGGTTGGGCTGATCCATGAGATAATTCAGGATCTTGTGATCTGTGTAAATGGTATATCGAACCCCGTACAAATAATGGAGCCAAATCTTGAGGGCGAACACCACCGCCCCCAGCTCTAGATCTTGGGTGGGATATCTCGTCTCATGAGGCTTCAACTACCTCGAAGCGCATGCTATCACATGCCCCCTTATGCATTAGCAACATACCCATCCCTGGTATAGATCCATCGTAGTATACCATAAAGTCCTCCACTCCCTCGGGGAGGGATAACATCGGGGCTTCACACAATCTCTGGCGAAGCGTCTCAAATGAGGCCTGCTGCTCGGGACCCCAAATAAAAGTAACACCCTTCCGGGTCAACCTAGTGAGGGGGACAACAATCTTGGAGAAATCTCTGGTAAATCTCCGATGGTAGCTGGCTAATCCCAGAAAACTCATGATCTCGTATGGGGATCTCGGCACCTCCCATCACATAACTGCCTCAATCTTGGCCGGGTTAACCAATATCCCATTCTGATTAACGAGATGTCCTAGGAACTGGACCTCTCATAACCAGAATTCACACTTGGAGAATTTGGCATACAGCCTCTCCGATCTCAAAACTCCAAAAATCTCTCTCGGATACTCCTCGTGCTGCTCTCTGGATCTCGAATATAACAAGATATCGTCGATGAACACGATCACCGATCGATCCAACATAGGCCTGCACACCCAGTTCATGAGATCCATGAACGTTGTCGGTGCGCTGGTGAACCCAAAAGGCATCAGCACGAACTCGTAGTGCCCATAACAAGTCTTAAAGTCCGTCTTCTAGATATCCTCCTCACGGACTCTCATATGATGATATTCAGAACTCAAATCAATCTTGGAAAACCAAGACACCCCTATAAGTGACTGAACAAATCGTCGATCCTTGGAAGTGGATAACGGTTCTTGACCGTCAGCTTGTTCAACTCCCGGTAATCAATGCAGATCTGATGTGAACAATCCTTTTTCTTGACAAAAAGGATCGGCGCTCTCCACGACGAGCTACTCATCCTGATGAATCCCTTCCCCAGCAGCTCCTGGAGCTGTGAGGACAACTCTTGCATCTCTGTTGGCGCAAGACGATAAGGTGTCTTGGCGATAGGCGCCGCTCCTGGAACCAAATCAATCTGGAACTCCACTTGCCTCTCGGGAGGCACACCCAATAACTCCTTGGGAAAAACATCTAGAAACTCACTCACTATCGGAACCTCGGCAATAGAACTCAGTCTCTTGGTAGCAACTCGCGTATCCATCACATACGCTAGAAAACCCATACAACGCTGCTACAAACTCTGCCTCGCCCTATCAGCAGAGCAGAAAGCTTACCTAGATCTGGTACCCTCGCCATAAACTGTAAGCACTCCCCCACCGGGGTCTCGTATAGTCGCCAACCGACGCTCGCAGTGGATCATGGCTCGAAACGGCTCAACCAATCTATGCCCACGATGACACAGACATCCCCCATCGCAATCGGTACCAGATTAATCGGAAACTCGACACCAAAGATCTCCATAACACATCCTCGGAACACATCAGTAGCAGAAAACACAGGCTCTTCAGCTATAGAAACCCTCAAAGGTTCACTCAATGCTCCACGTTGGATAGTGATGTGACGACTAAAAGCTAAAGACACACAAGATCGACTCGCACTCGAGTCAAATAACACTAAAGCAGGTACAAAAGTCACAAGAAATGTACCTAAATATAGCACATAATAAGCATGAATCTCGAAATAAATAAACAGGAAAGGGAAATACGTACCAGCCACGACATCAGGTGTTGCGCGGACCTCCTCTGTTGTCAGCTAAAAAGCTCTCCCACGAGCCCTCGGAACCTCGGCCTCCACCGGCCAAACATCAATAGCATGCAAAGCACTAGGAGTGGAACCCTGGTCTGGTCCCTAAATGGTCTGAGGACAATCGGCCTTCCAATGGCCGGTCTGATTGCAGTGAAAACAGACTGCAATTCCCTTAGGGAAATCCTTCGCCATATGCCCCTCCTTGCCACATTTGTAGCAAATCCCCGACCGGAAAGATCCCTCATAACTCTTGCCGCACTTGCCACAATTGCAACCCTTCTGGCCTCCCAATATTGAATCAGCGGGCTTAGCCCGCTTTGCTGCTGGCTGCGACTACGCCGGCCTCCGGTCTCTCCCCTGAGACTCCGCATCCTCCCTGGCCTGAGTCTCTAGCTCGATCTCCCTCCTCCTAGCATTTTCCTAAAGCTCAACAAATGTCTGATAAGACGAGTTCACCATGAACTCTCAGATATCCCTCCTCAGAATGCTCAAAGACCGGCTCATGCACGTCTGCTAAGTTAACACATGCTCAGAGCAGAACATTGCCCTCTCGTGAAACATCTACGTAATCTCAGTCACCGACTCTGTCTTCTGTGTGAGAGACAGAAACTCATGGGCCAAGCGTTCCCTATCCACCGGGGGAACATACTCATCATGGAACATCACAGTAAACCTCTCCCAAGACACTTCAACATGCTCTGTAGGAGTAAAACTGGTTGTCATAAACTTCCACCAGTCCTTCGCTCCCAAGCGAAGCTGGTTAAGTGCGAACCGTACCCTCAAATTCTCTGGACATGAACAAGTATATAAACACCCCTCGATATCAGATATCCATCTCATCACGGCAATCAGATCCTGAGTCCCATCAAACTCTGGTGGCTTCGTGTTGCTAAACTCCCGGCACAGCAACGAGTCACCTTGTGACAACCCGATATTTTGACTCTACGTAATGACCTAAAAAGCCAAGTATTGTAACCACTTTTGATATAATAAAATTAACTTTGAAAATAAAATGTACAAAAGTCTCTATTGGGTTACCTACTATGTTAGATATTGTGTCAAGGTTTACAGAAATACTAAGAACACTACAATTCGAGTTATAACGAAGAAGTTATGACTATTCTAAGATTTCCGACAAAACTGGCAACACCGATTAAACGAAAAACGCGAAGTTTCAATACAATAGTTTTTAGCTTTAAGTATCTAAATGAAAACTTGTAGATATCATTAAACCGTAAACATACATAAAAAGAACGTCCAAATCTAACTTCGTATGAGGAAGTTATGATTTTTCCAAGATCCGGATATAGCAGTAGACAGCTAAAAACTCGAAATAGAGATCGAGAGACTTTTTGGCCGAAACAACCTAAATTAGAATTAAAGGTCTCAACAATAGTAGCGCAACGGTAAAAAGTCTGAAGAAAACGAACATCGGATGAAGAAGTTATGGAATTTAAACGGACTTTTCCAGGTCCGGCCTATTAAAAGTAATATAATCAAAATAAAGTCAAAAATAGCCGACGGAGTCTAAACGAGAGTTGTAGAGCCTTTTCACACCTACGCGTACATATATAGAACGTCGAAATCGGAGCTCCTACGTGGAAGATACAGATTTTACAAGTTTATGGCACGAAAAACGAAGCTGTCAGGTGCCTCACGAGGTGAGGCTCATGAGGTGAGTTTCTGACTGATGTGTTCCAGAGTGTCAGCCACGTCCAATCGTCGAAGAAGATCAGGCTAACTAAGCCTCACGACGTGAGACACCCAAAACTCACGACGTGAGACCCCAAAACTCAGCCTATAAATAAAAACCGAGGGTTTCGACTTCTAGTGCTCAATTCTCTCTTCTCTTGTGCTGAAACTCTGCTTCTCAGCCCCCAAGACCCTCCCAAAGCCCCGGTTTTCATGTACAAGTCCCAAAGGAAGGTTTTGCATTCCCGAGATTCCCGAGAAAATCGACTTTCACAAGCCGAAGTTCTGCTCAATTTTCATCTCACTATCTTCAATCAACCAAGTGAGTTCATACCCCTATAATCTACACTTTTAAATGTTTTATAAATGCTTTTATACGCTTTTAAGGGGGGGGGGGGAGGGAATACAAGTAAACACACGGTTATTATCGTGTGTTACATAAAAGTTTCATTATACACTTTTTATCAAGTGAATCATATGTGATTCATAACTACTATATGGAAACTTTCGTACGCAAAATATATCACGATAACATCTTGTCTTTTGAAATGAAATATGTTGTTATATATATACAAATCAAACACTTTGTTTATACTTTAAGTATATGTGTTCATTTATGGCACTACAAAAGTTATACTTTTCATAACAAGTGAGCATTACACTAGGGTTTACTATACGAACGAAACACACGCTTTGAAAAACTATAATAGGTATAGTTTACGAGAAAATCATGAACATTTACATACTAGAAACACTATATCAAAGAGATATTTTGATATACGAGAACATATGGACATTTTCATACGTAAATCTATTTTATACTAAGTTTTGTGAGACATATCATGTACTTTCGAGTATGCATTTTAAGTCATGTATTATATACCATAATCCCTTGTAGGGGGAGCGTGATACTTGTGTATAGATCTATATGGGATTGACAATCCCGCATCTAAGCTGTTAGCTACAGCTAGGCCGGCAGGCCTCAGGTGACAAATGTCATAACTTTCCAACGCCTGAAGAACGTTGTTAGAGGCATCCTGGTCAAATAGTACGGTTATAAGACTCACTTGGAGTATTAAAAACACATTGATTTACGTGGGTTTTTTTTCAAATGCTCTAGCGATTTATACATAAACCTATTATCTTAGGCATGAAAAGCACTATCGCATTACACTTTTAGAACAATTAAACTACCATCTACTATAGTAGAAAATATGGGATCTTCTAGGAACATTTAAACATGTACAAACCATTTTCATTCTATTTCATACAAACATTGTCACTAAATACTTATGAACTCACCAGCTTAAATGCTAACCTACTCTTTCAAAACTACTTGTATTTCTCAGGGATGCAGTAATACAGGTAAACTACTGCTTTTAAAGAAGGGACGCTGCGGCATTAATTTAATTTCACTTTGACCTCATATTGTAATTTCTTTTGTAACAAGTAGTTTTCTACAATGTAAACTTTCAAATTATATATATATATGATGGTTGTGTTACTTCCTTTACTATGTATTCAACTGTTTCTATACTACATGAAGTCATCCGCCCTCGAACGATTCCGTCGTTCCGGTTTGGGGGTGTGACAGATTGGTATCAGAGCATTGTTTATAGTGAACTAAGTATATCGAACCACATAAGATATACAAACAATAAATGCATAAGGGACTAAAACTCTCTGACAAAACGTTTTTACACCTAAAACCTTGTTTCATTTAATTTAAATTATTTTGGGTCGTAAAAGTACAAATACATGCATACAACAATATATTTTCATGGTTAGAACTATACAAGAAGTATTAAGACAAGTTGGACACTACGATTAGGCCTCAAAATATGTAATCGGATTTGGGACGAATATAGCATGATCAACTATATTTATCCGAGATTGGACTAACGTATGTCGAGGAATGGTCGTCGTGAGCAACATGTCAAAACTTACCAAAATAAACACTAGTATGAAACATACAAATTTAAATACTATAGGAGTATTTGGTACGTGCAATAGTTTAATCGACATGTTTAAGTTTTACATGTTTCAAATTTTGTTCAATTCTTATAACCTTATTCTAGTATAGTCAAATGGTTGGATTCTATCCACCAAGGGATCCCTACTACCCGAATCAGGGCAATGGTGGATGGGTAGAGGAGGACCCCGAAGAGGATGAAGAACCTATCGAATTGGATGAAGGGGATGACTCTTGGACAGACTCAAAACCAGAGGTAATCAACCCACCAGTCGCTCAACCTCCCGCAGTTAGGAGAAACTTTCAGGGACCCACTCCCGTTTGGGGAAGTCACCTCCACCATTGGAGTCAACAGCAAGGAGTGCATCCTCCCTACGACATGTGTCGAGACTTCTACGATATCCGTGGCGGAGGTTCAGCTGATCGAGCACTCCCAGTCATGGTGGGCAAGCTAGCTAACCAGTCCTATCAATCCGGGTTTCAAGCTAACCGGATTCGTGAAGTCAACATGGAAGTACAAGCTCACACTTCCGACATCCATCGACTGGACAGGGCACAAGATAATGCCCAACTCCGAACCGACACGTTCCAAGAACAAATGATTGCAACCCTCTCAAAGATGAGGGAACAACAAGCCGCCTTCGATAGGTGTCTTATGGAAGCAAAGCAATCGGATGCGGAGTCAAGCTCCAAGCACTACCTACGTCGCAGGTAGTGCTTGACGAATCCCAAAATTTTGATATAGAATAGGACCATCGGCTAGAAGTCTTACCTTCTTTAACTTCCTGTAATCGGAGACCTTTAGAAAGGTCAAAAAATTTCTAACTTCGGATGTAACGCAACCATATGTTTAATATATATAGGACATACCTCTTTTGTGTGTTAATTCTATGCATTTCATTCGAGTTCATGAGTTTGTTTATTGTTATTCAAACTCCATTGGCGAATCAAACTCAAAGCCCTGTGTTGGTCAAACCAAACTCTCAAACTATTAAAGATAGTCAACTCATTATCAGTCAACTCTCAACCACCAAAACTTATAATATTTTATTTTTATTTCTTGGTAGCGCGATGCCTCCTCGTCCAAACATAAGACCCAGGCCGGGCACGATACCTCCACCACCACTGCCTCCATCGACGGAAAATGCCGCATTGATAGCTGCTGTAACAGCTGCAGTAACAGCGGCAATGCCCAAATGAGTAACAATGGTTCTGGTAGGGGAGTAAATAGTTCTACGAATGGCCAACGTCCAGGTCGTTCAGGGGATTGTACATACAAGGATTTCATGAATAGCAAAACCATTACTTTTAATGGGGCCGGAGGAATAATGGCTATATCACAATGGATAGAGAAAACTGAAGCAGTTTTTGAGATTTGTTCTTGTCCGGAAGGGAACAAAGTGAAGTTCGCTGCCTGTACTTTCTCTGAGAGAGCTCTGACATGGTGGAATGGCCATGTCAAGTCACTAACGCTAGTAGTGGCTAACTCTATGGTCTGGGAGAATCTAAAACAAATATTACTACAAGAGTACAGTCCACGGGGCAAATTACAAAAGCTCGAACAGGAACTTTGGGCCATACCATGGTAGGCTCAGACATCACGACCTATACCAACAGGTTCAGTGATTTGGCAATCCTTTGCCCAGGGATGGTTGCTCTAGAGAGCAACAAAATAGAGAGGTACATCTAGGGATTGTCCCCCTAGATTCAAGGAAGTGTACTAGCTTCCAAACCAGTTACCTTCGATAGCGCCAAACAGTTGGCACAAGCTCTCGTTGACCATGGAATCTGTCAAGGCTTCGCGACTTCTTCCCCGGAGAAAACCATAGGAAACAACAACAACATCATCAGTACCAACAACAACAGCAAGAAGAAGTTCTGGAACAAGAGGAAGGGTCAGTCTTCACAGGAACCTTCCAAGAAACAACAGATTGTGGCAGTCCATGCCGCTGCTGCCCCCACTGCTGCTCCAATTACCTCTGCACCAGCGAAGCAATACGCTGGGAACCTAAAAAAGTGCAGCAAATGAAATTTCCATCACAACGGAAATTTTCGGGAGATGCACTGCAGCAACTGCAACAAGAAGGGGCACACTGCCGTTTCTGTAAGGCACCGGCACAACCAATCACCCAAGTCCCTGGGGTCGGTGTGGGCCAGACGTGTTATGGTTGTGGTGAGGCTGGACACTACAAGAGAGACTGCCCTAAGGAAAGGAATGTTGGTGGCACAGGACGAGTGCTGACAATAGGGCAGAACGAAGCGATAGCTGATCCCACGGTGGTTACGGGTACATTTCTTCTCAATAACGTTTATGCATACATACTCTTTGATTGTGGTGCGGAGAGGAGCTTCATGAGTCATAAATTCAAGCACGTACTAAAGCAGAACCCTAAATCACTC
The DNA here is from genome assembly GCF_051521515.1 of Lactuca serriola. Classification (NCBI taxonomy): domain Eukaryota; kingdom Viridiplantae; phylum Streptophyta; class Magnoliopsida; order Asterales; family Asteraceae; genus Lactuca; species Lactuca serriola. The sequence continues at coordinate 334,402,467 of NC_136411.1, forward strand.
AATAAGATATTTACAGTAGAAATGGCAAACGGTAGAACAGAAAGCACAAATGATATGTACATAGGTTGCACACTAACTCTAAACGAACATTCATTTCAAATTGATCTAATGCCGATCACTATAAAGAGCTTTGATATCATCATCGGTATGGATTGATTAAGCCTACACCATGCCGATATACTTTGTCACGAAAGGGTCGTTTGCCTGAATCTGCCAAACGGCGAAACTCTTGTCATTTATGGTGACAAACCCGGTACCAATTTACAAATCATGTCTTGCGTCAAAGCCCAGAAATACCTATGCAAGGAGTACCATGCCTTCTTAGCCCAGGAAAAAGAAACAAAAGGCATCAAAGACATTCCAGAAGTCTGCGATTTTCCTGATGTTTTCCCTAAAGATCTTCCCAGAGTTCCACCAGAACGTCAATTCGAGTTCAGAATCGACTTAATTCCCGGAGCTACACCAGTAGCTAGGTCGCCATACCGTCTAGCACCGGCAAAGATGCAGGAGATATCCAACCAATTAAACGAACTACTCAACAAAGGATTCATCATGCTGAGCTTTTCACCTTGGGGAGCACCAGTCTTGTTCGTAAAGAAGAAGGATGGATCTTTCCGCATGTGCATCGATTACCGGGAACTCAACAAGCTCACTATCAAGAACTGATATCCCTTACCACGCAATGACGACTTGTTTGACCAACTCCAAGGAGCGAGTTATTTCTCGAAGATCGACTTAAAGTCCGGGTATCACCAACTACGAGTCTTGGAAGGATATGTTCCCAAAACAGCTTTTCGAACTCGTTATGGTCACTACGAGTTTGTAGTGATGCCCTTTGGATTAACAAACGCACCAGCGGTGTTCATGGACTTAATGAACCGGGTGTGTCGCTCGTTTCTAGACAAGTTTGTGGTCGTATTCATAGATGACATACTCATCTATTCAAAGACTAAAGAGGATCACAGTCAACACCTTCGACAAGTCTTGGAAGCGTTAAGAAAAGAGAAGCTATATGCAAAATTCTCCAAGTGCGAATTTTGGATTCGGAAGGTAGATTTCCTAGGTCACGTGGTTAGAAAAGACGGAATACACGTGGACCCTTCCAAAATCAAAGCAATCGAGAATTGGTCAGCTCCAAGAACCCCAATGGAAATTCGACAATTCTTGGGCCTTGTTGGCTACTACCGAAGGTTTATACAGAACTTCTCGAAGATTGCGAAACCACTTACCACCCTGACCCAAAAGGGTGTTACTTTCGATTGGGAAGAAAGACAAGACGCTGCATTCCAAACACTGAAGCAAGCTCTATGCAGTGCACCTATATTGTCCTTGCCAGAAGGAACATAAGACTTTGTGGTCTACTGGGATGCATCTAATCAAGGTCTTGGATGCGTACTAATGCAACGAGGTAAGGTCATCACTTACGCCTAAAGAAAACTCAAGACGCACGAAGTCAACTACACTACCCACGATCTTGAATTAGGAGCAGTCGTTTTTGTGCTAAAGATCTGGAGACACGATCTTTATGGCACGAAATGCACGATCTTCACCGATCATAAGAGCCTTCAGCACATTCTCAACCAAAAAGAACTCAACATGAGGCAGAGACGATGGGTTGAACTACTGAATGACTACGAATGCGAGATTCGCTATCACCCAGGAAAAGCGAATGTAGTAGCTGATGCTCTTAGTCGAAAAGAATACTCAGGTCGCCGAGTGAAATCCTTAACCATGACGATCCATTCACATCTGTCTACACAAATCAAGGAAGCTCAAAGGGAAGCCTTGAAAACAGAGAATGTGGCAGGTGAAGCCCTAAGAGGAATGTACACGAATCTAGAAGTCAAGGGTGACGGAGTTCGTTACTTCATGGATCGGATCTGGACACCAAAGTTTGGTGGATTTAGAGACGTGGTCATGAACGAGGCGCATAAGACTCGATACTCTGTACATCCAGGTTCAGACAAAATGTATTTAGACATCAAGAAACTGTATTGGTGGCTATACATGAAAGCGGAGATCGCTACCTACGTGGGAAAGTGTCTGACTTGCGCCAAAGTCAAGGTGGAATACCAAAAGCCATTAGGATTACTACAACAATCCAAAATACTCGAGTGGAAGTGGGAACGGATAACCATGGATTTCATAACCAAATTACCCAAGACAGTAGGTGGGCTAGACACCATCTGGGTAATTGTCGATAGGTTAACAAAATCCGCACACTTCCTACCCATAAAGGAAACCGATAAGATGGAGAAGCTAACTCGAACTTACATCCGAGAGATTATAGGACTGCACGGTGTACCAATATCCATTATCTCCGACAAAGATAGTAGGTTCACCTCGCGATTCTGGCAATCATTACAAAAATCTCTAGGAACGAGGCTCGACATGAGTACTGCTTACCATCCACAAACTGACGGTCAAAGTGAGAGGACCATACAAACCTTGGAAGATATGCTAAGAGCTTGTGTAATTGATTTTGGTAAAGCATGGGATACCCATTTACCACTAGTCGAATTTTCATACAACAATATCTATCACTCCAGCATTAAAGTTGCTCCATTCGAAGCCCTCTATGGCCGAAAGTGCAGATCACTATTGTGCTGGGCTGAAGTGGGTGACACACAACTAGCCCAGGGACAAGTACCCGACAGCACTCTCACTAGCCCGGAAATCATAAGAGAAACAACTGAGAAGATTATACAAATTTGGGAACGACTAAAGGCTTCAAGAGACAGACAAAAGAGTTATGCAGACAAAACACAAAAGCCCTTGGAATTTTAGGTCGGGGACCAAGTGCTATTGAAGGTCTCACCCTGGAAAGGACTAATACATTTTGGAAAACATGGGAAACTAAACCCAAGGTATATCAGACCATTCAAGATCCTTGAAAGGATCGGCCCGGTAGCCTACAAACTTCGTCTACCACAAGAACTCGATAACGTACATCCTACCTTTCATGTGTCAAACTTGAAGAAATGTTTGTCAGATGAGACCCTCGTCGTCCCTTTAGATGAAATCGAAATCAACAAGAGTCTCCACTTTATATAAGAACCAATTGAAATCATGGATAGGGAAATTAAAAGAACAAAACAAAGTCACATACCCATCGTGAAGGTCCGTTGGAATGCAAATCGAGGACATGAATACACCTGGGAACGTGAAGATCAGATGAAACACAAGTACCTACATCTTTTTCCCTAATCCGCAAGTGTTTTTCTTACATTAAATTTCGGGACGAAATTCCCTCTAACGGGGGGATGATGTGACAACCTGATATTTTGACTCTACGTAATGACCTAAAAAGTCAAGTATTATAACCACTTTTGATATAATGAAATTAACTTTGAAAATAAAATGTACAAAAGTCTCTATTGGGTTACCTACTATGTTATATAATGTGTCAAGGTTTACAGAATTACTAAGAGCACTAAAATCCGAGTTATAATGAAGAAGTTATGACTATTCTAAGATTTCCGACAAAACCGGTAACACCGATTAAACAAAAAACGCGAAGTTTCAATACAATAGTTTTTAGCTTTAAGTATCTAAATGAAAGTTGTAGATATCATTAAACCGTAAACATACGTAAAAAGAACGTCCAAATCTAATTTCGTATGAGGAAGTTATGATTTTTCCAAGATCCGGATATAGTAGTAGACAGCTAAAAACTCGAAATAGAGATCGAGAGACTTTTTGGCCGAAACAACCTAAATGAGAATTAAAGGTCTCAACAATAGTAGCGCAACGGTAAAAAGTTTGAAGAAAACGGACATCGGATGAAGAAGTTATGGAATTTAAACGGACTTTTCCAGGTACGGCCTATTAAAAGTAATATAATAAATATAAAGTCAAAACTAGCCGACGGAGTCTAAACGAGAGTTGTACAGCCTTTTCAAACCTACGCGTACATATATAGAACGTCAAAATCGAAGCTCGTACGTGGAAGATACGAATTTTACAAGTTTAAGGCACGAAAAACGAAGCTGTCAGGTGCCTCACGAGGTGAGTTTCTGACTGATGTGTTCCAGAGTGTCAGCCACGTCCAATCGTTGAAGAGGATCAGGCTGACTAAGCCTCACGACGTGAGACACCCAAAAATCATGACGTGAGACCCCAAAACTCAGCCTATAAATAGAAACCGAGGGTTTCGAGTTCTAGTGCTTAATTCTCTCTTCTCTTGTTCTGAAACTCTGCTTCTAAGCCCCCGAGACCCTCCCAAAGCCCCGATTTTCGCGTACAAGTCCCAAAGGAAGGTTTTGCATCCCGAGAATCCCGATAAAATCAACTTTCACAAGCCGAAGTTCTACTCAATTTTCACCTCACTATCTTCAATCAACCAAGTGATTTCATACCCCTATAATCTACACTTTTAAATGTTTTATAAATGCTTTTATACGCTTTTAAGGGGGGGGGGGGGGGAATACAAGTAAACACACGGTTATTATCGTGTGTTACATAAGAGTTTCATTATACACTTTTTATCAAGTGAATCATATGTGATTCATAGCTACTATATGGAAACTTTCGTACGCAAAATATATCACGATAACATCTTGTCTTTTGAAATGAAATATGTTGTTATATATATACAAATCAAACACTTTGTTTATACTTTAAGTATATGTGTTCATTTATGGCACTACAAAAGTTATACTTTTCATAACAAGTGAGCATTACACTAGGGTTTACTATACGAACGAAACACACGCTTGGAAAAACTATAATAGGTATAGTTTACGAGAAAATCATGAACATTTACATACTAGAAACACTATATCAAAGAGATATTTTGATATACAAGAACATATGGACATTTTCATACGTAAATTTGTTTTATACTAAGTTTTGTGAGACATTTCATGTACTTTCGAGTATGCATTTTAAGTCATGTATTATATACCATAATCCCTTGTAGGGGGAGCGTGATACTTGTGTATAGATCTATACGGGATTGACAATCCCGCATCTAAGTTGTTAACTACAGCTAGGACGGCAGGCCTGGGGTGACAAATGTTATAACTTTCCAACGCCTGAAGAACGTTGTTATAGGCATCCTGGTCAAATAGTATGGTTATAAGACTCTCTTGGAGTATTAAAAACAAATAGATTTACGGGTTTTTTTTTCAAATGCTTTAGCGATTTATACATAAACCTATTATCTTAGGCATGAAAAGGACTATCGCATTACAGTTTTGGAACAATTAAACTATCATCTACTATAGTAGAAAATATGGGACTTTCTAGGAACATTTAAACATGTACAAACCATTTTCATTCTATTTCATACAAACATTGTCACTAAATACTTATGAACTCACCAGCTTAAATGCTAACCTACTCTTTCAAAACTACTTGTATTTCTCAGGGATGCAGTAATACAGGTAAACTACTGCTTTTGAAGAAGGGACGCTGCGACGTTAGTTTAATTTCATTTTGACATCACATTGTAATTTCTTTTGAAAAATTACTTTTCTACAATGTAAACTTTCAAATTATATATATATGATGGTTGTGTTACTTCCTTTACTATGTATTCAACTGTTTCAATACTATATGAACTCATCCGCCCTCGAACGATTCGGTCGTTCTGGTTTGGGGGTGTGACACACCTCCCTGTGGCTTGGCAGTAGCGACAGCCGCCTCAAAAACTGCAGCTTATCGCTCATCGAACGTCTCGAGCAAAGTGGTCTTAATAAATCCAAACATCTCCGGAATAGCCTCTCGTATGGTTGCGGCCACCTTGTCGTGAATCATCCTGCGAATCTCATCATCGCTAACTCCACTGCTCTCTGGGGTGTGGCGTGTACCTACCATGATGTCTTTGAAAGACAACACAAAAATCATCAGAGACTCGCTCGAGCATACTCACACTCGACTACTCATCCATACTTGCTCTTTAGCATCCTAAGGATTTTTACTTGGATTGCATATAGAACGGGCGCTTTCAGTTGTATGGGCCCAATACTACCTTCCACACCCCACCTGTAGTCACCCAAGTCCTCCTCCTAGGATTCTAATTCACAAATACTCTATATCTCACGAATTACAGACTACTCTCTCAGTAGACCCCTTTCAGGCTCATCTAAGTATCTCTTCCTAGATTATCTCCCGACTCAGAACTCAACACATACTCAAGCAACTAACAGATAATTCTGTTCAAAAGCATCTCCTATGCTAAGGCATCACAAATCAGGCAACTCTAGCCCTAGAATATGAATACCTAGCCTACTCTCTAGCATGCAATTTTAATAAAATATCTCATAACACAAAAGTAAGGGTATTTTGGGAAATTACCGTTCGGGGTCTGGCTAATTGTACACATCGCTCCAACTCGTTTTCTCTTAAAACTCTTTCTCGTTTTAGGAAATCATTTCTTTTGAAATTTTTTCTCAAATCCTCAGTTTGAGTCCAAACACACCCGGAGGTGCATCTGAATCCCTCAAACCAAGGCTCTGATACCAACATGTAACGACGTAAATTTCATACAAAAAATTTTCATTTTCAAACACAAATAAACACATGTCATATTTCTCAAAAATCTCAAATATCAAATATCAACACAATTTTTCAAAAATTGTTTATCACAGATCCAGAATCCTCCACAAACATATCTCCAATGCGAGTGTGTGTACAATCAAGTCGGGGCCTTCCTGCAAACCTCGGAAGTACTTGAAACACATAACACATAACACAGTAAGCACGAAGCTTAGTGATTTCCCTAAAATACCACACACATCACGTTCGCCACTCGAGGCTAACTCAATACGACCCTCCGGTCGATGTGTTCCAGTGGAGACCCTCCGGTCCCACAAATCGGGTGGACCCTCCGGTCCTAACTCCATAAGCTCATAATAATAATACTTAACATAAATCACAAAGACATAATGTAGAATATCGCAATACACAAATAAGAACATAAGACATATCAGTCACACAAATATACCACTCATGGTAAGTATAATGAGAAGACTCACCTCGTAAGCTAGCGAATAAAAGTCTCGTACTCGGAAACCTCGAACTAGCCTCCGCCTAACACGTTGGATAGTCATCTCTAATTAATACTCTACTCATACTCAAATATACCAAAGGTTGTTTTCTTTTTCTCTCTAACTCTTGGAATGGGTAAAAGAACATTTTACCCCTCCATGGTCTCCATTACTCATGTTGACCAAACCTTAAAGTCAACAGAAGTCAAACTCGAGTCAACAGTCTAGGTTTGACCTGACACTCCGAGTACACTCATGTGACTTGTCGAGTCCACTCGTTCCTCATGAGTCTTATGAAGGTCTAGCTCGTCGAGTTAACCCCTAACTCGTCGAGCTATCGCATGGTTCAACTCATCGGGACAAACCCTAACCGACTCGTCGAGTCAGCTCATGGACTCGGCGAGTCTCTTCGATCTGATTTCTCATTCAGACGTTTTAAGGCAGATCTATAACTCCAAACAGTAGATCTACCATCCTAAAGCTCTATTGTCATGTAAAGCTTCAATCTTTACACTCATGCATGGTGGTTTTGGCTCCCATCTACCAATACATGTTCTCACAAGGTGTTAAACACCATACTCCTCATATGGATGAATAAAGTTGGGACCTTTGGGCTCTAGGGACCTCACAAGGTCCAAATCTGAGGTTTAAACCACTAATAACTTAGTATGCTCTAAGTCCCAAAATAAAATGTGATGAAAACCCTAATTTCTCAACTCATGAGATCTAACCAAATAAAGGGGAAATATTCAAGCTTTTTACCTTCCTCTTGAAGCTCTGGACGAAATGGCATGAACCCCAATAGCTCCTTCTTGTTCCTTGTTGAACAAACTCCTCTTCCTCCTCAAAGATGCATTAAAAATCCTTCAAGGTTAGCTTGGAGACTCTCTTAGCTCACTACACTCGTTTAGGGTTTCACGCAGAAAGGTTAAGAAGCTGATGAGCCACAAATGAGGCTATAAGTGCTACCCAGGGATTTAGGGTTTCACTTCACAACGTCTACTCGGCGAGTCAACTCTCTTACTCTTCGAGTAGATTACTAATCCTACGTGGCACGACGCGACTCTACTCGATGAGTTGTAGCACCGACTCGTCGAGTTGCTCCATAGTCCTCAAAAATAAATAAATAAACCATATACCTGGAAGTCCGGATGTTACATAAGGAGGAGAGAATTATAACGCCCACGGTTCTGGCAAAAATTATTATAATTATTTAATAGCTAGGGTCAATAATTGTAACCTATTTTGAAGTAATAAAGAAGAAGTATTTGAGTATTATGTGATATATGTGCAATATATGTGCTTATAATGATAAAATAAAATACGCATCAAAATATGCATAAAACAATATATAGACCCAATATCTATGAAGAAACTTGAAGTAGTCGTAACAAGGATTTTGGGGATATAAGGAACGCTGAAATCCGACTTATAACGAATAAGTTATGACTCATCGAAGTTGTACGACTAAACCGACACGGCGTCATTTATCGTAAAAAGTGATTTTTTGATGAACTACTTTTTATCCTTAGCAATATAAATGAAAGTCTTAGTATATGCTAAATCAAGAATGTACATAAAAAGAAAGTCCAAATCTAACCTTGTTAGAGAAGTTCTGATTTTTCTAAGATTTAGAATAGTAGTATGCAGCCCAAAAATCAAATTTTAGATCGATCGATTTTTAGCCAACACAACCTAAATGAGAATTGACGATGTCATTAATAAGAGCTCAACGATATACAGACAGTCAAAATCGGACGTATGACAAAGTTATGAATTTTTAACGGACTTTAATTGTCTAAGTCTGCTAAAATATAACTTTAAAAATAAAGTCAACTGTTGGATTAGTGTCTAAGGTTGTAACTATATTTGGTAAGTACTTGACCCGATTGTGCATGGTCCTTTTGGGTTGCCTTCACCATAGCAACTTGATAGGATGATTTATATAGAGAGAAGAGATATTATTATTAATGTATTATAAGAATAATATGTTAACGGAACAATAATATTATTTGATTAATATAAGTCATAAATTGATTAGGAATTAATTTGGTGACTTAAAGAGATTAATTGAAGAAAAGGGTATAAACTGTCAAATGTGTGATAGTTGTATTTTGAGCTAAGAATCCTTATGGATATAGGGTGGACGATTTTAGGGATGTGGATCACCTAGAAATCGTCCAAGGCCTTATCTAGAAGGGATATTGGATTGCTTTGAGGCTAAGTTATCCAATTAGGGTTTTAGGGGGAAACCCTAGGAGCTCGCAGTATAAATAGCCCCTTGGGGTTGTGGAAATCGGCACCCTTGTTATTGGAGTAACCCTAGAGCCGATTTCTCTCTTCCTTACCTTTCTCAAATAATCTTCTTGCTAGTTGGTGTTTGTAAGCCATTAGAGGAGTGACATTTGTGACTCTAAGCTCCAAGAAGAAGAAGGTTTTCAAGCAAGTAACTCAAGGTATTATTCTAGATCTGTTTTCATATGTTTTGATTGTTAGTTTACATTAAATCTAGCCATGAAAGTCTTGGATATATTGCATGTTCAATTAGAGAAACCTAGATCCAAGCTATAGGGTTGTATGTGCACATAGGAAAGTTCATATGTCTAAAACCCATCAGTGGTATCAAAGCCATGATTGGTTTCAACTGAATATGATGCTTAACTGTTTTGCTTGCTGAAAATCGTTTTTCTTGCCCTCTGTCCGACCCAACTCGGCGAGTCAGTGTTTGGACTCGGCGAGTTGGCCCTACTCGACGAGTCCAAAGCTTGACTCGGCGAGTCCGAGCGTCAGACAGAGGATAATTCGGGATTTTGTTGCGGTTTTGTCTTGGATTGATACCAAAATCGTTTTATTATGTAAAAATCCGAATTTTAACCTAATTTAATGATTATCCTTGACATAACAATAAATAATTTCAAATATTTGAAATATTAATTATTTATATGATAAATATGGACTATTTAAGATTATTTGGTAATTATCTAATGACTAAAATTGGATTAGGTCAAATATAGATAATTATGAAATTAATAGTTTAATTTGAATTATTTGTTATTTGATCCTTATTGTTTTTGAAAAGTTCAAAATTTATCCCGAAGTTTTGAAATTTGAATTTTGTGATTAATAGTTTAATTTAGAAGAATTTAAATTTCAACCCCTAGAATTTTACAAGTTTAAAACTCAACCCTATACTATTATATTATTAAAGGCTTAATAAATATATAAGTAAAATTAAAATGATAGTCTTACCGTTAGTAGGCCTCATTCACAAAGCCGGTCTATAAGGTGGGTATAAGGTTGCTGCCTATAAAATGGCGCTTAATGGGTGTACACTCACACCCACCGCTTGCTTGACCGGTGGAGGGTCGTTAGCTGAATGGGTAGGATAGGGCAACTCTCTCTCCTCATTAATAAGTATAATGAATCTATAAAGTAACTAAACTATTTTATAAAATTCCCAATCTTAGCTACTTTAGGAAAAGTGAATTGATGCAATCCCATGAAATTGCACTTTGCACCCTTGCTAAGAAGTTAGTGGAGCGTGTGTGGTTTACCGACACACTAATTGGTTCTAAGCAAAGGTGGCAAAGGGTGATTCATTTTTTATCATAGTTCGATGGAGTGTGTGTGGTTTACCGGCACATCGAATGGGTGATTGTAACAATGAAGGCACCGTGTAGATTTGCATGGTTATTCACACCCGCTTTGTGATCCTCGGTATCCCAGTCACAAACTAAAGGGGCATATCGAGATTTAAACATGCCATTGAAAGGTTCAATGAATCTCAAAGAAAATCTAGGAACTCTCAATAAAACTTAAGGTTATGTTTTCGTGGTGAAGAATTAGTGAATCGTCATTCACTTACCTCCAAATTATTTGCATATTGGATTACGGTATCCCTTTTCTAGTATGTAAATAATGTTGTTGGGTCCTAGCCCTAATTTTTCATTTGGTTGTTTTATTAGGGATCCAATTCTAATCAAACTTTGTCCTTTCTAATTGTAGATGTCGAACGCAAACAACGCTGCTGCTAACTCATTCACCTTAATGAGTCTTTGCCAAAAGGTGACCTTCGATGGTACGAACTTTAGCGAATGGATAAGATACATTCGCACCATTCCACGCTACGAGGACAAAGAGTATGTCCTCGACGAAAAGCTCGAGAAGGTCAACCCGGAAATCGCTACTCCCGAAGAGATGGCTGTCTTTGAGACACACGAACGTGATGCAACGAAAGTCCATAGCATCATGATAGTCACTATGAACCAAGAATTCCAAAAGTCCTATGAGGACATGTATCCTTATGAAATGCATCAAGACTCGATGGAGAGATACCACCAAAGCGCGAGGCAAGAGCACTATGAGATCATCACCAACATGATCACCGCCAAGATGGGAAATGGAGAATCGTTAACCGTGCACTTGCAAAAGATGCAAAGATATGTTGATCGTCTTTGCAAGTTAAATGTTAACTTTGGGGAGGATTTGGCCATCGACATTGTTCTTCACTCCTTGCCTTCATGCTACAACCAATTTAGGATGACCTACCATATGAACAAGGAAGATGTCACCCAAAGCAAACTCCAAGGACTCCTAAGGACTGCTGAGAGCAACCTAAAGGACAAGTTTGTTGCACCAACTCCAGCACCAACCGTTGCTCCTGTTTTGGCTATAGGGCAGGGAAGGGGCAAGAAGAGGAAGGCTTCTTCAAAGAACCACCGCAAGGGAAAGTCCCAAGATGGTTCCTCTTCTAGTGGGACCAAGGTTGATCCTGCTAAGCCCAACCCTAACCCAAAAGAGGTAGAGTGCCATCATTGCCACAAAATATGGCATTGGAAGAGAAGCTGCCCGGAATATCTGCAAGCCATCAAGGATGGAAAGATCAAGCCATCTTTTGCAGGTATATACACAATTAAATCTAATGATTCATCCCATGCTATTTCTTGGGTTCTTGATACAGGGTGTGGTTATCACATTTGTTCTGATTTGCAGGGACTAGGAAGAAATAGGGATGTGGAGCTTGGAAGAATAAATCTAATCATGGGGAATAGAAGATCGTCGCCTGTTACCAAGATTGGAGTGTATTCTTTAGTGCTTAGTAATGGATTAAATTTAGATTTAAATAATTGTTGCTACTCTCCAGATATGGCAAGAAACATCATTTCTTTTCATGGTTTGTTTAAACAAGGATTTAGATATTCGTTTAATAATGAGAATGGTTTGATTTATGCTTATCTAAATGGTGTTTTATATTTTGAAGCAATGCCTTGTAATGGAATTTATGAAACTGTTATGGTTGTAGATAACTTAGGAAATGATGTGTTGTGTATGGATTCTTCCAATAGTATGGATAAAGCATCTTTGTGGCATTGTCGTCTTGGACATGTCAACAAGAAACGCATAGCCCAACTCCAAAAGGATGGAGTGTTGGAGTCATTCGACCTGAGGGAAGATGACACGTGCGAATCTTGTTTACTTGGAAAGATGACCAAGTCACCCTTCACTGACACTTGTGAGAGGGGTGAGGGTTTATTGGATCTCATACATACCGATGTATGTGGGCCCTTTAGATCCACCACAAAGGATGGAAACCGCTTCTACGTGATTTTCACCGATGATTATAGTAGATATGGGTATATTTACTTAATCAAGCACAAGTCTGAAACGTTTGAAAAGTTCAAAGAGTTCAAGAATGAAGTGGAGAATCAATTGGGCAGGAAAATCAAGATGCTTTGATCCGATCGAGGAGGAGAGTACCTAAGTCTTGAATTCCACGACAATCTCAAGGAATGCGGAATAGTTTCGCAATTGACGCCACCTAGGACACCGTAGTTAAATGGTGTGGCAGAAAGGCGCAATCGAACCTTGTTAGACATGGTTCGTTCTATGATGATTCGTGCTTCACTACCTATCTCATTTTGGAGGTATGCCTTAGAGACTGCCGCCCATATCCTTAACCGAGTCCCTACAAAGAAGGTTGCCAAAACACCTCACGAGATGTGGACAGGGAAAGCTCCCTCGTTGGCACATATCAAGGTTTGGGGTTGTGAAGTTTTCGTAAGACGAGAAACTCATGACAAGCTCGAACCTCATAGTGAGCGATGTATTTTCATCGGCTACCCGCAGAAATCCTTTGGATATCTCTTCTATAGACCGAGTGACAATGTTGTCTTCGTTGCGAGGAGAAGGGTTTTCCGAGAGAGAGAACTCATAAGCCAAGGAAACAGTGGGAGGCAGATCGATCTTGAAGAGATTTAAGAGTCGAGTGATGAAGGAACCTCTACCATTGGCGCTCAACCCAAGGAGGAAACTCCGGTTGAATCAATTGACGACTCCTTACCTCTTAGACGTTCCGAAAGAGTTAGAGTTCAACCCCAGTTGTATGGTTTTCATATTACTACCGAAGGGGCACGTATATTAGTGATAGTACACTAATAAATCTAGATGAACCTAATTGCTATAAGGAAGCCATGGCAGGCCCGGAGTCTGCAAAATGGAAAGAGGTGATGGACAGCGAGATTCAGTCCATGTATGACAACCAAGTTTGGAATTTGGTTGACAATGTGCCCGGACGTAAGATGGTTGGGTGCAAATGGATCTTCAAGAAGAAGACCAACATGGATGGGAATGTGCACACGTATAAGGCACGACTGGTGGCGAAGGGCTTTACTCAAACTCCCGGAGTTGACTATGATGAGACCTTCTCACCAGTTGCTAAGATAAAATCTATTAGGGTGATGCTAGCCATTGTCGTATTTCATGATTATGAGATATGGCAAATGGATGTCAAGACCGCTTTCCTTAATGGGAAGTTGGCTGAGGATGTTTACATGGCTCAGTCAGAGGGTTTTGTCGATCCGAAGCATCCAAATAGAGTGTGCAAGCTTGAGAAGTCCATTTATGGACTTAAGCAAGCATCTCGCAGATGGAATCTTTGCTTTGATGAGAAAGTCAAAGAGTTTGGATTTGTACGAAGTGAAGATGAATCATGTGTATATGTCAAAGCCAATGGGAGCATAGTTAGCTTTCTTGTTTTGTATGTCAATGACATACTGCTCATAGGAAACGACATCCCGACTCTGCAGGAGGTAAAGTCCTGGCTCGGGAAGTGCTTCGCTATGAAGGACCTCGGAGAGGCTTCGTATATTTTGGGAATAAGGATAGTGAGAAAGAAGTAAGAGACTAATAGGACTTAGTCAGAACACTTACTTATATAAAGTGCTAAAATGTTTTAGTATGGAGAACTCGAAGAAAGGAGAGCTACCGATAGAAAGTAATACAAAGTTGAGTAAGACTCAAAGTCCGAGTACCGAAGCCGAGATAGCTGAAATGAGCCGAGTACCTTACGCTTCTGCAGTTGGCTCAATCATGTATGTTATGACTTGTACTCGTCCTGATGTGGCCTTTGCTTTGAGCATGGTCAGTAGATATCAAGGGAATCCTGGTAGAGCGCATTGGATTGCGGTCAAGAACATCCTTAAGTACCTTCAAAGGACCAAGGAATGGTTTCTAGTCCTCGGAGGGAGTGATGACTTAAAGGAGCGAGGGTATAGTGACGCCAGTTTCAAGACCGAAAGGGACAACTACCGTTCGCAATCGGGATGGATCTTTACCCTTAATGGAGGAGCGGTAACTTGGAAAAGTTCCAAACAGGAAACTATAGCTGATTCAACGTGCGAATTAGAGTACATTGCAGCGAGCGAAGCGTCAAAGGAGGCAATATGGTTGAAGAACTTCATTGGTGATCTTGGAGTTGTGCCTGCTATAAAGGAGCCCATGGAAATTTTCTGTGATAATGAAGGAGCGGTTGCCTTGACCAAGGAACCGAGGGATCATGATAGATCTCGACATATCGACAGAAAATATCACTTTATTAGACATCGAGTAGAAGAAGGACACCTCGTGGTTAAGAGGATATCATCAGAAGATAAACCAGCAGATCCGCTTACAATGGGACTGAGCAGGGTTAAGCACTTGCAGCATGCTAGGAGTATGGGGCTGAAGGATGATATTAGTTTAGATTAGATAGTTTTAGAAACATGTAATAGATAAATGTAATTGACATTTGATGATTAAATAAAGGAGTATTATTTATAAGTAAAGTTACTATCTTATGTTAATTGTTAAGGTATTGTTTCACTTTGCATGTTTTGACTTCCAGAATAATTGTGTTTATTAAGAATAATCGAATTATTCAAGCTGTCCACAATCGTTCATATGTTGGAAGTAGGTATGAATGAAGATCGTCATGAATTGGTGTGTAGATTGTCTAAATGGTATTAGACATAGCAAAGGTTTGCTGCAACGTTCATGAGTGCTTATGAACAAGTTTTGAGCATTGGAATAAACCCGCGCTTGCTGGAATCACTTTGGAGTTATCGCGAGACGATAATATAATATGGTCTTAAAACCTAGATATATGGTTTATTATTTACTAATTGGTTATACATTGATAATGCGAAAACGCATCAGTAAATTGATGTCATAAAACGCATTGTTGTGTATAGTTGATTAGTCGATAAGTAAATGCATATAAGTCGAAGTTTATCTGTTACTTTTATCCTAAGAGGGTAAAAGCGATATCACGGCCGCTCGATGATTTGATTTGAACTATGTGACGGGCCCGGTCAGGACTGAATTGATGTGTTCAATTAAGTTCTATGTCAAATAAATCTGAGATCGAGAAAATAGTTGTTGGACAATAAGTATGACAATGTTTCACGAAATCGTCTGCACGATATCAAAACAGAGGATTGTACGATCCCTTATCTAAAGGACAAGTTACTGATAAGATCAGAGTTGACAGCGTCTTTGAGAGCTACGATTGTTAATCGGATTGTGTTTGTGTTTATAGTTACTAGACTTATCCAAGTGGGAGACTGTTGGATTAGTGTCTAAGGCTGTAACTATATTTGGTAAGTACTTGACCCGATTGTGCATGGTCCTTTTGGGTTGCCTTCACCATAGCAACTTGACAGGATGATTTATATAGAGAGAAGAGATATTATTATTAATGTATTATAAGAATAATATGTTAACGGAACAATAATATTATTTGATTAATATAAGTCATAAATTGATTAGGAATTAATTTGGTGACTTAAAGAGATTAATTGAAGAAAAGGGTATAAACTGTCAAATGTGTGATAGTTGTATTTTGAGCTAAGAATCCTTATGGATATAGGGTGGACGATTTTAGGGATGTGGATCACCTAGAAATCGTCCAAGGCCTTATCTAGAAGGGATATTGGATTTCTTTGAGGCTAAGTTATCCAATTAGGGTTTTAGGGGGAAACCCTAGGAGCTCACAGTATAAATAGCCCCTTGGGGTTGTGGAAATCGGCACCCTTGTTATTGGAGTAACCCTAGAGCCGATTTCTCTCTTCCTTACCTTTCTCAAATAATCTTCTTGCTAGTTGGTGTTTGTAAGCCATTAGAGGAGTGACATTTGTGACTCTAAGCTCCAAGAAGAAGAAGGTTTTCAAGCAAGTAACTCAAGGTATTATTCTAGATCTGTTTTCATATGTTTTGATTGTTAGTTTACATTAGATCTAGCCATGAAAGTCTTGGATATATTTCATATTCAATTAGAGAAACCTAGATCCAAGCTATAGGGTTGTATGTGCACATAGGAAAGTTCTTATGTCTAAAACCCATCAAAACTAGCCTAAGGAGTCTAAACGAAAGTTGTAGATCACGCAGCTACGTACGCGTGGATATAAAGTACGTCAAAAATGAAGCTCGTATGCAAAAGTTACAGATTTTAGAAGATAATTAATTTTTCTATTAAGTTCCGGAGGTGATACGTGGCACCATCTCAGCCACACCTTCCTCCCCACGGCTTCGCATGCGATGCTAACACGTGGAACTGGTACGCCCAATGTAGAGCTTGGTACGCCCCACTTATCGAGTACGCCCAGCGTACAGGGTTATTACGCCCCGCGTATGCCCAAGCTCCAGCCTATAAATAGAGGCGCAGATCACTTGTTTTTCTCACACCTTTTCTCAACTTCTCTCCCAAATACCACCAAACCCTCTTCCCCTATACCTAGCACTACCTAAGTGCTAGAAGTGAGTCCCGGAGCGCCATAAGGCCCCGAGAAGAAGAGCTTTCGACTTAGAAGTTTTGCCCGCGCAGAGCCCGGTACCTCGCTAAACCCCCTTGTAAGTGAGTTATACTTACCCTACTTTAAGTATAACTTATGTTTAAGTTCATTATTGTTATTATGAACCTATAAAAAGATTTATCAGTGATTCAAAGTCGTTATACTGATTGATCTACTTACAGAGATGATATCTAGGCTGTGATTTATTGAGTTGTTTAAAGTGAGATTTCCAAACAATCTACTTCGTATACCAAACGGATCCTACCTCCAATATAATCCTACATGGTTGTTCCTTACTTGATAGATCGTGAAGTAGATTTTGAGTTAATGTTGTATCTATAATAATAATTAGTTGCAATAAATATTAGAATAAAATATAGTAATAATGATACTAGATTTCGTCGAAGGAAAAGAAAATTGTTAGAAGCGAAGCGCTGCCCAAATTTCGAGTCATCACTTTAACAAGTGAGTGCATAGTTACTTTCAACTTACACATAGATATGAAGTATTTATTATAAATTACATGCTATATGTGCCTATTATCCGTGTTCCTGATATCTATGTTGGATGAACGATTTATACATTTTTTACTTGATTTAAATTGTATATGTATTTTATACCGATAAATATGTTGGGTAAAGATGGGTAGATGATATAGATGATGAAAGATGATGAGAGGCCTCGATGTTGAAAGCTGACCCAGTCATATATCGAAGTATGGATGATGACCACATACTATTCTAAACAGTCTAGTGGAATGTTAGCAGGCTCGCAACCTGTAGGTGTTTGTGAACGATGTGTTCACCCGGTGTACTCCATCCCCCTCATGGTTACCTTATTGACATATATTGCTGAGGAATCCCCTAAATAGTATTGTCTATCCCGATGATGATCCTTAGGATATGTCCCTTAAATTAGATACTTTAGGGACAAAAAGTGAGGATAACAGGAACGGGTAATCAAGTTAAATTATTTGATGAAATTAAAGAACTTAATTACTGTGGGTTAAAAACCATATGTGCTCACCAGGCTCCCAACCCTGACCCACTTAGTTTCTTGTATTATAGGTAGTGGCAAAAGAGCACATGAGTGTTGATCTGATGAGAGATCTATTGATTATAGGCCATTCGAATAAAGATATATGTAGGACCTGTACTATTTCAGTTTATGCTTATGTAGTGTCTTGACAATGACATCCTAAAATTTTTAATATGATTAAAATACATTTCTTTGGAAATGCTTTGATAATATCTTTATCATATTTTTGGGAAGAAATTGCGCAACATTATTCTTCAAAAGGATACTCTGATTTTCAAATAAAGCATTAACAAATTGATCTTTTTTAGCTGTGCAATTGGGGATGTCACACTAAGGTCATAACCAAATTGGTATAATGTTGATGAATAAGAGTAAAGCCCTTTTTGGTTTTCCCTCATAACCAAGAAGTTGCTTAACTTGATTTTAGAGAGAGATAAATGTTTATTAATATATTATATGACTAATATATTAATTAGAAATAGTTATAATTAATTAGAATTAAATTGGAATTAATTTTGGATTAATTAGAATTAATTAAAAGTTGAAAGACTATAGTTTTAATTGTTCAAAAGTTGAGTAGAGGGTAGGTTCCAGAACTCCATGTGATTGACGGTTTGGAGGCTTCTATTGGAGCCTTCTCGAAGCCTTCATCAAGATAAACAAAAACTAGATAATTACCTTATTTGAAATAATATTAGTTTATGTTCAAATTAGGGTTTCTAGGTGTTTCCTAGTCAGCTATAAATAGGACCTAATACTTGAGGATTTTCGGCCAATGCAATTGGATATACCATAGCCAAAAATTGCCTACATCTTCCCTCTCTCCTAAATCTTCTAGGGCTCTTGTGTTGTGGGTGTGAACCATTAGAGGATTGCACACAATTGAAGCTAGTTTTCAAGAGACTATTGGATTGGTCTAGTTGGATCAAAGGGTTTGTTTACAATAACAAATCAGAGGCATGTTGTTATCCTTTTGAATTTTGATTTTAATTAGGGTTTAGAATTTTGTTATTCAATTGAATGTTACTTCAGTAGAGTTATTACATAGATCAAATTAGGTTGCATGTACCCTTAAGAATTTACGGTATTTTCCACATTATTACATGTAAACACAACTTCACATTGTTAGTCAACAAGGGTAAATCTAGTCAGCCTCAGTCGGGACAACAAAATAGGTCTGGTTAGCAAAAGTTTTAGCCACGTTCACCTCGCCCTTTACAGTTCATTGCTACTGCTACTGCTCCATTAGTTGACATTGAGTCAGTTGAAAACATGCCACCTTCTGCATTGGATCCCAAGGTTTTTCAGAGTTTCAGAAAGTATTTGACCTCCAATCCTACTGCCATGTATGCATCTATGTCTCATTCTGATCCTACTTCATCCAGTACCCCAGGTATACCTTCATCTTTGTGGATTTTAGATTCTGGTGCAACCCATCATCTCCTTATTTGTCATTATTTACTTTTTTTTATGCATGCCATCTGTCTTTGTTATGTTTGCTAGTGATACATCTATGACAGTTGGGGTGTTGGGTCTATTTCTAATTCTCATATGTATTTTCCTGATGTTTATTACATTCCCAAACTCACTTTGAATCTTGTTTTGGTCAGCCAGTTGTGTAAGTCTGATAATTGGGTGTTGTTTCTGATTCCATATGTGTTATACATGACCAACACACTTAGAAGGTGATTAGGATCGACCGTAGGGTGGGATAACTTTATGTCTTAGAGGTTCTCAAAGTATCTACTGTTGTTGCCTCCATCATTGATTTGTCTTCTTTTCATTTGAGTCCTTTGTTGTCTCAGTTTTATCTTTGGAATTCTCGTTTGGGACATGTGTTTGTATCATGTTTGAATATTATAGCCTCTAGTGGTGTTTTGGTTCATTTAAACACTTGTGATATTTCTGATCGTAGTGGTTACAAACTAGCAAAATTATCTACTTTACATTTCATTAAAAGTATGTCTTGTTCTATTGCTCCTTTTGATATTATTCGTTCAGATGTGTGGGGTCCTGCACCAGTATCCACAAAAGGTGGGTTGGCCTATTATGTATCTTTTATAGATGATTATACTCGATATACCATGGTTTATCTTATGAAACACATATGTGATTTTGTTGGCATTTATAACAATTTTAGAGCTCTTTTTAAAACTCAACATTCAGTTGTGAGGAAGTGCTTCAGGTGTGACTTAGGGGTGAATACACCTCTAATGATTTTAATCAGTTACTTGCTTCTGATGGTACCATACACCAATCATTGTGCATTGATACTCCTCATCAAAACGGTGTAGCAGAACGAAAATACTGTCATATTATTGAAACAGCCCGCTCATTGCTCTTGTCTGCGTAGATTCCTAGTGCATTTTGGGGAGAAGCAGTCCCAACTACTGTTTATGTGATTAATCATATACATACTACATTTAATTCAAGAATGTCTCCTTTTGAGAGGTTATATGGTCACCTACCAAAATTCTCTGCTCTATGAGTCTTTGGATGTACTTGTTTTGTTCTTTATCCTCATGCTTAGAGGAACAAGTTAGGACCGAAATATACTATTTATGTATTCTTGGGGGTATGGTGTTGAACAGAAAGGAAATCGTTGCTATGATCTTGTGATTCAGAAGTTATATGTTTCTGGGCATGTAATTTTATTGGAACATATTCCTTTCTATTCGATTCCTACTACAACCCAAAATTTAACGAAGTTATATCTTCTGCATATTGATCCTTTTGATGAGGATATAGAGGCTTGAGACCCATCTATGCCGCCTGATCCTCCAGTTTATGAATCGCCCACTTCTTTATAGAGTTCCTCGACTCCTCTTATTCCTAAGTCTGCCCCTTCGACTGTTGAGATTGATGACCCACCTCCACCACCCCTCAGGAGGTCTACTCATCCTATTAACTCCACCGAGCTTCCAGATTTAGCTTACGCTACATACTCATGACCATTTTCTTCATTTATAACGAGCATTCATCATTTGTATGAACCTGAATCGTATAGAGAAGTTGTATTAGATCTTGTTTGGTAGAATGTTATGGCTGAGGAACTTACTGCTCTTCATCAAACTTATACATGGGATTTTGTTTCCCTTCCTCCTGGGAAACATATGATTGGTTGTCGTTGGGTGTACAAGATAAAAACAAAAGTCGATAAGTCTGTTGAGTAGTAGAAGGCTAGACTTGTAACAAAAGGGTATTCCCAACAACACGGTTTTGGCTATGAGGAAACCTTTTTCCCGGTGGCAAAGATGACGATAGTCCATACTATGAATGCAGTTGCATCAGTTCAACAGTGGAAGATCATTCAAATGGACGTCAAGAATGATTTTTTGAACTGCGACCTCCATGTAGAGGTTTATATGTCTCATCCCCCATAAATTCAGCACCAGCCGGTTGAGGTTTTTCAGCTTCGCAAAGCTTTGTATGATCTCAAGCAAGCACCTCGTGTTTGGTTTGAGAAATTCTCCATAGTGATTACCTCTCTTGGATTATTCCAGACTAATCATGATTCGACTTTTTTTTGTTAGATGCTTCAGTGCAGGACGGATTCTTGTGTCCTTATATGAGGATGACATGATTATTACTCGTGATGACCATGGTGGTATTCAGTCTTTGAAGCATGATCTAGCTCATCGATTTTGTATGAATGATTTGGACTTGTTGCGTTATTTTTTTGGTATTTAGGCAGCCCAGTCTAAAAAAGGGTATCTTCTTCTTAGACTAAATATATATATTTGACTTGTTTACACGGGCGGGCCTTTCTGACAATCAGATTATTGATACTCCTCTAGAAACCAATGCATGGGACTCTCCTACTGATGGTGTTCCTTAGTCTGATCTGAATCTTTATGACATTGTTGTGGGAAGTTTGGTTTATCTCGGAGTTAGTCGTCTGGATATTGCTCATGATGTTTATGTTGTCAGTTAGTTTGTTACTGCTCATACCTCTGTTCATTGGGGATTTGTATTCCGTATTCTGAGATATCTTTGTGGCACTCAGTTTCAAACACTCTTGTTTCCCTCAACGTCTTCTCTTGAGTTACGTGCCTATAGTGATGCTGAATGGGATGGGGATCGTCATGATTGTAAATCCACCACCAGATTTTGCATATTTCTTTAAGAATCTCTCAATTCATGGAAGAACAAGAAACATGATGTTGTCTCTAGATCTTCCATGGAGGCTGAGTATCGTGCTATGGTTGTGATTACATGTGAGATTATTTGGTTATAGTGGCTTCTTGCAGATATGGGGGTTCACATTTCTTCACCTACCCCTCTTCATTGTGATAACAAAAATGTGATACAAATTGCGAAGAATTATGTTTTCCATGAGCGGACGAAGCACATAGATATTGATTGTCACTTCACCCATCGTCACTTACAGCTCAAAACCATATCGCTTCCATTTGTTTCATCAACCTTGCAGCTTGCGAATATTTTTACGAAGGCTCTATCGACATCTCAGTTTCGTTTCTTGTGTGACAAACTTTCAATGCTTATTTCTTTGACATTGTGAGTTTGATGGGGATGTTAGTCTATATGCTGTTAACCCACATGTTCATGGGCCCTTTAGGCTTTAGCCCATTAAGGTTTGGTCTTAATTAGTATTTATTCTCCATTTTCTTCTATGTAGCCTTAATATTTTTCGTTTTTTTATTGAGAACCTTGTAATTTTTCTCTTTCAATATATATATATATATATATATATATATATATATATATATATATATATATATGGCTAGGTTAAAGTGTTTTTTACATTTATTGTGTGCTAGAATGCACCAATAGAAATTTAGTAAAATTATATTATTATTTAATTAAATAATGATAGATATTAAATGGTTTCCATAATTGTATTGATATTAAATGATATCCATAATTATAATTTTTCTCTTTATGGAAATTAATTAAATTCGTCATTAATGTCAACAATAACATTCTTTCAGAATGAATTCGTATCTAGGTTTTTATGTCAGCAATAACATTATTTCATGACTCACTCACTTAAAATACAATAAAGTTATATAGAATATGAAGAATGAGTGTGTATTGTAGTAGAATATACTCTCGTTCTCCTAGAATACATTCTTATTATTTTATATATGAATTCATTCTGAAAGAATATTATTATTGACATTAATGACGAATTAAATTAGTTTCCATAAAAAAGAATTATAAATATGGATATCATTTAATATACATTTAATGTTACTCAATTCTTATTGGAACATTCTAGCACACAATAGATGTGAGAAACATTTGAACCTATATATATATATATATATATATATATATATATATATATATATATATATATATATATATATATATATATATATATATATATATATATATATATATATCGAAGTACCCTTAAATACATGAAAGAGACATTTCAATCATATTATGGATACATCATTTGACGAGTCATTTACAACCTTACTACCTTAGCTTGAAAGTGTAAATTCCTCTTTTTTAACCATGTGAAGAAATTAATGTAGATTTTGTAAACTAATCGAGTAAAATGTGTTACACACCAAGGTTACAAAAAGAAAATGGTAATTTCACACCTTCACAATGAAGAGGAGTGTTTTGATAATTTGAAATGAAAAGAGGTAATGGGAGACCTTCTTATATTGGGGACCCCTATCTACCATGCCGTTCAGTCAACACATCAATTTGCTGGCATTTATCAACCCTATTGTCCAGTCACATTTTATACACCCAAAATACCTTGTAACCATGATATTTATAAATATGTCGGAAAATATAAATATCAAATGATTTTTGGGCCTTTCAAGATTTTTGGAGTTGAAATATTCCATATTAATATAAGTAAAACTATAGGTTGAAAACTTAACATGGCGTTGAGAATCAAATTGTTGAGGAGTAAATTTCGATAAAGGAGTCGCATATCAAAACTTGAGTGGTTTTCCATAAAGGGTTTGTGACGGGTCGGTATGGACACAAAAGGTAATAAATTTGGAACAATAATTTTGATTTCCTTATCCTTCTTTAACTAAAGGACCATGTTTACCCTACAACTTACCTCTGCACCAAACATAGTATTTGTGAATGTTAAGAAATTATCTTCAAGCCCGAATAATAATAAACTAAGAGCGGAACTTTAAAAATCAGAATTAAAAAAAAAAAACAATAATAATCTTGAGAATGTAGAGAATAAAATAAAGAACATGAGGTTGACGATAACTTTCTTGAAATATTTGAATGAGAGCTTCTTGTCTGTTTTTCTTCTCATTCACTGTATTGTGATAACTAATTTTGAATATATATATATATATATATATATATATATATATATATATATATATATATATATAGGTTATATTGATTCCAGTAACTATTGTGTGCCAGAATGCATAGATCTTGACCATCGGATGAATAGAATCAACAATCATGATCTGAGGGTCTATGATATTACAATAGGGTAGCATGTATCATATAATCACACAATTTTTATCAAAAGGGTATTTTGGATAATTAACTACATTTATAAAAGGAAATTTTCGGATTTTTAGGGATGATTAATTCTCCTAATTTAAAAAAATCTGAATTTTTTAATTAATTCAATTTCAATTTTTACCGATTTTATTCTATCAGAATATTTTTTTTTGTTAGAATGATACTCTTTCAGAATTGTATTCTAATAGAATATTACTGAAGAAAAACAAAATTCATGAATAAAATGTTCAAATAACAAACATTCTAATATATTCTTATACATCCGAACTTAAATACAAATTCATACATATTCTTACAGACTAAAAGTCTTATACATTTTAATATAGTTATAAAAATTCTAAAAGAATATAAACAAAAATGAATAACATTCTTAAAAAAAAAATAACAACATTCCGCTAGAATACTATCGTGTGTCATGTTTTCTTCTTGAATTCTTGAATTCTGAAACAATATTGCTGTTTTTGGATGTTGAATCTTGAAATTTTGAAAGAATATTGTTGTTTTTCTTTATTCTTTGAGAATGAAGTATCATATATCTTTTTTTCATAAGTTTCCTCATCATTCCTGCATCATCCTAACAACTGCACCTTAAGCATACAAATAATTAATTGCAATTCTTTCAGAATACAACAAAAATATTCTTACAGAATAAACTATTCTTGCAGAATAAAATATAATCATTTTACTTGGAACAAGGGGAAAAAAGTTAATAGAAAACTCAAGTAAGGATCAAAATTGCAAGAAAAAACTTTTTGGAATCAAAATTGCAAGAAATCAGCTAAACTCAGGGACCACTTTTGTAATTTACTCTAATAACAACATAACATCACCTGGTGAGCAGCAACTTCCCTAGATGGAAATGAATATGTTCTTTCCCATTTCTGAAATTTTACTTGATACTTCCCAACGAAAATCACCAGTGTAAAGCATGTTCCCAAAATCACCACGGAATAGATACATAACTGCACCTGCCACATACAAAAAGAATAACTCGAATCAAAGATACAACTAAACTTTTGAATATAAATGTTACATATCAATCTATACAAGAAACTCAAGAACTTGCATCAGTTACATATTTGACATATGCAGGGAGAGATGGAGGGAAAGGATAAAGTTGCTAAATTTTTGGATTCAAGTAGTGCTTGAAGCAGTTCCAGTTCCAGTTTATTCAAAAAAAACTTCAATCTATCACCAAGCAAAACTTTTCAATTTATCTGTCAAAGAAACGTCAAAATGAAAACTGTCAAAAGTTCAAGCATATTAAACAAGAGCTTTGAGCCGAAAAAACCAAAATCAAAATCAATTATACCTCAACTAGTAAATCATCCTGCCCAAACAAAATGGTCCAGACTCCAGAATACATTACCATGTTATTCAGTTGCATAGTTCACCACTAATAACTTTTAATTAGAAGTCAAAGTATAAATCAAGCACTCATTCAATAATGAACAAAATGTATTGAGAAATTGAAATAAAAAAAGTGACGAGCAATGAATTGAATCAAATCCAAATCAGACTAACCGGGGCAATGATTGACATCAATTGTTATAACTTCACCCCTAGTTTCCAAGCCAGACCACAATGAAACCAAAGATAACGAGTACCATTGTCCAATTTCGAGAACTCGAAGCAATGAGAGATCGAAACCGGGGAATTTGGGGGAGAAAAGCTTAGCAGTGATGGAAGAATAGAATAGTGGACCTTTCTTCCAACGAGAAGACAAGCCAGCGGTATGATCGGCGTGAAGATGAGTTAAGAAATAAACCTGACTGCCTTCAGCCCAACGATCGATTGATTGTAGAAGAAGAAGCAGAAGTCGTGGATTAGAAACAATGATGAGTTAGATTTAGGGCTAGGGTTAAGTAGTTGGTCAAAGAGATTTTTATGGTAATTCCCATTAATTAAGGGATTTTATTTTAATTATCATTCTAAAGTTACATAATTACCCTTATTCAATTTTTTAATTATTTAATTATTCCTCAATTCCTATTGGTGCATTCATGCACACAATAGTTGCTATAAACATTTGAACCTAGCTCTCTCTCTCTCTCTCTCTATATATATATATATATATATATATATATATATATATATATATATATATATATATATATAGGTTCAGGTTCATTTGAGACCATTCTAATTTTGTGAGACCGTGAGACCAAATCTAAAAATAATTTTAAAATGCAAAATAAACGGAAAAATCCAAAAAAAAAAATTTAATATTATTTTCGGAACTTGAATTAACTAAAAAAAATATAAAAAAATAAAAAAATTCCGTTTTTTTTTTAAAAATACGTGAAATATTCTAAATAGAATATTACACTGACATATTCTAAAAAATAATTTTAAAATGCAAATAAATGGAAAAATCTAAAAATTCTTTTTTTAAATATTATTTTCGGAAATTGAATTAACTAAAAAAAAATAAAATAAAAAAAATCCTTTTTTTTTTTTGAAAAATACGTGAAATATTCTAAATAGAATATTACACTGTACATGTTCTAAAAATAATTTTAAAATGCAAAATAAATGGAAAAATCAAAAAATTCTTTTTTTAAATATTATTTTCGAAATTTGAATTAACTAAAAAAAATTAAAAAAATAAATAAATGCGTCTCACGGTCTCACAAAATTAGGCCGTCTCACATGAACCTAACCCTATATATATATATATATATATATATATATATATATATATATATATATATATATATATATATATATATATATAATTCCTAAAATATATATTTCATAAATTTTGTTTCCGTTTGTTTTTTCTCGGTTTTTATATTTTATAAAACCAAACGAGATATATACAGTAAAATCACAATATTTTTATCGATTTGACAAAAAAATCCTAAACTTTTTTTTTTACAGTAAAGTCCAAATTACTGACAGTTTTTGACACTTTTACACTTTTTTTTTTCTGGTTAGCCGGTAATTGTGATTTTTTTGTCAAAAAAATAAAGTTTAGGACTTTCTTGTCAAATCATCAATTAGGACTTTACTGTAAAAAAAAGAAAGTTTAGGACATTCTTGTCAAATCGTTGAAAATATTGAGACTTTAGTGTATTTTCGTAACCCAAGAACATTTAATTGTGACTTTTGTTGCAACACCACTGTTTTTTTTATCATCGTCATCTTTACCCTGACACAATCACGATCAGGAGAAACATATGCAAAAGAGAGAGCGAGAAAGGGTGAAAAGACTTGTAAAACTTTCTTCATGCTTCGCCAACAAATCTTGAACTAAAAAGTGGGAACAGATTATGCAAGCACAAACAACACATGCCTAACCAAAAAGGTGTGAATCTGGAGAAGGGAAAGAAGTGTAATTTCATTTTTTTTCGGTTTCTTATTTCTCCATTTTTGGGACTGCAAATAACCAACACAACCCTGATTCTTTCTTTCTTTCTTTCTTGATTATCTCCATTTTTTTCAATGTCGATTTGTTGAGTTAAAAAATGATTTAACAAGAAGCAAACGTTAACGATTTCAATAGGATCTAGCTGACTAGAGAAAGTTTCAATAACTCTTATGCTTAAAGAGTTTCATACCATTAAATTTCTAACCAAAAAAGGGATATATACACTAAAGTCCCAATATTTTCAACGATTTGACAAGAAAGTCATAAACTTTATTTTTTTGACAGTAAAGTCCTAATTGACGATTTGACAAAAAAGTAATAAACTTTATTTTTTGACAAAAAGTCCTAATTACCGGCTAACCGGAAAAAAAAGGTAAAAATGTCAAAAAATACCGGTAATTTGGACTTTACTGTAAAAAAAAAATAAAGTTTAAGACTTTTTTTGTCAAATCGATGAAAAAATTAGAAATTTAATGTATATATCCCAAACCAAACCGACCCAATATATATATTTTTTTTAAATCAAACCTAAACCGTCAGTTTTTATTATCGTTTCAATTTTTAGGTTTCAAATTTGTTAGTTTTCGGTTTTCAGGTTAGGTTTTGCTCACCCCAAGTGAAATATGATCACCACCACAATTGACCACAACCAATCACATCTTTTTCTCTCTCCATCACTCTCTACATTTATCTATATTTAATTAATTATTTTTTCATTTAAACGATAAAAAATAAATATATTGTAATATATAATTTTGGGTATACCAACATACTATGATTGTATGTGGTTATTAGAAAAGGTCTTATTGGTACCAAATTTTTTGAATTTTCTAATTTTTTAAGACTGATTGAACAGTGTCGTAGTGGTTTTACCACACCCTATAATCCAATACTCCTTCCGTCTCAATATTATTGTCCACAGATAAAAAACACACAGATTAAGAAAAACATTAATTACCACTAACTTTATTTAATAAAATGACAGTTTTGTCCTTACTTTGTATTTAATGTTCCGTTAAATGCTTAGTTGGTTAACTAATAATGAAGGGATATTTTGATAAAAATGTTATTTATTTTCAGAAGTAAACTGTTATTTTAAAACAAACCAAAAGAAAAAGACGGACTATAATTTTGAGAAGGAAGAAATATATAATCTAATATACGTAATCAAATAGCAAAATTAAGTCGTCTATAATCCTATCCGTATTTTTTTTTTATCATCAAATATATATCATTACTTTAATAATTAAGAAAAAAACAAAAACTACTCATTAAATTTTCTTAAAATTAGAGCAAGTCATGTTCTTCTTTCTTGAAATCAAACTCCTCGATGCCATGGTTTCTCATTGCTCGAAAAAAACAATTCACAGAAAATATGTCCACTAAGGCACTAATGAATGACAAGAAAACCAAAAGGACATGTCAACTAAAAAGACCTTTTTAACCTCGTCCCCCCTATTCCTTTCCAAAAGTACCCTCCCTTTTCCCTCAGTTCACTATTCATAATTTTAAACTCAAAAATAGAAAATCTTAATCCACACCTCAACCCCCCTTCACTGACTACTTTAACTTCACCCACTCCCCTTCAATCATCGGAACACACAGTGTGTGTGTGTGATCGAGAACCCAAAATGAGGGTCTTTCTTCTCTCCCTCCTGTTACAATTACTAGCCACTTCCTCCGCCATTAAATCAGGCCGCTTGCCGGAGTTTCGAGCTCTGCTTTCCCTGAAAACCTCCATTACAGACGACCCACAGTCTTCTCTTTCCTCATGGAACATCTCCACTAGCCACTGTACTTGGTTTGGCGTTACCTGCGACTCTCGACGTCGCGTCACCGCCTTAGAAATCTCCGGTGTCAACATCACCGGCGCTCTTTCCTCTGACATTGGTAGCCTCCGCAACCTCGTTAATCTCACTGTCGCTGCTAACAACTTTATCGGACCTATCCCACCGGAGATTTCGTTAATCTCTGGTCTTCGTGTTCTTAATCTGTCAAACAATATCTTTAATGAAACCTTCCCGCCGGAGCTCGCAACCCTTAAGCTTCTTGAAGTGCTTGACCTTTACAACAACAATCTCACCGGTGACCTTCCTGTTGGCGTTTCCGAAATGGCGTCACTTCGTCATCTTCACCTCGGCGGAAACTACTTTTCCGGTGTTATTCCACCGGAGTACGGCCGGTTTCCGTCACTTGAATATTTGGCCGTATCCGGGAACGAGCTCACCGGTACTATTCCGCCGGAAATCGGAAACATAACTACTCTTAAACAGCTATACCTCGGTTATTACAATGGTTACTCTGGTGGTATTCCTCCGGAAATCGGTAACTTGTCTAACCTAATCCGTTTCGACGCCGCCAACTGCGGTCTCTCCGGTGAAGTTCCTCCTGCAATCGGAAATCTTAAAAACCTAGACACGTTATTTTTACAAGTAAACGGACTTTCTGGATCTCTAACGAAAGAGCTTGGGACTTTAATCAGCTTAAAATCAATGGATCTATCGAACAATATGTTCACCGGAGAGATACCGGAGTCATTCAAAGAGCTCGCCAACCTAACTCTTCTCAACCTTTTCCGAAACAAACTCCACGGTTCTATACCGGAGTACATCGGAGAGCTGCCGGAGTTAGAGGTGTTGCAGCTTTGGGAAAACAATTTCACCGGCAGCATTCCTCAAGAGCTTGGCAAGAACGGGAAGCTACAGATTCTCGATGTGTCTTCGAACAAATTAACCGGTTCGCTTCCTGTTAATTTGTGTACAGGTAATAAACTCGAAACCCTAATCACTTTAGGGAACTTCTTGTTTGGACCTATTCCAGAATCTCTGGGTGAATGTCAATCGTTAAGTCGAATCCGAATGGGAGAGAATTATCTAAATGGTTCGATTCCGAAAGGGCTTTTTAGTTTGCCCCAATTGTCACAGGTCGAACTTCAAGACAATCTCCTCTCCGGTGAGTTTCCGGTGACAGATTTTGTTTCGGGCAGTCTCGGTCAGGTTAGCCTGTCCAACAACCACCTCACCGGTCAATTACCGGCTTCCATTAGTAACTTGACCGGCGTCCAGAAGCTTCTGCTTGATGGCAATAAGTTCACCGGAGCCATTCCACCAGAAATAGGTCAACTCCAGCAGTTGTCGAAGATTGATTTCAGTCACAATAGTTTCTCCGGCGAGATTACACCGGACATCAGTAAGTGTAAGCTTTTGACATATGTCGATCTTAGCCGGAATCAGTTCTCCGGTGAAATCCCGACTCAAATCACAGGTATGCATATCCTCAATTACTTGAATCTCTCCCGAAATCTTCTCGTGGGGACAATTCCAACCTCCATATCTTTAATGCAAAGCTTGACCTCCGTCGATTTCTCCTACAACAATCTCTCCGGCCTTGTTCCCGGCACCGGTCAGTTCAGTTACTTCAATTACACTTCATTTTTGGGGAATCCCGATCTGTGTGGACCTTATTTAGGTCCATGTAAAGATGGCGCCATGAACAACACTCATCAAAAACATTCAAAAGGACCACTCTCATCTTCCGTCAAGCTTCTTCTCGTCATCGGATTACTCCTCTGCTCTATCGCATTTGCCATTGCGGCCATTCTCAAAGCTCGATCCATCAAAAAAGGAAACGAAGCTCGAGCATGGAAGCTCACAACCTTCCAACGCCTTGACTTCACCTGTGATGACGTTCTCGATAGCCTGAAAGAAGACAACATCATCGGAAAAGGAGGTGCAGGAGTCGTTTACAAAGGCGTCATGCCAAACAACGAACACGTCGCTGTCAAGCGGTTACCCGTCATGAGCCGTGGTTCAGCTCACGACCATGGATTCAACGCTGAAATCCAAACCCTAGGTAGAATCCGACATCGCCATATCGTGAGATTACTAGGGTTTTGCTCAAATCATGAAACGAATCTTCTGGTTTACGAGTATATGCCTAATGGAAGTTTAGGAGAAATGCTTCATGGCAAAAAAGGTGGCCATTTGCATTGGGACACGAGATATAAAATCGCATTGGAAGCAGCAAAGGGTCTCTGCTATCTCCACCATGATTGCTCGCCATTAATCCTCCATCGTGATGTCAAATCCAACAACATACTCTTGGATTCCAATTTTGAAGCACATGTCGCCGATTTTGGGCTCGCAAAGTTCTTACAGGATTCCGGCACCTCCGAATGCATGTCCGCCATTGCCGGTTCTTATGGATATATCGCACCTGGTATATATTATTATCAACCTAATTAATTATGATTATAGCTTTTAGATTATGAAAAATTACAAAATTACCATCTTTTTGATACTTTTCACAAAATGACTACCATTTTTATATAGGCTTATTAAAAGTTGAAAATTGTCTTTTGACCATAAAAACCTTCAAAAACAAAATTCCAAGAAAAATCATGTCTTTTTTTTGATAAATTCCTAATTTTTTATAACTATTAAGTCCTGATTATTTAATATTTTGTCAAAATTAACTAAAAAATCCTTAATTTTATTTTAACTAGAAAGGACAGATTATCATGTAAAATTAAATAATCGGGATTTCTATTAAATTTTTTTTAGGACTTTATCAAAATTCTTCCTAAAACAATGGAACTTTTCTACATAAAACCTTATTTTTAAAATGTAATTTGCATTATATAAGTCGGTGGGCATTTTTTTATAAGTACAAAAAAGGTGGGCATTTAACAAAATGACTCAATCCATTTTGGTTATTTTGGTAATTTCCTTCTTATATATTATCTCAAAAATAACCAAAATTATGGTCTTGCATAACAAATAGTTTTGCAATTGGCTTGCCACAAAAAAGAAATTAAAAACTTAAAATTTTTTTTATTGACAAAAGGCTGCAAAAAACTGACAAAGGTCGACGAAATACAAGTTTGCAGCCTTTTGTCGATAAAAGTAAATGTGCAACTAAATTAGACCATTTACTTTGGTCATTTTTGTTACGGATTATTTTTGTGATTATTATTTCATTTTTGAATAACGGTTATTTTTCATTTTACCTTTTTTTGTAGAGTACGCATACACGCTAAAGGTTGATGAAAAGAGTGATGTGTATAGTTTTGGTGTGGTTCTTTTGGAACTAGTAACCGGTAAAAAACCAGTTGGTGAATTTGGTGATGGGGTCGATATTGTTCAATGGGTGAGAAAGATGACCGATGGCAACAAAGAAGGTGTTTTAAAAATCATGGATACAAGATTATCAACTGTCCCGATTCATGAAGTGATGCATGTGTTTTACGCCGCCATGTTGTGTGTTGAAGAACAGGCGGTGGAACGCCCGACTATGAGAGAGGTTGTTCAGATCTTGACGGAGCTTCCAAAACCACCACCATCTGCCGCCACCACTGCCTCCTCCACGGATCCATCATCTCCGGTGGATGTGGAGGTGGAGAAGAAAGGGGAAGACAAGTTGGGTGACCTTTTAAGTTTGTGAAATTGGGGATGTGGAATTTAAGTGTTTGTTGCTTAAGTTTTATGGATTAAAGTAATTGGGTAATTTAGGTTTGTTTTATTTATTATATATTTATTTTGGGGTTAAATTATGGTTTATTGTTGTTGAAGTGTTTAAGAGTGGTTTGGAGGTGATTTATGTATAGGAGCATTGGTTGGGGGGTTTGAGTTAATGTTAGAATTGGAGGTGTATTTTCATGATCATTAAGTTAATTAAAATCATATGAATATGGTATGGTGTTTGATAAGTGAAGTAATGTGAAGATCAATATATGTTCTATGAATTATTGAGAAGTTATAAATATGTGACTAGCATATTGCTACATAGACCTATTACCTTTTTATTATTATATTCTTGTTTGAATGTTTGCATTAGTTAATGAATTGTTATTTTTTACATACATGTACATACCTTATTCGGATAGTGTTTGATGTATAATAATTAAAGCTTAGTGACATAATGAAATAGATCTTGCATGTTCACCCAAAAAAGAAAAAAGAGAGGTGAAACTTTGGTCCATTGATCAGGAAAATTGATTACTTACCTTTGTTGCTCTTTATATTATAATATTCAATTGTATTATTTTAGAAAAAATCTTAGTTAATTTATGTTATATTTTCTGTTGGGGGAATTGATTTTAGGAAATTGAGTAATCTAATCGGTGGATTTTTTTTTTCAAAAAATTGACTATTTTTTCATTTGAAAAATAACAATTCGGTTCGGAATGTCCATTTCGAACCTGAATTCCGAAATGGATAAACAGGTAAAATGATCCGACCCGAGAACATGGTTCCTTATTTATATAACATTTTGAACTAATTTTAATTTCAGACTTTATTTCAAACTCACTTTCATTCCGAACAATATCAAACTTAAATAATGTCTTCTTTTAACAATGAAGAGATTCGGTTTTTATTTTTATGTATCTATTATTGCTATAATTATATGTTTTTATTAGCGAATATATGTTAAAAAGTAGATATTTTTGTTTTTTTTTGTATGAATTGATGCCATTAAATAAGTATTTATCGTTACTTTGAATTTTACTAGTTTTAGACTATTGTAGGATTATATATGAGTTTATGTGTGCACTAGAACATCTAATCTTAAAAAAACATAATTTTGAACCTGTCCGAAACGACTCCGAAATAC
Organism: Lactuca serriola; assembly: GCF_051521515.1. Lineage (NCBI taxonomy): Eukaryota > Viridiplantae > Streptophyta > Magnoliopsida > Asterales > Asteraceae > Lactuca > Lactuca serriola. The sequence continues at coordinate 334,437,077 of NC_136411.1, forward strand.
AACGAACATGTCTGGAATTTGTAGAACAACTCTGAAATATGAAGAACTATTCTGACATGGTATTCCGGAATACGTTTGTCAGAAACACACATTGTACTCTAGGATATTGTTCTGAAATTTTAACCGTAACATAGTTATTTTAGTTCGGAACATGCAACAACTGTCTAACTATAATTCCTTTCATTTTAGCATGATAGGACATACAACGCGGTTGTCACTACAATCTGCAGACCTAAACTCGGCAGGGAAATCATTGCTCGTTTACATACACCAACACATGCAATGTTTAGGACATCATGTTGTGGTGCTTTTGTTAACATCTTGATGGGTGTTGAATTCCACAATTTACTATGCATTTATCTTCTATGCAAAGAAGTTAGTACTTATTCTTGGGTTGATTTGGAGGAGCTTCTATTTTCAATACACAACTACCGGGTATTCTTTGGCAATAGAGCTTTGTGCCATGTAATGAACTTGCAGGGGAATATTTCTTGGTACAAAGAATACCCGGTAGTTATGTACTGGAAATAGAATACCCGGTAGTTGTGTATTGGAAATAGAATACCCATACATAACTACCGATACTTCATCTCTGACGCAGTTCAAAAAATGTGTATTGCCATTTATCTTTCCTTCAGAGCTAGTGAAAGTTATTGACATTATTTAGGTGTTCAATAACTCACTTCATCAATTACAAGATACAAACGATGTGTGAGCCAACCTACTGTATATCTTAGAATAAGGATTTTGTGTCAGATATCCTCGATGTCTGGTTAAGGATAAATATCTTTCATCCGTCTTTGATTTGGATGAGTTTAACAGGTATAAAGTGATTTATATTATATCAAATAATATATTTACTTTATAGTTATTAAATGAAATTGTTCACACATATACCCTTAAAGTAGTGTAACAACGTAAATTTTCAAACCAAAATTTTTCAATTTAAAAACACATTTATCACAATAATAAAATCTCAAAATGTCACAATGTCAGATCATCAAATCTCATAATCAAAACTGTATATATCAAAACTCCAGGATCTTCTCAATCACAACTCAATCTCGGATGTGTGTACAATCAAGCCGGTGCCTTCCTGTGATCCTAAGAAGTACTTGAAACACATAACACATAACATGGTAATCACGAGACTTAATGAGTTCCCCAAAATACCACATACAACTCATTATCCACTCGAGGCTATAACATAGTAAGACCCTCCGGTCGATGTGTCTTAGTGGGACCCTCCGGTTCCACAACTCTGATGGACCCTCCGGTCCTAACTCTGTAAGCTCAGAATAATACACAACATAAATCACAAAGAAATAATGCACGATATCACAATACAAATATAAGCCCATAAGACCTTCCGGTCACAAAGAAAAATCACAAAGAAATAACCACGCACTCGAATCTCGGACCAGCCTCCGCCTAACATAAATGATGAATATCTCTAATTAATACTCTTTTCACGACTCTAATAACCGGAGGCTATTCTTTCTCTCTCTAACTCTTGAAGTGGATAAAAGGCCATTTTACCCCTCCATGGTCTCCATTACTCATGCTTGACCAAACCTTAAAGTCAACAGAAGTCAAACTTGAGTCAACCGTCCATGTTTGACCCGACTCGCCGAGTGCACCCATGTGACTCGTCGAGTCTACTCATTTCCTCATAAGTCTCGTGAAGGTCGCACTCAGCTCGTCAAGTTGACCCCTAACTCGCCGAGTTATCACATGATCAAGCTCATCGGGACAAACCCACACTGACTTGTCGAGTCAGCTCATCGACTCGACGAGTCCATTCAAACTCATACCTCATTCAGACGATTCTAAGCAGATCTACCACTCCAAACACTAGATCTAGCATCTCACGACTCAGTTGTCATGTAAAGCTTTGATCTTTACATTCATGCATGGTAATTTTGCTCCAACATACCAAAACATGCTCTCACAAGGTGTTAAGCACAATAACCCTCATATGGATGAATAAATTTGGGACCTTTGGACTCTAGGGACCTCACAAGGTCCAGATCTAAGGTTTAAACCCCAAGATAACTCTATATGCTCGAAGTCCCATCAAAAGGTGGAAGAAACCCTAATCTTCCATAGAAATGAGATCTAGGCAAATAAATGAGAAAGGTGCAAGCTTTTACCTCCCACTGAAGCCCTTGCATGAAGATACACCATATCCAATCGATTCTCTTGCTGCCTTGATGAATAATCTCCTCTTCTCCTCAAGACATGCACTAGGTTACTCCAAGTTTAGCTTCTAAGACTCTCATAGCTCACTACACACGTTTAGGGTTTTACACAGGAAGGTTAAGCAGCTGGGGAGGCAGAAATGAGGGCATAAGTTCTCTTATATAGGCCCCAACCCTGGTAAATTAGGGTTTCTCTGCCCAACACCAACTTTGCAAGTCGAATCTTTGACTCGTCGAGTTCATTCATTAATCTTACTCGGTCAACTCGACTGTACTCTTCGAGTTGGACTCACAACTCGTCAAGTCACTCAATAAACATCAACATTAAACACGTGAATAATATACCTGGGAGTCCAGATGTTACAATTCTCCCCCACTTGAATTAGATTTTGCCCTCGAAATCGCTCCTCAACATCACATAGATCGAACCCAACAACCCAAAAAGCACCACCGAAAGGATCTCATACCACACAACTATCTTCCTCTAGGGACACCTAAATCCAAACAGGAACTCTCAAACCTGAAAAAAGGACAGACCCCTCTGCCGCTACGATACCCGATCTGACTTTCTTGAATCTGGAAACTCTAGTTGCTTGTCTCACTGCCAGACCGCCCTCTCAAGATATTACCATGTTATTCGCTCCTCGAATAACAGACCCCGATAATTCATTGCCCCTTTGATTCTCTTGTGTGACTGATAGAAACAAGTTAGTGAGCAATAATTGGGTACCGATCATGTTGGGTTTTGAGCATTCTAACACTCCTAACGTGTACATGCAACACTAAATACCTTGGATCTATGTTTTCTCTATTATACATGCAAACTTGAACTTTCCAAGGTATTACCCTAACTAGCATACAAAATGTAACACCCATAAAAATCAAGCCAATTTAAAACTTTTCAAACATCCAAAAACCATTAGTTATTACAAAATGTTTTCAAAATAGTTTAATATCAGAGTATCCCAGAAACCATAAGTCCAAAACACGAGGATGTGTACGGTCACGCCTTCGCCTTGCCAAGTCATCTGAAGCACTTGAAACATTAAACTGAAACCGTAAGCACAAAGTTTAGTGAGTTCCCCCAACATACCCATACCCACAACAATACACATATAATCATAAACAACATATTATGGGTCCAGTCAACCATCGGGTTGGAATACCCCTGACCCACAACCAACAGGTTGGAATGCCAACATATTGTGGGTCTAATCATCCTCGGGATGGAATACCCAAGGCCCTCAACCAACAAGTTGGAATGCCAACACACTATGGGTCAAATAAACCATCAGGTTGGAATACCCCAGGCCCACAACCAACAGGTTGGAATGCCCACACACTATGATTCCAATCATCATCGGGATGGAATACTCACGGCCCACAACCAACAGGTTGGAATGCCCAGGTCTATTGGCTTTCGCACAAAGCAGATAAGCCTCAACCGCCAAATAAATATGTGCACACACACACACACACACACACATATATATATATATATATATATATATATATAACAGATAATCACATAATAGTTTATAGACAACAACTGATCTAACGGATCATACCACATAGCACATAATACCATCCTATCTACAAGGATACCGATCTAACAGATCATACCACATACTACATAATGTTATCCTATCCTCTAAGATACCGATCTAACAGATCATACTATCATAACATAACTAGATAAGAATCCAAAGGGACGGCCTTGGTGCCTTAGACCCTTGAGTATAGTGAGGATAACTCACCTGACATTGCTGAAGTCCCACGGTTAAAACTTCAGCTGCTGGTTAACAGATTTCTGAACTGTCAACATCAAACAATACCCAATTAATAATTGGGTTCCAAGCCCAAGGTCCAACTCAAACTCCAAAGACCCAATAATCAAATAATGGGCTAAAGCCCAACATATGGCCCAAATTTCCAAATTGGGCCCATACCTCTACATGGTATTTCCTTAAGGCCCATCCAATTATTATGGTCCAACTCTTGGTATTCCCATGGTCCAATATAACATAATCATAAAGGCCCAAACTATGGCCCAATTTTCCAAATTGGGCCTAACCCCTCATATGGGCCTTACCATAAAACCCATCAACATATTCTAGTCCATATGATCATTCTGGGATGGTCTATTAATAATCCAATTACCAAAGACCAATGGAAAGGCCCAACACAAAGCTCAAGTGAAATTAGGGTTTCACATAAAATGACAATTAGGGTTAAGTGTTTTTCACTTAACCCATTAAGGACTTAATCCATTAAATCCTTCACTTTACTAAATAAGTCATATGGTGTGATTGGGCTTAATACCCCGATTCCATTCCGATGGCCCAAATATGAGTCCCGCTAAGTCCAAGCCCATAATCCTAAAATGAGGGTTTTCATATGAAATGATGATTAGGGTTAAGTGTTTCTTACTTAACCCATTAAGGACTTAATCCATTAAGTCCATTATTTCCTTCAGTTAGTTTGCCAATGATTATTATTTAATATTTCAAGTTTATTAAATAATTCCCGTGTGTGTGTCTCGATCAATTTCCACAAGTTAGGGTTTTATGCCCTTAGGGTTTTCCAACCCAATACTAGTTCATTAGTCCATTGGTTGGGCTTTTAGGTCACATTGGGCCTTATTGACCCATTAGGGTTCCATTGGGCCCACTAGGGTTTCTTTGGGCCCATTAGGGTTCCATTGGTTCCACATTGTCCAAACATCCCCCTAACGAGGTCCAAACGCAATCAAAGCACACCGCCACCCGACACGATGGACAGTTGCGGTTACGGTTTCATTTCCTTATTCCGGTTGATTACAAATTACAATACAATCTAAAAAAAATACACACACACACAACATAGCTGCCTAATGGCAGCAGACGACTGTTCATGGTGGCAGCCACCACCTCATGGTGGTGGTGGTGGCTTCTTTTCCAGTTTTCGGCCAAAAGTTTTACACCCACTCACTACAACACACACTACAATACACCCACCTAATGAATACAAAAATCACACACACACAGTCACCTTCCATGGTGGCTGGTGGCGACGGAAACATGACAGCAAGCGGCAGCAATGGTAGTTGCTTTCCTCGATCTCCGGCGAGCATTCCACAGAATGACATCTCGCTACCGAAGAATCCACCCAAACGTCAATCTAAAATAAACCACGCACCTTACACAGCCACTCCGTGGCGATAGGCGGCGGCCAACAATGGCTAGTAATAGCAGAACTTCCCCCACGTCAAAGGCTGCATTGAATAATAGCAACAACAGCCAAGGAGCGGACCTACTGGTGGTCCTCGTCTTCATCAGGAGTTCTCGCAATGACAATGGTGGTTGGTTTACAACCTCTACAGCGGGAGTGACGGTTCCGATAAGGTGGTAGCATGGATGTCACGTCGGAATGGAATGGAGATAAGTGGTAGTTGCATAGAAATACGGATACCGATGGTCCTTGTCGCCGGCAGCAAGGGTCTCGACTGCCTTTGGTTGCTCGAAACAGGAAGAAGCTGATGGGAGAGGCGGCTAGACGAAGGAGGTGGCGGCTGGATGGTTAGAGCCTCTAGGGTTAGGGTTCACTGGTCACTACATTATATACCGGCTGCATCCCAAAATTTGGTCCATAATGACACTCTTAGTCCCTCCTTCCTTATTTTCTTTCAATATAAATCCTAAATTTACCATTTGACCCCTCCATGACAAATTCATTTCATATTAGGTACATAATTTACCCTTTTTTCCCTAGCCATTCAAAAACCTTTCATATTAAGTTCAAATGATACCAAATTCCCCTTGACTTATGAAAATCTTTACAATTGAAGTCTCAAAATTACACTTTAACTCTCACAGATTCAATTATTGTCGTTTGGCTTCCCGGAACCAACACCCCACTAATTATTATTTAATTTTGGGCAATAATAATTTAATACAATAATAAAATTACTTCTCGGGGTCCCGGGTCTATTATTTTAATTATTCTATTTAAAACAAGATGTTACAACTCTCCCCCACTTAAATTTGATTTCTTCCTCGAAATGGTTTCTTATCATCCTTTACACACCAGTCAACTTGAACAACACGGCCATAACCCCGATCATAACCCCAGCCTTTCCAAGGCAATCGTAACCAACCCTCGCTATGGTTCTAAATTTTGAAGATGAATTTTTTGCTATATGATCACATTTACTCAATCCAAAATCCGAAGTCTCGAGATGGTCTGGCTCTTTGACAGACCGCCCACACTGGATCATTGCCGAATTCATTGCACTTAACTCCCCAATTGGCTACTCAACTGCTAATATCCTAGGGTTCCTACCCAAAAACAAAGTCACAAATCCCACACTGCTACGTATAATTCTCTTCCTAAGATTGGTTGCTCAGGTATACACAATCTAAGGACAATCATGGGTATTAGGGTTTACATGAATGTAATGATGGGTTTTAGCCATAAGAACTTTCCTATGTGCGCATGCAAAACCCTAATGCTTGGATCTAGGCTTTCTAATTAAACATGCTTTGAATCCAAGACTTCTAATGACTATTTAGGTGTAATAACAATATTGAAACAGATCTAGAATCATACCTTTGAATTCCTTGTTTGATCTTGTTGTCTTGGAGCTTCTAGAGTCACAATTGTCACTCCTCTAATGGCTTACAAACACCAAACAGCAAGGAGGATGATTTGGGAGAGAGGAGAGGGGAGGACATCGGCCAGGGTTTCTATACTTTAGATGAAGTTTTGATTTTATTATGCCATAGGGTCTATTTATACATGTAGACTCCTTAAGGGTTACAACCTAAACCCTAATTGGATAATCTTCTCTTAAAGCTATCCAAATCCATTCCTTAGATAACCCCTTGGACGATTTGAAGCTATCCCAAGCTTCTAGAATCCGTCCAATACATATCTATATGGATTTACAGTCTAAAGTTTAACTATCAAACAATTGACAGTTTATACCCTCTTATTTAATTAATCTCTTTAAGTCACCAAATTAATTCCAATTAATTCTATGACTTATATTAATCAAATAACAATATATTATTCTTTATATTACTCTCATAATATACTAATAATATTTACTCTCTCTTAATAAATCATCCTATCAAGTTGCTATGGTGAAGGCAACCCAAAAGGACCATGCACAACCGGGTCAAATACTTGCCTAATATAGTTGCAGCCTTAGACACTATTCCAACAGTCTCCCACTTGGATAGGTCTAGTAACTATATGCACAAGTACAATTCGATTTGCAATCGTAGCTCTCAAAGACGCTGTCAAACTCTGATCTAATCAATCTTGTCCTTTAGATAAGGGATCGTACAGTCCTCTGTTAGATATCATGCTGACAATCCTATGGAATGGTTAGTCAAACATTTAGGTTTCTCGATCTCTGATTTATTCGACATAGAACTTAATCGAACACATCAATTCTGTTCTGACCGGGCCTGGCACATAAGTCAAATCAAATCATCGAGCGACCGAGATATCGCTTTTACCTTCTTAGATAAAAGTTACAGATAAACTTCGACTTATATGCATTTACTTATTCATTAACCAACTATACACAACAATGCGTTTTATAACACCGAGTTACTGATGCGTTTTCGCATTATCAATGTACAATCAATTAACAAATAACAAACCACATATCTAGGTTTTAAGACTATATGATATTATCGTCTTGCGATCACCCTTTTATATTGTATTCCATAAGGTGATTCCAGCAAGCACGGGTTTGTTTTAATGCTCAAAACTAGTTCATAAGCACTCATGAATGTTGCAACAACCCTTTGCTATGTCTAACACCATTTAGACAATCTACACACCAATTCATGACAATCTTCATTCATATCTACTTCCAACATATGAACGATTGTGGACAATTTGAACAATTCGATTATTCCTAATAAACTCAATTATTCTGGAAGTCAAAACATGCAAAGTGAAACAATAGCTAAACAATTAACATAAGATAGTAACATTACTCATAAATAAAACTCCTTTATTTAATCATCAAATGTTAATTACATTTATCTATTACACGTTTCTTATACTATCTAATCTATGCTAATATCATCCTTCAGCCCAATACTCCTAGCATGCTGCAAGTGCTTAACCCTACTTAGTCCCTTCGTAAGCGGATCTGCTGGGTTATCTTGTGATGATATCCTCTTTACGACGAGTTGTCCTTCTTCTACACGATGTCTAATGAAGTGATATTTTCTGTCGATATGTCGTGATCTACCATGATCCCTCGGTTCCTTGGTCAAGGCAACCGCTCCTTCGTTATCACGGAAAATCTCCATGGGCTCCTTTATGGCAGGTACAACTCCAAGACCATTCCTTCGTCCTCCGAAGGTACTTAAGGATATTCTTCACCGCAATCCAATGGGCTCTGCCAGGGTTTCCTTGATATCTACTAACCATGCTCAAAGCAAAGGCTACATCAGGGCGAGTACAAGTCATAGCGTACATGATGAGCCAACTGCGGAAGCGTATGGTACTCGGCTCATTTATGCTATTTCAGCTTCGGTACTCAGACTTTGAGTCTTACTCAATTTGGCATTACTTTGTATCAGTAATTCTCCCTTCTTCGAGTTTTCCATACTAAAACGTTTTAGTACCTTCTCTAAGTAAGTGTTCTGACTAAGTCCAATTAGTCTCTTACTTCTTTCTCTTACTATCCTTATTCCCAAAATGTAAGAAGCCTCTCCAAGGTCCTTCATAGTGAAGCACTTCCCGAGCCAGGACTTAACTTCCTGCAGAGTCGGGATGTCGTTTCCTATGAGTAATATGTCATCGACATATAGAACGAGGAAGCTTACTACACTCCCACTGGCTTTGACATATACACATGATTCATCTTCGCTTCGTACAAATCCAAACTCTTTGACTTTCTCATCGAAGCAAAGATTCCATCTGCGAGACGCTTGCTTAAGTCCATAAATGGACTTCTCAAGCTTACACACTCTATTCGGATGCTTCAGATCCACAAACCCCTCTGGCTGAGCCATGTAAACATCCTCAGCCAACTTTCCGTTAAGGAAAGCGGTCTTGACATCCATTTGCCAAATCTCATAATCATGAAATGCGGCAATCGCTAGCATCACTCTAATAGATTTTATCTTTGCAACTGGTGAGAAGGTCTCATCATAGTCAACTCCGGGAGTTTGAGTAAAGCCCTTCGCAACCAATCGCGCTTTATATGTGTATACGTTCCCATCCACGTCGGTCTTCTTCTTGAAGATCCATTTGCACCCAACGGTCTTACGTCCGGGCACATTATCAACCAAATTCCAAACTTGGTTATCATACATGGATTGGATCTCGCTATCCATTGCCTCTTTCCATTTCGCAGACTCCGGGCCTGCCATGGATTCCTTATAGCTATTAGGTTCATCAAGATTTATTAGTGTACCATCACTAATATACGTGTCCCCTTCGGTAGTAATATGAAAACCATAAAACTGGGGTAGAACTCTAACTCTATCGGAACGTCTAAGAGGTAAGGATTCGTCAATCGGTTCAACCGGAGTTTCCTCCTCGGGTTGAGTGCCAGCGGTAGAGGTTCCTTCATCTATCGACTCTTGAATCTCTTCAAGTTCGATTTGCCTCCCACTGTCTCCTTGGCTTATGAGTTCTCGCTCTCGGAAAACTCCTCTTCTCGCAACAAAGACAACATTGTCCTTTGGTCTATAGAAGAGATATCCAAAGGATTTCTGCGGGTAGCCGATGAAAATACATCGCTCACTTCGAGGTTCGAGCTTGTCGTGAGTATCTCGTCTTACGAAAGCCTCGCAACCCCAAACCTTGATATGTGCCAACGAGGGAACTTTCCCTGTCCACATCTCGTGAGGTGTTTTGGCAACGTTCTTAGTAGGGACTCAGTTAAGGATATGGGCGGCAGTCTCTAAGGCATACCCCCAAAAAGAGATAGGTAGTGAAGCATGACTCATCATAGAGCGAGCCATATCTAATATGGTTCGATTACGCCTTTCTGCCACACCATTCAACTGCGGTGTCCTAGGAGGCGTCAATTGTGAAACTATTCCACACTCCTTGAGATAATCGTGGAATTCAAGACTTAGGTACTCTCCTCCTCGATCGGATCGAAGCATCTTGATTTTCCTGCCCAATTGATTCTCCACTTCATTCTTGAACTCTTTGAACTTTTCAAAAGTTTCTGACTTTTTTTTGATCAAATAGATATACCCATATCTACTATAATCATCGGTAAAAGTCACGTAGAAGTGGTTCCCATCCTTCGTGGTTGATCTAAACGGTCCACATACATCGGTATGTATTAGGTCCAATAGAACCTCACCCCTTTCACACGTACTCGTGAAGGGTGACTTAGTCATCTTTCCAAGCAAACAAGACTCGCACGTGTCATCTTCCCTAAGGTCGAATGACTCCAACACTCCATCCTTTTGGAGTTGGGCTATGCGTTTCTTGTTGACATGTCCAAGACGACAATGCCACAAGGATGCTTTATCCATACTAGTGGAAGAATCTATATTCAAAACATCATTTCCTAAGTTATCAACGATCATAACAGTTTCATAAATTCCATTACATGGTATAACTTCAAAGTAAAAGACACCATTTAGATAAGCCAAAATAGAACCATTCTCATTATTAAAAGAAAATCTAAAACCTTGTCTAAACAAACCATGAAATGAAATGATGTTTCTAGCCATTTCTGGCGAATAGCAACAATTGTTCAAATCTAAACATAAATTATTCCTAAGCACTAAAGAATAAACTCCAATCTTGGTCACAGGCGACGATCTTCTGTTCCCCATGATTAGATTGATTCTTCCTTGCTCCACATCCCTACTTCTTCTTAGTCCCTGCACATTAGAACAAATGTGGTAACCACAACCAGTATCAAGAACCCAAGAAATAGCATGATTAGAATCATTAGATTTAATTGTCTATATACCTGCGAAAGATGGCTTGATCTTTCCTTCCTTGATGGCTTGCAGGTACTCTGGGCAGCTTCTCTTCCAATGTCCTATCTTGTGGCAGTGGTGGCACTCTGCCTCCTTAGGGTTAGGGTAGGGCTTAGCGGGATCAACTTTGGTCCCACTAGAAGAGGCACCATCTCGGGCTTTAACCTTGCGATAGTTCTTAGACGAAGCCTTCCTCTTCTTTCCCTTCCCTTGACCAATAGCCAAGACAGGAGCAGCAGGTGGATTGGGAGTTGGTGCAACAGACTTGTCTTTGAAGTTGCTCTCAGCGACCCTCAAGAGACCTTGGAGTTTTCTTAGGATGACCTCCTCTTTATTCATGTGGTAGGTCATCCTAAATTGATTGTACATCGGAGGTAAAGAGTGAAGCACCATGTCGATCGCCAAGTCTTCCCCAAAGTCAACATTTAACTTGCGAAGGCGGTCGACATACCTTTGCATCTTTTGCAGGTGCACGGTAAGAGACTCTCCATGACCCATCTTAGCGGAAATCATGTTAGTGAAAATCTCATAACGCTCTTGTCTCGCGTTCTGGTGGTATCTCTCCAATAAGTCTTGATGCATCTCGTACGGGTACATGTCCTCGTAGGACTTTTGGAATTCGGAGTTCATGGTGGCTATCATGATGCAATGTACCTTCGTTGCATCTCGCTCATGAGTTTCAAAAGCGGTAATTTCAGCCGGAGTAGCAATTTCAGGGTTGATTTTCTCGAGCTTCTCATGGAGGACATACTCCTTATCCTCATAGCGAGCAATGGTGTGAATGTATCTTATCCATTCGCTAAAGTTCGTTCCATCGAAGGTGACCTTTTGGCAAAGGCTCATCAACGTGAAAGAACTAGCAGCAACGTTGTTTGCATTTGACATCTACAAATAGAAAGGACAAAGATAGATTACAATATGAATCCCTAATTATCACCCAATAAGAAAAATTAGGGCTAGGATCCAACAACAACATTTACATATTAGAAAAGGGATGCCGTAATCTAACATGCAAATAAATTGAAGGTAAGTGAATGATGATTCACTAATTCTCCACCATAAAACCTAACTATTAGTCCTAAATGTATTGAGAATTCCTAGGATCGGATAAGATTCATTGAAACTATTCAATGGCATGTTTAAATCTCGATATGCCCCTCTTGTTTGTGACTGGGATACCAAGGATCACAAAGCGGGTGTGAATTACCATGCAAATTCACATGGTGCCTTCATTGTAACGATCACCTATTCGATGTGCCGGTAAACCACACACGCTCCATCGAACTATGATAAACAATGAATCACCCTTTGCCACCTTTGCTTAGAACCAATTAGTGTGCCGGTAAACCACACACGCTCCACTAACTTCTTAGCAAGGGTGCAAAGTGTAATTTCATGGGATTGCATCAATTCACTTTTCCTAAAGTAACTAAGATTGGGAAATTTAAAAAAATATAGTTACTTTGTATTACTTATTATACTTTTAATGAGAGGATGAGGTTGCCCTATCCTACTCGTTCGGCTAACGACCCTCCACCGATCAAGCAAGCGGTGGGTGTGAGTGTACACCCATTAAGCGCCATTTTATAGGCCGCAACCTTATACGCACCTTATAGATCGGCTTCGTGAATGAGGCCTACTAACGGTAAGACTAGCATTTTAGTTATACATATATATATATATATATATATATATATATATATATATATATATATATATATATATTAATCTTGTAATATTATATTAGTATAGGGTTGTATTTTAAACATTTTAAAATCTAGGGTTTGAAATTTAAATTGTCTAAATTAAAACTTTTAATCACAAAATATAAATTTCAAAACTTGAGGACAAGTTTTAAACATTTAAAACATGGAGGATCAAATAACAAATAATTTTAGTTAACAATTAATTTTCTAATTATCTATATTTGATTTATTCAAGATTTCTTACAAGATAATTACCAAGTTAATCAAAATAATTAATTAATTATCATATAAGGAAATTAAATATTTTATTAGTTGATAAATATCTTTAATTAGATCAAGATTATAGTCATATATATAAAAAAATCGGATTAGGGTTGATCTAATATGATTAAGGTAAGTTTCCATAAGATAATCATGAAGAAATCCCGAATCTGGCCATTCCTGACGCTTGGACTCGTCGAGTGCACCAAGGGACTCGCCGAGTCAGGCCAACTCGCCGAGTCCACTATGGAACTTGCCGAGTCCATGACCCAAAAACAGAAAATCGAATTTTGTAGTTAAGTTTCAAACAAATAAGCAACAATTTAATGAAAACCAAGCTAGGCTCTGAAACCACTGATGGGTTTTAGTCATAAGAACTTTCCTATGTGCGCATGCAAAACCCTAATGCTTGGATCTAGGCTTTCTAATTAAACATGCTTTGAATCCAAGACTTCTAATGACTATTTAGGTGTAATAACAATATTGAAACAAATCTAGAATCATACCTTTGAATTCCTTGTTTGATCTTGTTGTCTTGGAGCTTCTAGAGTCACAATTGTCACTCCTCTAATGGCTTACAAACACCAAACAGCAAGGAGGATGATTTGGGAGAGAGGAGAGGGGAGGAAATCGGCCAGGGTTTCTATACTTTAGATGAAGTTTCGATTTTATTATGCCATAGGGTCTATTTATACATGTAGACTCCTTAAGGGTTACAACCTAAACCCTAATTGGATAATCTTCTCTTAAAGCTATCCAAATCCATTCCTTAGATAACCCCTTGGACAATTTGAAGCTATCCCAAGCTTCTAGAATCCGTCCAATACATATCTATATGGATTTACAGTCTAAAGTTTAACTATCAAACAATTGACAGTTTATACCCTCTTATTTAATTAATCTCTTTAAGTCACCAAATTAATTCCAATTAATTCTATGACTTATATTAATCAAATAAAAATATATTATTCTTTATATTATTCTCATAATATACTAATAATATTTACTCTCTCTTAATAAATCATCCTATCAAGTTGCTATGGTGAAGGCAACCCAAAAGGACCATGCACAACCGGGTCAAATACTTGCCTAATATAGTTGCAGCCTTAGACACTATTCCAACATGTAACCCTAATCCTCTACACTATATAAAGAAGTCCTTGGTTCATTAAATGGGAACTAGTATGTATACACAAGAGGGAAAACCGATTTGGTGCAAGTATCCTTATTCTCTAGTTATTCCAAGAGGGTCTTGGTGTTGTGTGAACCATTTGAGGTGCAACACTTGAGGCACTCAACTCTTAAAGGTTCAAGACTTCAAGCTCCATCAAAAGGTATGTCATTCTACTAGATTCTTATAGTACAGTTGCTTCATAGTATGCTAGTTAGGATGAAACCTTGGAATATGGAATATTTGCATGTATAATAGAGAAAACGTAGATCAAGGTTTATAGGGTTGCATGTACAACATATGAGTGTTAGAATGCTCAAAACCCATCAGCTTTATCCAAACTAGTGGAAGAATCAATGTGTAAAACATTATTTCCTAAGTTGTCTACAACATTCACAGCTTCATACACACCATTATAAGGTAATGCTTTAAAGTAAAATACATCATTGTAAAAAACATTCATAGCACCGATTTCATTATCAAATGAAAAAGTAAAACCTTGTTTATACAAGACGTGAAAAGAAATAACATTTCTCACCATTTCAGATGAGTAACAACACTTATTCAAATCTAATTCTAACCCACTACTTAGCAACAAAGAATATACTCCAATCTTGGTGACAGGTGAAGCTTTCCTATTCCCCATGATCAATTTTATCTTTCCGTGCTCCACAGCCTCACTTCTTCTAAGGCCCTGTAAATTAGAACATATATGAATACCACAACCTGTATCAAGAACCCAAGAAGTAGTATGTGGTGAGTTATTAGACAATATAGTGTAAATAACTTCATGGGTAGGTTGACTTTCCCATCCTTAACATCTTGCAGGTACTTGGGGCAGTTTCGTTTCCAATGCCCTTTTTCCTGACAATAGAAGCATTGAGCTTCTTTTGGGTTGGAAGGAGTGACAGAACCACCTTTGGTTCGAATTGAAGAGGAGACATCAAGAGACTTTCCCTTGGTACCCTTCGAAGGGGTCTTCCTCTTTTTCCCTCTACTTTGCCCGATTGCCAAGACAGGGGCGGTGTTAGGAATAGGAGTAGTAACTACCGATTTACCTTTGAGACCACTTTCAGCGGTCTTCAAAAGTCCTTGAAGCTTGCTGAGTGTAACTTCCTCCTTGTTCATGTGATATGTCATTCAGAATTGATCATAACAAGTAGGTAAGGAGTGTAGTATGATGTCAATAGCCAACTCCTTAGGGAAGTTCACATTCAACTTCAGCAAATGGTCCACATACCTTTGCATTTTCTGTAAGTGGCCCGTGATGGATTCACCATCCTTCATTCGGGTTGTTATCATGGAAGAGATGATATCATACCTCTCTTGACGAGCACTCTAACGGTAGCGGTCCATCAGATCCATGTGTGTCTCAAAAGGGTAAAAGTCATCACAGGACTTTCGGAGTTCAGCTGTCATTGTGGCTAACATGATACATGCCACTTTGGTAGCATCTCTCTCATGTGCCCTAAAGTCAGCGATCTCCTCAGGAGTAGCAGTAGACTCATCAATTTCTTTCAGCTCCTTTTCGAAGATATATTCCTTGTCCTAGTAACGCATGACCATCCCGATGTTCCTGATCCAATCCATAACGTTGGAACCATCAAAGATTACTCTCCCAAAAAGGTTCATGAAAGAGAAGAAGCCGGTAGGGTTTGAGCTAGAAGCAACATTGTTGGAAGACATCTGAAAAGAAGAAAGACAAGTTTAGATTAGATATGAAATCCTTAATAAGACACCCAAATGTAATATTAAGGCTAGGACCCAACACAATACTTTATAACTTGGAAGAGGGATGTCGTAATCCAAGCTATAAAATATTTGAAGGTAGGCGAATGACGATTCACCAATTTCCACCATGAAAAACGAAATAAATTATTAGGTTTTAATTGGATTCAAACTCCTAGATCTTTTGAGATTCATTGAAATTTTCAATAGCATGTTTAAATCTCGATTGTGCCCTCTCAAGTTTGTGACTGGGATGCTGAGGATCACTAACAAGATGTGAATAACCATGCAAATTAACTTGGTACCCTTAATCTTTATCACCTAATCGATGTGCCGGTTACCCAAACGTGCTCCACCGATATATGATAAACATTAAGTCACCCTTTGCCACTCTTACCAGTCCATGTTAGTATGCCAGTTACCCACACACGCTGCACCAACGACTTGGTAAGGTACAAAGTGTAATTTCATGGGTTAGCACTAAATTCACATTTTCCTAAAGTAACTAAGATTGGGAATTTATAAAAGGTTTAGTTACTTTATATTTATCATTATACTTTTAATGAGAAGTATAGTCTTTGTCCTACCCATTCGGCTAACGACCCTCCACCAGGCAAGGAAGCGGTGGGTGAGAGTGGACACCCACTAAGCTGCCATTTTATAGGCAACAACCTTATACCCTCCTTATAGACCGGCTTCGTGAATGAGGCTACTAACGGTAAAACTGACTTGCTCTTATATATATATATATATATATATATATATATATATATATATATATATATATATTAATTATAATGCTATAAAGTATAAGGGTTGGATTTTAACTTTTAAAACTCTAGGGTTTGGAATTAAAGTTTCTAAAGTGACTTTATAAATTCCAAAACTTGAGGGCAAGTTTTGAAACTATTCAAAACCTTTCATATTCAATAACTTATGAGTTTTTAATAACTTTAAAGAAAAGACTTTTGGAATTCCATAACTTGAGGGCAAGTTATGGAGTCCATTAATTTGCATTAAGATCAAGAATTACACTAACAAACAATTTGAAAATAATTCCTATGATCTTCTAAAGCTCATAAGCATGAATATTCAAATCAACAATTGCAAAAATCACATAAACATATATAAAACTTGAAATTTTGATAATAAACATTGTAAATGGATTAGCATAATCATTACCACATCAAAAACAGGTTTTATAAGTCCAAAACAGTTTAGGGTAATGATCCTAGTCCATTTCCAGCAGCAAAACTCGAAAATCTGCACACATGGCCTCCTACTCGTTGAGTGCAAGAACCTACTCGACGAGTATGATGCATTTTCACTTGGACTCGTCGAGTCCCCCCATGGACTCAGCGAGTTCACTGTGCAGATAGTAGAAATTTGACTTTTTCAAGCAATTTGCATCAAGTATATAGAAAACAAGCCTAGTCTCTGATACCACTGATGTGTTTTGAGCATTCTAACACTTCTAGGGTGTACATGCAATGCTAGAAACCTTGGATCTATGTTTTCTCTATTATACATGGAAATTTGATTTTTCCAAGGTTCTCATCCTAACTAGCATGTTATGGGGAACTTGCAACAAAACTAGTAGAATTACATACCTTTGTGTGTTGCTTGGATTCCTAAAGACTTTATGAGCCTAGAACCCCAAATATGATGCATCAAATGTTTCACACAACACCACAACACTTGGAATAACTTGAGAGAAGAACACTTTGATCACAAAATCGGTTAGCCCTCACTCTTATTGTCTTAGTGCCCATTTTGCTCCATATGAGGTTCATTATATAGTGTGTCACATGTAGGGTAAACCCTAATGTGCATGGCTTTTCATTTCCCCCATGATCCATGGGTTTTTAACCTCCATGGAGCACCCAATGGGTCCAAGGCCAATCTAATGAATCATGGACCTTAAGCCCACTATATAAGAATGAAAGATTTACATAATCAATCCTCATATATTTAATTAGTCTCTTTAGATCACAAAATTAATTCCAAATTAATTCTTGATCAATACTAATTAAAAAATATGATCTTATATTAATATATTAGAATATATTAACAAATCATAAGTGTCCTTATTCTCATTTATGTCTATCCAAATGTTGAGATGCCATGCAACCCAAATGGAACATGCCAAGCCAGGTCAAGTACATACCAAATATAGTTATGGACTTAGACACCTTATCCAACATTAACCTCCATGGAGTATCCATGGGTCACTAAATGGGTTTAGCCTAACATGAAGAACTATGGATCATAATCCCACTATATAATAATTAATGATTTACCAAATCAATCCCCATTTATTTAATTAGTCTCTTTTGATCACAAAATTAATTCCAAACTAATTCTTGATCGATACAAATTAAATAATATGATTTCGTATTAATATATTAGAACTTATAATATATTAATAAATCATAAATATCCTCTTCTCACAAAAGTCTATCCAAATTGTTCCCATGCCATGCAACCCAAATGGACCATGCTACTCTCGGGTCAAGTACATACCAATAATAGTTATGGGCTTAGACACCTAATCCAACAGTCTCCCACTTAGATAAGTATAATAACTATTATTGCAAGCATGACTCCAACCCGACTAGCAATCATAGCTCTTAAAAGCCGTTGTCGAACTCTGATCTAGTCAATGACATGCCTATTAGACTAGGGATCATATATTCCTCCATTCTAGATATCATATGGACTGAGACATGGATTATAATCATTCTCTCTGTCCATCTGTTGTTTTCTGATTTCCGATTTATGACGACTGACTAATTGAACAAATCAAAACATTCCAGGCCTTATGTCATCACTAAATCATTGAGAGGCCCACATATATCACTTTTATCCACATGGGGTAAAAGGAACGGATAAACTTCGACCCAAATGCTCGCTTGTACTTACTCATCAAATTACACACAACGATATGTTTTATAACAACCAAGTTACTGGTGTGTTTACATATGTCAAAGTGCAACCGATTCGCAACTACAACTCACACGTCTCCGTCTGAAGAATATAAGATATTATCATCTCATGATCACTCGTGATAAAATCCACGAAGTGATTCAAATGAGCGTGGGTTGGATCCAATACTCGAATTTTATTACATGAGTACTCATGAACACTGCAGCCACCTTGCTCCAGACAAACTATAGACCCATTCATGATAGTCTAGCCTCAATACCTACTTCCAAAGTATGATCAACCATGGATGGTTTGAATAACCTATTTATTCCGGAAGTCAAAACATGCAAAGTGAAACACAAGAATAATACAAATCCTATATGGCCCCAAAACTATTGAGCCATATTGATTACTCATCATTTATTGTATAATGTTTCGAATAATCAACTTAATACTTGAATTAAAATAATAGTTATGCCATACTCCAAGCATGCACACTATGTTTGTTTAAACAATAGTTATGCCATGCACCAAACATGCACACTATGTTTTTTCTTATGGTCCTGACTTTGTGAAATAGATCAATTGAAAACATTCAATGATGCTCATTTCATAATTCCAAATCCTTATTTCAAGTGTAAGATTCTAGACTTATCATGCAATGATTCTTTTGTAATGTCTAGGTGCCAAAAGTCACAGAGACTTGACCAATGATATTACAAAATATTCTTTTGGGAGATTGTAACAAGACAATTCCATGGAAATGAAGTCTCAAATTCAAAGTACATTCCTTTGAATATACTTCTTGCATGAAAGTTTCTAACTTTTTCATCTATTCTTCAACTCCAAATATGAAAACATTCCATATTCCCATTTTGACTCTCACTTCTAAATAAGAGTTTCATCTCTTCAGAATATGTCAATATGGTCCATCCATTTTTGTACTACCAACTGTCCTTAAGCAACCAATCTTTAGCGAACCTTAGATTGTCCTTAACAGTTGTTTAACCACTTTAGTCAAATCCAGTTCTATTTCCTTTTCCCTCTTAATGCGCTAGGCATTTGGAAAATTTAGAACATGAGAATATTATAGCATATGCAATCGATCCTATACCCGAAGCATATGGGATACGATTCATAATGTCTAACATAAAGACATGATACTTTAATAAGTCTTTTTCTATAATATTTCTATTTGCCATGTTCTCAAAAATTAGATTATAAAGAGGGATGTCGTAATCATAACCAAATTTTTTTGAGAACACAATTAACCTTTCCGTATATAGAATTTTCCTTATGTTGAACCATTCCAACATAACATTCATATATATATATATATATATATATATATATATATATATATGTATATATATGTATGTATATATATATATATATATATATATATATATATATATATATATATATATATAAACTAAAATTGATTAAAATCTCAATCTAAGCTTTTAGATTTGAAATGAACTATGAATTCCTCTCCCTTAACTATAGCAAAACAACTTTTCAAACCTTAGATCTTTGGAAATTGAAACTTCTGTTTTCTATAATTAACATTGCTAACTTGCAACAATAATAATTATGCTCCCACTAGCATAACAATTATTTTATTAATAGCATAACATTTATGCTCCCACTAGCTTTGACATGTATTCAGAAATCAGCTGGACTTCTAGAAATCAATACTTATTGACTTTCTTACCAAAGTTCAGATTTCTGATACGAGACGGTTCAATTAGACTTTATCTAGGCTTCTCAAAATCATTCACCTTTCTTTAGATATCTCAATGTGTGTCTAAACAATTTCAAAATTTACAACCATAAATCTGTAATGTTTAGACCCTTTTCCATTTCTCATAATTCAAATTATGAAAAGGGATGTCGTAATCATAATTGAATTTGAGAATGCAAATAATTCTATCTCCTTAAAATCTACTTAGTGAAAGCGTTTTCTCGCCATCATTTTCATGAATCGGAGGGAAACCTTATGACACTTAGATTTTATGATGTATATGTTTATATCCATGTGAATTTATCATAACTATAATCACAAGACATGGTTAGTGACAAATCCAAACTTATATGGACTGAACTTGTTCAATCTTAATTTCTTGCCACTTGGCAGCACAAGGGCCTACCATTGCTTCCAAGTAGTTACGCAAACAACTGAGAACTCATAGAACTTACATACATAACCAAATTTTAACTGGAATTGAGCACAGAAATACGAATATGTTAACACGATAGGTTACAAACCTCAATTCGTGTGCTAGTGATAAATAATAGGCTTTATTCTTGATTAGTTCTTGAACCTTTCAAGATCTTTAAGACTCCTGCTGACCTCTTGACATATAACATTCTTTTGTCATGATCTATTCCTTGACAAAAAAATATTCAAGAGTTAGTGCGGATTCTTATCAAGACAAACACTTCACACAATTGGCCTTAGTTGGTCTTTGTTTTATCCAAAACATCACAACTTACCAATTTCAAAAGTACAAGAGTATAAAACTTTTACTCTACATTTGATAAGTGTTCTAAACCTTTCTAATTTAATGTCACTCAACACATAATCTTGGAGTATGACTCTAAGACTTGTTTCTGGTACGAAGTATGACTAATCTGCTTGATTTAACCATTTCAACAATTCAAGATTACCCTTCTTAGTCATACAAGTGCACTAAGGCATCTTTAGAGAATCAATTGTGATAAGGTTTTTCCATAATCATTAAGATGATCATAAAACACGATACTAAAGTAGTCTCCCATCTTTTCAGATTGGAGAAACTTTTATCTTTCTGCCTAATTTTATTCTTCTCATTCGTTCTGCCATACATTGAAACTTTTCCAATGTTTCAGAATTATACTTAATCTTGTAAGTATAACCATATTTACTAAACTTTAGTAAATCATGACGAATAGTCTTATCGATCTTTGTGGCGGATCTTGACCAGCACACACCCAATGTACCCAATCCCCTTGTCCTTCACTTGACTCACATATAGATGTGAACAAGGAATCAGTCTTATTTTACCGAATATGAAAATTCTCATTCATCATGCAATACAACTTGCATGATTCCAAGTTTCTGTCCAATTGAAACTTGGGTGATGAGAATCTTTCCTTATATGGCAAGTCCTCGATACTACCACAAACGAAAGAATCAAATTCATATTGCTAACATAGAAACATACAAACATCAATTTTTCATAAATGTCATTGTAAGGAGATATAATAAAATAAAACAAAATTTTTATTTATTTATAAAATGCGGAAAAAACTTTTCCTTACAATAATTACGAATGAAAACTATGTTATTACATATTTCCTAACAATCTATCATAACTCCTAAGCAGCAGATCAAAAATCCGATCTTCGAACCATGTGATTGAAATCCATCTTCACGATTAGATTCAACATACTCTTCCTTTAAGCTTCCTTCCCTTTGCATGATCCTACAAAACATCAAAATGCAACCATGTCACATCATATATTAAGAATAAAAAAATTAGGAACTTAATAGAGTTAGATAGTAGACTTACCTAAAGCAAAGTCAAACTTTTCGATTCTACCTTTTGTCAGATCTTTTAGGTAGTCAGGCCAGTTTCGCAACCAATGCCCATTCTCTTGGAAATAGAAACATATAGACTCTTTGGGAATGGTACATGGGACTATCTCAGACTTAGCCTTTCTCTTTCCCTTGGATGGAGAAATCTTTTATGGACTTCCAATGTTTCCATTGTCAATGTCCATGGAAGTTTGGGGAGTAGATCTTCCAATCAAATTTGCTTTTCCAGTGCGCCAAATCATTGTTGATTACGCAACAACAAGCAAATAAGTAAGATCAATAAGGGTCATGTCATGGTTTTTCATATAGTAGTCCTTAATGAACTCCCCATATGACTCAGGAAGTGATTGAAGAACCAAGTCAACCGCCAACTTCCTTAAGACTTCGACACCTAATACTCCCAGCCTGTCAATATGCGACTTCATCTCTAAGACGTGAGTACACACATGCCTTCCATCTTGATGTTTCATTGCAAGTAGCGCTTGAGTGACCTTGAATTTTTCAAGTCTTTGAACTTATGGGTTAGGGAGAATTATTGGAGGAGGTGGAGGAAGTGAAGTATGACTTCCACAATCCAACCGCGAGACATCATCTTCAAGAGGAAAGCTTGTTCCAAAGGATTTGGGAAGACCACAGTTTTCTGAACAAGACATCTACTATGAGAGAAATTCAAGTTAGTTGATTTAATCCTTAATATAACACCCAAATGAAATATTAAGGCTAGGACCCAACACAATATTTTACAATTTGGAAGAGGGATCTCGTAATCCAAACTGCAAAATATTTGAAGGTAGGTAAATGACGATTTACTAATTTCCACCATGAAAAACGAAAAAGATTTTTTTAGGTTTTAAGTGAGTTGAAACTCCTAGATCCTTTGAGATTCATTTAACAATTCAATGGTATGTTTAAATCTTGATTGTGACCTTCATGTTTGTGACTGGGATGTCGAGGATCACAAACAAGGTGTGAATAACCATGTAAATTATCTTGGTACACCAAATGTTACAACCACCTAATCAATGTGTTGGTTAACCACACGCACTCCATTAATGTATGATTAACATCAAGCTACCCTTTGCCACATACTGTTAGTCCATATTAGTGTGCCGGTTAACCACACACGCTCCACTAACGGCTTAACAAGGTGCAAAGTGCAATTTCATGGGTTAGCACTATATTCACATTTTCCTAAGTAACTAAGATTTGGGAATTTATAAGTGTTTAGTTACTTTATATTTATAATTATACTTTTAATGAAGGGAGAATTAGAGTCCTATCCTACCCGTTTGGCTAATGACCCTCCACCAGTCAAGGAAACGGTGGATGAGAGTGGACACCCATTAAACTGCCATTTTTAGGTAGTAACCTTATACCCCCTTATAGACCGACTTCGTGAATGAGGCATACTAACGGTAAGACTGACTTTACTCTTATACATATATATAAAAATTAAACCTATAATAGTATAAGGGTTGAATTTAAACTTTTAAAATTCTAGGATTTGGAACTAAATGTTTCAAAAGTTAGACTTTTACATTTACAAATTCCAAAACTTGAGGGCAATTTTTTGAAACTTTCAAAACTTTTGGAATCCATAACTTATGAGTTTAATATAGGTTAAAAAGAAAAGGCTCTTGAGAATCCATAACTAGAGAACAAGTTATGAAGTCATAAAACCATTTATAGGAAAAGGACTCTTCAAGTTCATAACCTATAAGTTTAATGATCTCTTTAAAAGAAAAACTTTCATTTTCTATAACTTGAGGACAAATTATGGAATTCATCAAAATAATTTAGATCAAAACATTCTAACAAGAAAATCAAACAATTTGTCTATGATCTAAATTAAACTCATAAGAACAAGACAATTCATATCAAACAAATTTCATGTAGTTAGGCTAACCATATAAACTAATACAAAACATGAAACTTTGAGAATTATCTTTTAAATTGGATAAGCATGATCATTACCACATCAAAAACAGGTTTATAAGTTCAAAAACAACTTAGGGTAATGATCCTAGTCCAATTCTAACCAAAAACATCAAAAATTTGTTGTCAACGGCTCCAACTCGTCGAGTGTATAAACAAACTTGGTGATTTGGGCTGTTTTGTACTTGGACTCAGCGACTCCACTGTCCAGAACAACAGAAAATCAATTTTTAAGGCATTTCAAAGCAAGTAGCATCAACTGTAATTGAAAACAAACCTAGGCTCTGATACCACTATTGGGTTTTGAGCATTCTAACAATCCTAAGGTGTACATGCAACCCTAAATACCTTGGATCTATGTTTTCTGTATTATACACTCCTAAGGTGTACACTATAGGAGTGTTAGAATTCTTAAAACCCTTCACTTCCATTGAAGGGCTTGGGCTTGCAGTTGGTATTCCCTTACTTCCGCTCGACGGCGAGCACTCTCTCCTCGAGCACTGCATGCCTCTGTTGATATTCCTTTACCTCCTCTTGCGCGGTAGTAAGGTCCTCAATGAGTCAGTCCATGAGATAGTAATCCCTCTCGAGATCTCGAGTGCGCGTGTCCGTGACCTCTACAACAACTCTCATCTCCATAACTCGATCCGCTTTCATCTGAGCCTGATCTCCAACGTCTGAGATCCGACGGATCATAATGGTAGGGGTCGGTCTGTGGGTCCTCCATGGCAGAGGTCGTAAAAACCTCGATCCATACCATAAGGTGGGCGATGTCTCTGATGTCGGCTCCACCTCTCGAGGTTATCTGCCCAACGGGGCGTAGGGCCATTATAGCCCCAACGATGTTCTGGTACTCTAGCCATGTAGGGAGGATCGATGACTTCAGACTCCGCGTCCGACTCATCCTCCTCCTCCTCCTCTTCCTCTAGGATCACCTCAGGATCCTCCTCAATCCATCCTGCGTTCCCCTGGTCAGGGAAGTAAGGATCTCTCGGATGGTGTAAACCTGGCTTGGCGTCTGTACGAGATTATAAGCACAATAAAATATATGAAAAATTCGTAAAATGCCAAAATACCCCTATATTATTTTATTTCTTTTTGTTTTGTTCTTATATCCTTTTGGTTTAAAGTTGGTAAGTTTTAGATTTGTTGTCCACCTCGACCTCTCTTAAACACATGTTGGTCATATCTCGAATAAATATAGTTGACCAGGCTATATTTACCCTAGATATGATTACATAAATGTCTAAGTTTAGCCACAATGTCTAGCTCTTCTAAATACTTTTTATTTGTTTCTTGTTAGGGCACTACTCTTAATATGCATACATGTAGGTATACATTAGGGATGAAAGTGGGTCCAAACCCGGATCGGATGGACCCAGACCCGGAAAACCCGGAACCGGTTAACGGGATTTTGTAGAACCAGAAACCGGAACGGTATATAGAAACTGATTCCGGTTCGGTTCCGGGTATGGTTCCGGGTAAAGTTGGTCTAGAACCGGAAAACCTGGAAACATCAAAGTGGGTAGGTTGGAACCGGATAAAGTGGATTTATAACAGGAAAACCCGGAAAAACCAAATTTTTTTGGTAATTACTTACTACTTAGTGGGTTGAACTTTGAAAATTTTCATATTGATATCCCGACTTTGGGTGACTGTAACTCATTGAATATGATACGAAAATTAACAAAATTATAGTCTAAAATCATGTACTAACTCTAAAATACACTCTGGAAATAACCGCATGTCAATCCGACTTTAAACGAATGATATTTTCATGTGCTAACATTTTCACATAATACAAAGTACAAAAACAAATAGCCGAAACGTTGAAAATTTTCAGTTTTGGTATCCCGACTTCGGAGGGTTGTAAATCATTGAATGTTAAACCAAAAATGACAAAATTATAGTCTAAACTCATTTACAAACTGTAAACTTCAAGTTGGAAAAAACCACATGTCAATCCGACTTCAAACGAATTAGATATGCATGTTTTAAAACTTTTACCGAATACAAAAAAACTGAAAAACTAAAAACTCCAGCTTTGATATCTCAACTTTGGAGGACTATAAGTCAACGAATATAATACTAAAAATGGAAAATTTAGAGTCTAAAATCATGTACAAACTCGAAACTACATGTTGGAAAAAACCGCATGTCAATCGGAGTTGAAACGGATGAGATATGTATCTTTTAAACGTTTCACAAAAACCGATTCCGGCCCTAAAAGTGGTTGCGGTTCCAAACATCGGTTCCGATTTTTAGACCCGGTTTACCCAGACCCGATGGACCCAAACCTGGATAAAGCCAATTTTTAAACCCGGAACCGGAACTGGTTCTATATATTCCGGTTCTAACGGTTCCGGTTCTGGTCCGATTCCGGTTCCGGTCCGGTTTTCCGGTTCTTAATTTCATCCCTAGTATACATTTTATAAAATACTTATATTTTTAAATTATACTTTTAGTTAGAGTGTTTTTAGTCCCATTGTATTTATAGGTGTATATCTTGTATGGTTAGATATACTAGTTCACTATAAACAATGCTCTGATACCAATCTGTCACACCCCCGAACCAGGACGGCGGAAACGTCCAAGGGCGGATGACGTCATTGTATAGTATCATAACAATTAAATATAAATGAAGCATAGCAACCCAAACAACATACATTAAGAATACAATCTTACATAGTTTCCAAACTGTATTTGTTCAAAATTACACAACCAGGACTGAAAAGTAAGAATTCTGAAATGCAGCAATCCAATTCTTAAAGACTTACATAGGCTGCTTACTGGTTCCCTGAGAATACAAGTGATTTTGAAAAGCATCAACATTGAATGTTGGTGAGTTCATAAGCATATTTTTATGAAAAGATTTGTATCTACTTTGTTTAAAAATGGTTTGTATATTTCTAGAAAATCCGATATTTTCTATAAAAATGAGTTGTAAGTGATGGGTTTTAGCCATAAGAACATTCTATGTGCTCATACAAACCCTAATGCTTGGATCTAGGTTTATCTATTGTACATGCAATTTATCCAAGACTATAAACCGTAGATCTAGCATATGATAATCAATATAACATATAATCAGGGTTTAGATCATACCTTGATTGTTATGTAGTAATAACAATCTCAAATCTTCCTTGTATTGACTTTAGAAAGCTTAGAGTCACAAATGTCACTCCTCTAATGGTTCTCAAACACCAAGAGCAAGAGGATGAAGAAGAAAAAAGAATGAGGCTCTCAAAAACGTGTGGAAACCCTAGACAATTAGTTCACCACGTTTTTGGAGCATAAGGGCTCTATATATAGTGAGGCTATTAGGGTTATCTAACAAGGAAACCCTAATTTGGATGCTTAAGCCCTAAGCAACCCATGGACTCCTTTCCTTAAAGGCCTTGGACAATTTCTAATGGGTTTCCCCATAGAATTCGTCCAACCTTATAATATAAGTCAATCCATAGCCCAATTGCAATTATCTTATAATTACAATTCCAGTCCCTTAAGTTTAATTAATCTCTTTTAGTCACAAACTTAATTCTTATTAATTCTTGATTAATATTAATTAAACAATATGATTTCTCCTTTAATATATTATTCTCATAATATATTAATAAATCATATTTAGTCCTTTCTCTCCATAATTCGTCCTATCAAGTTGCTTTGGTGAAGGCAACCCAAAAGGACCATGCACCATTGGGTCAAGTACATACCAAAATAGTTATGGACTTAGACACTAATCCAACAGTCTCCCACTTGGATAAGTCTAATAACTATTCTGCGTATGACTTCAGATCCCGATCTGCAATCGTAGCTTTCCAAAGCCGTTGTCAACTCTGATCCTATCAGATACGCGTGTCCTTTAGATAAGGGATCATATATTCCTCCATTCTAGATATCGTAAGACATGATTTCTAATCATTCTCTCTCTACTATTTCTCGACTTCCGATTTATGACGACTGGCTAATTGAACAAATCAAATTAGCCCTAGCCCGGACGAGCATTTACGTTTGTCATCACTAAATCATTGAGGGGCCCAAAGATATCGCTTTTATCCTACTTTGAATAAAAGGAATGGATAAACTTTGATTCAATGCTCACTTGCATTTACTCACCGAATCATACACAACAATATGTTTTATAACACCAAGTTACTGGTGCGTTTACATATTATCAATGTGCAACCGATTTGCAAGATACAACTCACACATCTCGGTTTCAAGAATATAAGATGTTATCGTCTCACCAATCACTCGTGATACAATTCATGGAGTGATCCAAGTGAGCGTGGGTTTAATCCAATGCTCAAATCATATTCATAAGCACTCATGAACGTTGCAGAAAACATTTGCTTATGTCTAATACTCTTTAGACAATCCATACACCAATTCACGACAGTCTTTATTCATACCTACTTCCAACATATGAACGACTGTGGCCCGTTTGAATAATTTGACTGTTCTAAACCAATTAAATTATTCAGGAAGTCAAAACATGCAAAGTGAAACACAAGGATAATACTAATCCCATATGGCCTCAAACCTTTGAGTATAAATAAAACACTTTTTATTTATCACCATATCGATTACTCATTATTTGTTGTTTCGGGTAATCAACTTCTTACTTGAATTATTACACTTGTCACATGCTCTTATCATGCACACAATGTTTACCTATGGTTCTTACTTTGTGAAATTGATCAAATGAACACATTTCCAATCATACTCATTTCACAACTCCAAATCCTTTTTCATAAGTGAAAGAATATCAAATTCTTGCCGCTTATAGAATATGTTAGATTCTAACATTTTATGCAATGATCCTTTTCGTAATGTCATAGAACAAAAATTCACAAAGACTATTGCCAACGATATTACAAAGTCCTCTATCGGAGATTGTTACAATACAATTCCTTAGATATGATGTCTCTCACTCAAAGTACATTCTTTTGAACATCCTTTTGCATAAAAGTTTCTAATCTAGACATAGATTTTCAATATTCAATCCCAATATGGACACGCTTCCATATTTTCCATATGACAACTTATTCTTAATAGAATCTCATAATAATGTCGATATGGTCCATTCAATACTATACTTCCAACTACTCACAAGTGACCAATCCTCGGCGAACTTTGGATTGTCCTTTGATAGTTGTTTAATTATCTTAGTCAAAACCGATTCTTGTCCTTCTTCCCTCTAAATGCGCTAGACATTTGGAGAAATTTAGAATGGTCAAATATTATAGCATTTGCAATCGATCCTATACCCGAAGCGTATGGGACACGATGCATGACGTCTTACATAAAGATTTGATACTTTATCAATCTTCTGCCATAATATTTTATGTGCTACGTTCTCAAAATTCGAACTATGAAGAGGAATGCCGTAATCATAATCGAAATTTGTGAACACACTATGTTTCCTTGACTAAAATATTAACATTCCACAACCTAAGCCTTTAGATTTGAAATGAAACATAATATTCTCTCCCTTAATTATAGCAAAACAACTTTACAACCCTTACGACTTTGCAAGGTATAACTCTTGTTTTTCTATAATTAATATTGCTAACTTGCAATACTTTCCTTAATAATCATACAATCATAACATTTATTCTCCCACTATCATGATTATTATTATAAAACATAACACTTATGCTCCCACTAGCTTTGACATGTATTCAGAAACAGCTTAACTTTCAGAAAAACAATACCTATTGAATTTCTTAAGTTCATGTTTCTAATACCTAATGCTTTGATAATCCTTTATCTAAGCTTATACACCTTTCCTTTAGATAACTCATATGTGTGTCTAAGCAATTCAGACTAATTGCCAAATCTCACAATTCGAATCATGGAAAGGGATACCGTAACCATAATCGAATTCGAGAATTCAATTTCACAATCACTATCTTCTTAAAATCTTTCTTAGTGAAAGCATTTCCTCACAATCACTTTCATAAAGGAGGGAATCTTATGACACTTAGATTTTAATGGTGTATGTGTTCCTATCCATGTGAATTTGTGAAAACTAAGGTTTGCGACAAATTCAAACTCATATGGACCGAACTTTTCTTAATCTTGATTTCTTGCCTTATGGTAGCACAACTGCCCACCATGTCTTCCAAGTAGTTAAGCAGCTCACCCTTTCCTATCAATGTACCTTTCATTGATCAAGGTCCTTGCCTTTTTATGCATTCAAATGAGAACTCATAGGGCTCACATGCATAATTAACTCAATTGGAACGACACATAAACAATATAGTGTCAACACGATAGGTTGTAAACCTCAACTCGTGTGCTAGTGATGATCGATAAGGTTTATTTTGATTTGTTCTTGAAACCTTTCAAGACCATTAAGACTCCCACTGACTCCTTGACATATAAGATTCTTTTGCCAATAAACATTTCTTGACAAACAAATATTCAAGAGTTACTGTAGTTTTTATCAAAACCCTTCATAAATAGGTCCTAGTTGGTCTTTGTCTTATCCAAGACATCACAACTTTCCTCATTTGATGAATGCTTTTCACTCAATGTCACAATCTTAACTCTAAGACTTGTTTTGGAACGAAGTATGATTGACTTCTTGATTTAACCATTTCTTCAATTCTTGATTCCTCTTCTTAGACATACAATTGTACTAAGACTCGCTTAGAGGATCAATTGAGATATGGTTCTTAATTATTAAGACCTATCATAAAGCATAAAAGGTACTCTCCCTTCTTCTTAGAATGGAGAAACTTTTATCTTTCTGCCTATTTGATTTTTCTTATTCGTTCTGCTATTGATTTAAACTTTTTCAATCAATTCGGAATTACACTTAATCTTATAAGTATAATCATATTTATTAAACCTTTAGTAAATCATGACGAATATCTTTGTTACTCTTATGGTGGACTTGATCAACACGCAACTTTGTGTACTCGATCTCCTAGTTCTTCACTTGACACTTTGTCAATGAATTAGTCTAACTTCCAAATATGAAATTTCTAATTCATCGTGCAACCAAGTTGCATGATTCCAAGTTTCTGTCCAATTGAAACTTGGGCGATGAGAAATTTTCCTTATTTGGTAAATTTTCGACATTTCCACAATTAAGAATAAAATCCATTATTGCTAATAATAGGAACATTCATACATCAATTTTCATACACGCCATTGCAAGGATAAATAAATAATATAAAGTCAAAATTTATTTTATTGCGGAAAAATTTGTCCTTACAATGTAATTCTTTGAAAAACTAGGCTAATGCATATTTCTTAGCAATCTAATTCTAACTCTAAGTAGTAGCTCAAGAGTTGTAACAACCCGGATTTCCAGGTATCTTTTATGTTTATGATTTTGGTGTTTTGAGAGGGGACTCGGCGAGTTGGAGCCCAGACTCGCCGAGTAGGATCGCAATTCTGGACGCGAGATTCGCCTGGACTCGGCGAGTCCAAGATGTGGACTCGGCGAGTCCAAGATGTGGACACGGCGAGTCCGCGCTGTTTAATGAAACCCTAATTTCTCGGGTTTAGGACCTATTTAAAGGGCCTTATGGCCGTCATTTGTGCACACCAGTCCCTTGAGTGAAACCCTAATCGAGTGTGAGCGTTTGGAGCAAAGTAGGAGGCCATTATTGATCTTGGAGGTGTCATTTTACAAGGAAAGGGGGAATCAGCTAAGGGGAAAGCAAGAGGAGCCATTTTCTGAGAGTTTGGAGTCCAGAGCATCACTATTGAGGTAATACCTTCGAGCTATCCTCTTCTATGTCAATGTTTACATTGATTTAGGGCTTATTGAACCTTTTGTGGCTAGATCTTGTGCTCCCTTGGTCCCTTAAGCGATTTAGACCATAGCTCTGGACCCTTGGAGGTCCAGAGTGTCCCTTTGCCCAAGCTTTTTGGGAATCAATGGAGGTTTTGGATTGGAATCCTTATGCCTTAGGTCAAAATGCTATTTATGAGCCATGAGGTGTGTTATGGACACCAAGTTAGGGGCTTTACGTGATGAATCAGTCTAGGAAGGCCAGATCTATGAATTGTTGGAGCAGATCTGACCTTAGAAGCGAGTTGGAGTGGTTGCATGGCATGGACTCGCCGAGTCCGATGAACAGACTCGGTGAGTAGCTTGAAGATTGCCTTGAGTTCGCTTAGTGAGTGGTCCAGTCGAGTCATGGGTTGACTCAGTGAGTCAGGACGAGTTTGGGAGGGTGGTCAAGTGGACTGAGTCGAGCTGGGACTCGCCGAGTTGTTCTTGAGACTCGGCGAGTTGAGTTGGGGTGGCCCCGCGATTCTTCCAGGTGGAACTCGTCGAGTCAGGGGGAGTACTCGACGTGTAAGAAGGGAATCCTAGAGAGTTGGTGAAAACGTCTAGACTCGCCGAGTTGCCCTTGTGCACTCGCCGAGTCCGGTCAAAGTTGACCGTTGACCGTTGACCAGAGTTGACCTGTGTTGACTTCTTAGGGATAGTCAACCTTAGAGATAAAAAGTGTTAATTAGAGACATATGATGTTATAGGAGGATTATAGCTCGGAGGATCGGGCACGAGGGATTTCAGGATTTGTGAGTCATCAAGATACGCGAGGTGAGTCTTCTCACTATACTTTACCTTGAGTAGGTAACCAGAGTTATGTGACAGAGTATTGTATGTTACGTATGCTATATGTTGTACTGCATCATTTCTATGTGATTATGCTGTGCATGTTTACAGAGTTGGAACCGGAAGGTTCCTAGAGTTAGAACCTGAGGGTTCACAGAGTTTGGGTGCACGGACCCATAGAGTTATAGCCTCGAGTGGCTAATATGTGTTTTATGTGTGGTATTTTGGGGAACTCACTAAGCTTTGTGCTTACAGTGTTAGCGTTGTTGTTTCAGGTACTAGTGATGACCGTGGGAAGGCGCCGGCTTGATCCGTACACACGCATGGGATTTTGTTATACTTGTGATCTTGGGATTTTGTATAATGCAAATTGAGATTTAAACTTGATGTTTTTATGAAAAGTTAATGGGAAATGTTTTTATAAATTGTGAAAAATTATTTTGAAATTTACGGTGTTACAAGAATCTAATCTTCAAGTAATGCGATCGAAATCCATTCCTTCACGGTTAGATTCTGCTCACTTCTTCCCTTAAGCTTCCTCTCCTTTCTTCGATCCTACAAAACATCAATCTTATTATGTATTAAGAATCTAGAATAGAAGCTTAAAAGAGTTAGTCAATGGATTTTACCTAAAGCAGAGCCGTACGTTTTGACTCTCCCATCTCTTAGATCTCTTAGGTAAATAGGGAAGTTTCGTCTCCAATCCCCCTTCTCTTGGCAATAAAAGCAAATTGACTCTTTTGGAACAGGACATGGAACTAGTTCAGACATTGCCTTTCTCTTATGATCAAACCTTTCGATCATAGCATGTCTTTCGTTGCCATTGTCTATATCCATAGAGGTCTTGAAGGCAGATTCACCAATCAACTTTGCTTTTCTATTGTGCCAAACCATTGCTGATTCAGCAGCAATAAGCATATAGGTGAGATCTATAAGGGTCACGTCGCAGTTCATTATATAGTACTCTCTTACGAACTCACTATATGAGTTAGGAAGTGACTGAAGAACCCAATCAACAGCCATCTCCTCACAGACAACGGATCCCAACATTCTTAACCTATCAATGTGTGACTTCATCCCTAGGACGTGTGCACACACCGACTTTCCCTCTTCATGTTTACTTGCCAAAAGGGCTTGAGTGAGCTTGAACTTTTCAAGCCTTCGAACTTGTGGGTTAGGGAAAATAATTGGAGGAGGTGGAGGAAGTGAAGCATGATTTCTTGTTCCTCGATCGAATCATGGAATATCATCTTCATGTGGAAAACTTGTTCCACGGGATTTGGGAAGACCATAGTTGTCGTACTTTGACATCTACAAAACGGGAGAAAACAAATTCAAGTTAGATGATTGATTGAGTCCTTAGTAAATCACCCAAATGAGATACTAAGGCTAGGACCCAACACAATATGCTACAACCTAGAAAAGGGATGCCGTAATCTAGTTGCAGAATATTTGAAGGTAAGTGAATGACGATTCACTAAATTCCACATGAAAACGAAAAAGAAATTTAAGTTTTAAATCTATGAAAACTCCTAGATCCTTTGAGATTCATTGAACTTTTCAATGACATGTTTAAATCTCGATATGCCCCTCTAGTTTGTGACTGGGATGTCGAGGATCACAAAGCGGGTGTGAATAACCATGCAAACTTACATGGTGCCCTCACATGTTACAGTCACCTATTTGATGTGCCGGTAAACCACACACGTTCCACCGAACTATGACAAACATTGAGTCACCCTTTGCTACCTTTTCTTAGAACCATTTAGTGTGCCGGTAAACCACACACGCTCCACTAACGTCTTCGCAAGGGCACAAATTGTAATTTCATGGAATTGCATCAATTCACTTTTGCCTAAGTAACTAAGATTGGGAATTTGTAAAACATTTAGTTACTTTTGTACTTCATTATACTTATAATGGAAGGTTTTGTCCTATCCTACCCGTTCGGCTAACGACCCTCCACTAGTCAAGAGTGCGGTAGGTAAGAGTGGATACCCATTCAATAGCCATTTTATAGGCAATTTCCTTAAACACCCCTTATAGACCAGCTTTGTGAATGAGGCCTACTAACGGTAAGACTGACTTTTACTCATACATATATATAATGTTAGACTTTTAATGTTATATATAGTATAGGATGTATTTTACACTTTTAAAATACTAGGAGGTCAAATTTAACAATTATACTTTTAATTCAATTAAATTGTAAACCTAAACTTTTATGGATTTATTAAACCTCTTTTAATTATACACCTTAATTAATTAATAAAACCATAAGGGTGTGATTTGAACTTTTCAAAACAATACTAGGGATTTAGAATTTAACATTCCTAAATTAAACCTTTTAATCAAGTTTTAAATTCCAAAACTTGAGGGCAAGTTTTGAAACATTTCAAAACATTTAGGTTTAGAATTTAAATATACATCAAAATTAAACTTTTAATCAAAATTTAAATTCCAAAACTTGAGGGAAAGTTTTGAAACCTTTTCAAAACATTAGGGTTTCAACTATTTAAATTTCAAAACTAAACTTTTGAGTTACACAACCAGGACTGAAAAGTAAGAATTTCGAAATGCAGCAATCCAATTCTTAAAGACTTAGGTAGGCTGCTTACCGGTTCCCTGAGAATACAAGTGATTTTGAAAAGCGTCAACATTGAATGTTGGTGAGTTCATAAGCATATTTTTATGAAAAGATTTGTATCTACTTTATTTAAAAATGGTTTGTATATTTCTAGAAAATCCGATATTTTCTATAAAAATGAGTTGTAAGTGATAGGTTTTAGCCATAAGAACATCCTATGTGCTCATACAAACCCTAATGCTTGGATCTAGGTTTCTCTATTGTACATGCAATTTATCCAATACTATAAACCCTAGATCTAGCATATGATAATCAATATAACATATAATTAAGGTTTAGATCATACCTTGATTGTTATGTAGTAATAGCAATCTCAAATCTTCCTTGTATTGACTTTAGAAAGCTTAGAGTCACAAATGTCATTCCTCTAATGGTTCACAAACACCAAGAGCAAGAGGATGAAGAAGAAAAAAGAAGGAGACTCTTAAAAACGTGTGGAAACCCTAGACAATTAGTTCACCATGTTTTTGGAGCAGAAGGGCTCTATATATAGTGAGGCTATTAGGGTTATCTAACAAGGAAACCCTAATTTGGATGCTTAAGCCCTAAGCAACCCATGGACTCCTATCCTTAAAGGCCTTGGACGATTTCTAATGGGTTTCCCCATAGAATTCGTCCAACCTTATAATATAAGTCAATCCATAGCCCAATTGCAATTATCTTATAATTACAATTCCAGTCCCTTAAGTTTAATTAATCTCTTTTAGTCAAAAACTTAATTCTTATTAATTCTTGACTAATATTAATTAAACAATATGATTTCTCCTTTAATATATTATTCTCATAATATATTAATAAATCATATTTAATCATTTCTCTCCATAATTCATCCTATCAAGTTGCTTTGGTGAAGGCAACCCAAAAGGACCATGTACCATCGGGTCAAGTACATACCAAAATAGTTATGGACTTAGACACTAATCCAACAGTAAGTCTTACACCAAAGACTAAAAATGTATGTATGCATGTACTTTGTTTCCTTTCCTTGTAATTGTAAAATGTATGTTCCCAAAAAATCCAATATTTTCTGATATATGAAAACGGTAGTCTTAAACCCTAAAACCAGAAATGTAAGCCATTGTGTACTGAAAGGTAGTATGCACTTTTATATTTTAATAAAACCGGTGAAGTGTAAGCTTCCCGTAAACCAAGATAGTATTGTTAAACCCTAAGTGATTTATTATAACCATTCTTAATGTGACTGTTATGCCTGTGCGGCATTCTTTGGGCGTCAGAATCAGTAAGATATTTGTCACCCTAGACTGGCCCGTCTAGCAGTAACGAATAGCTCATGTGTGGGGTTGTTAATCTCATATAGATCTATACACAACTATCTCGCTCTCCCTCTAGGAGACTCTGGTTATAATCCAGGACTTAATGTGTACGCTAGGTAGGTACAGTGAAGTGAATGTCTCACTAGAGCATTAACATATTTAAATGAACTACGACTCCCTTTTTCTTGTATTATGAGATAATTACACTGTTGAAAATTTATGACATGTATTTTATGACACACATTTTATGACATGTATTATATGCCATGTGTTTTATGACACACAAACTATGCCATTTACAGTTTAACCTGTATACTTTTGTGAAATCTATTCATATAACTTTATATAAATAATAGGTTATAATCA
This sequence comes from Lactuca serriola, assembly GCF_051521515.1. Lineage (NCBI taxonomy): Eukaryota > Viridiplantae > Streptophyta > Magnoliopsida > Asterales > Asteraceae > Lactuca > Lactuca serriola. Next base: position 334,474,421 of record NC_136411.1, read on the forward strand.
TGTCTAGTGGTAATATATGTTATTAAAACATAATAATATTCTCGGGTTCAAATCTGACAAAACGGTATGACTAAAAATACGACCATTTTTACTTAGAAAGGTTATTTTTAGTGGAAATTACCAAAATTTGTAGTTTTGTGCTTTTCATATTTTACCGATTGATACTTGTATCACAAAATAGTTTGTGTATGTCAATTTTTACCATTCGAGCTCTTTGGTCACAATTTTTATAAAAATCAAATGATAGCTTTAACATTTTTCTACAAATATTTATACAAATTTCAGTTTGTAAAAAGGGAGACATGTAAGTATCCAAGAGTCAGACATATTTGGATTTATATAAACATATGCTTTTGTTATATTTGTGTATATCAACACATAAATCTGATTTTTGTGTAGTAAAGGTAATGATAACCACATATATCACAATTTTTAAGTAGTAAGCTAGTAATATTTACTTTCTATAAAATAAATTTCTCCATATTTAAACAAATAATCATAGTGCATGTAAATTTCCAATGGACAAATGCATCTTTACTTAATAAAACCTTATAAATCACGATTTTCATGTGTGTATGTATGATGCTTTCAACACTTTATGCTCATATTAATTCATAAACAAGTCGATGCATGCAAATATCCAACGTTTAATCGTAATTTGACATGTATCCTCCCCCCTAAAAGCACGTAAAACACGAAAAAATAGGGGTATGAAGCTCACATTGGTTGTTTTCGTGGGTTGTAGGAAGGAAGATGTGAGTGTTTTCGAGCGTAGCTTGGTGTATGAACTTGAAGAACTTCTTGGAGATGTTAGTGTTATAAGGGTCTAACACACGAAAAATGTGTGTAAAAATAATGGAATCAAGATAAAAATTTCATGGGAAATCCTTGGAGACCCAAAATTGTTTTTGAGAGAGAGAGATGAAGAAGGAAAGGATTTTAAGTCTTTGGTTGTGGCAAAAATGGCCTCTCGGCCATGGTATTTATGGGGGAAAGAAAGATGTATTATGGATATATGATGGTTATTGGTGTGCCTTGTATGGAAATTTGATGTGTAATTTCATGCACGGTGTGGTTGTTTGGTGGACAAAGAGAGGTAAAGTAGTGAGGTGTCACTACAAGTCAAACTTTGGGTCTTGCTCTTAAAAACCGATTTTGCAAGCTTAATGATAGGGTTTTTGGTTTTAGGGTGGCCGAAAACACCCTTCATCCTCAAAGGGTTTTCGGTTTTTGGGGGTGGGTATGGGTTCTCGGGTTTAGCATGGCCCAATAAAAGGATTTTTGGTCTAAGGTTATTTGGCCAAAAGCCTTAAAGTAATGGCCAAATAATTGATTTTTGTTTAGTTATTAGATCAAACTTGAGCTTATAAGAGGTTATTACAACTCGATTCTTAGTGTATGCATATAAGTACTCATACAACATTGTCATTTTTGAATTATAATAATCTATTTCAAACAAGGTTACATAGAGAAATTGTTTATACATGAATACAATCTCGACCCTAAATATGCTAGTTGTGATAATTTAGTTTGTTGATTTATTATAGATTAGTAAATTAATAGAAACTAGTAAATTCTTAAGGATTTAAAGTGATAGTTAGTTTCTTAGTGACCAAACGCTCACTTTATGGAAGCCCTAATCTCATCCCTATATATATATATATATAGAGGTGTTAGGTACCGAATTAACCATGAGATTTTTTTTTTATTAATTCTAAACCTAGATTCGGCTAACCCTAAGTACTCTTGAAACCTCCCAAGCTCAACATGACGCAGCTCACCTATCTTAGTACGCAACGCGTACTCAACGAACTCACCTTTAAGGTTTTCATGGTGTTCGTATGATACGGAGAATTCAAAAGCTTTTTTGAATCTTATCTTGGGTGCGATTATGAAAAATGAGCTCTATGTTGGGCTCTTAATACTCTCTCTCCCTCAAGATCTAAGAGAGTTTCAAAGCACTACAAGAGTATTTTTTTTTCTAGATTCTTATTGTTTATTTTAGTTGCAATAGATTTGGTTAAACTTAAATCCATTTTTAGCTTATGATGTTATTGTTTTATTGTTTCCCTTGTGAGTCTTTGTGGCTTCTTAAATCCTTCATAACACTATATATATATATATATATATATATATATATATATATATATATATATATATATATATATAAATATATATATATATATATATATATATATATATATATATATATATATATATAAAGAGAGAGAGAGAGAGAGATTTTGATTGATGGATTGTTTGTTTGTTATTAGGTGAATAAAGGAGGGTATTGAATATTGAATTTAAATGAGACTGATAAGTCAATGAATGATATATATATATATATATATATATATATATATATATATATATATATATATATATATATATATATATATATAGATCGGATAATATGATGATTCTTTTTTCGGTGAGGACTTATGAGAATATTTAAAAAAAATTGCAATAAATTAGAAGAAATACAAATCATAAAATTGAGTATAATACTATATTAGAGAGAAAAAAAATGAATTTTTTTTTTGGATCATTAAAAATGAAGCATGAATTATTTTTATGATCCATGATTCATATTTTTATAATCCGTAATTCGATTTTAATGATCCAAAAGTTTTTTTTCTATTTTTTTTTTCTCTCCAATATAGTATTATACTCGATTTTATGATCCGTGATTCAATTTTAATTATTTAGGAACTGGAATCTGACTATATATATATATATATATATATATATATATATATATATATATATATATATATATATATATATATATATATATATATATATATATATATATTGATTGTTGGGGGGTGAGGAAAGTAAGATATTGAATATTGAATTCAAGTGAGACTGTTAAGTCAATGAGTAGTGTCAGTTGCCTTTATAGCAAGCTAACCTCTCTCACTTCATTCAACATGCATATTTATGCCAATGTACATCTGGGTCTGGTCATGTGTATATAAATGCACTGAAAAACACAACTATTAATGCAGGCCAAGAGAATCAACCCCATTTTGGTTGCTATATAAGACACTATATTTCATTGTGAGATCTTTGACTATCATGTACTTGTAAAATTTTAAAATCTTTAACATATTTATTTTGTCTTTATTTGAATATATATATATATATATATATATATATATATATATATATATATATATATATATATATATATATATATATATATATATATATCCACCCAAACTCCAAAATGTCGATTTTCTTCAATGTCATCCGGGCCATAACATCCTTACCCAAAGGGTAGTATGTGATAAGTAAAATTTTGGTTTTTACTCACACATATAATATCATGGTAAAGCCTATTATATGTTGGAAATTATCGTACACTGTTATTGCTAGATTCAAACTCCTATATATTGTCTGTTTCTATGATGTATTTTACAATTTTATAAGTTGTCCTTACAAACTTCAAATTGCTCTATCAGAATAAACTGTTCACCCCAAGGATAAAAGTATGTATGACATGCTCTATTAGAAAGAACTAATTGGTATATTCAACAAACTTCCTTATATCATAAATGTCAAGGGTAAGAATTAAGAAATACACATTAAAGTTTATAATATTTTCTCTTAGGCTCACTGTTGGAACTTAGGTGGGATGTCTTAATCAATAGTGTATGGAGAAGCATTATTTAAAATAAACGAAGAAGCAAATAATTCATTCTTTTATCGATTATTTAAATAATTGGTTTTGTTGGCAAATTATTCAACCTAGAGCCAACGTCAAATCCCAATACTACTATAGAAATAGAATTTATAGACTTTATAAATCCAAAAGTTGATGTAACTTTTCAAACGTTCATTGTATGAAGCTCTAGTGTTGTTACATTTGATTTGCTATTGACAAACTTTTCGTTATTTATAATTTTAAAATTTCAAAATTTCACACTATAGAATAATTATTGGAGCATTATGCATGTTTGAATTTTGTATTAAGTTACATAATCTTGGATTTGTTTTACCTTTTTAAACTGACCTATCAAATAAATAAAGTATACTAATATAATAAATGAGTGGAAAACAGAGTAAATCATTATTAACAGTGTTCTGTTTTAGACAAACCAACTTTAATCACTTAATGGAAAGGAAACATCATCCCATTATATTGGTTTGTTAATATAACTTTATAAAACTTTTTTCTTTTTGTAAAAGATAGTATCGGCATTTTGAGTCTTGATATTTTCGTGTTGTTACTTTTTAGTTAATGGGCATGACTTAGTTTTTCTTCTATTTACTTAATACATTAAAAAGCAATTAAATCAAAATAGTCGGGGCAATCAGATTTTCTTCGTTGAGGCATCTTTGATGTGTTATACAAAATGATCTATCAATAAGTGATAATGATTATAATTATATAATATAACTAACATATTTAATATAATTATATCTCATAATCAATATAATTAATATAAACCTTAAGAAGGCGAATGGGGACACATGTGACTTGTCTTGATTATTATGGACAAAAAGGAAATGTAAGAAAGAGACATATTGCTTTCATTTTCAGAACTTTTGAAAATTCAATTTGAAAAAAAATCCAGTTCCACTAACTTTTTCCTTTTAATAACAGTTTTAGAAAAAAGGTGGGGCAAAGTACATGCAGAAGAAAATGGAGGACTTAAAGTAAACATAGGATCCATCTACGTCGGTGTGTGTGGAGGGGGGGGGGGGGGGGGGGGGGGGGGGTATGATTGATAATGAATATCACATGTCCACCATATTTACCTAAAGAGCCCCTAGACTATGTGATTTAGAAAAGAAAGTACGAAAGTTTCAACAATCTTTACAATGAACCTTACAAAAGGTATCCATATCTATGATGTATCTAAATATCTGGTTAATCAAAGCTGAATACAAAAAATAATCACAAGTAGGGAGTGCAAAACTTAACGGTTCCAATTCGAACCGACCAATCTAATTATAAATTGACCGACTACATTGGATATTCAATTACAATTAGATTGATTTTAAAATTACTCTGAATATTTAATAGGTGACTGAAACGATCCGATCAAATGTTCATCCAATTTGATGGAAACTGGATTAGAGTTGATTGGATAATAGATAATCAACAAATATATCCGATGGCTAAATCCGTCAAATTGGATTAGATCATAAAATCTAATATCCAATGGATAACTAGATTGGATTGATTCCATCAAAGGTATTGGATTTCAACCAATAAACTCTAATTATCCACAAGTATTTTTGTAACAATATACGTCTAAAACATGTATACTTATTTAATGAAAAAATTCTTTGTATACAAAGTGTCTTGTTTAAATTATTTATACTTTTAATATTTTTGTGAGATTACATTATGTTTCCTTTTATTACTAGACTACTTGTTGGTATAATTGTGTGAAAAAAAATGACAATTGCTTTCGTGCGTTTCATGTTAAAAAATAATATATTTTTACATTATACTTGTAGTGCATTTCATGTAAAAATATAATATATTTTTACATTATACTTGTAGTTACGTGGGTATATATATACCATCCATTATGTTAAAATATATAAGGAAACTTTATTCAATCTTGTCTTGGTTCTAATATAAGTTGGCTATTAATTAGCTGGTTTGGTGTATAGGAAAAAGGAAAAAGTTGATATTGTAAAAGACAAAGTTTATGCCAGGTGAAATGTAAAAAAAAAAACCGTAAAGTAAGAGGGGGATAGCTGGTTGATGAAAGACTTGAAGGGTAATGGAGATTATACTTCGTTAATTTTAATGCTAATATCCCATCAACTATAATAAATGAAGATGTATTCTGCTAAATATAATTTCTTATAAATTTTAACACTTGTCATTTTATTATATTTTTAAAATTAAATAATATCCACATGTCAATTTTTAGGTTTTTTTAATTTTTAAAATTAAAAAGTCACATAATACTTATATATACAAAATATTAAATTTAATAAATATGATAGTAATTATAATTGATACGTTTTTCTTTCCTTATTTCAAAATTTTATTTATAAAAAATACTTAATTTTACATTTTAATATTTAGTTTTTTAATCAATCCGTATAATATATAGGTTTTACACCTAGTTTAATTAAGAAAGAAAAATAATAAATGCCTTTATTTTAGGCAACTAATACAAATTAATTAATAAAATTCAAATTAACTCTTTGACTTTATTCAACATTTAAAATCAAATCATATTTTTTTAGACTACGTTTCAATACATTCAAATCTATTTTATAGTTCATTCTCATATATTTTGCCTTCATTCTCATATATTTTTAATATCCACTCTTATTATTCTTATAATTTTGTAGTGTTCATCCTTATAATTTTTATTCTCTTTATCATTCCAGTAATAAATGTTTTGGAACCAACAGAACATTATTATTATGAGAATGATAGAATGAAAGAGAAAGAATAAATAAATTATAGTTGGAATCCGTCATTCTCATGAGAATGACCATAAAATACAAGTTCAAATATGAAATTCTCTTCAAAGTGAAAAAAACTAAATGAAAATAAAACGTAAATTACAAGTGCAATTATGAAAATTTCATGAGTGAATATAAATTACATAGTTAATGTAACATTTTTAAAAATATGATGTTGATGTATTCTTCAAGAATTTGTCATTGGTGCATTCTTCAAAAATATGTTGTTGATTCATAACCATTGGTTACCGCGTGATTATATAAAAAGAAATTATAACCCTTATGGCATTAATGTATTCTTGTCGTTGATGCATTCTTCAAGAATATGTTGTTGATGCATAACCCTTAGTTACTACATGGTTATACACACAAAAAAAAATATAACTAATTCTAAAGAATATACAAAATATTTATAATATATACTATATAATTTTAGAATATGTTTGTCAAACCCTCCCTTTTCTTTTGCCAGTCTCAATAATATATATTGACTGCATATATACTCTTGTTCTTGAAATATTGGATAACTAAAATATTCTACCAGAATACACACTCGTTTTTGAAAGAATCTGTAAGAATATTAGAGAAAAACTTTTAATATACTTTTGCAAAAATCTTCCATAATATTTAATATATACACATGATACTAATTATGTTAAAGGACAATAAGAAACAAGAAATTATATGTATGTGAATGCCATACAAAAATACTGCTATTTTAACAAAGTAATTGAATAATTAAACTAAAAGATACTTTCAAAAACAACAAGTACCTTCATGATTTCCGCTAGTTGGTCGACTCCAGGTTACGTGATGTAGGTGGTGGTTTGGATGTGGTGATAACTTAAGTATGAACTTTAACTAAAAGAGACAATGCAATTTGTTAGAATTTCATGAAGAAATAGTTAAACCCTAAAGCCATTAGCAAAACACCAATACAAAAATCCATAATGGCTTACCTGGTTTTGGTTCATGAATTGGCCTTTGACTAAACTTAGATAAGCGATTAGCCCAAAACTTACCACTACAAAAGAAAACACCCACATTAATTAGGCTATCAGTGGGGTGTGTCCACCTTAATAAAGGAGCCGCATGTATCTACATATTGTCATTCATGTGTAGGAATGGGTTGTGAAGCAACCAAAATCACGCGCAAGAGATTTACAAGAACGTCCATTGATATTATTAGCCAGCTAAAGCATCCAAATAACAATTGCAAAAACGATTTTAGAAAATCAGATTGTTCTTATGAATTGATTGACCACTTGATTTTTCAAAAATATTGTTTTTATCTATCGGACCAAGAATAAGACAATTCTTCACATGGGGTCTCACACTTAATGGGGATTGTACCTGATCGAGCAGAAAAAAATAGATGATGAACGGAGATGAAGTCGATCACCTGTGGAGAAGATGATTTTGGTGGTCGGACGGTGATGTTTGTGTGATGAAGACAGTGTCCAGTGGTGATGAAAATCATAGGCAAGATATATGTTATTTATATTTATTTTTCCTTAATTATATGTTTTTATTTTAGTTTATTATATGACATTAATTGGTATAGAAAAGTCAAATTATCATCCTACCTTATCTGGATATTTGAAATTAATGGACAAGATCTAGTCATACGTTCACATAATAACTAAGATTTATATACGAACCTAGCTCTTTCTCTTTCTCTCTCTCTCTCTCTATATATATATATATATATATATATATATATATATATATATATATATATATATATATATATATATATATAGGAGTAGGATCAAATGAGAACACCTAAAAGGTTGAGAATGCGAGAACAAATCTGAACCATTTAAAAAACTAAATCTAAGGTTATTATCCAATGGGCTATTTATGTAAACTCTTAAAATTACAGGAATTAAAGTGTAACATTAAAATTGTCATAAGGGTATAATAGTAATTAAATCTTTATCTAACTCCTAAAATTTCTCAAGTCTCATCTATTTCCTTTTTCTATTCCCGTATCTTTATTTCTGCCTTAGATATCTAAGGCTTCATCAATAGTTCCGCCTCCATCGTCCATACGCCCCTCAAATCTGTTCACCATTGCATCTCACGTTGCAGTCACCATCACTATCTTCAATCCTCGTTCTGTAACGACCCGTTTCCGGTATGTTAATTCCTTGGTAATTGTTGTAAGTTTTGCAAGAGGAACTCGGCGAGTTCATAGCCTGACTCGCCGAGTAGGGTCGCGGCTGCGAGCACGCGTGAGCCGGGGACTCGGCGAGTCCATATCCTGGACTCGGCGAGTCCATCCGTCTGGGTAAAACCCTAAATCCCCGGGTTGCCCACTATTTAAACCACCTTATATCCCCATTCTCGCCTCCCTCACCCTGAGAACACAGTGAGAAAACCCTAATCCTCCCTTGAGAGCTTATAAGTGATTTGGTGCCATTTTGTGAAGGTGTGAAGAAGGAGAAGAAGAAAGAAGCAAGGAAACGAGTTGTAGTGCAAAGATCCAAGGGCAAATCTGAGTTTATTGAGGTATTTTCGGAGTTCCCTTCTTGTTATATGCTTTAAACTTCCATTAGAGCTCTTCTAAGAGCTATTTGATGTTTGTTCCAAGCCTTATGTTTGCATGAATGTCTTAATAAGTCGAAATACCTTTGGATCTGAATGTTGGGGTGTTGTAGAGCCCAGATCTACTGTCTTTTTGGAGTTACTTTGCATATTAATCATAGATCTACCCATTTTATGCATCTTTTAGCCTTATTTCCCTTATTCATGAGGTTGTGCACGTAAAGTTGGAAACTTTACGTGGTAAATCAGCTTATTGGACTCAGATCTATCAATTGTATGTGTTGGATTCAAACAAAATCGAGTAAAAATCAGTTGCATGGCGGAAACTCGGCGAGTCGGGAAGAACGACTCGGCGAGTTGGGTCGCGAGTTCCCGAGTCCTTCATTTTGATCAGTGTCGAGTGAATCCAGTGAGTTAGAGAGTGGACTCAGCGAGTTGAGGATAGACTCAGTGATGGAGGGACTCGGCGAGTTGTTCATACAACTCGGCGAGTCCAAGGCAATCTTCTTAGGATCATGAACAACTCGTCGAGTTTGTTCATACGGCTCGGCGAGTCGGATGAAGATTGTCTGAGTTCTTGGATCAAGAGGGTACTCGTCGAGTCGATGCCACACTCGACGAGTAGCAGCGTGTAGAACTGAGAAGTGAGAGTAGGACTCGGCGAGTTGGGTGGCCCAACTCGGCGAGTCAGCCCCAAAAGTAAGTTGACTTTGACCAAGGTTAAAAGAGTCATTTTACCCCAAGTGCAGTGTTTAGTATTTGATTGAGTGTGTTCATGGGCTTGTAGCCGAGGAGATTCAGGAGCAGCAGCCGGTAGCTTTCAGAGACACACACTCAGACGCCAATTTACGAGGTGAGTTTCCTTCCAGTAGGGACGGGTCTAAGGCCACAATTCCGGCCCGTCCAGTTAGCAGTAGTTTCCGGACTTGATCCGATGCAGAAATTAGTATGTTTGATGCCTTCGTGGCTCAGACAGGATTTGTGAGCTATGTTTTATGTGTTATGTATTATGGGTTCCGGGCTACGGCCCGATGTAGTATGCAGTATATGTGTTCATGCTAGTTGTTATGATATGCTATGCTAGGTTCAGTTCCGGACTTCGGTCCGATGCAGCCAGTTCCGGACTTCGGTCCGATGCAGTTAGTTCCGGACTTTGGTCCGATGCAGGGGACAAGGTCCCAGTCAGTTCCGGACTTCGGTCCAATGCAGTTAGTTCCGGACCTTAGTCCGATGCAGGGGACAAGGTCCCAGTCAGTTCCGGACTTCGGTCCGATGCAGTTAGTTCCGGACCTTGGTCCGATGCAGGGGACAAGGTCCCAGTCAGTTCCGGACTTCGGTCCGATGCAGTTTCTGGGCTTCGTCCCGATGCAGTGGGCAAGGCCCGATATGTGTTTATATGATATTGCTATTGTATGGTATGTGGTATTTTGGGGGAGCTCACTAAGCTTCGTGCTTACAGTTTCAGTTTTGGTTTCAGGTACTTCCGCAAGCAAAGGGAAGAGCTCGGGATGACGGCATCGTACACACCACCGCCTCAGCTTTAGCCTGGGATTGATTTAGTTGTTTGATTTGATGTAGTATGATGCAGTTTTCCGCACAGTATTTTATTATGTTTTGGAATACATCACGCATGGTTTTATTATATGATGCTCTGATTACAGTTTTGATTATATTAAAAACAAAGTTTTTTTTGGGTCGTTTCAAGTTGGTATCAGAGCCCTGGTTTGAGGGATTCGGATACACTTCCGGGTGTATCTGAACTCAAACTAAGGGAAATGAAAGATTTTATCAAAATAAAAACGTTTTATAAAAAGAATTTTGAAAGTACTTAGAAAGGAAGAATTTTTTTAAAAACAAGATAGAGGTGTGTGCATGCGGTCGGCCGAGCTCAAGTAAGTACTCCCAAATTACCCATACAAGTTATTTGTTCAATTTCAGTTTTAGTAGAACAACATGCTAGTATAGGACTAAGGATTTAGGAGAATGCCTTATGTGCCTGCTTATGTGTTACAGCTTTATGAGTATTGCATGCTAGTACTGAGTAGACAGCAGTAGGATAGCCTGATTAGGTTATGCCTGATAGCAGGAGCTTAGCATCTTATGCTAGATCAGTTTCTCGTTTTGAGAATAGTTTTTTCTAAGTATGTTCCCTTATTCCGAATGCTGCTTGCTTCGTGCTTTGTGGGAGTTCTGAGTGATGGAAGTTAACCATTAAGTGAACACGTTACACCATATGTGATCAGGGTTAAATAATCCCAGAGTGCTGGAACTGGCCCTATTGCGCAGCTCTTGTTTGAGTCCAACCGTTATAGGGACGGGTCTTTTACTTGAAGGATTATCTGATCTTCGTCACATGTGATGGTGTTCAGGTGATGGTTAATTAGCATTATAAGGAGACCTGCAGCAGCTGAGGACTAGTTGAGTTGAGTCTGAGGTTTCCCTGGGGCAAGCCTAGGATGAGAGTAGCAGAGATCAGTAGTAGTAGAAGTGACTTGGTGGAGTCAGGGCAGTTCTTGAAGAAAGTACGGATAGATGTGGAAGGTAGTATGGGCCCGTACTACTGGAAGCAGAGGATCCGTACTCGAATCAAGAAAGGCTGAGACAAGACCAGGAAGCTAGTTGTAGTATCAATGATCCCTCAAGATATTTTTGTTTTCTAATGTAGTTGTGATGTGTTTCAGAATGGTGGTTCTGCGTTCGAGACCAGCAGCCGGCAGCGGAGGTGCCGGGGAGGGATCAGGTTCAGGTTCGGGGGATGAGCGCATGGATGAGCAGACCCGAGAGTTCCTTTCTTCGGAGATTACGCGCATCATTATAGAGCAGACTCCTGTGATCTTCGGTTCGATCAAGGAGGGGATTCTAGAGCTGATGGATGAGAGATTGGGCACCTTCCGTGCCGAGGTGGCGGCTATGATGGGGTCGCGCACCCTTACTTTCAGGGAGTTCAGGGAATGTGGAGCTCCAGACTATCATGGGGTGCGAGACCCCATAGCGAGCAGCAGATGGTTGGCGGATGTGGCCAACGCCTTCCGCACTAGCAGATGTCCCGAGGGGGACAAGGTCAGATTGGCATCCTGTCTTTTGAAGGACAGGGCACGAGATTGGTGGGAGGAGGTCGGGCATGCCATTGGGGATGATGCAGCATTGGACGCCATGACCTGGGCTGATTTCTCTACCAGGTTCAGGGCGGAGTTTGCACCGGTCATTGAGGTGCAACAGCTAGCTAGGGAGTTTCAGGACCTCACCCAGACTACAGAGACAGTGGCGGAGATCACCGCCAAGTTCAGGGAGAGGGCTCTTCTCGTTCCTCAGTATGTAGCTGATGAGGAAATGAAGAAGGCCCGTTATCATGAGATGTTGCGGAGCGATATCCGCCAGTTTGTGAGCCGCTCCAGCTGTAAAACGCTGGAAGATATGATTGCTAGAGCTCGGGAGAGGGAGATTGATCTTGAGATGGAGAAGAAGAGGAAACCGGAGGCGGTTTCGGGTTCAGGCGGTTCGGGCAAAAAGCCCAAGGTTTCGGATCACAGATCTAGGAGTCAGCAGAGCCACGGTCGATGTGGCAAGTGTGGGAGATTGCACGAGGGAGCGTGCAAGGCAGGGAGTTCCGGCTGCTACAAGTGCGGTCGGATTGGGCATTTGAGTAGGGATTGTACGGCCCCTGCTACTGCCGTCGCAGCATCAGATCTGATTTGCTTTCAGTGCAATCAGAGGGGACATAAAAAGTCCCAGTGTCCGAGTTTAGCTTCAGCAGGGAAGGTGGCTGCACCTGCCCCTGCTACCTTGAGGATTACAGATGGCCGGCAGGGCCGAGCTGATGCGCCAGTGGCGAAGAGTAGGGCGTTTCAGATGACAGCAGAGGAGGCGCGAGCGACTCCTGATGTGGTGACGGGTATGTATCTCCCCTTTTATCTCTGTATTATTATTGATTAAATGTTGCTTATGATTGTATGTTTTATTCAGGGTCGTTCTCTGTGAACGGCATTTCTGCTTTGGTATTATTCGATTCGGGGGCTACCCGATCATTTGTATCTCTTGCGCTTAGCAAGAGGTTCAGTAGAGCTCCAGGGGAGCTGGATTGTCCATTAGAGGTTGAGATAGAGGATGATAGGACCGTGAGGGTCGGCAGAGTGCACAGAGGGTGTTCTCTTCAGTTATTTGATGAGCAGTTTTCAGTGGATCTGGTACCTATTCCCCTGCGAGGGAATAAGGTTATTGTGGGTATGGATTGGCTAAGCCCCAATGGGGCGGTGATTGATTGTGAGCTTCAGCTAGTGTGGGTTCGCACTCCCAGTGGGGGAGAGTTGGTGATTCAGGGCGAGAGGCCACAGCGAGGACCGACCTTTTGTTCCGCCGCAAGGGCGAGGCGCTATGTTCAGCAGGGTTGCGCCGGTTTTGTAGCCTACATTTTGGATGCCCGGGGGAAGGGCAAGTCGACAGTGGATGATGTTCCTATTGTTCGAGACTACCCGGACGTGTTTCCTGAGGATTTGCCGGGGATACCTCCTGAGAGACAGGTTGAGTTCAGGATCGACCTCGTCCCTGGTGCGGCTCCGATAGCCAAGGCACCGTATCGACTAGCTCCCCCTAAGATGCAGGAGTTGTCTACACAGCTGCAGGAGCTGTTAGACAAGGGTTTCATTCGGCCGAGCAGTTCGCCTTGGGGAGCGCCGATCCTGTTTGTGAGAAAGAAGGATGGGTCGCATCATATGTGTATTGATTATCGGGAGTTGAATAAGGTAACGGTGAAGAACCGTTACCCACTCCCGAGGATAGATGATTTGTTTGATCAGCTTCAGGGAGCGTCTTGGTTCTCCAAGATTGATCTACGCTCCGGATATCATCAGATGCGGGTTAGAGATGAGGATGTACAGAAGACTGCTTTCAGGACCAGGTATGGTCATTACGAGTTTGTGGTGATGCCATTTGGGCTCACCAATGCTCCAGCCGCGTTCATGGATCTCATGAACCGCGTGTGTAGACCGATGCTGGATCGGTCAGTGATAGTGTTCATAGATGACATCTTGGTATATTCCAAGACGCAGGAGCAGCACGAGGAGCACCTGCGGGAGGTGCTGGAGGTTTTGAGGAGGGAGAGACTTTTCGCAAAGTTCTCCAAATGTGAGTTTTGGTTGCGTGAGGTGCAGTTCCTTGGTCACCTCGTCAACCAGAAGGGTATTCTGGTAGATCCGGCCAAGATAGAGGCCGTGATGCAGTGGGAGGTCCCGAAGTCTCCATCTGAGATTCGGAGCTTCCTAGGGTTGGCAGGGTATTATCGGAGATTTATTCAGGATTTCTCCAAGATAGCAGTGCCGCTCACCCGACTGACCAAGAAGTCGGTGGTATTTCGTTGGGGTCCGGAGCAGCAGACAGCATTCGAGACCCTCAGGCAGAGATTGTGCGAGGCTCCGATCCTTACCTTGCCAGAGGGAGTAGAGGACCTTGTAGTCTATTGTGATGCCTCGATCACAGGTTTGGGAGCAGTTCTGATGCAACGAGGCCATGTGATAGCTTATGCCTCGAGACAGTTGAAGCCTCACGAGGCTAATTATCCTACCCATGATTTGGAGCTGGGGGCAGTTGTGTTTGCCCTCAAGATTTGGAGGCATTACCTTTATGGGGTCCGTTGTACTATATACACAGATCACAAGAGTTTGAGATATCTTATGGATCAGCCGAGTTTGAACATGAGGCAGAGGAGGTGGTTGGACGTGCTGAAGGACTATGACTGTGAGATCCTTTATCATCCAGGGAAGGCCAACGTGGTGGCCAACGCCCTAAGCCGCAAGGTGTCGGCGGCCCCTATAAGGGATCTGTGTATGAGGATGACAGTGATCACTCCACTATTGGAGCGGATCAAGGAGGCTCAGATGGAGGGCCTCAAGGAGGAGAGGCAGAAGTGTGAGAGGATAGTAGGCCGAGTAGCTTCATTTGATTACGACAGTCGGGGTTTGTTGACACTTCATGGTAGGGTATGGGTACCGTACTGGGGTGGGGTACGGTAGGTATTGATGGACGAGGCTCATAAGTCTCGATTTTCTATCCACCCAGGAGCGACAAAGATGTACCGAGATCTTCGACCCGATTATTGGTGGCCCTGCATGAAGCGGGACGTCGCCTGGTACGTCGAGAGATGCCTGACCTGCCGGAAGGTCAAGGCGGAGCACCAGAGACCTCACGGCAGGATGCAGCTGTTAGACGTTCCCGTGTGGAAATGGGAGGACATTACCATGGATTTTGTCACCAAGCTTCCCCGGACCGCACGTGGAGTGGACTCGATATGGGTAGTAGTGGATCGGTTGACGAAGAGTGCCCATTTTATCCCGATCCAGGAGAGTATATCGGCGGAGAAGTTAGCCGATATCTATGTGCGTGAGATCGTGGCACGTCATGGAGTGCCGGTATCAGTGGTGTCTGACCGAGATGTCCGTTTCACATCCAGATTTTGGAAGCGGTTCCACGACGAGATGGGTACTCGTCTCCATTTCAGCACCGCTTTCCACCCTCAGACAGATGGGCAGAGCGAGAGGACGATTCAGACTCTCGAGGACATGCTTAGGGCATGTGTCCTAGATTTCGGTGACAGTTGGGATACGTATCTTCCGTTAGCGGAATTCTCGTATAACAACAGTTATCATGCGAGCATTGATCGACCTCCCTTTGAGATGTTGTATGGGAGGAAGTGTAGGACCCCGATTTGTTGGGGCGAGGTCGGTCAGCGAGTCATTGGGAGCACAGAGGTGGTGCTCAAGACGACTGAGTTGATCCAGCAGGTCCGTAGTAGACTGCAAACTGCTCAGAGTCGGCAGAAGAGCTACGCCGATAGAAGGCGTTCGGACTTGGAGTTCCAGGTGGGAGATATGGTCGTTCTGAAAGTCTCACCTTGGAAGGGTGTCATCAGGTTCCGGAAGAGGTGCAAGTTGGGCCCCAGATTTATTGGTCCTTTCAGGGTTTTGGCCCGGGTGGGTCGGGTTGCTTATCGGTTAGATCTTCCTGAGGAGCTTAGTCAGATCCACAGCACGTTCCATGTGTCTCAGCTGAGAAAGTGTCTGGTGGATGAGTCAGCAGTCGTTCCCCTAGAGGATATTCAGGTTGATAGCAGCCTGAATTATATTGAGAGACCGGTCGCAATTCTGGACCGGAAGACCAAGGCCTTGAGGAACAAGGAAATTCAGCTAGTAAAGGTGCAGTGGCAGCACCGGAAGGGGTCTGAGTGGACGTGGGAGGCTGAGGAGGAGATGAGAGAGCACTACCCAGAGTTATTTGCAGATCCAGCCGTAGCAGACTTCGAGGACGAAGTCTGAGACAAGTGGGGGAGAAATGTAACGACCCGTTTCCGGTATGTTAATTCCTTGGTAATTGTTGTAAGTTTTGCAAGAGGAACTCGGCGAGTTCATAGCCTGACTCGCCGAGTAGGGTCGCGGCTGCGAGCACGCGTGAGCCGGGGACTCGGCGAGTCCATATCCTGGACTCGGCGAGTCCATCCGTCTGGGTAAAACCCTAAATCCCCGGGTTGCCCACTATTTAAACCACCTTATATCCCCATTCTCGCCTCCCTCACCCTGAGAACACAGTGAGAAAACCCTAATCCTCCCTTGAGAGCTTATAAGTGATTTGGTGCCATTTTGTGAAGGTGTGAAGAAGGAGAAGAAGAAAGAAGCAAGGAAACGAGTTGTAGTGCAAAGATCCAAGGGCAAATCTGAGTTTATTGAGGTATTTTCGGAGTTCCCTTCTTGTTATATGCTTTAAACTTCCATTAGAGCTCTTCTAAGAGCTATTTGATGTTTGTTCCAAGCCTTATGTTTGCATGAATGTCTTAATAAGTCGAAATACCTTTGGATCTGAATGTTGGGGTGTTGTAGAGCCCAGATCTACTGTCTTTTTGGATTTACTTTGCATATTAATCATAGATCTACCCATTTTATGCATCTTTTAGCCTTATTTCCCTTATTCATGAGGTTGTGCACGTAAAGTTGGAAACTTTACGTGGTAAATCAGCTTATTGGACTCAGATCTATCAATTGTATGTGTTGGATTCAAACAAAATCGAGTAAAAATCAGTTGCATGGCGGAAACTCGGCGAGTCGGGAAGAACGACTCGGCGAGTTGGGTCGCGAGTTCCCGAGTCCTTCATTTTGATCAGTGTCGAGTGAATCCAGTGAGTTAGAGAGTGGACTCAGCGAGTTGAGGATAGACTCAGTGATGGAGGGACTCGGCGAGTTGTTCATACAACTCGGCGAGTCCAAGGCAATCTTCTTAGGATCATGAACAACTCGTCGAGTTTGTTCATACGGCTCGGCGAGTCGGATGAAGATTGTCTGAGTTCTTGGATCAAGAGGGTACTCGTCGAGTCGATGCCACACTCGACGAGTAGCAGCGTGTAGAACTGAGAAGTGAGAGTAGGACTCGGCGAGTTGGGTGGCCCAACTCGGCGAGTCAGCCCCAAAAGTAAGTTGACTTTGACCAAGGGTAAAAGAGTCATTTTACCCCAAGTGCAGTGTTTAGTATTTGATTGAGTGTGTTCATGGGCTTGTAGCCGAGGAGATTCAGGAGCAGCAGTCGGTAGCTTTCAGAGACACACACTCAGACGCCAGTTTACGAGGTGAGTTTCCTTCCAGTAGGGACGGGTCTAAGGCCACAATGCCGGCCCGTCCAGTTAGCAGTAGTTTCCGGACTTGATCCGATGCAGAAGTTAGTATGTTTGATGCCTTCCTGGCTCAGACAGGATTTGTGAGCTATGTTTTATGTGTTATGTATTATGGGTTCCGGGCTACGGCCCGATGTAGTATGCAGTATATGTGTTCATGCTAGTTGTTATGATATGCTATGCTAGGTTCAGTTCCGGACTTCGGTCCGATGCAGCCAGTTCCAGACTTCGGTCCGATGCAGTTAGTTCCGGACTTTGGTCCGATGCAGGGGACAAGGTCCCAGTCAGTTCCGGACTTCGGTCCGATGCAGTTAGTTCCGGACCTTAGTCCGATGCAGGGGACAAGGTCCCAGTCAGTTCCGGACTTCGGTCCGATGCAGTTAGTTCCGGACCTTGTTCCGATGCAGGGGACAAGGTCCCAGTCAGTTCCGGACTTCGGTCCGATGCAGTTTCCGGGCTTTGTCCCGATGCAGTGGGCAAGGCCCGATATGTGTTTATATGATATTGCTATTGTATGGTATGTGGTATTTTGGGGGAGCTCACTAAGCTTCGTGCTTACAGTTTCAGTTTTGGTTTCAGGTACTTCCGCAAGCAAAGGGAAGAGCTCGGGATGACGGCATCGCACACACCACCGCCTCAGCTTTAGCCTGGGATTGATTTAGTTGTTTGATTTGATGTAGTATGATGCAGTTTTCCGCACAGTATTTTATTATGTTTTGGAATACATCACGCATGGTTTTATTATATGATGCTCTGATTACAGTTTTGATTATATTAAAAACAAAAAAAATTTGGGTCGTTTCACGTTCGTTTCTTAGCCCTTCTTCTCATTGATTTCAGTCGGCATCCACTTCAATCGACATCTTCAATCGCTGCTACCTTGTCTTTAATCGTCACCGCCAATCGCCGCCTCTTAATCTTCAACCGATACTGGAACGCCGCCACCCGATCTTCTGTCACCACCGCTAATTGCCGCCTTCTGATCTTCAATCGATATCGAAGCCACTATCAACCTACAGGTTTACTAGTTATTTCTTTGTTCAATTTTTTGAACCTCAGAACAACATTAAATCTCATGTGTTAGAAGAAGGTTTTTATTTTTCTTTTGGGGTTGGGAAACCAGCAAAGTGACTAGCTAATTATTGGATTTTATGTTGTAATAGGTTTAGATGGGTGATGTCGATGCTTTCTTGTTCTCGCAGGTGTCTGGGGGTGGGAAGAAAAATAAAAGAAGATGATTATGTGCGTTCGGTTGGGAGTGGTATTAACCAGGGGCATTTTTGGTACTTTTCTTTTTCTAAACATGTCTGGTCCTGGTTTGATCTTTCTGATGGCTTTATTGATTGGTTGGATCAAAATTATATGGCGAAAGAGGGAAGAATTAATTGTTCAAGGCGAGATCGATATGGGGATTTTTTGACTGAAGGGTATTTTGGGAATAAGGTTAAGAATTCTATGGCGGTGGTTGTGGGTTGGTTCTTGTTGACTCAGATTAGCCGACATAGATTCAAGAAGATGGGTGGGTTCACAAGGATTAAAGATTTTTTTAACTGTACAGGGAGGATAAAGAGCGAGGGCATTTTTGGAATATATAAGCTTTTTTTTTTGAAGAATTTTGCGCTTGCTTTGATATGCGAGGTGATAGGATTGAAGATTTTCTTATGTGGCAGGCCTTAAATGAAGTTCTTTTTTATTATTTTGTCAATTCTTGGAAGCAGGGGCTTTGTGGTCATTCTACTATGAATTTATTCATGTGTATTCATTTATGAATAACGTTGTAGTTATGTGTGAATGGTTGTATTCATTTATGAATAACACGTGTATTCATTTATGATAGAATGTGTATTAATTTATAAATAACAGTGTATTCATTTG